>NC_065598.1:114436215-115062644 GCF_024542745.1 Macaca thibetana thibetana
TTGATCTAGTATCTGACAACCTTGCTGAATGCATTTATTAGTTCTAGAAGGTTTTTTAAAGATTCCTGAGATTTACTGTGTAGACAATTATGTCATTTGCAAATAGAGGCAGTTTTATTTATGCCTTTCTATTTTGTATGCCTTTTATTTCCTTTTCTCATCTTATTGCACTGACTAAAACTTCCAGCACTTTGTTGAATAAGAGTGGCAGCTGGCTGGGCGTGGTGGCTCACGCCTGTAATCCCAGCACTTTGGGAGGCCAAGGTGGGCAGATCACGAAGTCAGGAGATTGGGACCATCCTGGTTAACACGGTGAAACCCCGTTTCTACTAAAAATACAAAAAATTAGCCGGGCGTGGTGGCAGGCGCGTGTTGTCCCAGCTACTCGGGAGGCTGAGGCAGGAGAAAGGCATGAACCCGGGAGGCAGAGCTTGCAGTGAGCCGACATTGAGCCACTGCACTCCAGCCTGGGCGACAGAGCAACACTCCGTCTCAAAAAAAAAAAGAAAAGAAAAGAAAAAAAAAAAGAGTGGCAGCTGGGCATGGTAGCTCATGCCTGTAATCCCAACACTTTGGGAGGCAGAGGCATGAGGATCACTTGAGGCCAGAAGTTGGAGACCATCCTGGGCAACATAGTGAGACCTTGTCTTAAAATAAAATAAAATAAAATAAAATAAAATAAAATAAAATAAAATAAAAGAGTGGCAAGAGAGGGCATTCTTGTCATCACCTTGGTTTTTGTATATGCCTTTTATCAAATTGAGGAAGTTCCCTCTATTCCTAGAAAACCGAGTTTTTTTAATTCTGAATGGGTGTTGTATTTTCTCAAGTCACTTTTCTGCATCAATTTATATGATCATATAAGTTTTCTTCAGTGGCCTTTTAGTATCACAGATTACATTGATTGAGTTTTTAATGTTGAACTAGCTTTGCATCTCTGAAATAAGTACCATTTTGTCATTATGTGTAATACCTTTTATACATTCTGAATTGTATTTGCTAACATCTTTTTAAAAAAATTATTTTTAATTTTGTGGTTAGATAATAGGTATATATATTTATGGGGTACGTGAGATATTATGATACAGGCATGCCATGTGTAATAATCACACCAGGGTAAAAGGAGTAACCATCCCCTCAAGCATTTATCCTTTCTTTGTCTTACAAACAATCCAATTATTCTCTTTTAGTTATTTTAAAATATACAATTATTGTTGACTGTAGTCACCCTGTTGTGCTATCAAATACTAGATCTCATTCATTCTATCTATTTATCTTTTTGTACCCATTAACCATTCCCACTTCCCCTCCAACATTAACCTTCCCAGCCTCTGGTGATCATCCTTCTACCCTCTATCTCCATGAGTTCAATTGGTTTAATTTTTAGCTCCGACACATAAGTGAGAATATGTGAGGTTTGTCTTTGTGTACCTGGCTTATTGCACTTAACATAATGTCCTCCAGTTCCATCCATGTTGTTGCAAATGACAGGATCTCATTCTTTCTTATGGCTGAACATTACTCCATTGTGTATAAGCACCACATTTTCTGTATCCATTCATCTATTGATGGACAGTTAGGTTGCTTCCAAATCTTGGCTTATTGTGAATACTGCTGCAATAAACATGAGAGTGCAGATATCTCTTTGATAAACTGATTTCCTTTCTTCTGGGTATATACCTAGTAGTGGGACTGTTGAATCACATGGAAGTTCTATTTTTAGTTTTTGAGGAACCTCCATAGTGATTGTGCTAATTTACATTCCCACCAACAGTATACAATGGCTCCCTTTTCTCCACATCATTGCCGATATTCGTTATTGCCTGTTTTTTGAATAATTGGTGTTTGAACAACTGGATATTTATGTACAAAAGAATGAAATTAGATCCTTGTCTCACGCTATATACAAAATCAACTCAGAATGGAGTAAAGTGTTAAATGTAAGAACTGATACTATGAAACTACTAGAAGAAAACAGGGGAAATATCCATGACATTGGTCTGGGCAATTATTTTTGCAACATAGTGAGACCTTGTCTAAAAAATAAAATAAAATAAAAACAAGTGTTTGTGAGGATGTGGAGAAAGGGAACCGTGTACATTGTTATTGGGAATGTAAATTAGTACAGCTATTATTGAAAACAGTATGGAGATTTTTCAAATAATTAAAAGTAAAATTTTTACCATATGATCTAGCTATCCCACCACTGGGTATATACCCACTATTGAGTATGATGTTACCTGTGGGTTTGTCATTCGTGGCCTTTATTATGTTAAGGTACATTTCTTCTATATCTAATTTTTTTTTTATTATTATACTTTAAGTTCTAGGGTACATGTGCATAACGTGCAGGTTTGTTACATATGTATACTTGTGCCATGTTGCTGTGCTGCACCCATCAACTCATCAGCACCCAACAACTCATCATTTACATCAGGTATAACTCCCAATGCAATCCCTCCCCCCTCCCCCCTCCCCATGATAGGCCCCGGTGTGTGATGTCCCCCTTCCCGAGTCCAAGTGATCTCATTGTTCAGTTCCCACCTATGAGTGAGAACATGCGGTGTTTGGTTTTCTGTTCTTGTGAGAGTTTGCTAAGAATGATGGTTTCCAGCTGCATCCATGTCCCTACAAAGGACACAAACTCATCCTTTTTGATGGCTGCATAGTATTCCATGGTGTATATGTGCCACATTTTCTTAATCCAGTCTGTCACTGATGGACATTTGGGTTGATTCCAAGTCTTTGCTATTGTGAATAGTGCCGCAATGAACATACGTGTGCATGTGTCTTTATAGCAGCATGATTTATAATCCTTTGGGTATATCCCCAGTAATGGGATGGCTGGGTCATATGGTACATCTAGTTCTAGATCCTTGAGGAATCGCCATACTGTTTTCCATAATGGTTGAACTAGTTTACAATCCCACCAACAGTGTAAAAGTGTTCCTATTTCTCCACATCCTCTCCAGCACCTCTATATCTAATTTTTTGAGAGTTTTTTTTTTTATCATGAAAGGATATTTTCAAGCAATTTTGTTAAATGCTTTTCTGAATCTATTGAGATATCATATGGTTTTTGTACTTCCTTCTGTTAATGTGGTGTATCACATTTATAGGTTTGTGTATGTTGAACTATCCTTGCATCCCTGGGATAAATCCCACTGATCATGGTAAATGATATTTTCAATGTGCTGTTGAATTTGGTTTGCTAGTATTTTGTTGAAGATGTTTGCATCTGTGTTCATCAAGGATACTGGCTCAGAATTTTCTTTTCTTATAGTAGCCTCATCAGGCTTTGGTATCAGGGTAATGCTGGCCTCATCAAATGAGCTTAGAAGTAGTTTGTGTTCTTCAAATTTTTGGAAGAGTTTGACGAAAATTGATGTTAATTCTTTCAATATTTTGTATAATTCAGCAGGGAAACTATCAGGTTCTGAGCTTTTCTTTGATAGGAGTGTTTTAAATTACTGATTCAATCTTATTTCTCATTATTGGCCTGTTCAAATTTTCTGTTTCCTCATGATTCAGTCTTGATAGGTTGTATGTGTCTAAGAATTTATCCATTTATTGTAGGTCATCCAATTTGTTGGTATATAACTGTTTATCATACTCTCTTATGACCTTTTGTATTTCTGTATTATTAGTTGTAACGTCTCTTTCATTTCTGATTTTATTTGAGTCTTAACACTTTTTTTCTTAGTCTATATAAAAGTTTGTGATATAAAGGTTTGTGAATTTTATCTTTTCAAAAAACAGACTCTTAATTTCATTGTGCTTCTCTTTTTATTTATTTTATTTTATTTTTCCATAAGTTATTGGGGTACAGATGGTATTTGGTTACATGAGTAAGTTCTTTAGTGGTGATATGTGATATTTTGGTGCACCCATCACCTGAGCAGTATACACTGCAACATATTTGCAGTCTTTTATCCCTCGCCCCCCTCCCACTCTTCCCCCTAAGTCCCCAAAGTCCATTGTATCATTCTTATGCCTTTGTGTATAGCTTAGCTCCCACATATCAGTGAGAACATACAATGTTTGGTTTTCCATTCCTGAGTTACATCTAGACTCCAATCTCATCCAGGTCACTGCAAATGCTGTTAAATCATTCCTTTTTATGGCTTCATAGTATTCCATCATATATATATAATATATATTATATTTGATGTATATATTATATATATGTATATTACAGTTTCCACCTGTTGATTGATGGGCATTTGGGTTTGTTCCATGATTTTGAAATTGTGAATTGTGCTGCTATAAACATGCCTGTGCAACTCTTTTCCAAATAATGACTTCTCTTCCTCTGGGTAGATACCCAGTAGTGGGATTGCTGGATCAAATGTTAGTTCTATTTTTAGTTCTTTAAGGAATCTCCACGCTGTTTTCCGTAGTGGTTGTACTAGTTTACATTCCCACCAGCAGTGTAGAAGTGTTCCCTGTTCACCACATCCGCGCCAACATCTACCATTTTTTTTATATTTTCATTACGGCCATTCTTGCAGGAATAAGGTGGTATCACATTGTGGTTTTGATTTGCATTTCCCTGATCATTAGTGATGTTGAGCGTTTTCCATATGTATGTTGGCCACTTGTATATCTTCTTTTCAGAATTGTCTATTCATCATTGTACTTTTCTATTGCTTGTCTAGCCTCTATTCCATTTATTTCTGCTCTGATTTTTATTATTTCCTTCCTTCTACTGACTTTGGGGCTAGTTTGCTCTTCTTTTTCTAGTTCTTTGAGGTGTAACACTAGGTTGTTTATTTGAGATCTTTATTCTTTGCTGATATAGGTGTTTATTGCAATAAACTTCCCCCTTAGAACTGCCTTTGCTGTATTCCATAAGTTTTGGTCCAGTTTTGTTTGTCTCAATATATTTTAAATTTTCCCATTTACTTTCTCCTTTGACCCACTGGACATTCATGAGCATGTTGTTTAATTTCCATGTATTAGTAAATTTTCCAAAATTCCTCCTGTGATTAATTTCTAGTTTTATGCCACTGTGGTCAGAAAAGACACTTGATATGATCTCAATCTTCTTAAGTTTGTTAAGACTTGTTTTGTGGCCTAGCATGATCTCTCCTGGAGAATGCTCCATGTGCACCTGTGTATATTCTGCTGCTGGAGCCTACGTCCTTGGGTACCAGTCTGGTACCTGAGGCCAGGGGTGCTAACTTGTCGTTAGGGTGGATTTAAAGTCTGGACTTATGACAGCTAACCTGACTCTGGGTCGGTCTGAGACCTGGGGCAGGCCTGGAGCCTAAAGCCGCAGGGTCTGTCCTGAGGCTGAGTGGGCCTGATCCAGTATCTTCAGGGGCCAGTCTAGAGACTGGTTCTGTCTGTGAGTACTGGCATGATGACTAGGGCTATAGGGGCTAGCCCAGGGCTGGGGGTGGTCTGAAGCCCAGGGCTGCTGGGGCTGGCCTAGCCCTGGAGCAGGTCTAGAGTCTAAGTCGGTGGGGGCTGACCTGGTGCTGGGGAAGGCCTAGTGTTGGGGCCAGTCTGAGGTCTGGGACTGCTGGGGTTGACCAATTCCACCAGGCAGGCCTGGAGTTTGGGGCTGTGGGATCCTACCTGGCACCAGGGTGGGCTTAGAGCACATTCTGCTGGTACCAGCCTGGAATTTGGGGACATGGGGGTCTGTTCCATGCTGGGTTTTACTGGAATGGGCCTGGTTTTAGGGCCCAAGGCAAAGTCCTGTGTTCACTTTCCTTTCCTTCTCCCACATGGAGAATCTCTCTCTTCACGCTGTGCTGCTTGAGGTAGGGGGAGAGATGACACAGATGATGTAAAATTGTCTTTTCTACTCCCTTTGTATGTCTTGTCTTTATTTCTATGCTAGACCTAGATGCAGTAATCTCTCATCTGGTTTCCTTAGCTCATGTGAAGGTATTTTTGGGTGTGGATAATTGTTCAATTGATGGTTCTCTGTGGGGGATGAGTGCTAGAAAGTCCTATTCTGATATCTTGCTCTGGCCATATTTTTTAGTCCACTTTGCCCATCTCTGTCTGTCTCTTAGTTGTTATATTTAGAGTGTTTACATTTAATGTAATTATTGATATGTTAGAGCTTAAGCCTGCCATTTAATTTTTTAAATTCTGTTTGTTCTTTCTGTTTTTCATGTCTTATTTTCTTTTTATTGCCTTCCTGGGGGTTACTTGAATATGTTTTAGAAATCCATTCTGATTTAACTGTAGTCATGTTTTTGAGTATATTTCTTCACATATTTTTTAGTGATTGCTCTATGTATTCTATTATATATATACAACTTATGACCATCTACTGTTATCATCAGTTTACCAGTTTGTGCGAAGTGTAAGAACCTTGCCTCCCTTTACATTCCTTTTCCCTCTCCCACTTATAATTGCCTTAAATATTTCCTGTACATAAATTTAGAACCATGTCAGACAGTGCACAATTATGGCTTCAACTATCAAACATAATTTAGAAAACTCAAGAGGAAAAGTCAATTTTATTTACCCATATTTTTTCTTACTGTTTTCTTTCTTCCTTCCTGATACTCCAGGGTTTCCTCCATCACCTCCTTTCTGTTTAAAGCAATTCCATTAGCCATTCTTTTATGACTGGTCTGCTGCTAACAAATTCTTAGTTTTCCTTTATCTGAGTGTGTCTCAATTTTCCCTTCATTCCTGAAGGATGCTTTTGCTAGGTAGAGGATGCTAGCTTGACAGTTCTTTTCTTTCAGCACTTTAAAAATATTGTGCCACTTATTCACAATAGCAAAGACTTGGAACCAACCCAAATGTCCATCAATGATAGACGGGATTAAGAAAATGTGGCACATATACACCATGGAATACTATGCAGTCATAAAAAAGGATGAGTTCCTGTCCTTTGCAGGGACATAGATGAAGCTGGAAACCATCATTCTCAGCAAACTATTACAAGGACAGAAAAACAAACACCGCATGTTCTCACTCATATGTGGGAATTGAACAATGAGATCACTTGGACACAGGGCAGGGAACATCACATACAGGGGCCTGTCAGGGGGTGGGGCCTGGGGGAGGGTTAGCATTAGGAGAAATACCTAATGTAAATGACGAGTTGATGGGTGCCGCAAACAAACATGGCACATGTATACCTCTGTATCAAACCTGCACGTTGTACACATGTACCCTAGAACTTAAAGTATAATAAAAATAAAAATAAATAAAAATATTGTGCCACTTTCTTCTGCCTTCCATGGCATCTGATGTGAAATCTTCTGTCATTCAAATAGTTCTCCCCCTATAGGTAAAGTGTCATTTTTTCCAGCTGTTTTCAGGAATTTTTTTCTTTGTCTTCAGTTTTCAGAAGTTTAATTACAATGTGTCTTGTCATGGATTTCTTTGGGTGTATCCTTTTTGAGATTTACTCAGCTTCATGAATCTGTAGGTTTATATCTCTTGCCAAATTTGGAAAGCTTTCAGTTATTATTTCTGAGTACTTTTCAATCCCAACTCTCTTTCTGCTCTCCTTCTGAGACAACATAAATGTTAGTCCTTTTGTTATGGTCTCACAGGTGCCTGAGGTTTATTTTTTTAAATCTATTTCCTCTCTCTGTTTCTCAGATTGGGTAATTTCTATTGTCCTGTCTTCCAGTTCATTGATTGTTCCCCTTTGTCACATCCACTCTGCCGTTAAGCCTATCCACTAACTTTTCTATGTAGTGACTGTATTTTTTAACTCTGATATATCTATTTTGCTTTTCTTTATATTTTCTATTTCTTTCATGATACTTTCTATTTTTTATTTCTATTTTATTTATTTATTTTAATTAATTAATTTTTTTTTTTTTTTTTGAGATGGAGTCTCGCTGTATCACCCAGGCTGGAGTGTAGTGGCGCAATCTCGGCTCACTGCAAGCTACACCTCCCGGGTTCACGCCATTCTCCTGCCTCAGCCTCCCAAGTAGCTGGGACTACAGGTGCCCGCCACCACGCCCGGCTAATTTTTTATATTTTTAGTAGAGACGGGGTTTCACCATGTTAGCCAGGATGGTCTCGATCTCCTGACCTTGTGATCCGCCCACCTCGGTCTCCCAGAGTGCTGGGATTACAGGTGTGAGCCACTGTGCCCAGCCTGATACTTTCTATTTTTTCATTTGTTTCAAGCATGTTCACATTTTCTTGTTGAATCGTTTTTATCATGGTGGCCTTAAAATATTTGTCAGATAATTCTAACATTTCTGCCATCTCAGTATTAATATCTATTAAGAGTTGTTTCCCTCAAATAAAAAGATGTTGATCTAATGTCAGTTCCTGTGAATGTGACTTTATTTGGAAATAGGATCTTTGCAGATGTAATCAAGTTAAGATGAAGTCATTAGGATGGTCCTGATCCAATATGACTGATGTGTCTTTATTGACATCAGAAGAAGAAGAGGTATAAGAAAAGGTAATTGAGACAGAGACACATAGGGAGAAAGACATGCCATGACAGAAGAGAGTTTGGAGTGATACAGCTGTGAGCCAAAGAATGCCAAGGATTGATGACCATTACTGAAAGCTAGGAAGAGGCAAGTAAGAACTCTTCACTGTGGGTTTTAGAGGTAGCATGGACCAACCAACACCTTGATTTTAGATTTCTAGGCCCCAAAATTGTGAAACAATACATTCTGTTGTTTTTAAGCCACTCAGTTTGTGGTACTTTGTTATGGCAGCCTTCAGAAACTAATACAGAATCTATTCATTGTATTTATTCAATCAGTTTGAGATTTTCCTGGTTCTTGGTATGATTTCGTATTGAAACCTTGACATTCTGGGTATACTATATGACCCTAGATGTTAAACTTTCCGTTTTTCCTAGCTTCCTATGACACTGTGCTGTTGGGGAAAAGAGATGGCTGCCACGTTACTGCCAGGTGGTAGTGAAAGTGCAAGTTACACCCTTGGCCTCCTTTCATACCTGAAGAGGGGCTGCTGAGTGGGGGTAGGAGTTCCAGCTCCCCGCTCAGGCTCCACTGATACCTGGCCGAGAGGTACAGGGAGGCTTCTTAATGTTCTCCACGTGGCTTCTACTGACATAAGTGGAGGAGGCTCTGTTATTCCCGGGAAGTGGCTAAAGTCCTGACTCTCTTCCAGGCCTCCTCTGACAGCACCAGGCAGGAGGGTTAGGAGGCCTTCTTATATAACCTCGTGTGGGTGGAAGTCTAGGCTCTCCACTAGGCCTTTGCTGGCATGGATAGGGGTGTTGCTGCAGTTTTTCTGTACTGTTTGACTAGAGCAGCGTAGTTACTGCCAGACTGCCCCATTTTGGTCTTTGGGCTAGAGAAAACAGATTTTCCTTGGGGCCTTTTTTGTCTACTCATTGGCAGTTCTGGATTGCCAACCTCTGCAGTTCTGGATTGCTGCCTT
Organism: Macaca thibetana thibetana; assembly: GCF_024542745.1. Taxonomy (NCBI): domain Eukaryota; kingdom Metazoa; phylum Chordata; class Mammalia; order Primates; family Cercopithecidae; genus Macaca; species Macaca thibetana. The sequence goes on from NC_065598.1 coordinate 114,445,585, forward strand.
CTTTAGCCCAAGTCTAGGATATATGAGGCAAAAAAATAAAATAAAAATAACCACCCAAGAAACTCATCACTATATCATTTCTTGGGTCCCAAGATCCTTAGGCGGTCTGCCTTCTCTTCACCTTTCAGAGTCTTCTTATGTTTGCTTTATATACAATGACAAGAGTTTTTAGCAAAAGGTATGTGTACTCCACTTTCCCAAAAGCAGAAGTCCTAGGCTTTAAAAAATAATTAATTCAAACGATAGAGATCAAAGACAAAAATATGTTCACACTCTTAGTCTCATTCAAATCAAGAAAATGAGTAGCCTCAGGGTATGGGGCTCTGTCTCTAAGGAAATATTACCCTCGGCTTTACTATCCCTTAAGCAATAGGGAAACTCTAAATACACACTTTTAAAAGAGTCCCTTGTGTTTTGAGCTGCTTGTGTTCATTCCTATTCATCAGGTTTTTTGTTTTTTGTTTTCCAAATTGAGCTCCGCAGAGTACCTTCCTCAGTATTATCTTGAAATAATTTAAGACATAGATTACTATGTCCTGATCTTGACCTGCTAAATTAGAGGCCAGGATTGAAGATTTGGAAACTATATTTTAACAATCATCTCCTGCCCCCAAGGTATGAGAACCTCTGATTTAAGCCACGATAAAATTTCTGAAGTAGATCAGGCCAATAATAAAGACTTGTAACAGGCCTGGAGACTGCCCTTGCAGAGCTATTAATCGTTTATCAGGGCCCTCGGGGTAGACTTGGTCAACCAGCTACTAATCCCCCTTATTATTCTCACAGCAAGTCCTTATTGTGCTACTTTGCAAGTATCATGAAAATCCTCAGGTAGTGCTTTGCCAAATTTCACTTGTTTTATCTACTGCACTGCTCTGACCCATCATTCTAGTAAACCTATTACAGATAATGAAACTAGGCCGGGTGCAGTGGCTCACGCCTGTAATCCCAGCACTTTGGGAGGCCAAGGGGGGCTGATCACCAGGTCAGGAGATCAAGACCATCCTGGCTAACACAGTGAAAACCCGTCTCTACTAAAAAAATACAAAAAATTAGCCAGGTGTGGTGGCGGGCGCCTGTAGTCCCAGCTACTCAGGAGGCTGAGGCAGGAGAATTGCTCGAACCAGGGAGGCGGAGGTTGCAGTTAGCCGAGATCGTGCCATTGCACTCCAGCCTGGGCAACAGAGTGAGACTCCATCTCAAAAAAATAATAATAAAATAAAATAAAAATAAAAAATAATGAAACTAGTCTACTCCATCTCAAAATTAAATTAAATTAAATTAAATTAAAAAATTAAAAAATAATGAAACTAGTCTGACAGGTTTCATTCCCAGTGAAATTACACTGGATCCAGTGAACATAAACCATCCTTTTAAAATAATCCACTTTAGATTGTCTCCTGGAATCAACATCAAGCTTATTGTTCTGTCCATTTACACTTCCTCTATTATTTCCTTTTTGAAATCCATGATCACATTTGCATGTCTTTAGGCTTCTAGCAACCCCCCTGCATATTCCCCAAATTGATGAAATAAAATTATCCCCAAAAGTGGTTTAGAGGCCTCATTTGCTAGTTCTTCCAATACGCTGAGAAATATAATTTGTCCAGACACCTGAACCTGGTTAAAGCAATGAAATACTCTTTTGACAACCATTTTACATACCCTGGACTTTTCTTCTTTTATCAGTATTTGGTCTAAACTCTTGCTATTCAAAGTGTGGTTCGAGGACCAACAGTAGCATTACCTGGGAGCCTGTTAGAAGTGCAAATTATTGGGCCCCTACCAAATCACAATCTCATTTTGACAAAATCCCTAGGTGATGTATTTGCATGTTAAAGCTCGAAAAGCACTGGGCTAGACTGTTCAGTATGTAAATTTCTCCTTGACAAAAAATATAGGTGCAAAGTGAGAACAGAGGAGTTCTGCTCTATCTTTATCATCCATCAGTATGTCAATACCAATTGTACCCCTTTCTCAATTGTCTTCTGGCTCTTAACATAGCTTTACAATAATTCTTTATGTAACTTTGTAAAAATTCTTTATGTTGCTTTTATCATTTCTTGAAAACCTCAGGTCTACATCTGGTGTTTAGCCTTCTGAACACTGTTTATGTAGGTCTACACCAGCCTCCTGCATTTATCATTGGTTTTGTGGGGGTCCTTTCCAAATTTAACCTGCTAAGAACTAAAGTAAGGGATCTTTCATGGTCAAGAATCAACAAGGCATAGTAATTCTCTGTATAGTGGAATCTACTGGAGTCCTGAAAAGAGATTGCTCAGAGGAGTTGCCTTATCCCTCTCTCTGCATAGAATCTCAACTCTAAATTATCGAGACGGTCCCTAACACTGGCACTGTTACTTATTCCAGAAAAGTAGACTATTTTACCTTTTGCTCTTAGTAATTTGTATATGCCTATTAGGTAAGCATCTGTGTAACAGTAAAACCACAACCCACTTTGAGGGTGCCCCAACCCGTACCACTTATTTCTTTTTCTTTTCTTTTCTTTTTTTTTTTTTTCTTGAGACAAAGTTGCCCAGGCCGGAATACAACAGTGTGATCTCAGCTCACTGCAACTTCCACCTCTCAGGTTCAAGCGATTCTCCTGCCTCAGCCTCCCAAGTAGCTGAGATTACAGGCATGCGCCATCACGCCCAACTAATTTTGTATTTTTAGTAGAGACAGGGTTTCACCATGTTGGTCAGGCTGGTCTTGAACTCCTGACCTCAGGTGATCCACCCGCCTCAGCCTCCCAAAGTGCTGGGATTACAGGCGTGGGCCACTGCACCCGGCCCATACCACTTATTTCTGGGAGTCCCACTATGTTTCTGCTGTTCCAGTTTCAGCTTCTCCATGTCTTCTATCTCCAAGGTTACCTGTAGAAATCTAACTGCTTCGTGTCCATCATGAAATGCCAATGTACATGCTAACAGTGCTTTCTATCACTTCTCCCAAAGCTTTCAATCTTTGAGATCCCCAGATGGTTTGGATTAGAAGGGTATCCTCCCCAGCTCTGTGCCATACTCTGTCACTGGGGCTTTGAAACAGCTCAGGTTTTACTCAGCCTCTTAAAATCTCCCTTAGGCAGGTCCAGCAACTTATTGTGCTCATTTGTTTAATCATGGAAGTTAAAGGTTCGGAAAGAAAATTGATGCCATATTATCCCCTTAGAGCTCTTCTTATCCTCTTCTAGCCCTTCTCATCATGAAAAGCTCTTGTCTTACATCATGGTTACAAAGCAAAGGACCCCACATATATGAGCGAATGCAAATAGACACTGATGTGTGTTTAGGAAACAGGAAGAAAGAAGAGAGACTGTATACTTTAGTAGTGACTGGACTCCAGTTCAGTCCATCAAAAGTGCCCAGTTATCACTGCATTTGATTAATTTTTAAACATTTAGGGAATTTCCCAGATATCTTTCATTTTTGTTGTTGTTTTTGTGTTTTGTGTTTGTTTCATTTTTGTTTTCCCCAGATATCTTTCTAAGGATTGATTTCTACTTTAATTCCTTTATGGTTAGTAAACATATCTTTTATTATTTTTATCATTTTATATTTATTGATACTTCCTTTACAGCCCAGCATATGGTTTCTCATGGTGAGTGTTTTTCATGCACTTGAAAAGAATGTGTTCTGTTGTTTTGGGAGAGTGGGGAGGAGTGAACTATAAATGTCAATTAGGACAAGTTGATTGATGGTGTCTTAATGACTTCAACTTGTTCAATTGATTACTGAGCAAGGAGTGTTAAAGTCTCCAAATATCATTGTGAATTTGTCTATTTCTCCTTTAAATTATACCAGATTTTGCTTCAAAAGTTTTGCAGCTCTGTTACCAGGTACACACACTTTTAGAATTTTGTCTTCTTATGATTGAACCATTTTATCAGTATGAAATATCCCTCTGTGTCTCTGGTAGTCCTCCTGTCTTAAAGTCTACTTTGTCTGATGATAATATTGTCAGTAGATTTCTTATTATTAGTATGTGCATAGTATATTTTTCCATCTTTTTACTTTAACCTATCTTTATATTTACAGTAGGTTTCTTATAGGCAGCCTGAACAACTTATGCCTTCATTTGGGGTGTTTCCTATGTTTAATGTAATTATTGATATGATTGTTTCTAAGTCTTCCATCTTGGTATTTTTTTTCCATTTGTCCCATATTTTCTTTGTTCTTTTTTTCCTCCTCTTCTCCCTTCCTTGACATTACTTGAATATTTTTAGTATTCTATTTTGACTTCTTAGTCATATTTCTTATTTGATTTTTTTATCTTTAGTAGTAGTATTTTATGAATTAAAGGGTTAATTCATACGAAGACAGAATTCTAAAACGTTATGTACCTGATAACAAAGGTGCAAAACATTTGAAGCAAAAACTGGTAGCATTTAAAGGAGAAATAGACAAATCCACAATTATATTTGGAGACAGTAACACTCCTTTCTCAGTAATCAATACAAGTTGATAGTCATTAAGATACCATCAATCAACTTGTCCTAATCTAGGGATTACAATATGCATCCATAATTTACTACAGTGTACTTTTTTTTTGAGATAGGGTCTCTCTCTGTTGCCCAGGCTGGAGTGTAGCAGCGCTATCTCAGCTCACTGCAACCTCCACCTCCCAGGCTCAAGCAATTCTCCCATCTCAGCCTCCCAAGTAGCTGGGACTTCAGGTGTGAACCACCACGCCCGGTTAATTTTTGCATTACTGGTAGACACGAGGTTTTGCCATGTAGCCCAGGCTGGTCTCTTAACTCCTGGCTCAAGCACTCCATGCATCTTGGCCTCTCAAAGTTCTGAGATTACAGGCATGAGCCACTGCACTTGGCCAATAACTTATGACAGAGTACTTTGAATTAATATTGTACCAATTCACACATAATGTAAAAACCTTATAACAGTATATTTCCTTTTACTCCTCCCTTTTCCATTGTACTATAGTTTTCATGCATATTTACTTCTATATAGTTTATAGATCCCATAATACATTGTTAGTCTTTTTGCTTTACATAGTCCATTGTCTTTTCTAGTACATTAAGAAATTCAAAAATCAAGTTTTTAAATATTTACTCAAGTGTTTACCATTTTCATTTCTACATGTAGCTTTGAATTTCCAACTGGCATAATTTCACTCAAGCCTGCAGAATTTCCTTTAACATTTCTCATAGAGTAAGCCTGCTTGGGATGAATTATAATTGATTCTCATTATTTGGGGATCTATAAAGTCATCACACACACTGAGTTAAGAAATACTGAGCCACTGATCCTAGGGGAAACACAGGTTCCTACAAGCCTCTGGTCACAACAGTTTCATCAACTGATCAATATGTAGCCGTGTGTTATATGTGTTTCTGTTTGAAGATATCTTCTATATTATATACTGGTGATTCATTAACATTTAACTCAAGGCCAATGACACTTTAATTTATTCTTGAATAAAACTTAAATAACACATATTTTTTTTCCATTAGGCACATCACAGCCTTGTTGTACTTAGGAATGCTAAACATCACTTCAGTACTACACTTTGGGACCGTTTAAGATCGTGAAATTACTAATAAAAATGTGGAAAATGTGACACTAAATAGACCATGGAAATGACACTTTTTTACAGTATGAGAACTGAAGCAAGAATGCAGAACATTGCCTTGTTTGGCCTCAGCTGGGAACATGCACTTTAGGCAATTCAAATTTTTTGCTGCTCTCTATGTGTCCCTGAAAGCTGGTGAAAGTACCATGAGAATTGATTTGGGGTTACAAATAAATCGTAGCAAGTAGGTGAATTTGTAAATAAATAATTTGAATAATAAGAATTGACTATATCTTATCTTTCTAGAATGTTTTGTCTTCCTTTAAAGAGTGTTGAGCTTTGGGGGACATTGAATTTTTTTCTGGCAGGCTATTACTTATCTAATGTCTAAAAATATTTGTTCCATATATTTTATTTATATTTGTTTACAGCAAGAAGGTAAATCTGATGCTCATTTCTCCATCATGTTCAAATCATCCCTGCATTTGGAGGGTGTGATGGTTAATACTGAGTGTCAACTTGATTGGATTGAAGCATGCAAAATATTGTTCCTGGGTATGTCTGTGAGGGTGTTGCCAAAGGAGATGAATATTTGAGTCAGTGAACTGGGAGAGGCAGACCCACTCTTAATCTGGGTGGGCGCCATCTAATCAGCTGCCAGCGTGACTAGAATAAAGCAGGCAGGAGAAGGCAGAAGAGTAGACTTGCTGAGTCTTCCGGCCTTCACCTTTCACTCGTGTTGGATCTTTCCTGCCCTCGAACATCAGACTCAGCTTTTGGGCTCTTGGACTTACACCAGTGATTTGCCAGGGGCTCTTGGGCCTTTGGCCACAGACTGAAGGCTTCACTGTCAGCTTCCCTACTTTTAAGATTTAGCAACTCGGACTGGCTTCCTTGCTCTTCAGCTTGCAGACGGCCTATCGTGGGACTTCACCTTGTGATCGTGTGAGTCAATTCTCCTAATAAACTCCCATTCATATATACATCTATCATATTAGTCCTGTCCCTCTAGAGAACCCTGCCTGACTAATACAGAAGGAAAGGCATAAATGAAATAGTCACTCATCTCCCAACAGCTGTTGTGCGTATGTGGATGAAAAGGGGTGCAGAGTTACCTATGCAAAATGTGGTCATTATATAAAGAACGACTTTTCAACACTGTGCTAGGGGTTATGAGAAATAAAAGAGAAGGCAAAACCCAGCTCTTTTTCCTAAGGACTTTAAGTTTCAGTTGGAAGGCAAGTTGTCATATGTGAAATGTCAATGTTTATCGTACTTCAACCGCTACCACACTGGTCCTAACCCTGTTCCTCTGTGAGTCTTCCCCAGAAAATACTTATGGAGATGTCTTCAGGCTGAGAAGCCAAGGAAAATTTCCTTGGGTATTGTACACAATACCCTCAAATTGTTGTATTGTATTTAGGTCTTATGTTTGCCATTTAGAGCCACCAACTCATTCTGCTTTGAATGGAACTTTCCAGAAAAAGCCTTGTTTCAGGAACCCCATCAGTCCTGGGAAACTAGAATGGTTAGCTATCTGAGCCCATATTACTCACAGCATTGCCAATGCCAGCCTGGGTGACTGAGTCAGACTCTGTCTCAAAAACAAAAACAAAAACAAAAACAAAAAAATGTTCCTGAGAGTTTCATACATTTTTTGGTCATATCAGCATGCAAATAAGATCCACATATCACAATTGGTTGATATGTCTTTTAAGTCTCTTTTCATCTATAGGTTCCTCCACTATTTCTTTTTTTCCCATTAGAATTGATTAGTAAAGATACTAATTTTTCCTATAGAGTTTCCCACTGTCTATGGATTTTGCTGATTGCATCCTAGTAATATATTTCAAGTAAACTGGTAGTTAGATCTAGGGGTTTGTTCAGATTCAGGTTTGATTTTTTAGCAGGACAGTTTCATAAGTGGTGCTGTGTACTTTCATCAGAGGTACGTAATATCTGCTTGTCTCTCTTCTTGTGATGCTGGCAGACATTGATGACCATTGCCTAGTCCATTATTTCACTGGAATTGTCAAATGGCAATATTCTATCATTCTTTCTTCACTCATTAACTGGAATACTCCTATGAAAAGAAACTCCCCATCAACAAATTTTTTACTACCCCATGGTACAATTGTATAGAAAAGACTTCAGTGACAACTTTGCTGATAGATCTCCATATGCACCTGTGAAAGGAAAATAAATCTTGGGACCCCAAAATCACTAAGCTAAAGGAAAAAGTCAAGGTGGGAACTGCTTAGGGCAAATCTGCCTGCCATTCTATTCAGAGTCACCCCTCTGCTCACTGAGACAGACGCCCATCTGATTGTCTCTTTTGGAGAGGCTCATCAGAAACTCACAAGAATGCAACCATTTGTCTCTTATCTACCTATGACCTGGAAGTCCCCTCCCCACTTCAAGTTGTCCCACCTTTCTGGCCCAAACCACAAACCGATGTTCATCTTACATATGTTGATTGATGTCTCATGTCTCGCTAAATGTATAAAGTCAAACTGTGCTCAGATTACCTTGTGTACATGTCATCAGGCCCTCCTGAGGCTGTGTCACGGGCACATGTCCCCAACCTTGCCAAAATAAACTTTCTAAATTATCTGAGACCTATCTTAGATATTCAGTGTTCAAATTTCGGTAACCATGAAGGGATTCTGAGTGGAGGTACCCCTGACCTTTGACAAATCTCATAGTGGTGCTTGGTAGCAGCATGAGCAACTTTATGGCTCAAACCAATAGGACAATTTGCTGAAGTCTGGGAGCACCCCCTCCAAAGAATCCCTGATATCCCTAAATGTGGTAGAGATGTAAAGTTTATTTTGCTGTACAACTCCCGTTTTTTGGAGTTTTACTTGCTTCTAACACAGAAGGCAAGATTCCCTGCTTCCATTATGATGGAAAGCAAGTAACTCCTTTATGGAATTTGAGCTCACTCCCAATAAGAAAGACGAGTTTGAGTTTTTTTCCTGCTTCTACAAGCAGTCTTCAACCTGAGACTCACTCCTAGGTAAGTTAACAACCAGCTAGTCTTAATTTCTCCTTACCATTAGAGCGGTCAGTGATCATATTGTTGGGGTTTTTGTTGTTGTTGTTTGTTCTGGTCTTTCTCCCATCAGATTTGACCAACTCTACCTGACTTGGTCAAATCTGAGTGAGAACTCCAAATTATGGGTAACAAAGCCTCTCTAATTTGGCTAAAATTCCTCTGCAGCTACAAAAGAGGAAAAAACAGAACAAAAAGCCATGTGCTTGGATTTTGTGTTTGCTTCCTGTCTTAAAAAACAAATGTTCTTTCGTTTACTTTTCTTCTGCCATCTGCAGTACCAAAAAATCTAGAGAAGGCTTCCAGTGACTTGAGCCCCTTTCAAGAATTCAGAACAAAGACACCACTCACCCCTTTTGGGGTGTTCTGTTTTCCTTGAGGAGTTTCAAGAGCCATGGACAGATTTTTCTTAGGTCTAAAGCTCTGTTTTCCTGTATTGCATGACCTGACCTTTTTGGCTTTGGGAGTACCAGAAATAACCTTGTACTGTGAGAGGATTTGACCTTGCCCCATATGTAATGGCGGACGAGAGCTACAAAATTAGGGGTGGCTGAGCACAGTTTACAGGAAGTCGTCTTGACTGTTGTTATTGTTTCCCTCCTAGGAAGTTGTTATTTAAGGATCTTAATTCTAGCTCAGAGATGTATTCTAAAGGGTCTTCTCTATTGTTTTTTCTCCCAAAATTAATCTCGATTCAGCTTGTCTATGTGCATTTGCTTGAGGAACTGAACTGTTGTTTTCATAGATAAATGAAGGACTGAGTTTCCTCAGCTCTGAAGAGAAAGGGCATTTTGCTCCTCCCAGCCAAAAGGCACCACCGGGTGCATTTTATGGATAAGCCTTTTTTTTTTAAATTAATTTTTGTTGGGGATTTCCCTGTAGGGCCACTGAACGTTTCGAGGGGTCAGTCCCCCAGATACTTCCACGTGGCCCCCAGTCAAATCTGCTGTTATTTTTCTATTAAGATAAAAACCACTGTTTGGATCCAACACGGTTTTTTTTGCAAGCTGGTGAATTTGTATTTACCTCATGACTAAGGTTCTGAAGTAAAAGCTATAGGATCTTTGTGTGCGTGCGTGCGTGTGTGTGTGTGTGTGTGTGTGTGTGTGTGTATTTTAAAGGCCTTTATAATTTCTATGATTTTATGTTTAATTGGCAATTAAATCCATTTTAATTTCCCTCTAGCACACCAAAATATTTCTCTCCATACCTTATGATGTATATCTTGCTATTTGATTTTCACCTGAGTTGTTTCCTTTAATATGCAAATTTAAGTCTATTTAGCTGACAACTGCCTAGGGTAGTGAAACAGGTTATCAAGAATTTGAAAGCCTAAGATAGGGAAAAATAAAAGGATTTTATGAATCTATAAGATGTACATTGCATCAGCATGCCTAATTTGTCTATGTATTTATGTACCCAATGTTTCACTACTGAAAATATATGCAAGAGCTCTAATTAATTGGCTTAAGAAAATAAAAGCACTCGAATCAAATACTTTATCAGGAAAAAACAAAAGACTTGTCAAATTCTTTTTCTAGTTTACATAAGTTAAGTAAAATCTTTAATAAGTAAGCTGGCTTTAAAATTATTGGTAAAGTAATATTAAAAATGTCTTAAGAATTTCCAGCATACATTTTTGTTTGCATTTGTTAATCAAGCAGTTTCATACTTATCCCTGCCAAATACTACAAGGTGTCAAAATTTGGCATAGGGGTTACGAAACCATAAACCTAGCCCAAAACAGAATGATCTTTGTTGTGTAATCTTTGATAAATGAGACATTGATATTAGTTTAATGAAAATAGTGACATCTTGAATTTAGTAAGATTACCATAACTTCTAATCTTCTGGCTTTATGCAGTCCAGTCCACAGGCAGTAAGGTTTGTTTTGGGAAGGGACTGTTACCATCTTTGTTTCAAAGCCAAACTGTAAACTGAGTTCCTCCCAAAGTTAGTTTGGCCTGTGCTCAGGAATGAACAAGGACTGCTTGGAGGTTAGAAGCAAGATGGAGTCAGTTAGGTCAGATCTTTTCAACGGTCTCAGATATAATTTTGCAGTGGCGGTTCCATAACTTTAAATCATGACTATTGCAGTTTTCATAAATAATCTAGGTAAACAATTAAAATGAAATAATTAGGTAAATGTAATGGGATGAATACTTGTAGACAAACTCATCATAATTTAGACTCTAAAGTTATATTAAATTAAATAATAGATGTTTAAAATACTACAAATACACAAATTAGCCAGGTGTGGTGGCATGTGCCTCTAATTCCAGCTACTCGGGAGGCTGAGGTGGGAGAATCGCTCGAACCTGGGAGGCAGAGTTTGCAGTAAGCCAAGGTTTGCATCACTGCACTCCAGCCTGGATGAGAAAGCAAGACCCTACCTCAAAAAAAAAAAAAGAGGATTTATTTAAAAAAAACTTTCATATGATCAAGTTGTATATTAATTAAAGGGAAATTATAATGGTCTTTCTAGAGATTGGGCTTGATGTTAAAAAAAAAAACACTTACACACTAAATAATTGGTTAGAACAGTGAAATTTTCTTAAGGGATTGATTTATTCTTAATAAATTATAAGAGATTTTAACTTTTTAACCCAAAGTTCAATTTTTATTGCATCTTGCTGTTTTTGGTTTTCTCTCCCCTTTTAAAAGGCAAGAAATAGTAAGGCTCTCCAACTCATTTTTCAACTCATATAAGTTTTTCTTCTTGAGTTTTGTTTGTTGTGGCCTGATGCTAACGTTTTCTTAAAAGTCTAAAGGAAATGCTTTCTTCCAACATAATATTCTGTGCAGTGCCGAAGGTCTTCTCTTTTGCCTTTCCGTAACTGGCCTAACAGATTTTATGGTTTATTGAAACAATTCCTATGCTATTATTATTAAGTTTTGGGTTACTTAGGAAAAAAACTGAGATCAAAAAATTTTTTTAAATTAAGGTTATTACATTCATGTATCTTTCTGTATGGGCTTGTAAAGTCATTGTGACAAAGAGTTACAGGGCTTTGGCTCCTGGGTCTAAAAAGGACACCAATTCCTCCATAATCTTAAACACTCACAGCAATTAAAGCCTCATCTTCAGGCCCAGTAGAAGATGCCAATCAAAATAAACTGCATTCCTGAGACACAGGCCAGAAATTAAAGCTATCTAACTCCTCAAGGTCCAGGGACTATTGCAGAAGAGGTGGGCATAAGATTGTAAGGGCCAATGTTAAGAGATAAAATAAGTTCAGTTTATCTATAAATTAATCATTAATGTCAAAGGCACACTGCTGTAAGACCAGCATATGGGCCCCTGTGTCAGATTAATAAGGTTTTCTTGAAGCATTAACCCACTCCTTAATAAAGGTTATAAAGGTTAAAAAAGGCTTATTGAAGTTATATCTTATGTTCGATTAAAATTTTATAGATTGTTTATAAAATTTTGAAAAACAAATTTAATTGGCGTCATGCTGTTTTTATTAGGGCTTATTGTTTGGAAAATAAAGTCTCCTCTCTCAAAGAATGAAGGTTTTTGCCTTTTTTTGAAATTCTTGAGTTACCAGTTTGGTGAAATGAATGACTTATTTTACAATGATATTTTACAATGACCTGTGATATCAAATGTTTTAAACCTTTGATATTTGACACCTTCCAAAATCAAATTATAAATTATGTCTTTTCCTGATCTAATTAATCCTTTAAGATATTAGGTTCCCTAAAGTCCAAAAATGACATAATTTGGCCTATTTGGTATAAACATCATACAGGAAACATTGTCAAGTGTGAAATGGTGTTTGGTTTTCTCTGAGCTGTATCTATATAAATATGTTATTGGTATGTGTTCCAAAATTATGGGAAAGTCCTATAATTCTGGTATGGCTTACTGTACATAATCAGTCATAATTATAATTGTTTCCTTAAATTATTGTGTGCCACAGAGACAACAAATTTCCTTGTCTATTGTGTCTTTGACTATGGCTGCCCTAAAACTTTTTGTCATCCATGGACAATTTCTGTCTTGTTTTCGTCCTCTTTAGAAGGTAGTTTTACAATCAGCTATAAAATTCTAACAGATGCTCTTGAATACAAGTTTCTGAAAATTTTGGAGATTGTGACATCAGAATAAAAGAAAAACTTTCAGGACTCATGGAGAACTGAAATGTTCATGAATATCAAGCAGAACAGGAATTAACTACATGGACTGACATGCATAAGTACAATAAGAATCTATTTTCTTAGGAAATGAAGGCAGAAACAAAGACGTTCTCTGAAACCAATGAGAACAAAGATACAACATACCAGAATCTCTGGGACACATTTAAAGCAGTGTGTAGAGGGAAATTTATAGCACTAAATGCCCACAAGAGAAAGCTGGAAAGATCTAAAATTGACACCCTAACATCACAATTAAAAGAAGTAGAGAAGCAAGAGCAAACACATTCAAAAGCTAGCAGAAGGCAAGAAATAACTAAGATCAGAGCAGAACGGAAGGAGATAGAGACACAAAAAACCCTCCAAAAAAGCAATGAATCCAGGAGTTGGTTTTGTGAAAAGATCAACAAAATTGATAGACCGCTAGCAAGACTAATAAAGAAGAAAAGAGAGAAGAATCAAATAGACGCAATTAAAAATGATAAAGGGGATATCACCACCGACCCCACAGAAATACAAACTACCATCAGAGAATACTATAAACACCTCTATGCAAATAAACTAGAAAACCTAGAAGAAATAGATAATTTCCTGGACACTTACACTCTCCCAAGACTAAACCAGGAAGAAGTCGAATCCCTGAAGAGACCAATAGCAGGCTCTGAAATTGAGGCAATAATTAATAGCCTACCAACCAAAAAAAGTCCAGGACCAGACGAATTCACAGCTGAATTCTACCAGAGGTACAAGGAGGAGGGGTACCATTTCTTCTGAAACTATTCCAATCAATAGAAAAAGAGGGAATCCTCCCTAACTCATTTTATGAGGCCAACATCATCCTGATACCAAAGCCTGGCAGAGATACAACAAAAAAGAATTTTAGACCAATATCCCTGATGAACATCAATGCAAAAATCCTCAATAAAATACTGGCAAACCAAATCCAGCAACACATCAAAAAACTTATCCACCATGAGAAAGTGGGCTTCATCCCTGGGATGCAAGGCTGGTTCAACATTCGCAAATCAATAAATGTAATCCAGCATATAAACAGAACCAAAGACAAAAACCACATGATTATCTCAATAGATGCAGAAAAGGCCTTTGACAAAATTCAACAGCCCTTCATGCTAAAAACTCTCAATGAATTCGGTATTTATGGAATGTATCTCAAAATAATAAGAGCTATTTATGACAAATCCACAGCCAATATCATACTGAATGGGCAAAAACTGGAAGCATTCCCTTTGAAAATTGGCACAAGACAGGGATGACCTCTCTCACCACTCCTATTCAACATAGTGTTGGAAGTTCTGGCTAGGGCAATCAGGCAAGAGAAAGAAATCAAGGGTATTCAGTTAGGAAAAGAAGAAGTCAAATTGTCCCTGTTTGCAGATGACATGATTGTATATTTAGAAAACCCCATGGTCTCAGCCCAAAATCTCCTTAAGCTGATAAGCAACTTCAGCAAACTCTCAGGATACAAAATCAATGAGCAGAAATCACAAGCATTCTTATACACCAGTAACAGACAAACACAGAGCCAAATCATGAATGAACTTCCATTCACAATAGCTTCAAAGAGAATAAAATACCTAGGAATCCAACTTACAAGGGATGTAAAGGACCTCTTCAAGGAGAACTACAAACCACTGCTCAGTGAAATAAAAGAGGACACAAACAAATGGAAGAACATACCATGCTCATGGATAGGAAGAATCAATATTGTGAAAATGATCATACTGCCCCAGGTAATTTATAGATTCAGTGCCATCCCCATTAAGCTACCAATGAGTTTCTTCACAGAATTGGAAAAAAACTGCTTTAAAGTTCATATGGAACCAAAAAAGACCCCGCATTGCCAAGACAATCCTAAGCCAAAAGAACAAAGCTGGAGGCATCACACTACCTGACTTCAAACTATACTACAAGGCTACAGTAACCGATACAGCATGGTACTGGTATGAAAACAGAGATATAGACCAATGGAACAGAACAGAGCCCTCAGAAATAATACCACACATCTACAGCCATCTGATCTTTGACAAACCTGACAAAAACAAGAAATGGGGAAAGGACTCCCTACTTAATAAATGGTGCTGGGAAAATTGGCTAGCCATAAGTAGAAAGTTGAAACTGGATCCTTTCCTTACTCCTTATATGAAAATTAATTCAAGATGGATTAGAGACTTAAATGTTAGAACTACAACCATAAAAACCCTAGAAGAAAACCTAGGTAATACCATTCAGAACATAGGCATGGGCAAGGACTTCATGTCTAAAACACCAAAAGCAATGGCAACAAAAGCCAAAATTGACAAATGGGATCTAATTAAACTAAAGAGCTTCTGCACAGCAAAAGAAACTACCATCAGAGTGAACAGGCAACCTACAGAATGGGAGAAAATTTTTGCAATGTACTCATCTGACAAAGGGCTAATATCCAGAACCTACAAAGAACTCAATCAAATTTACAAGAAAAAAACAACCCCATCAAAAAGTGGGCAAAGGATATGAACAGACACTTCTCAAAAGAAGACATTCATACAGCCAACAGACATATGAAAAAATGCTCATCATCACTCGCCATCAGAGAAATGCACATCAAAACCACAATGAGATACCATCTCACACCAGTTAGAATGGCAATCATTAAAAAGTCAGGAAACAACAGGTGCTGGAGAGGATGTGGAGAAATAGGAACACTTTTACACTGTTGGTGGGACTGTAAACTAGTTCAACCATTGTGGAAAACAGTGTGGTGATTCCTGAAGGATCTAAAACTAGAAATACCATTTGACCCAGCCATCCCATTACTGGGGATATACCCAAAGGATTATAAGTCATGCTGCTATAAAGACACATGCACATGTATGTTTACTGCAGCACTATTCACAATAGCAAAGACTTGGAATCAACCCAAATGTCCATCAGTGACAGACTGGATTAAGAAAATGTGGCACATATACACCATGGAATACTATGCAGCCATAAAAAAGGATGAGTTCATGTCCTTTGTAGGGACATGGATGAAGCTGGAAACCATCATTCTCAGCAAACCATCCCAAGAACAGAAAACCAAACACCGCATGTTCTCACTCACAGGTGGGAATTGAACAATGAGATCACTTGGACACAGGAAGGGGAACATCACACACCGGGTCCTATTGTGGGGAGGGGGTGGGGGGAGGGATAGCATTAGGAGATATATCTAATGTAAATGACGAGTTAATGGGTGCAGCACACCAACATGGCACATGTATACATATGTAACAAACCTGCACGTTGTGCACATGTACCCTAGAACTTAAAGTATAATTAAAAAAAAAAAAAAAAGCATCTGTTTTCATTTATAACAGGACACAATTGGAGAAACTGGTTATTTTACCAAAGCTTTGACTGGAATGGTGTGCTTTCCTATAAGGAATCAAACTTGACTTGTGGTGCCAACAAAAGCCCCATGGGAAAACTGGCCTTATACATTGTCTAACAGTCCCTGTACAGGGTTCCTGACCTGTGCTAAGTAATGAATGCCACTTTCTGACAGGTGCAGGAGCCCTAAGTTTATCTTGGAACCTCAAGAGGGGAGGAATTCACCCAGTTCATAGGTGTTTTGTTTTGTTTGGCAGAGTCTTGATCTGTTGCCCAGGCTGGAGTACAGTGGTGTGATCTCAGCTCACTGCAACCTCCGCTTCCCAGGTCCAAGCAATTCGCCTGTCTAAGCTTCCCAAGTAGCTGGAATTACAGGCATGTGCCACAACACCCTGCTAAATATTTTTTGTATTTTTGTAGAGACAGGATTTCACCATGTTGCCCTGGCTAGTCTCGAACTCCTAACCCCAAGTGATCCGCCTGCATTGGCCCCCGAGATTGCTGGGATTACAGGCATCAGTCACTGTGTCTGGCCCCAACTCATAGGTATTTGATGGTACAAATTCATGGCTGGGCTTGGCTTTAAAAAAGTCTTATCTGAGATTCCTTCTATGGAACAAAGTTCCATCAACGCCAATTAAAAAACCTGTGTAAAAAATAATAACTCTTGCTGCACTGTATACAAATAATCAGGCCAAGTATAATAAAGCAAATCAGTCCTACCATGATTTATCTTTAGTAAAGATGGAAAACTGGAGAGAGAAAAATTATGTTTCAAAAACTATAGTACACCTGTTGTTAGATTCTAGTCTTGCCTAATGTTTTTCAGTTTTTATTATTTTCTACAGTCTGGACCAAATTCTATTTTTTCTTGGTTACAAGTCTTCGAAATAATGTTTTCCATTTTTTTCCTTCTTTTTTCCCCCATTTTTCCTAATTAGGAGTCACTGAAAACTAAGCTGTGCTTTCATAAAGCCCTGTGAACTGAAGCCAGACAACTTAAACTTTAGAAGAAAATAACAGCAACCTATTTACATACATAAACCACTTTCATACCTGCCTACTGATGTATGGATTTCAGACTAATATGGCTTATACCAATTTTCCAGGATTGTTCTTTTGTTTGTTGTTGTTGTTGTTGTTCGTTTTGTTTTTGTTTTTTTGAGACGGAGTTTTACTCTGCCGCCCAGACTGGAGTGCAGTGGCACGATCTCGGCTCACTGCAGCCTCTGCTCCTGCGTTCAAGCAATTCGCCTGCCTCAGCCTCCTGAGTAACTGGGACTACAGGTGCCCACCACCATGCCCAGCTAATTTTTTGTGTTTTTAATAGAGACAGAGTTTCACCATGTTGTCCAGGCTGGTCTTGAACTCCTGACTTCAGGTGATCTGCCCGCCTTGGCCTCCCAAAGTGCTGGGATTACAGGCGTGAGCGACCACGCCCAGCCTGTTGTTTTTCTCCCTTCTTCTCCCTATGTTCACTTCATAGGACATGAAACTTCACAACCTGCTAAAAATGAACTTTCCTAATAATTCAGGATCTAACCATCTAGAAATAAACCAACCTAGCCATGAGAGATCAGACGAAACCTGAGACCAGAGACTCATTTTCTTCTGAAATGCTTTCTCCAAAAGATTTTGAAAAAGAAAAGGGGGGGGAATGTGAAAGGAAATAAATCTTGGGACCCCAAAATCACTAAGCTAAAGGGAAAAGTCAAGCTGGGAACTGCTTAGGGCAAACCTGCCTCCCATTCTATTCAAAGTCACCCCTCTGCTCACTGAGATAAATGCATATCTGATTGTCTCCTTTGGAGAGGCTCATCAGAAACTCAAAAGAATGCAACCATTTGTCTCTTATCCACCTAGGATCTGGAAGCCCCCTCCCCACTTCAAGTTGTCCCACCTTTGCTTCGAATTGTCATTCCCCCTTTCTAGACCAAACCAATGTTCATCCTACATATGTTGATTGATGTCTCATGTCTCCCTAAAATGTATAAAACCAAACTGCGCTCTGACCACCTTGGGCACATGTCATCAGGACCTCCTGAGGCTGTGTCATGGGCACATGTCCTCAGCCTTGGCAAAATAAACTTTCTAAATTAACTGAGACCTGTCTCAGATATTTGGGGTTCACATAACTCAGGCTTTGGCTTCCAGTGTTTAAAAGACGCCTTGAGTCTTCCTTTCCAAAGCATGCCTTCCGTGCTAGTGTGTCTGGATCCAGCCTCAACAACAGCAAAATTTGAGAGAAAAGCTTAAAAATATACAAAATATCCATGTAAGAGGCCTAACATCCGTTTACATGAAATTCCAGAAACAAAGCAAAAACAAGAGAGGGAAAGAGGTAATTTTAAAAACAGAAAAAAATGTCTCATAACTGAAGAAAAATTTCAGTTTGAAAGATCACTGAGTGGGAATTAGGATGAAAGAAAAAGCCTCACACCTAAAGACAGCCTTATGAAATTCTAAAATATCACGAATAAAGGGAAGATACTTAAGGCTTCCAGAAAGAGGGAAAAAATTATGTACAAAGAAATGGAAATCTTCATTAACAGCAATAGATGCAAACAAAACAAAGCAAAACAAAATAATACCTGTGAATTTTGAGGGAAAATGACTTTGAACCTAGAATTCTATATTAGTCAAATATAAGAATAAAAATAAAAAGACATGTTTAGGCATGAAAGAACTCAGAAATTTTACCCCCCAGCTCTCTTCTCTGAAAAAAATTACTTGAGGATGTACTCTAACAATCAAAAAAAGAGATCCAAGAAAGAGAAAGACCTGGGATCTAAGAAACAGAGATGATAACCCAGGAATGCAATGAAAAAAAAAAAAATCCTAAAATGGTAGCTGTGAAGGAGGGAGGCATAGAAAAAGTGGGTATATGTTAGAGCATTTAACAAGTCATCTATGTGAACGACTATGTGAAGGTATCAGTAATATGGGTGACAAAGGCACCTATATCTTCTGCCAAAAAATAATTAGAAATTCTAAGAAAGGAAAACTTCCTCAAAAAGTCATGATCCATATATCAAACAATCTAAAATGTGGCATAACTCAGCAATTGGAGTGTAAGAAAAGAGAAACCATTTGAACTGGAAATTTGTACTATTTCCCTTCAAGTGGCCTAGGTATAGAGATATAGGATTACATCTCCTCCAGTGATCAAATCACACATTCTCTTTTCTGCAACTAATAACATTTACAAAATTATAATTTTGCAAGTGATGTTTATTGGCTTTCAGAATCAACCTATAGACAAAGCATGAAAGACAAATATAGTTATAGAATGGAATGTAAATATGAAAATGGTTTAAACTTTAACAATATAAAAGTACTCAAATAACCAGGAGGAATGGGGAGTAATTTCTTCATTTGACAGAGTAAGCCTCAAGAAGTAAGTATAAATGGAAGCTTAAGTATGTTATGCAAAGTGTTAACGGTAAACAATTGAGGAGCTAACAAAAAAGAGAAAAGGAAAGAGGAAAGTCAATACTGCTTAAAGGAAATAAATCAAGATTTCAAAGTAAAAGCATCTTATTAAGAATTATGGAAATAACCAACAGAAGAAAACAATCCCAGAAATGGTCAAAAGTGGCTCAAAGGTATCAAATGATACTCTGATTAGTAAGACTGAGGGTAAAAGCAGGAAGAATCTTTGTACTTTTAATTTTGTAACCTCCCACATAGCTATTCCATTCATTCATTCATTCCTTCCTTCAGCAAATACTTATAGAACATTACTATTGTACCAGGCATGATTCAAAGCACAGTGATACAGGATAGACAAGGCAGAGAATATTCCTGCCCTCAAGGAACTCATATTCTAGTGGGCAAAGGTATACAATAAACAAGTAAATCTTTTTCCCAAAAAGATAGGTACAAATATTAAGTGCAATGAAAATTATAAAACAAAATAAAGTGATAATAACTTGAGTGATCAGGGAAGGCCTCTCTGAAGAAGTAAAATTTGAGCTAAAATACTTTTTTATATGAGAAAGGTATAGGATCATAATCCCTTTCTTCCAAGGAGGCTCCGTGGCCCCTGTGCAAATTTACATACTTCCTCCCCAGCAACCAGCTCAACAAACCAAGGAATTTGCGGAAAGGCAGCATTTGTCAAACCACAAAAAATCTTGTTACACCCTTAGCCCAGAGCAATGATTACCTACCTGCCTCAGATTTACCCAGAGAGCCTTTCCAAGTGATTGTTCCCAGAACAAGGAAGACATGCTGCAAAGTGACTTGTTGGAAAATGTTCAAGTAGCACTTTCTTTCCCTAATGATTCCCTAACCTGTGTCCAGCAGCACCACGAAGAGATCCAGGATCATCTCAAGGCGGGTTCTCCAGAGAAGCATACTGAAGGGAGACCTACTACATAAGCAGAACTGCCTGTTCATCCCTGACAGCAAAGCCCCATATGTAGGTCCTAAGTCTGTGCTATGATGCTATTGTAGCTCGTTACCAATGCTCTTTTGAAACACACAGCATGAAGCACCTTGACTTACTCAACATCCTGTACTACACTGAGGCATGTTTTTGGCCACAGGAAAACAAAAAAGGCTAAAGAAGCTCAACAGAGCTACCCCACCCTCCCTCAATCACCAAGTGTTCCCAGGAGACATTCTTTACCTTCCTCACCAATTCTCTGCCAACTGTGGTCATAGCATAATAATCATTGAAATCAACACCTTCATGAGAACAGCCCACTTTCTTTCTTCAGCTGGACCACTTTCCTCCCCAGTTATCTCTACCTTATTCTTCAGAGACATAATTGTTCCACTTCTAACACAGCCTACCCTGTAACATCTGACTGGGGAGCCCAATTTGTGTAAAGTTTCTATAGAGCACACTTCTGATCCACCATGTCCAAATCCACTTGTCCATTGCCCACAACAACCAAACTGAACAACAGCCAGATAGAACAAGTAAAACAGATTTTGGGGGAGATTCTGGTTGTCACTCACCTTCAACCAATAAGATAACTGGGCCACACACCTCCCAAATGCTAAATTTGCCTTCCACACTCTGCACTCATCTATTAGAGCACCTCTTTTCACAGTCATTGCAGCTTTCTTTCTCATACCAACCAGCTGCATCACCATCTTTTGTATCGGTCAACAGATGTCAATTACCTATTATGCACCAGACACTGTACTGGATGTGAGGGTCATGGCTGCCCATAGGCCATGAGGTGCCTGCATGCAAATTTGAAAAAGGCTCTCCAGATGTATACCTCTGCACCAGGTTGCATGAATTGGTGAGTACAGTGAAGACTGGATTTCAATCCTTACTGACCCTCTCAACCAGATTCCCTTGTACAGTGAACAATTGTACCCAGCAGGCCTATGGGGATTTGACAATAAAAGTCTTGTCACTAACTGGAAGCATTCTAGATTCCCCCAGGAAGGCCAAAGGGACATCTGCATTTTCCAAATATTTTATCAAGCTCTCCTACTACAGTGTCTGCTCCACCTGCTGCTATTACATACCCAAGGACCACTCCCAGGGCCCAGTTATATATCTGGAGATTATGAACCCTGTCACCTTTGCCTCCAGCTTCCCCTTTTTCATGTATACCCACCTCACCATTCACCATTCCTCACTAGACTCAGCTGGCCTCAACTCCACCCAGCACCTCACTGTGTACTTTATACCCATAGGATCCAATGTTGCACAAAAAGAAACCCAAAAGACATGATATGGGAAAATTTGGAGCAAGACACTACCTCCAGTACTGATCTTACCTCACCCCATTTAGCAGGGAGGAAGTGAAAGGCAGGAGGGGACATGTCCAATCCTGCTTTTTCTTAGGCTGATCAAGTCACCCTCAAACAGATGGCCAACCTCTATTGAGAGGGGCCTTCACATCCCTCTGCCTTGGCCAAACACTGTGTTCTTCGTACCTCATTCCCAGATTGTGCCAGCTGAAGCAAAACCCAGTGAAGACCACCTTTACCGTTAATTTTAGCAGAATACATAAAACCCCAGTCTACGGCATCTGCCTTCCCCTTTTCCAGCACCATCGAGGAACACTGGCAGATAGGTAACTTACTAAGAGGCCTCAATGAAGTGGTCTCTCCCAGAGAAAGGGCAGGTTTGACCCAAGGCAAATTCCAGATTCTCTGCTCAGAGCCGCAGGAAGAAATGCTAAAACCAAACCAAGCAAAACAACAGAAACCCCAGCAGTCTTTCATCTGCTCTAAATCTAGATGATTTCATAAGTGTGTCCATCATGAAAGGATCCCTAGGGGTTTGCTTGTACTAGAGGAGCATAAACATTTACATTGCCTTTTTTCTGCTGACAGATCAGTGAGAGGGAAGGGCCTCATCTGGCAATTTAAAGCAATACCATGCAGTCATCCCAAAGCCAGTTCTTTGTGTATGTAAGTAGCTGCCTTTGCCGGAGCCTTAAGGTGCTGGGAGCTCAGGCTCCTGAGTCAAATGATCTGGGTTCAAATCTCACCTCTACCACTTACAATCTGAACTATAAGGAAGCTGTATGGTGTTACAGAAAGTACACAGGCTCTGGACACTTTGCTGCCAAGTGTAAATTCCTGCTGTCCCACTTACCAGCTGTGTGGCCTTTATGATATACTGTGCCTCAGTCTCCTCATCTTTAAGATGATAGTTATACTTCCTGTAACATCACAGGATTGTTATGAGGCTTAAATGAGACCATCCACAACCTCACCTACAGTAAACGTTTACTAAATCTTAGTGATTATTATTCCATTCTGAGTCTATTTCTCATTCCTTGAAAATGAGAAGGAAAGGGGCACTGCTCTGCATAATCACGTAAGGCACCATCGCCCTTGCGATCTGGGAAAGTTGGGAGAAGGTTTCTTTTCTTCCATTTGGAGTTAGACAGCATTCTCTCCAAGAATCTGTTGTTTTGCCTGAAGAGATAGACGTGCGTGTCTGTGTTTCATCCAACCGTTACCCACTGGATACCAGGAAAAACAAAAAAGCATTTATCTCTCTGTGACCCCTACTGATGGAGACCTTTGGAAAGGGATGACACCTGGAATGCCAGAGCCTACCCTAACCTGTCCATTTGGAAGGCTCAGAGCCATATGCCAGGCTGAATAACTAAGATGTGGGCCAATGGGCTTCTAGGGGAGATAGAGGTGGGACCTGGGGCAAGACCAAATCCTGGGAGTAGGGGGTGGGTGGAGTTTCATTTGATGGGTTGAAAGAAGAGGAAAAAGGTAAAGCTGAATTCAAAGAAGAAGGGCATGAGGGTTCTCTCTGTAATGGGCCTCTCTGGTGATTTTCTCTTGGTCTACAGACATGGACATGGACAGTAGATCATTTTTTTAAAGTCCCCATACTTGAAACTCCTTTCAGTTATTCACAGGCCTTCTGCAAAATCTGTACAACCCTGGTGGTGATTTTGGGAAGTATAAATGAGAGGACAGTATAGGAATGTGTGGTGTCCCTTCATTTACTCACCAGTGTCTGTTTATCCTTCTTAGAAGGAGACTTGAGTGCTGGATTTCTGGAGGAGATCAGCAGAAAATTGAGTGTTGGTCCATGGAACAGCAGAGAAGAGTAGCTACCAGACGAATGGCTCAGGGAAGGACATGGGCCTAACCCTCTACTTTGTGATATGTATACTAGAAGAAAATGGTAAAGGAGGAACAGCGGGATGACATTGGAGCTATTGTGTATCTTTGGGTGTGTTACTTAACATCCTGGTGCCTCATTTTCCTCATCTGAAAAATGAGGATAATGATAGCAGTACCTAGCACATAAGACTGTTATGAGAATGAAATTAGTTAACATTTGCAAAATATTTCAGTGACCAGCACACATTAACCATATTAGAAGTGTTTGTTAAATAAAATTAAAGTTCAACTGACAGAAGTGTGGAGTGACTGATAAATGATATATTGAAAATGCAGAGCTGGGCAGTAAAAATTGCTTTTTCCTCTTCAGGAGAAAGACACAAGTATTCTGGCCACGAGAATGTGTACTCCAATATGCAGCAGGGGGCCAGGGCTCCACTGCTTTCCATGTTAAGCTTATTTTCCCACAGAGGACTAGACTCCACTGTGGTCTAATGCAGATTTGTTTCCCGTCCAGCCAGAATACAAAGCAGGACGGTGATTCCAACCCCAAGTGAAAAAGAATTTCCTTTTTGAAATACTCTTGCACATATGCACAAACATACATCAACAAGGGTGTTCACTGCAGCATTTCTTGCAATAGTGAAAAACAGGAGCCAATCAAAATGACAACTAACAGGGACTGGCCAACTGATAAAGATTAAACCAAAAAAAAAAAAAAAGAAAGAGGTGCATGTATGTGGATGTGCACTGATAAGTAGCCAAAATATACCATTTCATGAAGAAAATAGAAGCAGAATAGTATGAATAAATATCATCTTGTTACCAGTGGAGGGTGTCCAGATTCTTGGCATTTTGAACAAAGAATTGGACAAAACACATAAACAAAGCAAGGAAAGAATGAAGTAACAAAAGCAGAGATTTATTTAAAACGAAGGTACATTCCACAGTGTGGGAGCAGGCTGAGTAGAGGCTCAAGAGCTCTGGATACAGAATCCTCTCGGTCCAAATACCCCCTAGAGTTTCCCATTGGCCACTTCGTGCTCACCTCATGTAAATAAAGTGGTGGCCCACCATCAGTCTGATTCCAATCAGAGGCTGAAGTGAAGTTACAAAATTACACCCAATCAGTATTGGTTGCAGCAACCAATCAGGGGCTGAAGTGAAGTTACAGAGTTGCCCTCCTATGCAAAAAGCAACCAATCAGAGGTACTTTCAATTTCCCATCTGTGGTGCAGAAAAGGTGGGGGTTTGCAAAGGCAGTAGCCACTGGTCCTTTTGTTACTTAGGCGTGGAAAGTTACGGTTTTCCTTTCAATTTAGTTCTAGGAAGTCAGCGTGAAACAGCCTTAGGTTCCTGCCTCCAGACGTTATTCTCCTGCCTCAATCTCTGTGGGGTGTGTGTGGGTGTGTGTGTGTGTATATCCCTTTTAGACACACACACGCACACACACACACACACCCCATATGCTTATATAAACAGCAAAAACTCCTGGGTAGATAAACAAGAAAATGGTAACAGTGGTTACCCCTGTGGAATGGAGCTGCAGATGAGGGTAAGGGGAAAGGAGATTTCACTTGAATTTTGGGGGTTTATTTTTATTTTGGCTTACACAATAAAACTAGTTTTATTTGGCTTACACAATAAAATTAGGTTTTTTGTGTGTGTTTTTTCTGATTATATAAGCAATATATGTTTATTCTTTTTTCATATTTCAACTTTTGATTTGGAAATAATTTCAGACTTATAAAAAAACTTGCAAACACAGTACAAATAATTCAAATATCTGCCCCCTACTAGCTTCCCAAAAGTTAACATCTTATATAACTACATGCAATTATCAAACCTAGGAAATTAACATCGATATGATACTATTGACTAATCTAGAGGCTTTATGCAGAAGTCGTCAATTGGCTCACTACTGCTCTTTTTCTGGTCTAAGATCCAATACAGGATCCCACACTGTATTTCGTTGTTATATTTCCTCGGTCTCCTGCAGTCTGGTACAGCTTCTCGGTCTGTCTTTGTTTCTCATGACCTGGACACTTTCGAAAAGTAACGGCTAGTTATTCTGCAGAATGTCTCTCAATTTAGGTTTGTCTCATGTTTTCTTATGACTAAGTACAGGTTATGCATTTGGGAAAAGAAAACCACAAAATTAATGCAAGGCCCTTTTTGCTGCATCCTATTCGGAGACACACAATGCATATGTCTAATTACTGGTTGTGTTAACTTTGACCACCTGGTTAAGGGGTATCTGTTGGGTTGCTCCACTGTAAATTTACTCCTTTTCTTTTCCAAATTAGTTTATAGTTTGTGGAGAGGTAGTTTGAGACTATATGAACATCCTGTTTCTCATCATGCTTTGCCCACTAATCCTTTGATGATTCTTGCCTAACACAATTATTACTGTGATATTTGTCAGATGGTGATTTTCTATTTCCGTCATTCCTTCTACATTTATTAACTGGCATTCTTCTGTGAGAAAGTGCTTTCCCTTCTCCCTAGGTATGAATTCCATTATTTCTTTATGTAACTATGGACTTGCCAACAGAACATACTGTCATACTTTTTAATTTTTGCTGATCTGATGGGGGCAAATGATATCCTGGTGTTGGTTTAATTTGCATTTACCTAATTATATGTGAGGTTACAAGGTTAAGGGGCTATTTACAGATGATAGACAGATAATTGTCTGTTTATGTATTTCTCCATTTTTCTATTGAGTTTTGGGGACCTATGCCCATCAATTTTGAAGCATTATTTGTATAGTCACAATTCCAGCCCCTTTATCTGTGATACATATTGCACATATTTGCTTCCAGTTTCTGAGTTGTTTTTTGATGTTGATTATGATGAGGCTTTTTTGCCATGGAATTTTTAAATGTAGTCAAGTGTATCCATTTTTTTCTTTTATTGCTTCAAGATTTTGAGTCATGATTAAAGAGTCTTTCCCTACACCAAGGGTAAAAGGGAATTTGTTCATATATTCTTCTTTTTTTCTTTTTTTGAGACAGGGTCTCACTCTGTCACCCAGGCTGGAGTGCAGTGGCATGATCTCAGTT
The DNA here is from genome assembly GCF_024542745.1 of Macaca thibetana thibetana. NCBI lineage: Eukaryota > Metazoa > Chordata > Mammalia > Primates > Cercopithecidae > Macaca > Macaca thibetana. The sequence continues at coordinate 114,472,321 of NC_065598.1, forward strand.
CACTGCAACCTCCACCCACCAGGCTCAAATGATCTTCCCACCTCAGCCTCGCAAGTAGCTGGGACCACAGGTGTGCACCGCCACTCCCGGCTATTTTTGTGTGTGTGTATTTTTAGTAGAGGCAGGGTTTTGCCATGTTGCCCAGGTTGGTCTCGAACTCCTGGCTCAAACAATCCACCTGTCTCAGTCCCCCAAAGTGTTGGGATTACAGGAGTGAGCCACTGCGCCCAGCCTCTTTTAATATCTGTATAGTTTCATGTATTACACTTGGATCCTTGATCCATTTAGAGTTGATTCCTGTGTATGGTGTACAGATTGGATCTCATTTTATATTTTTCCAGATAACTAGTCAGTATACCCAGCATCTTTTACAAATCTTTGTCCCAGTAACATATATTTATTCTTTAAAAATTCTGGTGATAGATAGAAGTTTAAGGAAGGAAAAAAATCACAAACAAATCCTACTCAGAGATAACCACAAATTATGCTTTGGTAGACTGCTCTGGCTTAAATATTTGACCCCTCTGAAACTCATGTTGAAACGTACTCACCAATGTAACAATATTAAGAGGTGAGTCTTCTAAGAGGTGATTGGGTCATGAGGGCTGTGCCCTCATGAATGGATTAATCCATTCATGGATTCATGGATTCATGGGTAATCATGTGACTGGGTCTGTTATAAAAGCCAGTTTGGCAAGCTCTTGTCCCCTCACCATGTGACGCCCTCTGCCATATTATGATGCAGTAAGAAGTCCCTTACCAGAAGTGGTCCCTCAACCTTGGACAACCAGCCTCCAGAACTGTAAGAAATAAATTTCTTTTCTTTGTAAATTACCCAGTCTCTGGTACTCAGTTATAGCAACAGGAAACAGATTAAGACAATGACCATACTTCCCTACCTTTCCCTATTCATACACACACGCACAAACACACACACACACACACACACACACACACACACTTTTACAAAGATGGGATCTCATACATGCTGTTTTTATCACGGGCATGTTTATCCACGCTTTTTTTTTTTTTTTTTTTTTTTTTTTTTTGCCCAATCCCTAAACATAATTAACAGCCTGTTATGTGACCTTTAGCACCTTTAGTCATGTCCAGTTATTCATACACAAACCTATTCATATATGCATAGGCTGTTCTTGTTATTTGCTTTACAAATAACAAAACGGGATCATACTATGTATGATTCTCAGCATTGTCTCTTTGCCACTTAATGAAACTTTGAGGAATTCCTCTAAGTCTGCTGGCATAGACTTAATTCCTCCTTTTTTGTTTTCGGTTTTTTAGAGACAGGATCTTGCTCTGTTGAACAGGCTGGAGTGCAGTAGTGCAATCATAGCCTACTGCGGCTTTGAAGTCCTGGGTTCCAGCTATCCTATTTCAGCCTCCTGAGTAGCTGGGAGTAAAGGTGTATGCCACCACACCTAGATAATTTTTTTTACTTTTTATTTGTAGAGACGGGGTCTTACTATATTGCCCAGACTGGTCTTGAACTCCCGGCCTTAAGAGATCCTTCCACCTTGGCCTCCCAAAGTATTGGGATTACAGGCGTGAGCCCACACCCAGCCCTAATTCTTCCTTTTTAATGGTTAATATTCAATACTATTGATGTATTATTAAACGTTGATGGGCATTAACTGTTTTCCTTTTTTGCCACTGCAAACTGAGCTATCACTAACATCCTTGTACACATATCCTTTTATAGTAGTGTTCTCATTTCTGTAGTACTTTTCAACTTAAACTCGTCTATACTGTGAATTTTTATCATGAACAACTATTAATTTTATTTTAAAAAGCAAAATCTATCACTGTATAGAGCTTGAGCCTTACAATCAGATGCATCTGAATTCAAATCCTCTAAAACTCAGACACTGCTGGTGGGAGTGTGAAATAATGCATCCACTTTGGAAAACCATTTGGCATAATTTACTAAACTTGAGCATACATATACACTGTGAGCCAGCAAATTTACTTCTAAGCATATTCAACACAAATACATGCACATGTATAACTCAGAGAAGTGTCCAAAGATATTCTTATCACTTCTATTTGTAATAGCTCAAAACAGAATATTCCAAACGTCTGACAATAGTAAAAATCAATAGATTGTAGTATATTCTGACAATATAATGCTGCATAGAACCTTTTCTCAAAAATGTGATCTGTGGATCTCTGAGGAGTCCCCAAAACCTTTACAAGGGGTCCTCAAGGTCAAAATCATTTTGATAACACTAAAAGGATATTTGCCTTCTTCACTACATTGACACATTGACATTTGTACTGATGGTGCAAAAGCAAAGGTATATATATATTGCCAGCACCTCAGCACAAATCAAGGCAGTAGTACCAACTGTACTGGTATTCATGGCATTCTTCACCCTACACACTCACAGTAAACAAAGTCCTTGATGAAGCAGTAAAAATCAATTATATCAAATCTGATCATTGGGTACATTTTCCATATGATGAACTAGAAAGCATGCATAAGGCACATCTGTTACACACCAATGTATAATGGTTGTCTCGAGGAAAAGTACTTGTTAGAGTTGTGAGCTGAACTAGACAATTTTGTCATGGAACCCTATTTTTACTTGAAAGAATGGCTAACAGACAAACTACAGTTATTCAGATTTAGGCTTTTGGCAGACACTTCCTGGAAAATGAACAAAGTGAGTCTGTCACTTAACTAGCAGTATTTGCTACCAATGATAATATTGGAGCTTTCTCCAGGCACAGTGCCTCACGCCTGTAATCCCAGCACTTCGGCAGGCTGGTGTGGGAGGATTGCTTGAGCCCAGGAGTTCAAGACCAGCCCCAGTAATACGGTGAGATCCCATCTCTAAAAAATACATAAATAAATAAAATATATGGGAGCTTTCAAGTAAAAAATAGAATTTTGGAAAATCTGTATGAGCTTGACAGTGTCCCCATGCTTAAAGACTGTCCTGATGAGGTCTGTGGTACTAGTAACAAATGTGACTTTTTAAATAATATATGGCAAAATCTGTGAATATTTGGAAGGTCTGCCTGCATACCTCAGTAAAACAACATTTTCCAAAAGACTAATGCGTGTTGTTACAAAATTAAGCATGGATGGGTAAAAGATTAATTCAAAGTATGCGATAAATTAATGGATTTTTAAAACAACTATATTAAGGAATAATTAACATACAATAAACTGCACATATTTAAAGTGTATGATCTGATAAGTTTTGATATATGTGGATACCTGTGAAACCAGCATCATAACAAAGATAATGAGCACATCTAAAAACTCAAAAGTTAGCTCATGCTCCTTTGTATTCTCTCACTTGCCCACTTGTTTCTCCTCTCCAAACCATCCCCAGGCAAACCCTGATCTGTTTCCTGTCCCTATAGATTAGTTTGCATTTTCTACAATTTTATAAAAATGGAATCACATAGGCCAGGCGTGGTGGCTCACGCCTGTAATCCCAGCACTTTGGGAGGCTGAGGTGGGCAGATCACGAGGTCAGGAGATTGGAAACCCTGTCTCTACTGAAAAATACAAAAAATTAGCCAGGCATGGTGGCAGGTGTCTGTGGTCCCAGCTGCTCCGGAGGCTGAGGCAGGAGAATGGCCTGAACCCACGAGGCAGAGCTTGCAGTGAGCCAAGATTGTGCCACTGCACTCCAGCCTGGGCAACACAGTGAGACTCCGTCTCAAAAAAAAAAAAAAAGAATCATATAGTATGTGCTTTTTGTCTAGCTTCTTTTACTCAGCATAATCATTTTAAGATTTATCCATATTGTTGCATGTAGTATTTCACTGCATGGATACAGCACAATTTATCCATTCACCTACTGATGGGTATTTGGTTTGTTTCTAGTTGTTGGCTATTATAAATAAAGATGCCTTGAACATTCACGTACAAGTCTCTGAATGTACATAGGCTTTCATTTCTCTTCAGTAAATACCTAAATAGAATGGCTGGGTCATATGGCAGGTGTATGTTTAACATTTTTAGAAACTGCCAAAATGATTTCCAAATGCATTGTGCCATTTTGCAGTCTCACCAGCAGTGAATAAGAGTTCCATTTGCTCCACATCCTCATCAACACTTGGTATGGTCAGTTAAATCACTTGGAAACAGTTTGATTCTTTTGGCTTTGCTTTTGTGGTTGGTTAGGTGGGTCTGCAACAGCACTTAGTCTTGGCTAGTTATTTCCCATTACTGAGGCAAGACCTCCTGACTACTCAATGTCCCATGAATTATGAGTTTCTCCAGTCTGCCTGGCAGGAAGAAGCACTATTTCTGGCCCTATGTGAGCACAAGGCACAGTTCCCTCTAATCATGTCAGATGGTTATTTGCCACCTTTGAGTAGCTTTCTCACACATACATGCTGATCAGTACTCTACTGAGTACTCTAGGTCTTTCTTAGAGTAGCTCTTTCCTCTCTGGCGTTCTTTCCTATGAGCTTTCTTTTCTTGGTCTCCCTGGACCCTCAGTTCTGTCTCCTTAATTCAAGGAGGTCCACCAGGCTCTACTTCAGTACCCTTCCCTATGTCACTTTCTGAAAATTTCTGAAGGAAACAGGCTAAGGTTATCATAGGGCTCCCCTTGTTTGTTCCCATCTCTCTGGGATTACTGTCCTTCATTGCCTAATGTTCAATGTCTCAAAACCCATTGTTTCATGTATTTTGTCTGTTTTTATTTATTGTTTCACACAGGAGGGTATGCCTGGGTTCTGTTACTCTATCTTGGCCATGAAACCTAAGTCTCCCATTCTTTTTTCAGTCCAGGAAACTGAGACCCAGAGCAACAAATTGGCTTGCCCAAGTTTGTACCAGTTAATGAAGAAGCCACAGAGAGAAATTTAGAGGTCTCCTGACCTCTAAATCTGAAGCTGAGACAGGGCTGTTTCTTATCTTTCCAGCTTCAGAGATGGCTTGACAACAGAAGGTTAATTAATCAGCCACAGACAAAGTAAATATGCATGACCTACAGTCTCTGAAAGGTACAGACCAGCCTGCCCACCCATCCTTGATCAATCAGCAAATATTTATTGTGCACCGATGTGGAATGCCTCACGTGAGACATTGCTGGGGACAGAAAATGATGCGCCACTATCTCTGCGGACAAGGTCTCAAGTCTAGTTGGGAAAAAGCTTGCATGCGAAACATTTCCATCTTTACACTCTCATATACTGTGTCACTCAACTCCCCAGCCAAAAGAGCCAAGAGGCATCGTAATTTGTGGGCTTTTCTCAGGAAAGGCTTCCCAAAGGAGGGAGGACTTGGAATCAGAAGATGGGTGATATGCCCTTACTGAGGAGGACAGTGAAGGCAGGACATTATCGCCATATGGCTCTTGTTAAAAATATACTCATAACTTCAGAGGGTCTTTGGCTATGTGAAAAGCCTAAGCCTTGAGATAAGAGAAGAAGGTGATATTGTCCCTAACCAGAGGGCAGACTAAGGGATTTGATGGAAGTCTTGTGGTGAGGAAGATGCGTCATGGGGCATCCCCGTCTCCTACTGCAGTGCTATGACCAGGGCTGCCTCTACTCTTTCTTTGCAAAAACATATACTACCAAGTAGATTTTTAAAAATATAAGAACAGAGTATTCCTGCTTTCTTTATCTTTTTCCTGTCTGTTTCCACCCATTCTTGCTTCATAACTTTTAACAGGACCATTGCTATTCACTTCAGAGGACATAACATGTTACAAACTAACAAACAAACAAATATATATATATATATATATATATATATATATATATGCAAGTGTCTTACCAGGTCACGAAGAGCTGGGCTGTCCACTTGAAGCTGCAGGACAAACACTACAGACCCAAGTCATTTTAATAATTCAGTGGGCATATATTGAGCACCTACTATATGCCTGGAATTATGTTCAGGGTTGGGTACTCACAGGTGTCTAAGATCCGTGGCTTGCTTTATCTAGTTCTTGGTCTAGAGGGGAAGACAGACACTTGGACAATCATGACACAGGTCAAATTCTGAAATAGGAGTAAGTACAAAGTGCTCTGGGAACATAAAAGAGAATGATGAGCTACGATGCAAAGACGAAGAAGTAGGTCAGTGTCTGGGCGGGTGCTCAGGAGCAGGCATTTCAACTGGGTCCTGAAGAATCATCAGAAATTTAACTGGGCAGTAAAGGAAAGACAAAGAAGAGAGGTCATTGCAGGTAAAGGACATAGCATGACTAGTGGCAGAGATGTGTGTGTGTGTGTGTGTGCACGTGCATGCCTATCTGGGGAATGAAATGGCTGGACCATGGGACAGAGTAGCAGATGGGTCTAGAAAGCAGATTGAAGCCATAAATACCACACTAAAGGGTCTGCCACGTACCCTGAAAAGTAGGTCTTCTGCCTCCCAAACAAACATATTATTTTCTGCCACCACTCCCTTCCCTACTTGCCTGGTCTGTGCCCTCCCATCATCTTCATTTCCTACCCAAAGTGATCAACTTTTTGTTTTTTTTTTTTTTTTTTTTTTTTTTTTTTTTCCCACCACATCATGCATTTACACATTTACCAAACTGACTGGGTCCCTTCCGTGTACCAATGTCATGTCTCCTTGAAACACCCATTTGTACCCGCTGCTTGTTGAAGCATGAAACCCAGAGACAATGGAACTGTGCATGGTCTCCATCCTAGTGCCTCCCACTGCCATCATTCCTGTGCTCTTCTGGGGTTTGGCTAAGACCTCTGGAAGTCAGCCACTGCATACAGGGTCAGTATTCTAACATACTTGCCAGGACCCTAGTTTATACTCAATGCCATATTTCTCACTAATATTTTTCTTCTGGAGAATATAATTATATTCACTAAAATATGTTATTTATTTATGTTAACATGTAATGAGTTATTTAATTAATAAATATTTTAAAATTTTTCCCAGGCTGGAGTGCAGTGGCGTGATCTCGGCTCACTGCAACCTCCGCCTCCACCTCCTGGGTTCAAGTGATTCTCCTGCCTCAGCCTCCTGAGTAGCTGGGATTGCAGGCGCTCGCCACGACACCCGGCTAATTTTTGTACTTTTAGTAGAGACGGGGTTTCGCCATGTTGGCCAGGCTGGTTTTGAACTCCTGACCTCAGGTGATCCGCCCGCCTCAACCTCCCAAAGTGCTGGGATTATAGGCGTGAGCCACCGCGCCCAGTCTAATTTCTAATACAGTAAATATCAATAGCTATAACCCATATAAGCAAAATTTATTTGGTTCCTCAATAATTGGTATACGTTTAAAGGGATCCTGAGACCAAAAAGTTTGAAAAGTGCTGTGTAATTCTCAATAAAAATAAATAAAAATGAGCAATGACTGCTACTCACAACATTTCTAAATTTCACAAACATAGAGCAAAAGAAGCCAGACACAAAAGCGTATATACTATTATATCCCACTTATATAAAGTTCAAAAACAGGAAAAACTAACTTATGATGTTAGAAATCAGGATGTTGGTTACATTGGGGTAAGAAAGAGGGGTAGTAATTTAGAAAGGAAGCATGACGGGATTTCTGAGATGCTGCCAATGTTCTATTCCTTGGCCTGAGTGCTAATTTAAAAAGTATGCTCAATTTGTGAAAATTCATTGGTGTTAAGTGCACTTTTCTGTTATGCGTCATTTGCTTTGTTTTTTAAACATTGAAAAAATATGCCCCTGCAAGTCTTAGCTCTGCCATTTTCTAGCCATGAGTTGGAAAAATTACTTGACTGTGTATCATTTATTCAACAAACATTTCAACATTTCTTGAAGATCTATCCAGTGCTGTGTACTGTGTTATACATTACAGATAGCAGCAGTATGTAATGCACAGTCCCAGGTTTATCTAGTGCAGCGCAAGACAGACAATTATCTTAGCCCAATTTGTGTTGCTATAAAGGAATACCTGAGGCTGGGTAATTTATTTTAAAAATTTGACTCACGGTTCTGCAGACTGTACAAGAAGCATGGCCATAGCATCTACTTAGCTTCTGGTGAGGTCCTCAGGCTGCTTCCATTCATGGTGGAAGGCGCAGGGAAGCTAGACTGTGCAGATATTCCATGGCAAGAGAGGAAGCCAGAGAGAGTGAGGGGAGGTGTCGGGCTCTTTTTAACAACTAGTTCTCAGGTAACTAAGCAAGAACTCACTCACCCACCCCAGGGAAGGCATTAATCTATCCCTGAGGGACCCACCCCCATGACCTAAATTTCTCCCATTGGGCTGAACCTCCCAACATGATCAAACTGCGGATCGAATTTCAACATGAGCTTTGGTGGGGACACATATCCAAACCATAGCAACAACCATTAAAAATATCACGGCCGGGCACAGTGGCTCACGCCCATAATCCCAGCACTTTGGGAGGCCAAGGCAGGTGGATCACCTGAGGTCAGGAGTTCGAGACCAGCCTGACCAACATGGAGAAACCCCGTCTCTACCAAAAATACAAAATTAGCCAGGCATGGTGGAACATGCCTGTAATCCCAGCTACTGGGGAGGCTGAGGCAGGAGAATCGTTTGAACCCGGGAGGCAGAGGTTGCAGTGAGCTGAGATTGCACCATTGCACTCCAGCCTGGGCAACAAGAGTGAAACTCTGTCTCAAAAAAAAAAAAAAAAATCGTCACGGGGGTGTTAATTCTTACAAAAAGAGAGGTACAGCATGCTGCAGAGTATATAACAATGGACTCAACCTTACCCAGTGAGTCCAAAATGAGGAGATAACACTTAGCTGAACTGTGAAAGACAAGTAGAACTAGTCCACCAACGGAATGGTAAGAGTTACTTGGCATCTCCATTTGGCTGCCTAATAGACATCTCAACTTATCGTGGTCACACTGAACTCTTGATCTTCCCCCTCCCCGCCCTCTCCACTTCATCCACCTTCTCCTCCTGAGGTGTTCACCATCTCAGGAATGGCAACTTCATCCTATTCATTCCTCAGGCTAAAACCTTCAGAATCATCCTTAATGTCTCCCTTCCTGTCACACCCCATATGCAGTGCCAGCTTCACCTGAAGCTAATGAAGTTTTAGCCTCAGGAACCCTCACATTCCAAGGCCCTAGAAAGGCTCCTAGGAATGTGTTCACATTGTCATATACTTTTGTAAAATTTGGGACAGTAAGATATTCTTACTGCAGTCAGTTAAGACCACTGTCTCTTTCCATTCCAAATTTCATTCCATCATGTTTCCCCTTGTATTAGGTGCTGTTGGAGTGACCAAGGACATTTTTGGGATCCTGCTTAGGTAAAGTTGAGTTAGGGATACATTTAGCTGGGCTTTGGCAAGATACATTTATGTCGTTTGCAGTCACTTCCTTGCATACTGCATACTGCTGTCCCAGTAAAAGGTTGGCTTCCTGGAACACCGCTTACAGCCAATGTGCTGACTCACCTGGTGTAGTGACAGAACAGTAGAGAACCAGAAGTCACATTGTGATATGAATCTGTCCTATGGTACTTGACACTGGAAGCATGGAGGTAGTGGAGGTGACACAAGGTTTGAAATGTACACAGCCAGAAGCTAGACTGTGGAAAATCCTTCTAAAACATAGACTTGTATGCAGAAGATTTGGTTCTTACTGATGCCTAGATTAAAATGGGATTTTTCATGCCGAGGCAGGCGGATCACTTGAGCTCAGGTGTTCGAGATGAGCCTGGGCAACATGGCAAAACTCTGTCTCTACAAAAAAAAATATAAAAATTAACCAGTCTTGGTGGCGTGAACCTGTATTGTAGTCCCAGCTAGTCGAGAGGCTGAGGTGGGAGGATTGCTTGAGCCTGGGAGGTCGAGGCTGCAGTGAGCTGTGATTGTGCCACTGCACTCCAGCCTGGGCAACAGAGCAAGACCCTGTCTCCAAAAAAGGGATTTATTAACGGTTAAGAATATACTGGACAATGCAGCATACAGAATTATAAGTGCAGCATACTCTTTTTTTTATGGGAATATCATTAAATAGAATTGATCTGAATTCCTATGTTTATAGGACACAGACCTGAGGCAGTACTACAACCAATGAGTATGTGTGTGAAGTCACGGGTTTTATGAATCCCAGCATATCAAATCACATGTTAGAGTACCTGACTCATCTTGTCCTGACAAAGTCTACCTGATTGGCATAATTTTTCTTATTTTATATACATACTCACATTTGTACTTTATTTTGTATGTTTTTTAAACAAGGCCCACAAACTAGGTAAGTTTCAGATCCTACATATAGGATATGGCCCTGCTCACATTTTATATCTAACCAGCAAGTCAAGATGGTTATACTGTCAAAATATGTCCATAATCCAGCCCCTTCTCACCACCTCGAATGCTACTGCTCTGGCCCAAGCCACCATCACCTCTCACTTGGATTACTGTACTATCCTCCCGAACAGTCTTCCTGCTTCATCTTCCCCTACCCACATCTTCCTGTGAGTCTACTCTCAACATTGCATAGAGGGATGTTTGAATAAAATTAATTAGATTATATAACTATTCTGCTCAAACCCCACCAATAGCTTCACAATTCACTCGGAGAAAAAAAGCCATACTCCATAAAGTGGCCTCCCAGCCCCTTCACAGTCTAGGCTCCGGCTGTCTCTTCAGTACCATCTCTTACTGTGCTTGGCCTTGCTTACTCCACTTCAGCCATACCATCTTCTTTGCCATTCCTCTAACACAGCATGCAAGAGTCCTCCTCATAAGTTTGCAATGACGACTTCCTCTCCCTAGAATGTTCTTCCCTCGGATATCCACATGGCTTATTCTCTCACCTTCTTCGAGTCTTTGCTTAAATATCACCCTCTCAAGGAGGCTTACCTTGAGCTTGCCATTGAAAATTTCACCAACCCACCCTCTTCTGTACTGTAGATCCTGCTTACCTTGCTCTCTACCTTTTCTTTTTTCCATAGTACTTATTACCGTCTAAAATACCATGCGGTTTACTTATTTATTGCCTTCATTAATTTTTCTCTCTCTCCTCTGGCTAGAATGCAAGCTCCACAAGCATAGGAATCTCTATTTTGTTCATTGCTATATCCCCAATACTTAGAACAGTGCCCGGCACCAGGTAGGCACTCAATAAGTATTTGTTGAGTGGATAAATAAATGAATAAAGAGTTGTCCAGGCAGAGGGAGGAGCGTGTGCAAAGATCCAGAGATGAAAGAGTGTTTGGCTTATTCAAGAAACTTAAAGAATCCTCAAGTAGAAAGATCAAAAATGAGAGTGGCTCAAGCTGAGTCTGGCGAGACAGGCAGGAACAAGAGGATGAAGGGCTCTGTAGACCAGAATAAAGATACTGAATTTTAGAGCAAAGAAAATCCATCAAGGAGTCATAAACAAGGGAGTGGTGTGATCGTAGTTTGGAGAGGCCATTGGCAGTTGTGTAGGAAACAGATTGAGGGTGGGCAGACTGGAGGCAGAGAGACCAGTTAGGAGGCTAGAAGAGTAGTCCAGGCAAGAGTATACAGTGTCAGACCAGTTTGGGTGGCGACAGTGGATATGGAGAGAAATTGAAAAATAATAAAAGTATTGAGGAAGTGAAATAAAAAAGCTCTGAATATGAACCAAAGGAAGAAGGGGTTTTGATAAGAAGGGGATGATAATCTGTGCTAACTGCAGCTATAAGGTTAAGAGAATAAAGACTGAAAATTGTCTATTGGGATTTAGTGACAGGGAAATAATTGGTGATCTTGTCAAGAGCATTTGCCACAAAATGGAGATGGTGAAAGTCAATCTGGAGTGTAATGCCAAGTGAGTGAGGTCTGAGGACATGGAGGCCACTCCTAATATCTGCAAAGCACCTGACACCTAGGAGGCTCTGAGTAGGTGCCACTTACCTCTCTCCCTTCTCTATATTATGATGTTGCAGAACTGTGACAGTATTGCTAATTAAACAAACTCCAAGTAAAGAAAACATGTTAACATATTAAAATAATACCATATGTAGTTAAATATTTACTATTTCTTTGGCATCATATTTCTTAAGGTAAAATATTAAATTCAGATATTACTGAGGGAAACAGCTGGTACTGAATATTCAAGCTCCCAGAGGAACACATTAATGAATCATTTAAAAAACTGGACAGTTTCACATTTAATCTGTTCAAGGAATAGAAACACAGTCTTTTCTCAATTATTGTCTTATGAAAGGAATATAAATTTATGATTAGTCTGTTCCCAAAATGGAAATGGCCTTTTGACATTATAGTAATAAATGTTTGTTATAAGAAATTCAGGCATTAACTTAGTGTATAAAGAAGAAACAGGGTACAGAGTTGCAATGTTGCAAGAAAAGAACTGTTCTGTGGGATGCATGGAGGTGGTGGCTATACTACAGTGTGAATATAGTTGATGCCAGCAAACTGTACATTTACAAATTGTTAAAATGAAAAATTTTATGCTGTGTATATTTTACCACACTTTTTTTTTTTTTAAGTACCTTTTTTAAAAAAGAAGAGAAGGGGCCGGGCGTGGAGGCTCACGCCTGTAATCCCAGCACTTTGGGAGGCCAAGGCGGGTGGATCACTTGAGGTCAGGAGCTCGAGATCAGCCTGGGCAACATAGTGAAACCCCATCTCTACTAAAAATACAAAATTAGCTGGGCATGGTGGCGTGCGCCTGTAATCTCAGCTACTCGTGAGGCATGAGAATTATTTGAACCTAGGAAGCGGAGGTTGCAGTGAGCCAAGACGGTGCCATTGCACTCCAACCTGGGTGACAAGGGCTAAACTCCGTCAAAAAGAAGAAGAAGAAGGAGAAAGAGAAGAAGATCCTCTAATTCCACTGCCTAAATGGGCATATAGGATTTGTCCTTCATTCATTCAATAGATATTTATTGGATGTCTGCTATGTGCCAAGCACGTGTCTAGATGCTGTGGATACATTAGTGAACAAATTAAGGTCCTCTCCCTTGTGGAACTTACTTCTTATGGGAGAGAAAGAAAATATATAAATATACAGGGAAGTATGTATTATATCAGATGTGATAAGTGATATAGAGAAAAATAAGGCAGAGAAGGGAGATAATGAGTGATGGGGAGCCTGTAATTTTATATAAGGAAGGTCTCACTGATAAGGTGACATGTGAGCAGAGACCTGAAAGAACTGAGGGGGTAAGTCATGCAGATATCTGAAAGAAGAGCATTCCGGGTAGGGGGAATAGCCAATGCCAATGCTCCAAGATAGAAGTATGTTTACTCCATTCCAAAGAGGCTAGAATGGAGCAGGTTAGGAGAGAGGAGTAGGAAAGGAAGTCAGAGAGATTTGTGGGAGCACAGGTCACATAGGTCTCTGAAGGGCACAAAAAAAGGACTTTGGATTTTACTCTGAGTGACGATGGAAACCACTGGAGAGTTCTGAGTAGAGGAGAGACCAGATAGGACTTGGCTTTAAAATAATCGCTCTAGCTATTCTGTTCACATTAGACTACAAGAGGACAAGGGAAGAAGCAAGAAGAAAAATTAGGAGGCTATTGCAATAATCCAGGCAGAAAATGAGGGTGGCTGAGACCAGAGTGGTGGGAGTGGAGATGGCGAGAAGTACTCAGATTCTGTACAGATATTGAAGGTAGAGTCAATAGTATTTGCTAAAAGACTGAATATAAGGAGGATAGACCTAGGCTTGTGTGGCCTAACATACAATTTGGGGGGTTCTCTGTTAAGAAGAACAATAAAAAATTTGGTACAAAAGTGAATATTTCTTTAAACTGAGAAATCACAATATATTATGAATTTATAAAAGCTTACAAATACTACAAACATCAGAAAATCTAGAAAAATAATTTAATATTAACCTCCTGACACACTCCCTGTAACTTTCTCATATTGTAGGTTGCATACCATTTGTTTCCCTGCCACATGATGATTTTATAACATTTTCTATAAAAAGAAGAGAAAGATAACTTTGTCTTTCCTTTAACATTATTAACCAAAATTTGTATTTTATTGGACTTTTATTTTGCTTTAATAAAGTTTTTAATTGCCATTGTAAGAATAATAAGACAAGTTTTGACAGGCTAGTCTTCTTTCTTTCAGTTTACATATTTGGCTTTCTTCCTTCTTATCATATTTAAATTCAGGTTCATCAAAAATCTGAAGAACACCACAAAATTCATCTGAAAATAAAGCATTTATAAGAACAATTGCAGTGTATTGAAAAATGGACACTGCATTGTATTGAGTTATGTAATTATATAATCAAATCACTTTTAATACTGCATACATTGAGTTACTGATTAATATGTTTAGGCTTTTTGTGATTGGAACACTTGTTTCTTCAGGTTATTTTCCCATGTTCGTGACAATTGCATATGCCATTTCATCTGAAACTGCCAGTCTTCATCAGAATAAGATGAGTCAGATACACTAAAACATGATCCAATATGTTAAAATGCGTAAAACATGCAAATTCATACATAGACAAAAATCATGATTTGTAATACTGCTACAGGCTTATGCTCTGAAAACAAAGCATTTCTGATAAATTCTGTGTCACAAGATTTCCATATAAAATGATGTGGCCACTATGGAAAACAGTATGGCAGTTCCTCAGAAAACAGAATTACCATGTGATCCAACAATCCTACTTCTGGATATTTATCCAAAAGAATTAAAATTGGGGTCTCAAAGAGATATTACCTCTCCCATTTTGACTGCAGCATTATTCACAATAGCCAAGATGTGGAAACAACCTAAATGTCCATCAGTAGATGAATGGATGAAGAAAATGAGATATAAATACAATGGAATATTAACCAGCCTGAAAAAGAAGGAAATCCTGCCATATGTGACAACATGGATGAACCTGTAGGGCATTATGCTAAAGGAAATAAGCCAGGCATAGAAGCACAAATACTGCGTGATTCCACTTATATGTGGTATCTAAAATTATCAAACTTGGCTGGGCATGGTGGCTCATACCTGTGGCACTTTGGGAGGCTGAGGCAGGAGGATTGATTCGGCCTAGGAGTTCAAGACCATCGTGGGGGACATAGTGAGACCCCATGTCTACAAAAAAAAGAAAAAAAAATCTGAGCATGGTGGCATACACCTGTAGTCCTAGCTACTCAGGAACCTGAGGCAGGAGGATCCCTTAAGCCCGGGAGTTCGAGGCTACAGTAAGCTAGGATTGCACCATTGCACTCTAGCCTGAGTGACAGAGTGAGACCCTATCTCTAATAAAATAAAAGAGTTAAACTCATAGAAGCAGAGTTGAATGGTGGTTGCCCGGGGCTTATGGGAAAGGGAAGTGGGGAGTTGTTGTTCAACAGGTATGAAGTTTCAGTTCTTCAAGATGAAGATTTTCTAGAGCTCTGCTGCAAAACATTGTCCCTCCAGCTAGCAATACTGTATTGTTTAGTTTAAAATATATTAAGAGGGTAGATCTTATGTTAATTGTTATTACCACAATAAAAAAACATATGCTGTGTTTATAGTTACACATGCTGCATTATTGAGTATATTAGTGACAGAAGAAAACTCCCGTTCTGACTAGGCGGAACCGAGTCCTCCATATATAGTTTTACATGTCCAGTGAATAATTTTCCACAGACTAGTTTCTGGCTCTGTACATTCCAAATCTATTTCTCCTCAACTACACATACTCCCAATGCTGGGTGCTATAGAAGGTGTTAGTATTTGAGATATGCTCTTTGGCCCTGCACCACTAGCCAGCATAGTAAGGTAATTGAGGTGAGAGTATTTCTGGAAGCCACTCCTTACGCTGAGATGGTTAACAGTGATATAGAGATAACTGCAAGCCATGTAAACATATCTGATCAAATCAAAAATAAATGTAAACCCAATTAAATTTCTCCTCTGCATGATCCCAACAACGTTCACAGCCACCCAATGCCAATCCCGCCATGAAGGAAGAGTGATACAGGGGGAAGTGAGAGTGAAAAGAGACAGCTGTCTTAACTAATTGTAATTAAAATATTTTACTTTTGTAAATTTTACAAAAGCATATGACTATGTTATCCCACCATAAGGAGCCTTGTGTCTTGTAAGGCGCTCCTGCAAGTGAGCGGCTCTGATGCTTAAGCTTCATTAGCTTCACAGGAAATTTGGTACTAGATGTGGAGTGTATGAGAGAGGGGTCAACGATGATGCCAAGGTTTTTGGTCTGAGCAACTGGATGAGTGAAATTGTCATTTACTGAGATGTAGAAGACTAAAAGAAGATAAGTTATGGGGATGAACATCAGAAGGTTCAGTCTGGAACAGGAAAAGTAGTTTAAGATGTCTATAACACAGCTAAGCCATGTCAAGTAGGCAGTTGGATGTATGAATCTGGAGTTCAGGAGAAAGGATTGGCTGAAGAAGTGAATTAGGCAGACAGCAACACGTGGATTATATTTGAAGCCATGAGATTAGATATGGAGCAAGGAGAGTGAGAGAAAATAGGTGGACCAAGACCAAGCCCTTGGGAAATTCTAATGTTGGAGAAGTTGGGGAAAAGAAGAGGGATGAATAAAAGAGACAAAGAAAGGAACCAATGTGGTCAAAAGAAACCAGGAGAGCGTGAGGTCCTGGAAGCCAACTGAAAAAGTGCTTCAAAGTCGGAGTGATCAACTATTTCAAGTAATGTTAGGACTGACAAGAGGTGGTTGGAGTGAGTCAAAGAGAGTGGACAGAATAAACAACCTACAGAATGGGAGAAAATATTTGCAAACTATATATCCAACAAAGGACTAATATCCAGAATCCACAAGGAACTCAAATCAAGAAAAAGCAAATAATCCCATTAAAAAGTGGACAAATGACATAAACAGACACTTCTCAAAAGAAGATACACAAATGTCCAACAGGTATATAAAAAAATGTTCAACAATACTAATCATCAGGGAGATGCAAATTAAAACCACAGTGAGATAAAAACACAGTGAGAAAAACCCAGCCAGAATGGCCATTATTAAAAAGTCAAAAAACAATAGATGTTGGTATGGATGCAGTAAAAGGGAACACTTTTACACTGCTGGTGGGAATGTGAATTAGTACAACCTCTATGGAAAATAGTATGGAGATTTCTCAGAGAACTAAAAGTAGCTCTACCATTCGATCCAGCAATCCCACTATTGGGTATCTACTCAACAGAAAAGAAGTCATTATATTAAAAAGACACTAGCACACATGTGTTTATCACAGCATTATTCACAATTGTAAAGATGTGGAATCAACCTAAGCGCCCATCAACTGATGAGTGAATAAAGAAAATGTTGTCTAGTCACAATAGCAAAGACATGGAATCCACCTAAATGCCCATCAATGATAGACTGGATAAAGAAAATGTGGTACATATACACCATGGAATACTATGCAGCCATAAAAAAGGAGTAAGATCATGTCCTCTGCAGGGATATGGATGGAACTGGAGGCCATTATCCTAACACAGGAAAAGAAAACCAAATACCACATGTTCTCACTTATAAGTGGGAGCTAAATGAGGAGAACACATGGTCACATAGAGGGGAATGGTATACACAGGGGCTTATTGGAGGATGAAGGGTAGGAGGTAGGAGAAGATCAGGAAAATTAACTAATGGGTACTAGGCTCAATACCTGGGTGATGAAATAATTTGCACAATAAACTCCCAAAACACAAGTTTATCTGTGTAACAAATTTGCACATGTACCCCTGAACTTAAAATAATTTTTTTAAAAAAGAAAATGTGGTATATATACACCATGGAGTACAAACCACTCAGCTATCAAAAAATAACAAAATAATGTATTTTGCAGTAACTTGGACGAAACTGGAGGCCATTATCCTAAGTGAAGTAACTTAGCAATGGAAAACCAAAAACCGCATGTTCGCCCTTATAAGCGGGAGCTAAGCTATGGGTATGCAAAGGCATACAGAGTAGTATAATGGACACTGGAGACTCAGAAAGGGAGGAGGGTGGGAGAGGGTAAAGAAGGAAAAAAATTACCTATTGGGTACAATGTACACTATTTGGGTGACAGGTACACTGAAAAACCAGACTTCACCACTATACAATTCATCCATGTAGCCAAAAACCACTTATACGCCCTGTGTTAGGTCATCCTTGCATTGCTATAAAGAAATACCTGAGACTGGCTAATTTATAAAGAAAGGAGGTTTAATTTGTCTCATGGTTCTGCAGGCTGTACAGGCATGGCACCAACATCTGCTCAGCTCCTGGTGAGGGCTTCAGGGAGCTTCCAATCATAGGAGAAGGTGAAGAGGAGCGAGCATATCACATGGTGAGAATAGGAGCAAGAGAGAGAAGGTGGAGAGGTGCTAACGTTGGAGACATTTAAACAACCAGATCTTGCATAAACTCAGAGCAAGAACTCACTTATCACCTAGAGGATGGCACCAAAGCCATTCATGAGGCATTCACCCCCATGATCCAATACCTCCGACCAGGAACTATCTCCAACACTGGGGATTGTATTTCAAAGTGAGATTAGGAAGGGACAAATATCCAAACCATATCAACCCCTAAAGCTATTGAAATAAAAGAAAGATAGAAATAATCTAAAGTTAGGTTGTAATTATGGTTGCATAGCTCTATAAATATACTAAAAAGCTTGGAATTGTACAATTGAAATATGTGATGATTATTTTATATAAAATATACCCCAGGTAAAGGCTTTTTAAAAATAAACATCAAAAAGTACCAGAGACAGTGATGATACTTTGTGGTTTGGAACTTGCTTTTCTCAGTAATAGTTCTTGGGATTTTTTTCCTATCGGTGCATATAGATCTACTTCATTAATTTTTGAAGTTGCTTAGTTAAGTGGTACCATATTTATTTACCCAATTCCCTTTGATGGACATTTTGGTTGTTATCTCCTTGGCAATCATAAATAATGCTGCAATTAATATCTTTGAACATATTTTATGCATGTGCAAAATACAGATTTTTGATTTCTGGAATTGTTAAATAACAAGTATGCACATTTTGAGTTTTGACACATTACCAAATTGCACTCAATTGACTTTTCTCATCAGTAATATTTCAGAATGCCCTTTCCACACACCATTTTAAGCACCGGATACTAATAATCTTCTAATCTTTGCCACCCTGGTAGGTTTGTAAAAATAGCAATGTGATTTTAATTTGCATGACTTTGATCACCAGTGAAGCAGAACACATTTTAATCTTTATTTCCATTTGTATTTCTTGCTTTGTGTCACAGCTGGGTCCTTTGCCATTTTTTTCTATTTAAGCATGTATCTTTTTACATTAGTCAATTAGTTAGAATCATCTCATATAGGTTGCAAATATTTTTTTTCTAGATATATTGTTTGAATTTCAACATTATTTATGGTATTTTAATAGAGTTTTAAAATGTGGTCTATGTTTTCATTCTTTTCTTTTAATGGTTTCTGCCTCCAGCATCACATCTGATTGGGTTTTTTTTTTTTTAACAAAAGCCAGAGAAATAGGTTTTCAGATTATTAACCCAAAGCTTAAAGAAAGCACGTTCCCTTTTCATAGCTAATCAGGTATCTGCAATGGAAACAAAATTGCCCCTCTCCATTCCCAATTTTAATCAAAATGTTTTTCTCCTTATGTTACTGGCAAAAAAACCACTGCCTAATTGAGACTTCTGTGTATTCAGTTAATGCTTCTGTGCATTTGGCCTGACAATGCCCAGAGGCTAATGGGACCGTGTGCTCTCTTTAACAAAGATGAGAGCACAAACATGAGTAAGACAGCCTATTATGGGCTTTCTGGGGCCTTTTAAAAATATTACATTTTCAGCATGTGAATTACACCAAATGGTGGTAACGCAGGTTTCTGGGGTTTAATGCATTTCTGCTCATTCCGTTTATAAAGCAAAATTGAAATAAAGTAATTCTATTCCAAAATATGTTTTAATCATGAGTTTTTGAAAGCTCTTTAGGTAAGATGTTTTTGCCTTGCATGATTTAGAAACCATTAAATTAAGTGGGTTTCCACAGTATTTGAATACTGCAAGTTGAACTTACTTTCAATCTAAAAGCAGGCAGAAGAGAATTTTGATGTAAACTGAATTATTAAAGTAATTTTCTTAATGATTAGGAAGTCGACTCAAAAAAACAAATGCTAGCCACTACCTATAGAATACAGAGTTATCAATCCTTGTTGTTTTCCAAAGTAGTCCAGATGTTTTAGAGGTAAATTTTGAAGTAAATTTGAAGTAAATGTCCAAAGTAAGAAAAATCAAATCGAACATTCAGACTTCAATCACTGCAAAAAAGACTTACAAAAATTTTTCAGATCACAAGAAATTGTTAAAACACCAGAACCCAAAAACAGAGGAGAAAGGAAGAAGTGTGGGTTGTGAGGTTAATTCCAGCATGTCCAGAATTAGCCCTAGTTGTTTTACTGAAGTTCTAGCGTGACACTGACCCCCTATCAAGACACAAAACATACTGGTTAATGGTGTTGTTTTGTAGCCATGAGTCTTGAGATTCACAGTGGTTTGTCCGAGCTTGTCGACATTATGTATTGGTAACAGTGAGACTGATTATTTGTACCTGGTCTCTGTGTGACATCTGTCCCTCCCTCAAAGGGCTCTACTGTTGAGGTTAAAATATGCCTGTGTCACTGGCCCATCTGGGAGTCCATTTTGGACTCCCTGGTTCTGAGGTGTTCTGTGCACATGTCAGTGTGTTCTGTGCACATGTCAGTGGTCCAAGTGATAAAGTGGGTCCTGCTATCATGGCTCTTAGAGAGGACGACAATAGGATCCTGTCCCTGACCACTCCAGACCCCTGGCTGTATCCTTTTCCTGTAATAAACTATGTATTTGTGAGTAATGCCATTTGAGTCCTCTAAGTCTCCTTTAGCAATGGAACCCTGTTCACTTGCCATAGCTAATGCAGCGTGGAAAAGTCATCCAGGAGAGTGGAAGAGATTATTAGTGGGGATACACATTGTTCAAAAATGGTGCTGAAAAAATATGGTGCTGGGACAAATAGTGTAGTAGATGTGTCTGCCCAGGTCACAGTGATTCTTCTCAGAGAACTTCTATCTTCTATCTTCTCCTTTCCAATTCATAAGGTTTCAGGAGTGGGTCCACAACAGCCACGTACACATTAAGTGACCCAAGTTCCCTAGTCAAAGCTGGTCGGATCAGAGGTGAACTCCTGACCCAAGCTAGACTGAGAAGAGTCTCTTCCAGTCTGAAGGGTTGACATCTTTAAGGGAGGAGACCTAAAAGCTCAGGGATTGAGCTTTGGTATACACAGCTTCCACCAACAAGACCAAGTAGCCGAGAAAGCCCACCCACAGAGATGAATGAAGCCAAGGCTCAGAGGGCAGCAGAGCTGAGAAATGGCAACAAGCTACTCTTTGCATTCCTGACACCATTTCCTTCTCTGATTCCAGCCGTTTGGGAAATTAAGCTCCATCCAAGATCTGGGTTCCAGAGAAATACTCCATATTCTTATAATAAATTCCCTTTTTTCCCCCATCAAGCTAGCTTGAGTTAGCACCTTTACTAGCACCTAAATATCCTTAACTTACTAGCCATGTAGAAACATATAGAGCTAGATCACTACCTCACCGCCTGCCCAAAAATATATTCCAGATGGGATTAAGATTTCAATTTCAAAATAAAATAATATAGTGAGTAAAATCAAATATAGGAGAATATTTTTATTTATTTATTTGAGACCAGGTTATAAGACTGGCTAATTTTTGTATTTTTAGTAGCAATGGGGTTTCGCCATGTTGCCTAGACTGGTCTCGAACTCCTGGCCTCAAGCGAGCCAATCACCTCAGCCTCCCAAAGTGTTGGGGTTACAGTTGTGAGCCACCATGCCCCAGCCAGGAGAATATCTTTTATAATCGTGGAATCTAGAATCAAAAATAAAAAAGATTTAAACATTTGCCTGTATGACATTTGAATACTTATAAACAGCCAAAACATATCATAAACAAAGCCAAGAGGCATAAAAATAGGGAAAGTATTTGTAACAAATATGCAAAGTAAAAGACTAGTAGTGGTAATACACAAAGGACTGTTATAAATTAATAAGATTGGCCGGGCACAGTGGCTCACGCCTGTAATCCCAGCACTTGGGAGGCTGAGGCGGGTGGATCGCCTGAGGTCAGGAGTTTGAGACCAGCCTGGCCAACATGGTGAAATCCCGTCCCGTGGTGGCAGGCGCTTGTAATCCCAGCTACTCGGGAGGCTGAGGCAGGAGAATTGCTTGAAGCCGGGAGGTGGAGGTTGCAGTGAGCCGAGATCGCACCATTGCACTCTAGTCTGGGGGACAAGAACGAGACTTCGTCTCAAAAAAAAAAATTAATAAGATTAAAAAGGCAGGCAAATTGACAAAGGATGAAAATTGAGAAATCATAGAAGGCAAATTACAAATTACCAGCAAACATAGTATATGAAAAGATGTTCAACCTGACACTTATTTAAGAAATAGAAACGAAAACTACAGATTGGCAGATATTAAAAAGGTTAATAGCCCTAGTGAGGACAAGGTTTTAGAAAAACATATACTCTCTTTTAACTATTGTTAAAAACTTTTGGGAATGTGATTTGGCAATATCAACTAAAATTTTAAATGCACAATAACTTTTGACACGGGTAATTCCACTGCTAGGAATTTATCCTACAGAAAATCACATAATGTGCATGATACTATATAATAAGGTTGTTTATTATAAAATGGTTTATAATAATAAAATTTGGACATACACAAATGTCTATCACAAGGCATTGCATTTTTTAAAATCTAGCATATCCACAGAGGGTAATAAACTGCAACAGTCTAAAAATATTGAGGCAGCATTGTATGTACTGACATGGAAAGCTACTTGGAAAATACTTTAAGAAAAAAGCAAGTTGCAGATCACAGGAATAGCATGATTTTATTTTTGAAGAAGTGAGGGAGACCATGACCTGATAACAGTGGTTACCTGTGGGCAATAGGAATTGGGGGGGGGGGGGGGGGGGCGTGCGCAGAAAGCTGGTAATTTTTAATGCGTACAGTTCTAAGTGTTCTAAAGCTTCTACAACAGACATTTATTAATTTTGTAATGATTTTAAAATAAAATGTTTTTAGAAACTTCAGTCAAAAACGAAAAGATGGCTGGGTGCGGTGGCTCATGCCTGTAATCCCAACACTTTGGGAGGCCGAGGGAGGCGGATCGCCTGAAGTCAGGAGTTTGAGACCAGCCTGGCCAATGTGGTGAAACCCCATGTCTACTAAAAATACAGAAATTAGCTGGGCATGGTGGCACGCACCTGTAATCCCAGCTCCTCAGGAGGCTGAGGTAGGAGAATTGCTTGAACCCGGGAGGCAGGTGGAGGTTGCAGTGAGCCGAGATCGCACCATTGCACTCCAGCCTCGGTAACAAAAGCAAGAATCCGTCTCAACATCAACAACAACAAAATAATAAAATTTAATTTAAAATAAATAAATAAATAATAAGACTTAACATCAAAATAGGTCAATTCTCTTTAATTTAAATTATAAATCTAACATGATCCCAGTAAAACTGCCTATTCTAGGGACTAGAGAAGCTTGTTTGATGTTCATATGGAAAATAAGAAAGAATAACCAGAAAAATGCTGAAAAGGAAGAATAATGGGGCAGGAGGAACTTGTCTTATTAAAGTGTATATAATAAATATGGATAGCAAGGATATTTATTACAGCAGTGTTTATATTAGAGACCAACCGTAGACCACTAAAATACCTACCAATATAGGACTAGTTAAATAAAATATGATATGTCCATGTTGTGCAATACTATGCAATTATTGACAATGATGTAGATGTATTGGTGTGGAAAGATGCCCATGATATATTGCTAAATACAATAAAGCAAGTTGCAAAACAATAAATATAATGTAATCCTATTTATGAAAGAAAGGCACATATATATATGAACACACGTACATTACATGTATGTAAATACATGGAAAGTAGACAGAAATTATGCCCACTGAACTGGTAACAGTGGTTACCTTCAAGGAGAAGACTGGGATTCAGGGTATGGGTGGTGGGAGGGAGAGTAGTAAGGATTTTGTTCTGTATGCTTCTATAATGTTTGAATCTTTTATGAGAATGATTCCTGTATCACCTGTGTACTTTTTTTTTTTTTTTTTGAGATGGAGTCTCGCTCTGTCACCCAGGCTGGAATGCAGTGGCACGATCTTGGCTCACTGCAAGCTCCGCCTCCCGGGTTCACACCATTCTCCTGCCTCAGCCTCCCAAGTAGCTGGGACTACAGGCGCCCACCACCAGGCCCGGCTAATTTTTTGTCTTTTTAGTGGAGACGGGATTTCACCGTGTTCACCAGGATGGTCTCCATCTCCTGACCTCGTGATCTGCCCGCCTCGGCCTCCCAAAGTGGTGGGATTACAGGCATGAGCCACTGTGCCCAGCCTGCTCACCTGTGTACTTTTTAAAAGACAAAAAGTGTCTGCAATCCCAGCACTTTGGGAGGCCGAGGCAGGTGGATCACTTAAGGTCTGGAGTTCAAGACCGTCCTGACCAACGTGGTGAAATCCTTTCTCTACTAAAAACACAAAAATGCATGGTGGTGCATGCCTGTAATCCCAGCTATTCAGGAGGCTGAGGCACAAGAATCGCTTGAACCTAGGAGGTGGAGGTTGAAGTGAGCCGAGATCGCACCGTTGCACTCCAGCCTGGGTGACAGAGTGAAACTCTGTCTCAATAAATAAATAAATAACAAAAAGTAAGAGCAGTTACCACAGTCTGCTTCTCTGTGAATGTTGGGACAAACTGGACCACATTCAAAAGTTTACATTCAATCACATATTTCTTCATTTATTCAACAAATATTTACTGCTGAGTGCTAGGTACTTGGTACTCACTAGTGATTAACAGACAATGCTCTGATCCAGGGCAGCTCATCCAGCTGGGTGACTGCTGAAGCCAGCTGTCAGTGGAGGTGACTGGAACACAGGTGCAATTGATGTGGCTCTTTAGAAGCCACGTAGATCAATTGTGTATGGTTAATGGCTACTAATAAAATAAGAAGTTAATACCTGTTGCAATAATGTCCGCAAGTGAGAGATAACATGACAGAGGCAAAAAACCTAACAATTTCTGGATCCAATGATGCAAAAAGAGAAAGGCAAGCAACAGTGGAAAAATCCAACATGTCTGTTGTAAGACTTTTACCTAAAGCTTTCTTGCTCTCTGAACCAGCCATGGAATCAACTCTGCCCTCACCTGTACTTTCTGGTCTGCCAAAGTAGAAACCTACCCATGGAACTTTGCATTTTCCTTCTTGGACCATGACAGACTCAGGGAGTGGAGGGTGGCGGGCATTGCCAGGGCAGCTAATGGGGACCTCAGGAACCGTAGATTTGTGGCTAAATACCTGAATCCTCCCATCCTGGGGAGGACTGGGATTTATGTGGTCAGAGCCAGAGTATGAAGCTTCTGCCAGAGGCAGCACAGTCTGTCAAGGCCCTGAAGGTCAGGTCAAGTCAAAGCCCTCAGAAGAAAGCTGGGGTTTGATCACCAGGATGACCTTGTGCAGGCCTAAATCCAAAGAGTCCAAGACAAGGCTCAGACTGAGCAAAGAATCCAGCACTGTTTGCCTGCCCACATCTTCCTGAGCTACTGAATTCCCTCCTCGTGTTCCCCTTTCTGTCCTCTGAATTCAAGTCCTGGCACTGGCTTTCCTGCTAGAGCCTTGGCCCTTCTCCACATAAGTATCTGACTTTCTGCCTCAGGTTGCCTGAGGAAAAGCCCTGAGACAACCTAGCCCCTGGGACCGTGCTACCCAGGAGTCAAGCCCATGGCCTGCACTCCCAGCCCATCTGTCCTGTTCCCTTCAGTGGCAGAGAGACCAGCACCCTACTCATGGGCATTAGAATCTCGCTATCAGACCCCTGGCAAGGCCCTGTCTGGGCAGCTCTCCCTTTTCAATATTGCTTTCTGGTTGCAGCACTTCGCAGGCATCTTTCTCAGTGTAAATCCACAAATTGGTATTCTGGATTTGCAATCAACCAATTGTAAATTTAGGTAGGGCAATCCCATCCCTAGACCCGAACACTTCTGGGAGAGCTGACAAAGTTTCTGAATCCTCAAATTTGCAAAACAGACCCTCCGCCCCTGGAAGGACCTGCTCATACAGCCAACTGGTTTCTTTCTGTACCACCTCGTCACTGAAACAGGCAGAGTACAAGAGACGATTCTGAAATATAGAACCCTGTCTAGGAAGGCAGGCTTAAAGAGGGCCTCCAGGAAGGGACTGTGAGCAAAGCATAAACTGTGTGTAGGTGTATGGCAGTGGGGGGCAATGGCAAGAAGGAGGAATAGAATAAGAGAGCAGTTAAAAAAAAAAAAAAAGAATGTGGATGGGAGAGGGTGGGTGCTGAGAATTACTTAATAGATACAATGCACTTTATTTGAGTCATGGATACACTAAAAGCCTAGATTTCAGACTGTGCAATATATCCATAGAACAAAATTACATTTGTACCTTTTAGATGTATACAATAATTTTTAAGACAAATGTGAGCTCTGCCTGTGTTTGCATCTCAGTCCAGTTTCCTCATTTATAAAACAGAATCATAATATCTGAAGTCCAGTTTCCTCATTTGTAAAATGGGATCATAATAGTGTTTACCACTATGTTATGAGAATTAAATGAGGAAGACTTAGCACAATGTCCAGCACATAGGAAGCGCTCAGTATATGCCACCTGCTCCTAGAGGAGAGAGTGAGGCCAAGGAGGTTCCAACAGGGAAGAAAGCAGAAATAAATGAAGGGAGATGAGAAAGACTCAGATGAGCTGCCTAATTCCCACTTTTTTCCGAGGGCCAGCCTTGACTGTTTTAGGTGTTTAACCAGAAATGTATTTGCATGATTTGTAAATTTCCCTGTCACTACCAATTTCCAATTCCAGCTCTGTCCTTTTTTATTTGTGTGTGACCATGGGTAAATCTCCTAATCACTCCATGCCTGTTTCTTCAAAAATACAAGTAGGTGGTTATTGTAGAAAACTGTTAAGACCATTTCTATTCTAACATTCTTATTCTATCTTAAATTCTTGTCATTTTCTTTGTGAAAGGGTTATGTGTTGAATTATGTCCTCAGAAGGATATATTGAAGTCTTAAGCCCCAGTACCTGTTGTTACCGGTGGAGGGTGTCCAGGTTCTTGGCATTTTGAACAAAGAATTGGATAAAACCCACAGGTTTTTCAAAGGTCAGATGGCTGTAGGTGTGCAGTTTTATTTCTGGGTTCTCTATTCTGCTCTGTTACCAGTGGAGGGTGTCCAGGTTCTTGGCATTTTGAACAAAGAATTGGACAAAGCAAGGAAAGAATGAAGCAAGGAAAGAATGAAGCAAGGAAAGCAGAGATTTATTGAAAACGAAATTACACACCACAGGGTAGGAGTGGGCTGAAGCAGCTGCTCATGGGCCCCGACACAGAATCTTCTTGCATACAAATACTCCCTAGAGGTTTCCCATTGGCCACTTGGTGTTCAACTTATGTAAATGAAGTGGTGGCCCACAATCAGAGGCTAAAGGGAAGTTACAAAGTTGCACTTCTGTGCAAACAAAGACTTGGCCCGCAGTCAGAGGCTGAAGGGAAGTTACAAAGTTACAATTCTATGCAAAAAAAGAGGTATTTTCAATTTCCCATCTGCCCCACAGAAAAGGTGGGGGTTTGCAAAGGGAAACAAAAAGCCTCTGGTCCTTTTGTTACTTAGGTGTGGAAAGTTAGGTTTTCCAGCTGGGTGTGGTGGCGGGCACCTGTAATCCCAGCTACTCAGGAGGCTGTGGCAGGAGGATCACTTGAACTCAGGAGGTAGAGGTTGCAGTGAGCCAAGATCACGCCATTGCACTCCAGTCTGGGTGACAGAGAGAGACCCCGTCTAGGGGGAAAAAAATTAAATAAATAAACCCCCGCGGCTTTCATGATTGCTTCTGGGAGAAAAAAAAAAAAAAAAAAGGAAAGTTAGGTTTTCCTTTCCACTTCATTCTAGGAAGTCAGTGTGAATCAGCCTCAGGTTCCCTACCTCCAGACCCTATTATCCTACCTCACCTGAAAATGAGACCTTATTTGGAAATAATCAAAGATGTAATCAAGTTAAGTTCGTTTATTAGGGTGGGCCCTAATCCAATATGGCTGGTGTCTTTCTAAGAGTAGAAGATGCACAGAGACACGGGCGAGAAGACGGCCATGTGATGACACAGGCAACAACTGGAGTGATCCATCTACAAGCCAAGGAACACCCATGATTACCAGAAAACAACAGAAGCTAGAAGGAGGCAAGGAAGGATTCTCCCCTCCAGGTGTCAGAGGGGCAGGCCCTGAAGACACCTTGATTTCAGACTTCTAGTGTCCAGAACTGTGAGAAAATACATTTCTGTTATTTTAAACCATTCAATTTGTACTACTTTGTTACAGTAGCCCCAGGAAACTAATCCAGAAAGTGTCCCCAAAACATGTCTATCTTGTGCTATCAAACTGTTGTTTCCAAGAGTCCTACCTGCTTTCATATCTCCATTTCTAATTAAAGAAAGTTTAAACACAGCATTCTAAATTCCTGATTTAGCAATTTCATTAAATGATAAAAATTAATGCATGATATACCAGATATTCGGAAAACATAAATTGCCAGAAGATTGTTATAGCAACATCCATACTAATTAACATGTCTTAAGAAAGGCCATGCATGTTTATCATCTAATTAGAATCATACAATCAAAAGAATAAAGAGTACTTCCTTGGGGGATATAAAATAAATAAATAACTACAATATTTTCATTAAAGTTGGCAATGTTCCTTTGAACCTATCTGAGTGCTAGAAATTGATGTATAAATTAAATGGTTTTATAGTTTAGATTTGATATCTAGAAGAGATTTACACCATTAGTGCAAATTATTTTAAAATGTATTGCGTGTTTGAAAAATGCTATGACGCTTACGATGCTATGTGAAGAAAATGAGCTACAACTCATTTAAAATCATGAATAAAAGGGTGTTTTAGAGACTGATGTCCGTATTCCTATGAGACCTGAAAACTTCTCCAAAGTTCAGAGGGTTTGACCAAAAAATGCACCAATTTTCTAAATATGGGGTTTGCCAAATTGTAACCCACAGGCCAAATCCATCCCCTCACTGGTTTTTTGTACAGCCTATGAGCTAACTATAGATAGATAGATAGATAGATAGATAGATAGATAGATAGATAGATAGTTTTATATATATATATAACACTTAAAAAATTGAAAGAAGAAAAATATTTTGTGACTCACGAAATTTCCATGAAATTCAAATTTCAGTGTTAATAAATAAAGTTTTCTGGGAACACATCATGCCTCACTCATTCACTTACATATTGTCTATGGCTGTTTGCATCACTTTCCTATTGCTGTATAACAAATTACCACAATGTTAGTGGCTTAAAACACAAATTTATTATCTTACAGTTTCCACTGGTCAGCAGTCCCGGCAGGACTGGGCTGTTTGTTCAGGGTCTCACCAGGCTGAAATCAAGGCGCTGGCTGGGATGGTAGTCTCATTTGAGGCTCAAGGTCCTCTTTCAAGCTCACCTAGCTGGCAGAATTTAATTCTTTGCAGTTGTAGAACTGAGACTCCCATTCTTATGCTGGCCACCAGCCAAGGGCTACCTTCAGCTCCTAGAGGCTGGTTAGATACCTTGCCACATGGCCCCCTCCATCTTCAAAGTAAGCAATAGAGAGTCTCCCTCACATTAAACCTCTTTAACATTTTGAATCTCTCTTACTAGGAAGAGCCCTATCCCTTTTAAAGGCCCACCTGATTAGGTGAAACCTACCATGCATAATCTCCCTATTTTAAGGTCAACTGATTTGGGACATTAAGTACGTCTCCAAAATCCCTTCACAGCAGCACCTAGGTTAGTGTTTGATTAAATAACTGAGATAAAGTTTTTATGCATCAGGGGCCAGGAATCTCAGGAGCCATCTTAGAATTCTGCCTACCACACTGTTGCCATGCTATGATGGGAAACTTCAGTAGTTGCAACAGAGACCACATGGCCAGCAAAGCTTAATATTTGGCCCAGAGACCATACGGCCCCAAATTACTTACTAATTGGCCCAAACAGAAAAAGTTTGCTGATCCCTGTCCCAAATTAAGCTGAGTTTCAAACTTGAAAACTGCATGATCTCTGTCCAGCAAATAACCCTAAATCTGGGACAATGTAAACAGAAGGAAGAGGCCATGAGAGTGAGACAACAGTAGCATTACCAAACTGTTTCACCTTTTCAACTCACATATATACACAAATACAAATACCGATGATACCGAACTGGTGGTACTTTTTCTTTTCTCTTTCCTTTTTTTCTTTTTTTTTGGAGATGGAATCTTGCTCTGTCAACCCAGGCTGGAGTGCAGTGGTGCAATCTCAGCTCACCACAACCTCCACCCACTGGGTTCAAGCGATTCTCCTACCTCAGCCTCCCGAGTAGCTGGGACTGCAGGTGTGCACCACCACGCCCGGCTAATTTTTGTATTTTTAGTAGAGACGGGGTTTCACCATGTTAGCCAGGCTGGTCTTGAACTCCTGACCTCAGGCAACCCACCTGCCTCGGCCTCCCAAAGTGCTCGGATTACAGGCGTGAGCCACTGCGCCTGGCCGATACTCTTTCAAATGAGTCTTTTCAAGCACACACTAGGGGACTAACAAAATGATAACTCACGTCATAATATTATCACTGCCCATCTTTGTCAAATCTTAACATGTTTGCTTCTTTTTAAAAACTGGCCAGGCTCGGTGGCTCATGCCTGTAATCCCAGCACTCTGGGAGGCCAAGGTGGGTGGATTACATGAGTCCAGGAGTTTGAGACCAGCCTGGCCAACATGGTGAAATCCTGTCTCTACTAAAAATACAAAAAAATTAACTGGGTGTGGTGGTGCATGCCTGTAATTCCAGCTACTCAGGAGGCTGAGGTGGGAGAATCACTTAAGCCTAGGAGGTCATGGCTGCAGTGAGCGGAGATGGCGCCACTGCACTCCAGCCTGGGTGACAGAGTGAGACTTTGTCTCAAATAAATAAATAAAGTAATAAAAGCTATAACACAGGCCGGGCGCGGTGGCTCAAGCCTGTAATCCCAGCACTTTGGGAGGCCGAGACGGGTGGATCACGAGGTCAGGAGATCGAGACCATCCTGGCTAACACGGTGAAACCCCGTCTCTACTAAAAAGACAAAAAACTAGCCGGGCGAGGTGGCGGGCGCCTGTAGTCCCAGCTACTTGGGAGGCTGAGGCAGGAGAATGGCGAAAACCCGGGAGGCGGAGCTTGCAGTGAGCTGAGATCCGGCCACTGCACTCCAGCCTGGGCGACAGAGCGAGACTCCGTCTCAAAAAAAAAAAAAAAAGCCGTAACACTGTAGCCTCCTCTGATCTCATGCCACTCCCTCCACCTTCAAGGTAAACACTGTGCCTTCCACCTATTCATCTATCCACAGAAAACATATTCCAATTTGTCATCTTTTGAACTTTACAGAAATCAAACTATATAGCATGTATTCTGCAATTTCCTTCTCTTGCTTAGTGTGTTTATGAAATTTATTCCCATCAATGTGTATAGCTAAAATTTGTTCATTTTTACTGACAATAGTATCCCATTGTATAAGTATACCATGGTTTATTTTTCTATTCAACTGGTGGTGTATATTTGGGTTACATGCAGTCATTTACTATTACAAACAACGCTGCTATGAACATTCTTGTGTAGTCTCCTGACTCAGATATGAAAAAATATCTCTGGCTGGGTGCGGCGGCTCACGCTTGTAATCCCAACACTTTGGGAGGCCGAGGCGGGCAGATCACGTGAGATCAGGAGTTCCAGACCAGCCTCGCCAACATGGTGAATGAAACCTATCTCTACTAAAAATACAAAAAATTAGCCAGGCATGATGGTGCATGCCTGTAATCCCAGCTACTCGGGAGGCTGAGGCAGAAGAATCGCTTGAATCCAGGAGGTGGAGGTTGCAGTGAGCCGAGATCGTGCCACTGCACTTCAGTGTGGGCGACAGACAGAGACTCCGTCTCAGAAAAAAAAAAAAAAGAAAGAAAGAGAAAAAAAAAGAAAAAGTATCTCTAGCATATTACCTGAGAGTAGAATTTCTGGGAAATTAGGGTATGCATATGTTTATCTTTATTAGATATTATCAAATTCTTGGCCGGGAGCAGTTGTTCACGCCTGTAAACCCAGTACTTTGGGAGGCTGAGGCAGGCAGATCACAAGGTCAGGAGATCGAGACCATCCTGGCCAACATGGTGAAACCCCATCTCTACTAAAAATACAAAAAAAAAAAAAAATAGCCGGGCGTGGTGTGGCACGCGCCTCGAGTCCCAGCTACTCAGGAGGCTGAGGCAGGAGAATTGCTTGAACCCAGGAGGCGGAGGCTGCAGTGAGCCGAGATTGCGCCACTGCACTCCAGCCTGGGCGACAGAGTGACAGAGTGAGACTCTGTCTCAAAAAAAAAAAAAAAAAAAATTATTCTCCAAAATGTCTGTGCCAATTTATACTCCAACTAACAGTAAACAGTTCCTTTCCCCAAGCCCTTACCAATAATTAATATCATCAAACTTTTAATTTTTGCCAGTCTCTGGGTATGATGTGGTGGTTTCATTATTGTTTAATTTTGTATTTTCCTGATTACAAATTATATAAAATAGCTTTCCGTATTTTTACTGTATCTTCAGATTTCTTCTTCTGTGACCTGCCTGTTCATAGCCCTTGACAATTTTCCTATCGGGCCATTTGTTGGTTTTTAACTAATCTGTAGTCTCTACATATTCTAATACTAACCCTTTATCACTTATATTCATTTATTCATTCATTCAACAAGTATTTATTAAGTATATACTATATGCCACACATTATTTGAGGACGGAAGGATGTGGCAGTCAGCAAGGCAAAGTCCTTGGTCTCAAGGAGTTTGAATTCTAGTGGGGAGACAGGCAACAAAGAGCAAATAGATATAGAATATCAGGTAGTAATAAGTGCTATGAAGATAAAGTAAACGGAGAAGATGAAGTGACAATGGTTTTATTTTCAATACGGTGGTCAAAGAAGGCCCCTTTGAGGAGGTGACATTTGGACAGACACATTAATTAATTGAAGAAGAGAGCCAGACGTATATTTGAATGAAGAGTATTCTTCCAGGCAGAGAAAAATCAATGGCCAAGGGTCTGAGATAAAAGCAAGCACGTTGCAATTATCTTTTCCTAGACTGAAGCTTGTTTTTTCATTTTGTTTATGACTTGTCTTCTTGTACGCAAGTTTTAAATTTTTAATGTAGTATAATTTATCCAGATTTTACTTTATTTATGGCTTATCTAGCTGTATTTTGTTTATGAAAGCCTTCCTTACTACACAGTCATAAACATATTTGCCCTGGCCAGGCACGGTGGCTCACGCTTGTAATCCTAACACTTTGGGAGGCCTAGGCGGGTGGATCATCTGAGGTCAGGAGTTTGAGACCAGCCTTGCCAACATGGCGAAACCCCGTCTCTACTAAAAATACAAAAATTAGCCAGGCGTGGTGGTGGGTGCCTAGAATCCCACCTACCTGGGAGGCTAAGGCAGGAGAATCGCTTGAACCCGGGGGGCAGAGGTTGCAGTGAGCTGAAATCGTGCCACTTCACTCCAGCCTAGGCGAAAGAGCCAAACTCCGTCTCAAAAAAGAAGATATTTGCCCATGCTGTCTTCTAAAAGTTTGTAACTACTTGTCACATTTAGGTCATAAAATCACTTTGGGCAGGGCGCGGTGGCTCACGCCTGTAATCCCAGCACTTTGGGAGGATGAGGCGGGCAGATCACAAGGTCAAGAGATCGAGACCATCCTGACTAACACAGTGAAACCTCGTCTCTACTAAAAATAAAAAAAATTAGCTGAGTGTGGTGGTACATGCCGTGCCTGTACTCCCAGCTACTTGGGAAGCTGAGGCAGGAGAATCCCTTGAACCCAGGAGGCAGAGGTTGCAGTGAGCCAGGATCACGCCACTGCACTCCAGCCTGGGTGACA
This sequence comes from Macaca thibetana thibetana, assembly GCF_024542745.1. NCBI lineage: Eukaryota > Metazoa > Chordata > Mammalia > Primates > Cercopithecidae > Macaca > Macaca thibetana. The sequence continues at coordinate 114,506,284 of NC_065598.1, forward strand.
GAGTGAGACTCCATCTCAAAAAAATAATAAAATAAAATAAAACCACTTTGAGTTTCTTTCTGTATACAATGTCTGGGTGAAATTTTATTTTTTTCAAAATAATAACCAATGGTTCCAGCAACATTTATTAAATAATTCATTTCCACACTGATCCTGTATTAAGATTTTCTTTACATGTGGTTTCTGGGCTCTCTGTATTCTGTCCCACTGGTCTGTTTTTCTCTGTACTGTCTTAATTACTATAGCTTATAAGAAGTGCTGCCGTCAGGTAGGGTATATTGTACTGCTTTAATATTGTCTTGGTTATTCTTGGTTCTATTTAGAATTTTAATTGGAATTGCATTCAATCTCTAAATGAATTTAGGGAGACTTTGCATCATTACATTATTAAGTCTTCCTATACATAAACGTATTTTATCTATTAACTTAGATTTTCTTTAATGTTACTCAATAAAGATTTATACTTCTTTGCATATAAGTCTTGTACATATTTTGTTAGATTTATTCCTGGGAGTCTTTTAGTTTTTGTTTCTACTGTAAGCTCTAATTGGTACACTATTTTTATATATATATATATATATATATATATATATATATAGCTTTTATAAAACCTTGCTTCAATATTTTACATATACTTTTGTATTTTCTATATGGACAGTCATGTCATCTACAAATAATAAGCTTTGTTTCTCCTTTTTTGATCCTTACTTTTTATTTATTTTCCTTTTCTTACTACACCAATTGGGACCTACAGTACAAGGTTGAATAGAAGTGCTAGTTTTGCTCCTTTGTATTATTATGGTGAAGTAAATTAATAGTTTTCTTAAGTTAGATCACTCTTTTATTGCTGAGATAAACCCACCTTGGTCATAGGTATTTTCAATGCATTATTCATTCTGATCGCTAGTATTTTGTTTTAGATTTTGGCATGTATGTTCATAAGTGAAGTTAGCATATAATTTTCCTTTCTCATAATATCTTTGCCTGGTTTAGCATAGAGGTTATGCTAGCCTTATAAAACGAGTTGGGGGAGATTTAATGCAACAGTTTATATAGTATTGAGATTATCTGTACCTTGCATATCTGATAGAACTCACCTATACAACCAACTACCTAGCGGGTAGGTGGTGGTTGTTTGTTGGTTGATAGATTTTAACCACTGCTTCAATTTAGTTCACAAATGTAAGTCTGTTCAGTTTTCTCCATTTTATCTTGAGTCAATTTTGGTAAATTTTAGCCTTATATAAAATTATCCATTTCATTTAAGTTTTCAAATTTAATGGCATAAAGATGTTCACAAAGTTATCTTACTTTTGTTTCAATATCCTGTCTACTGTTATTTACTTTACATCCATTTTGGTTTGGTTTTTTTTTTTTTTTAGATGGTTTTTTTTTTTTTTTTTAGATGTTACCCAAGCTGCAGGGCAGTGGCACGATCTCAGCTCACTGCAACATCCACCTCCCAGTTCAAGCGATTCTCCTGCCTCAGGCTACTGAGCAGCTGGGACTACAGGCATGCGCCACCATGCCCAGCTAATTTTTGTATTTTTAGTAGAGACAGGGTTCGCTATGTTGACCAGGCTGGTCTCGAACTTATGACCTCAGGTGATTCACTCGCCTTGGCCTCCCAAAGTGCTGGGATTATAGGTGTGAGCCACCGCGCCCGGCCCCATTTTCTTTTTTTACTCATTGATGGCCCTGAATTTATTGATAAGTAGGTGATTTTTTTTATCGCTTATCTCATGATTTATTCAGATCTTTAATGTCTTTCAATGAAGCTTTACAAGTTTATTCATAAATACTTTATTTTTTGTTGCTCTTGAAAATGGCCTTTTTAAAAAAAGACTTTATTTTTGTGTATAGTAACCCTATTTATTCTATTTTAAAAACTTTTATTTTAAGTTCAAGTGTACATGTGTAGGCTTGTTACATAGGTAAATGTGTGTCATGAGGGTTTGCCGTACAGATTATTTCATCACCAGGTGTTAAGCCTAGTACCCATTAGTTACTTTTCCTGATCCCCTCCCTCCTCCCACCCTCCACCCTCTGAAAGGCCCCAGTGTGTGAAAGGCCCCTCTATGTGTCCATATGTTCTCATTTTAGTTCCCACTTATAAGTGAGGACATGAAGTATTTGGTTTTCTGTTCCTGTGTTAGTTTGCTAAGGATACTGGCCTCCAGCTCCATCCATGTCCCTGCAAAGGACATGCTCTTGTTACTTTTTATAGCTGCATAGTATTCCATAGTGTATATGTACCACATTTTCTTTACTCAGTCTATCACTGATGGGTATTTAGGTTGACTCCATGTCTTTGCTATTGTGAATAGTGCTGCAATGAACATACATGTGCACGTGTCTTTATAACAGAATGATTTATATTCCTTTGGGTATATTCCCAGTAATGGGATTGCTGGGTTGAATGGTAGTTCTACTTTTAGCTCTTTCAGGAATCACCATACTGCTTTCCACAATGGGTGAACTAATTTACACTCCCACCAATAGTGTACAAGTGTTCCCTTTTCTCTGCAACCTTGCCAGCATCTGCTTTTTTTTTTTTTTCCTTTTTATCATAGCCATACAGACTGGTGTGAGATGGTATCTCATTGTGGTTTTGGTTTGCATTTCTCTAATGATCAGTGATATTGAGCTTTTCCTCATATGCTTGTTGGCCATACGTACGTCTTCTTCTGAAAAATGTCTGTTCATGTCCTTTACCCACTTTTCAATGGGGTCGTTTAGTTTTTTCTTGTAAATTTGTTTAAGTTTCTTATAGATTCTGGATATTAGACCTTCATCAGATGCATAGTTTGCAAAAATGTTCTCACATTCTGTAGGTTGTCTGTTTACTCTGTTGATAGTTTCTTTTGCTGTGCAGAAATGCTTTCATTTAATTAGATCCCCTTTGTCAATGTTTGCTTGTGTTGCAATCGCTTTTGGTGTCTTTGTCATGAAATCTTTCCCTGTGCCTATGTCCTGAGTGGTATTGCCTAGGTTGTCTTCCAGGGATTTTACAGTTTTGGGTTTTACATTTAAGTCTTTGATTCATCTTGAGTTAATTTTTGTATGATATGGTATAAGGAAGCGGTTTAGTTTCAGTCTTCTGCATATTGCTAGCCAGTTATTCCAGTACTATTTATTGAATAGGGAGTCCTTTCCTCATTGCTTGTTTTTGTCAGGTTTGTCAAAGATCAGATGGCTGGAGGTATGCAGTTTTATTTCTGGGTTCTCTATTCTGTTCTGTTACAGGTGGAGGGTGTCCAGGTTCTTGGCATTTTGAACAAAGAATTGGACAAAACGCGCAAATAAAGCAAGAAAGGAATGAAGCAAGGAAAGCAGAGATTTACTGAAAATGAAAGTACACTCCACAGTGTGGGAGTGGGCGGAGCAGTGGCTCAAGGGCCCTGGATACAGAATCTTCTTGGGGGAGGGAGAGCATCAGGATAAACAGCTAATGCATGTGGGGCTTAACATCTAGCTAATAGGTTGATCTGTGCAGCAAACCACTATGGCACACATTTATCTATGTAACAAACCTGTACGTCCTGCACATGTATCCCAGAACTTAAAATATTTTTTAATTTTTTTTTTTTTTTTGAGACGGAGTCTTGCTCTGTCACCCAGGCTGGAGTGCAGTGGTACGATCTCAGCTCACTGCAACCTCCGCCTCCCAGGTTCAAGCGATTCTTCTGCCTCAGCCTCCCAAGTAGCTGGGACTACAGACGCGTGCCACCTAATTTTTGTATTTTTAGTAGAGATGGGGTTTCACCATATTGGTCAGGCTGGTCTCAAACTCCTGATCTCAGGTGATCCACCCACCTCAGCCTCCTAAAGTGCTGGGGTTACAGGTGTGAGCCACCGTGCCTGACCATAAATTTTCTTTTTTAATGGAATGCTGGGACAGAGACCGAGACACGGGGAGAAAGCCATATGAAAAAAGATGAAGGCAGAGATTGAAGAAATGCATCTACAAGCCAAGAAATGCCAAAGATTGGCTGCAAACCCCCAGAAGCAATGAAAGAGGCATGGAAAAGATTCTCTTTCACAGTCTTCATAAGAAACCAACCTTGCTGACACCTTGTTTTCAGACGTCTATTACCTAGATCTGTGAGACAATACATTTCTACATTGTTTGTGCCACCATGTTTTAACAGCCTTAGGTAACGAATGCAGCATTAGTTAATGAAGCACTGACATTGTCCAGCATAATACTGGACTAGATGTCCTTAAGGGCACTTCTTTACTTCTCTAATACACAATTTTTTAAATGGTTCAATTCAATGACAGAAGACAATAAACTGTTGGAAATATGCTTAATTCATTTATTCATTCAATAAATATTCTTTGAGGCCAGGTGCAGTGGCTCACGCCCATAATCCCAGCACTTTGGGAGGCCGAGGTGGGTAGATCACGAGGTCAGGAGATCAAGACCATCCTGGCTAACATGGTGAAACCCCATCTCTACTAAAAATAAAAAAAAAAAAAAAAATTTAGCCAGGCATGGCAGTGGGCACCTGCAGTCCCAGCTACCTGGGAGGCTGAGGCAGGAGAATGGCGTGAACCCAGGAGGCAGAGCTTGCAGTGAGCCGAGATTGCGCCACTGCACTCCAGCCTGGGCGACAGAGCAAGACTCCGTCTTAAAAATAAAATAAATAAATAAATAAATATTCTTTGAAAACACTACATGGCACACTTACATGCTAATGAAGGAGACAGACATAAAAAAAGATAAATACATAGCCACAAACTTGTTAAGTAATATTAAGAAAATACAAGGTTTGGCTGGGCATGGTGGCTTACACCTGTAATCCCAGCACTTTGGGAGGCCGAAGCAGGTGGATCACCTGAGGTCAGGAGTTCAAGACCAGGCTGGCCAACATGGTAAAACCTTGTCTCTACTAAAAATACAAAAATTAGCCAGGCGCGGTGGTGCATGCCTGTGGTCCCAGCTACTCTGGAGGCTGAGGCAGAAGAATCACTTGAACTTGGGAGGCGGAGGTTGCAGTATGCTGAGAAAGCGCCATTGCACTCCAGCCTAGGTGACAAGAGTGAAACTCTGTCTCAAAAAAAGAAAGAAAGAAAAGAAAAGAAAATACAGGGTGGCTAGGAGAGAGTATTCACAGACATCCTCTCTGGAGAGACAATATTTATACTGCAAAGTTGAAGGAAGAGAAGGATCTCTATGTGAAGACAGGGAAGCTCATTTCAGGCAGAGGAAACTACACTTGAAAGGGTCTTGACATAGAAATATGTTGGCATGGGTGAAGAACAGAAGGGCTCTTAGAACTTGATATGCATGGGATATAAGAGAGAGGAAAAAAGTCAAAGATGACTAGGAAACTGAGTGAATAGTGGGAGCTATTGACTGAGGTGTGGAAGAATCTAGGAAGAATGAAATGGGTCAGGGTAGGAAGCAAAAGTTCAGTTTTAGACATGTTAGGTTGGGAATCAGTAAATCTTCAAGTGGGAAACTGAATATATAAGCTTAGAGCTCAGGAGGAAGGCATGGGCTGGAGATAGAAATTTGGGATTCATCAGTATAGGTGGTATTTATAGCCCTGGAACTGGAAAGTATTATCAGCAAGGGAGTAAGTGGGGCTAGAGAAGGGAGAAGGGCCAAGGACTGAGTCCTGGGGAATCCTGACTCAGAGATTTGGCTTTGTCAGATCTGCATTGTCATCTGAGACTCTCCCTTCTCAACTATACTACCTTTCCCCTTTCTATTCACAAGTGTCAAGTCTATGTCATGGTCTGAGGCATTTCCTGACCAATCTTGCTTCCTCCCCTTTTGTAATTCACAAGCAAGACACCAATAAACTTCTTACGATGTTAATTCTGTCTCAGTGTCTGCTTCCCAGAGGACCTGAACTGACACAATTGGTACCAGGATTGGTCTGAGAAAGCAGGAGATGATTGGGGTTTTGGCATTGGATCACTTAATGAAATGAAATGAGGACTTCTTCCCAAGTAGTATGTGGACCACGGATAGTCCCTGGTACAAGATGGTGGCCCAACTGCTAAAACTGTTACTGGTAGTAACTTGGGAGAATGTTCTGGTAAAAAGAAAATGCTCTGGCAGGTGCAATGAAGGACAGTGGACTTGGCTGGCTGTCATTAAGGTTCATGGATACCATATGAAGGGAAAATTAAGTGGCTGAGGGCAGTTAACAATTGAAAACTAAGCATGAAAGCCAGAGGACCTCTTTTGGTAGCTCATAAAGATGTTCTTATCTCCTTCAGTGAGAGAGCAGAAAAACCTAGAGATCAAACTCAGGATGACCAAGCTCCAAAGATGACTGAAAACTCATCCAAGGCAGGTCCACGATACCCAAGTCAGCACTCCAGTTAGGCAAACCCAGGATCGTGGCAAACAGCATGGGAACGTCTAAGTGGGTGCTCCCAAAGATTTTGACTCTTCAGACTGCTCTAAACCTTTAGAGCCTGCAGCAGTAACTCATCTCTCCCTATTAAGGGCTGGCATTCACCCCATCCTTTGTGGAAAGACAGCACAAAGGCCTTTCCCTTGTAAGGCACCAAGTTCTGCCTCCACCTTTTCTCCTGGCTATAAGACCAGAACTAGGGTTAAATCAGGGTGTAAGCCAGCCAGGGATGTGCTGGGCCTGGTAAGAAAGGAAAAGATCTATACCCCAAAGGAGCTGTAAGACCTAGCCAACAGATACTAGGAGTCAAGAGAGGTCCCATGGACTGGATTTAGAGTATTTGAGCAATGGGGCCAGAACATAAGACTAGGTAAGGAATAGTTTATTGATTTGGCAGCACTGTCTAGGAATACAGGATTTAACACTGTGACAAGGACCCTAGGAGTTGGTGGGAACTGGCAGTTAGGGTGGCCCATAGAACCCTGGGGAAAGTGATAACCCACATTGAGTGAGGATGAAATGCCTAAATTGCCAGGGCAGATGGTTATGAAAGGAACTAAGTAGCGCAGGAAGGTGAGCATGCTGGAGTGGTTATATAAACTGAGTCCAGAAGACCAGCCAGAGAATTATGTTGCACAGGAGGGCTCAGGAGATGCACCATTTACCAATGCCATGTGGAATGTCCTGGTGAAAGGGGTGCCAGCATCACCAAGATGTTCCACGGTATTGTTCCTCTGCAAGCCAAGGTGGACTACAGGAGAGGCAATCACAGAGCTGGGCTTGTTAATGGAAGCCAAAGTTATAAGGGCCAAGTGGCTGAAGTCAGAAGGCTACACTTACCATAATGATTAGCAATCCGAGGAGCAGCCAAGGACGCTTGACCCTCGAGGAGTCAAGAGGATTAATAGTGCATATTGTCCCTAGAGGCAAAATAGGTGGACTGCCAACAAGAATATCATTTAATTACATAATTTTTTAAGTGGCAATAGATGAACAGAAGGTTGAGGATCAGCACCCCTATAAAAAGCCATGATCTCCTGCTTAGTTCCTGGATCTGAGTCAGTTATCAGACCTAGGACTCACTGACTGAAGAGGTGGCTAGGTCCCCTGGAAGAAGAACCCTACATCACCATGGCAATTATAAACCATAGTTTGAGTCCTTCTCCTAAAAGGACCTAAGACTTAAATGACTCTACATGAAGGACAGACATTTAGAGACTACTGGAAATTGATGTCTAGAGACCCAAAAAGTCTCTCTAACAAGGGATTCCAGGTAATAAGCAATGAGGTAGAACACAAATTTGGATACAAGTTAGTTTACCAATATAGGAGTACTCTCCTGGTATACACCCAGGGAAGGACCCTGGAAGACAGCACAAACACAATTCTAGGATAGATCCTAGTAGCATGAAAAACATGTTGTCTGACACTAAGTGCAGTGGAAATGCCTATATTGCCCTGGCTGATAGTAAAGAAACGAATGAGAAGGCTTGGGGAGGTGGACATGCTGGAGTGCGTATGTTATGTCGGGCCAGAAGACCCACTGGAGAATTCTCTTGTACAGAAGGACTCAGGGAACATCCAGTTCACCCAGGCCATAAGGAATGTGCTGGAGAGAGGGATGCCAGCATCACCAGTAAATTCAATGTGGCTCTCCTCTGCAGGCCAGAATGGATGGTAAGTGGGGCAATCACAGAGTTGGGCTCATAGCTAGCAACGGGGATGATGGGGCCTCTTCCATCCTGGAAGGGCCAGCAATTCATTCTCACAGGATGGACATTCATTCCGAATATGGTTTTGCCTTTCCTGCCCACAGAACCTCATCCAGCACCACCATACAGGGGCTTAAGGAGTACCTGATCCACACCATGGAATCCAACACAGCACAGCATCCAAACAGGGAATTTATTTCATAGCAAAGGAAGTTTGGGAGTGTGCCTGTGACCATAGGATCCCCTAGGCATGTCACATTCCACACCATTCATAAGTAGCTGGCCTGACAGAGCAATGGAATGGCAAGGAGCAGCTGAAGCACCAGCTCAGAAGCAACATGCTGCAAAGATGTGGTAGCATCCTCCAGGATGCAGTGTAAGGACTAAATTAGAGACCTCTATATGGCACCATCTCACCAAGAGGAAAAATACATGGGTGCAGGAACCAAGGGGTGAAAGCAAGAGTACCATCATTCTCAATAACCTACTAGTAGCAAGACATTGTGTTTTCATTCTCCACAATCTGGGGCTCTACAGTGTAAGAGGTGGGCACACTCTTGCCAGGGTCGTAGCAGGAGTCCCATTGAACTATACGCTACAGCTGTCACCAAAGCATTTTGGAGGTTAGAGACATGGTAAGTAAGAATTAGAAATACTCTGTTATAAGGTGCCTGAACTACTCATGAAGCCTTATAGTGTTAGTTGAAGGTTGACTTACATTAGTTAAAAATGTACGTTATAGGCTGAGCATGGTAGCTCATGTCTGTAATCCTGACACTGGGAAGCTGAGGCAGGAGGATCGCTTGAGCTCAGGGGTTTGAGACCAGCCTGGCCAACACAGCGAAAACTTGTCTCTACAAAAAAATACAAAAATTAGCCGGGCACCATGGCACGCATCTGTAGTCCCAGCTACTTGGGGGGCTGAGGTAGGAGGATCACTTGAGTCCAGGAGGTCGAGGCTGCAGTGAGCCAAGATCGAGCCACTGCACTCCAGCCTGGGTGGCAAAGTGAGACCCGGTCTCAAAAATAAATAAATTCATTCAAATGTATATGATAAGCTATAGAGCAACCATTGCAACTGATACATTAGGAGAGGAGATAAAATGGAATCATTTAAAAAGCTCAATTTAAACCAGGAAAGGCAGAAAAAGACGATGGGGAAAAAACAAAGAACAAGAGCAATAAATAGAAAACAGTTATAAAAATGGGCACAAATACACACTTAGAAGAAATAAGACCTGGTTTTCAATAATCAGTACAGTGACTAAAGTTAATGTGAATCAACTGTACATTCCAAAATACCTAGAAGAGGCCAGGTGCGGTGGCTCACGCCAGTAATCCCAGCACTTTGGGAGGCCGAGGCAAGTGGATCACCTGAGGTCAGGAGTTCAAGACCAGCCCAACCAATGTGGTGAAACTCCATCTCTACTAAAAATACAAAAATTAGCCAGGTGTGGTAGCATGCACCTGTAGTCCCAGCTACTTGGGAGGCTGAGACAGGAGAATTGCTTGAACCCGGGAGGCAGAGGTTGCAGTAAGCTGAGATTGCACCACTGCACTCCAGCTTGGATGACAGAGCAAGACTCCATCTCAAAAAGAGATGAAGAAAACCTAGACAACGTCATTCAGGACATAGGCATGGGCAAGGACTTCATGTCTAAAACACCAAAAGCAATGGCAACAAAAGCCAAAATTGACAAATGGGATCTAATTAAACTAAAGAGCTTCTGCACAGCAAAAGAAACTACCATCAGAGTGAACAGGCAACCTACAGAATGGGAGAAAATTTTTGCAATCTACTCATCTGACAAAGGGCTAACCTACAAAGGTTAGAACCTACAAAGAACTCAAACAAATTTACAAGAAAAAGCAAACAACCCCATTAAAAAGTGGGCAAAGGATATGAACAGACACTTCTCAAAAGAAGACATTTATGCGGCCAACAGACACATGAAAAAATGCTCATCACTCGCCATCAGAGAAATGCAAATCAAAAACACAATGAGATACCATCTCGCACCAGTTAGAATGGCGATCATTAAAAAGTCAGGATACAACAGGTGCTGGAGAGGATGTGGAGAAATAGGAACATTTTTACACTGTTGGCGGGACTGTAAACTAGTTCAACCATTGTGGAAAACAGTGTGGCGATTCCTGAAGGATCTAGAACTAGAAATGCCATTTGACCCAGCCATCCCCTTACTGGTTATATACCCAAAGGATTATAAATCATGCTGCTATAAAGACACATGCACATGTATGTTTACTGTGGCACTATTCACAATAGCAAAGACTTGGAACCAACCCAAATGTCCATCAATGAGTCATGACTGGATTAAGAAAATGTGGCACATATATACCATGGAATACTATGCAGCCATAAAAAAGGATGAGTTCGTGTCCTTTGTAGGGACATGGATGCAGCTGGAAACCATCATTCTCAGCAAACTATCGCAAGAACAGAAAACCAAATACCACATGTTCTCATTCATAGGTGGGAATTGAACAATGAGATCACTTGGACACAGGAAGGGGAGCATCACACACTGGGTCCTATTGTGGGGAGAGGGGAGGGGGTAAGGATAGCATTAGGAGATATACCTAATGTAAATGATGAGTTAAGGAGTGCAGCACACCAACATGGCACATGTATATATATGTAACAAACCTGCACGTTGTGCACATGTACCCTAGAAATTAAAGTATAAAAAAAAAAAAAAAAAGGATCTGGAACTAGAAATGCCATTTGACCCAGCCATCCCCTTACTGGGTATATACCCAAAGGATTATAAATCATGCTGCTATAAAGACACATGCACATGTATGTTTATTGCAGCACTATTCACAATAGCAAAGACTTGGAAACAACCCAAATGTCCATCAATGACAGACTGGATTAAGAAAATGTGGCACATATATACCATGGAATACTATGCAGCCATAAAAAAGGATGAGTTCATGTCCTTTGTAGGGACATGGATGTAGCTGGAAACCATCATTCTCAGCAAACTATCGCAAGAACAGAAAACCAAACACCGCATGTTCTCACTCATAGGTGGGAACTGAACAATGAGAACACTTGCTCACAGGAAGGGGAACATCACACACTGGGGCCGGTCGTGGGGTGGGGGTAGGGGGGAGGGATAGCATTAGGAGATATACCTAATGTAAATGACGAGTTAATGGGTGCAGCACACCAACATGGCACATGTATACATATGTAACAAACCTGCACGTTGTGTACATGTACCCTAGAACTTAAAGTATAATAAAAAATAATAATAAAAAAAAAAGAAAATAGCTAGAGGAGAATAATTCAACAAAAAGATTTATGTTTAAGGTGATGGATATTCCAATTACCCTGATCCGATTATGTAAATGCATCAAATTATCACATGTATCCCAAAAATATGTACATCTAATATGTATCAATTTAAATAAATATACAAAAGAAAATAGTTATAAAAATGGTAGATATTAGTCTGACTATATCAAAGTCACCTTAAATGTGAATGGTTTAAATGCACCAATTAAAAGACAGAGATTGTCATAGTGGATAAGAAAAAAAGACCCAATTACATACTGTTTATAAGAAACCCACATTTAATATAAAGACAGAGACATATTAAAAGTCAAAGGTATGGTGGCTCATACCTGTAATCCCAGCTCTTTGAGAGCCTGAGGCGGGAGGATTGCTTGAGCCCAGGAGTTTGAGACCAGCCTGGGCAACACAGTGAGACTCCATCTCTACAAAAAAATTAAAAACGAAGTAAAAAGATAGCCACAGATATACAAAAAGAAAAAAAAAACACTAACCAAAAGAAAGTTGGGGTAGTTATATTTCTATCAGATAAAGTAGGTTTCAGAACAAGGAATGTCATCAAGAACAAAATGGGGATCATGCTGTGACTGGCACTCCACAGGTCAGGTGGCTGCACAGTAGTAGCGGAGGTGACCATAGCCACAGAATGTCCATGGTTCGTTCATCCGTCCATGCCAAATGGATTGTGGGGAAGGTGACTTGGACAAAAATGCAAATGACTGCTAAAGTGAGAGTGACCAGGCTTGTTCTGGATCCCTATTTATTAAAGCATTATAATAAGAGAAAAACCTACTTTGCTCACAATGCCCTTCAGCAGTGCACAACTGGGGATATTGTGCTTCTCAAGGCTTTACCTGTTCCACGAACAAAGCATGTGAAACATGAACAGGCTGAGATAGTTTTCAACGTTGGAAAAGTCATAGATCCAGTGACAGGAAAACCCTGTGCAGGAACTACCTACCTGGAGAGTCCATTGAGTTCAGAAACCACCCAGCTAAGCAAAAATCTGGAAGAACTCAATATCTCTTCAGCACAGGGAAGGAGGAATGGAAGAAGAAGCCAAAGGGAAAGACTTACATGCTTATTTTATGGAAAAAGAAATTTTTCTAAGTTTCATCACAAACTGTGTCCAATTTCTCTTGGTATTTATAAAATAGTTAAATGAAGTAAAGGGCATATTATGGTTTTTCACAATGGTTTATGGTCATGCTTCAAATTTTCTTTTCAGTGAACATACTTTCACGTTACCACTAAGTGTGTCTAGCAGTCTGTTGTATTTTGTAAGCTCACTGTTTTAGAAGGTTTTGTTTTTGTTTTTCGAGACAGGGTCTCACTTTGTCACCCAGGCTGGAGTGCAGTGGTGCAATCAATCTTGGCTTACTGCAGCCTCAACCTCCCTGGCTCCAGCAATCTTTCCACCCCAGCCTTCTGAGTAGCTGGGAGCACAGGAGCGTGCCACTACACCTGGCTAATTTTTTGTCAATTTTGTGGAGACAGGGTCTCCCTAAGTTGCCCAGGCTGGTCTTGAACTCCTGGGAGTGAAACGCTCACACTGGCCTCCCAAAGTGCTGGGATTACAGGCCTCAGCCACTGTGCCCAGCCGGTTTTCTTTTCTTCATTCAAAGGAATCTTGAATTTATCTTAGAACCTTTATTTTGAGGGAAGAAAGCCTTTGAATATAAACAGATAAGGCCACATTAAGTGAATATTTTGGATGCTATATATTCAAAATAAATATTTTATTTTTCTGACTTCACCAGTTCCAAAGGGAAATCATCAACATGCTTATGGTCAGAGTTTTTTTCGATCAAGCTGTATTAATAAGAATGTTGACGTGTGGAAAATAAAATTTTACAATTCTGAAAAAAAAAAAATAAAATGGGGCATTATGGGGGTCAAGTCTCAAGAAAACTACAATCTTAAAACGTGTATGCACCTAACAACAAAGCATCAAAATAAATGAGACAAAAACTGATAGAACTGCAAGAAGAACTAGATACATCTACTATTATCATTGGAGATTTCAACACCCCTCTGTCAACAATGGATAGATTAAGCAGGCAGAAAATCAGTACAAATATAGAATGGATTGTAGAGAAGGAAGAAAATGAAACCTAGTGGCAGCCCTGAGACCAACTGCAGCAAGATGAGCTGTAGTTCTTCCCACCAACCTCCTCTTCTAAGTCTTCCCTCAGGAAGACCTTCTGAGGTTCACAGGAATTCTGAACAGAAACTCTGAAGTTAATCCAGGCAACACCAAGGGTGGACTGTGGCAAGCATGGAGCTGCATAGCTCAGAGCTCCCATCAAGAAAGACTTTGCCGTGGAACTATGAGGAGTGAAGTTAGCTTACAGCCTCAGGTTGCAGGACCTTCCAAGACTGGCTGCAGTATTCTTGACAAAACCATGCTTTCCCTGGGCAGCCTCCAGTCAATAACTAAGCAAGGTGGCAGTTCTAGGGCCTGGCCACTTCTGCCCAATGTGAGACTCTTTTAAGAGGCAGTCTTTCCTCCAGAACTCCCCACTGGGTTGAGACCAAGACTTTGTCATATCTGCCTTAAAATCTAAGGCAACTCTGCCCAATTCTGTTTCCACCCCTTATCCTTTCACATGTGTCAGATAATGCATCGTAGTTTGAATGCCTTTCCTACCCAATCTTGCTCTCTGCCCTTTTATCTTTCACAGGTATTAGCCACAATCAACATCCTGCATTCCTAACTCCTTATTAGCATCTGCTTCCTAGAAGACCCAAATAGACACAATTAGTCACTCACCACTGCCATCCACGTTAGGGAAATTCTTTAGAATGTACTTAATCAAGCATTTCAAGAGTCTCTTCATTATGATCAAAATGTTTTCAGCAAGTTCTTCAGTTTAATTCACAACTAGGAAAATCAGATAATGAAAACCATTTAATACCACAGCCTCACAATCTTCATCAAGGCATGTGTGCTGCCGGACGCGGTGGCTCACACCTGTAATCCCAGCACTTTGGGAGGACGAGGCGGGCAGATCACAAGGTCAGGAGATCGAGACCATCCTGGCTAACAATGGTGAAACCCCGTCTCTACTAAAAATACAAAAAATTAGCCAGGCATGGTGGCACGTGCCTGTAGTCCCAGCTACTCCGGAAGCTGAGGCAGGAGAATGGCGTGAACCCGGGAGGCGGAGGTTGCAGTGAGCGGAGATCGTGCCACTGCACTCCAGCCTGGGCGACAGGGCAAGACTCCATCTCAAAAAAAAAAAAAGGTATGTGTGCTGCAGCTACAGTTTTTGTAATCATTGCATTCAGTTTATCTGGCAGGATAGAACACTGATGAAGCTTATCATATAAGCATACATTTGGGCTGCGTAAAGTTAATCCTAATCATGCTTATGATCATTCAGATTAAGGGTTTTTGTTCCAGAAAGACACAGGATTTTTCTTGAAACTCAGTCAAGTGATGAATTTTCCTTAGGGAAGTCAGTGACTTCCTTGAGCAAAAGTAGTTATATATGGTCATTACCCTAAGCTCATAACAAAGCTGGAAAAAAAAACCTTTAACATAACTGTCAAGCATTAAGTGCTTCTCATAATCTTCATGTGTAGCTCAGGTAGAGGGGGCTTTCTTGTGGTCAACAGTGTGTAGATGTATTAGTTAGTGCTGCCATTTGGATGTTTGTTCCCCCAAAACTCATGTGGAAATTTGATCCCCAGTGTTGGAGATGGGGCCTATTAGGAGATCTTTGGGTAATGGGGCAAATCCCTCATGAATAGATTAATGCCCTAGGGAGGGAAGTGGTGAGTGAGTTCTCACTCTATTACTTCTCATGAGAGCTGGTTGTTATAAAGAGACTGATACCTCCCCCTTCTCTCCCTTGCTTCCTCTCTCTCCATGTGATCTCTGCACACACTGGCTCCCCTTTGCCTTCTGCCATGAGTGGAAGCAGCCTGAGGCTTTTACCAAGAGGCCCAACATTCCAGCCCGTGGAACCATGAGCCAAACAAACCTCTTTTCTTTATTAGCTCAGATATTTCTTTTTCTTTCTTTCCTTTCTTTCTCTCTTTTTTTTTTTTTTTTTTTGTTTGTTTGTTTGTTTGACAGAGTCTCACTCTGTCACCCAGGCTGGAGTGCAGTGGCACAATCTCAACTCACTGCAATCAACCACTGCCTCCCAGACTCAAGCGATTCTTGTGCCTCAGTCTCCCGAGTAGCTGAGACTACAGGTGTGCACTACCATATCAAGCCAATTTTTTGTATTTTTAGTAGAGACGGGCTTTCGCCATGTTGGCCAGGCTGGTCTTTTCGTTTGTTTTTGTTTTTGTTTTTGAGACAGAGTCTGACTCTGTCACCCAGGCTGGAGTGCAGTGGCATGATCTTGGCTCACTGCAACCTCTGCCTCCTGGGCTCAGGTGATTCTTGTGCCTCAGACTCCCAAGTAGCTGGGACTACAGGCACGCACCACCATACCTCGCTAATTTTTTGTATTTTTAGTAAAGACAGGGTTTTACTATGTTGGCCAGGCTGGTCTCCAACTCTTGGCCTCAAGTGATCTGCCCGCCTTGGCCTCCCAAAGTTCTGGGATTACAGGCATGAGCCACTGCGCCCAGCCAGAGATTTCTGTATACCAACACAAACAGAGACAGTCAGGTAGACTAGAATCTGCTGTGGTAACAAAGAAACGCTGAAATTTCATTGGCTTACCCAAAGGTTGATTTTTCACTCACACAAAGTCCCATGAGATGGTTCCTGTATGAGCAACTGTCCAGGGTGGTTTTCCTCTGAGGGGAAACCCAAGGATACAGGTTCCTTGCATTGTTTTTCACCATTTCAGAGTCCTTTGCTTCCTGCTGTACAACAGCAAAGAGATTTATTAATAGCATGAAAAATCATTAAGGGTATTACATGGGTCAGGCCTAGAAGTGGCAGTTATCAATCCTACACATGTTCCCTCACCAAAACAAAACCACATGGTTCCACTTAGGCAAAAAGAAAGCCTGGAAATGTAAGGGAGCATGTGGATATTGGTGGGTAGTCTCTGGCATAATAGACTTTTCTTTTGATATAACAGTTTGAAAACATGAAACGAGCTCTAAAGTTGGATTTACCTAAGCTTTTACTCTTTATAGTTTATCCTGACACATCACCTTCAGTCTAAGTTATTCACATAAAGTCATCAATAAGCTTAAATTCCTTCTCTATCTCAATTAATTACATCACCATCCACCCATTTGCTCAAGTGCAAAACTTAAAAGTTATCCGTGTTTCTGCTACATAGAAACTGGATAAAAGAGCTGGGCACGGTGGCTCACGCCTGTAATCCCATTACTTTGGGAGACCGAGGTGGGCAGATCATCTGAGGTCAGGAGTTCGAAACTAGTCTGACCAACATGGTAAAACCCTGTCTCTATGAAAAATACAAAAATTAGCTGGGCATGGTGGTGGGCGCCTGTAATCCCAGCTACTCGGGTGACTGAGACAGGAGAATCACTTGAACCCAGGAGGCAGAGGTTGCAGTGAGCCAAGATCCCACCAGTGCACTCCAGCCTGGGCAACAAGAGCAAAACCCCATTTCAAAAAAAAAAAAGAAACTGGATAAAAGAAAGCCAAAAAGCCCTGTGCAGGAGTGATCCCAGAGCAGCTTCTATGGATATTACAATTCTAATTGGAAGGAATATTCCTAAAGTGAAGATGGATTGGTAGAATTACCTGTGAAGATATGCTCACAATGTCAGGTCCATTTAAAAAAAGAAAATAAAATAGAAGACCTATGAAGAGTATTTTAATATTTCCCTTTGCTCTAAGGTTGTGTTTTATACTAACTTCTTATTGCAGTGTGATAGCCCCTTAAGACTTCCCTAAAGCGAAGAGGGTTCCCTGAATATCCTATGTGAGTATTCAGGTCTGCTTAACAGTTATAGTTCTCACTGTCAATTAATAAACAGACATTTTGGTTCATATATATCTGTATCTTATGAGTAGAATCATTCATTCATTCATATATTTAATAAATATTTATTGAGTGCCTAGTAGGCTACAGTTTTAAATGCCAAAAATATGGAAGTATACCAGATGAAACCTCTGCCCTCGTAGAGCTTACATCTTAGTAGACTAAAGAGAGACAGATTTTGGCCCAGAGTGGTGGATCATGCCTGTAATCCCAGAACTTTGGGAGGGTGAGGTGGGCAGATGACTTGAGGTCAGGAGTTTGAGACCAGCCTGGACAACATGGCGAAACCCCATTTCTACTAAAAATACAAAAAATTAGCCAGATGTGGTGGCGCATGCCTGTAATCCCAACTACTCAGGAGGCTGAGGCAAGAGAATCACTTGACCCCGGGAGGCAGAGGTTGCAGTGAGCCAAGATCGTGCCACTGCACTCCAGCCTGGGCAACAGAGCAAGACTCCATCTCAAAAAAAAAAAAGAGAGAGAGAGAGGTTTTTGAAGAAAAATATACAGTGTGTCAGATGGATAGTGGTAAATTCTATAGAGAACAAGAAAGCAGGGAAGGGGGATAGGATGTACCAAGGTGGGGGTTACAATTTTAAACAGAGTATTCAGGCCTCACTGAGAAGAAGACATTTGAGAAAATCTCTGAAGGAGGTGAAGAAAGTAGCCATTCAGATGGCTATGGAAAAACATTCCAGGCAGAAGAGACACCAACTGCAGAGGCCTGAGGTAGGGAGTGCCTGGCTTGTTTGCGGATCAGCAGAAAGGCCAGTGTGACTGAAGTGGAGTGAATGCAGGGGAGAGTAGTGGTGAGGAGTCAGAGAGATAATGTGGGGACAGTGGGGGGAACGAGGGAAAGATTGTGTAGGGCCTTTCAGAGCAATGTTAGGATTTTGGATTTTACTTTGAGACGTAGAGTCATCGGAGGGTTCCGAACAGTGAAGTGACACCATCTGACTTTCATGCTGAAAGGATCAGTTGGCCGTATGCGGTGGCTCACGCCTGTAATCCCAGCACTTTGGGCCGAAGTGGGAGGATCACGAGGTCAGGAGTGCGAGACCAGCCTGGCCAACATGGTGTAACTCCGTTTCTACTAAAAATACAAAAATTAGCTGGGCGTGGTGGTAGGTGCCTGTAATCCAGATACTCGGGAGGCTGAGGCAGGAGAATTGCTTTCAGGAGGTGGAGGTGGCAGTGAGCCAAGATCATGCCACTGCACTTCAGCCTGGGCCACAGAGTAAGACTCTGTCTTGATTAAAAAAAAAAAAATTAAGAGGATCAATCATTCTAATTGCGGATTTGAGAATACAGTGTAAGAGGGCAATGGTGAAGCAGAAAGACCCATTAAGAGATAATCCCAATAGTGCAGGTGACGGATGATAGTTTTTAAAGAGAAAAAGGGGTGTCAAGCATGACTACAAGATTTTTGGCCTGAGTTACCAAAAGAATGAAGTTTCTGCCAGGTGCGGTGGCTCATGCCTGTAATCCCAGCAATTTGGGAGGCCGAGGTAGGTGGATCACCTGAGGTCAGGAGTTCAAGACCAGCCTGGTCAACATGGTGAAACCCTGTCTCTACTAATAATACAAAAATTTGTCAGGCATGGTGGCGCGCACGTGTAGTCCCAGCTACTCAGGAGGCTGAGGCACAAGAATTGCTTGTGCCCAGGAGGCAGAGTGTGCAGTGAGCCAAGATCGCACAACTGCACTCCAACCTGGATGACAGAGTAAGACTGTGTCTCAAAAAAAAAAAAAAAAAAAAAAAAAAATGAGGTTTCCATTTGCCAAGATGGGGAAGGTCAGGGAGGGACAGATTTGATGGGGTAGATCAGGGGTCTCATTTGAGACACTTTATGATTGAGATGTGTATGAAATATAAAAGTGGAGCTATTAAGGGGGTATCTGGACATGGGAATCCGGAGTTCGGGGAGAAGTCCAAACTGGAGATACAGTAGTCCTCTCTTATCTGCAGAACTGTTCCAAGATCCCCAGTGGACGCCTGAAAACATGGATAGTATTGAACCCAACATATATACTGTTTTTTCCACCTGATAACCGAGAGAGCTACTAAGAGACCAACAGGCAGGTATCATGGACAACTTGGGTACACTGGACAGAGGGATGATTCACATCCCAGGTGGGACAAAGCAAGATTTCATCACACTACTCAGAATGGTGCATAATTTAAAACTTACGAATTGTTTATTTCTGGAATTTTCCATTTAATATTCGCAAACTGTAGTTCACCACAGGTAACTGAAACTGAGGAACATGAAACTTCAGATGAGGGAACACTACAGTATATATTTGGGAGTCATCAGGACATAGATGACATTTAAACCCATGAGACTAGATGAGATCAGCATGGAAATCGGTTTAAATGGAGAAAAAGCTCAAGGAGTGAGCCTGGAGCACTTGAATATTTTAGAGGTCATGGAGATGAGGAAAAACCAACAAAGGAGAACAAGGAGTGACTGGTAGTTATTAAGAGTCAGCCTTCTGAGCCTGCTTGCTGCAGGGTACCCTGATAAAGCTGAATTTCTGGATCTGCAGAGCTAAGAAGTCAACAGCAGGGACTGCTGTCTGGTGAAGTCTAGCTAAGTAGTCAGTCAGCGTTTTCCTTTGATATCTTTTAAATGTAACACAATCTCATGCAAATTATATGCAAAGCAACAGGATGGCAATATTGTGGTAGATATGGCTAGTCTGTGGTTTAGGGACAGACATTAAACCCCAGAACCATGCATGCCACACTGGTAGGAGGAGCTCCACCCTGTGACACTCCAACCAGGCCCTCAGGTCAACCTTGGAGAACACCCAGCAGAGACACTGAAAACCACTCCCAGTGAGGCAGGAGAATAGGGACTGGA
Organism: Macaca thibetana thibetana; assembly: GCF_024542745.1. NCBI lineage: Eukaryota > Metazoa > Chordata > Mammalia > Primates > Cercopithecidae > Macaca > Macaca thibetana. The sequence goes on from NC_065598.1 coordinate 114,526,492, forward strand.
GTTATGGACTCTAAGGCCATTTCACGCTGACTTCCTAGAACTAAATTGAAAGGAAAACCCTAACTTTCCATGCCTAAGTAACAAAAGGACCAGAGGCTACTCCCTTTCCAAATCCCCACCTTTTCTGGATGGCAGATGGGAAATTGAAAGTACCTCTCACTGGTTGCAAAAGGCAAAGGAGTGTAACTTTGTAACTTCACTTTAGCCTCTGATTGGTTGCACCAATCAGAAGTTTGCATAGGAGAATGACCTTTGTAACTTCACTTCAGCCTCTGATTGTGGGCCACCACTTCATTTACATGGGGTGAACACCAAGTGGCCAATGGGAACCCTCTAGGGGTTATTTGGACCCAAGAAGTTTCTGTATCGGGGGTCTTGAGCGCTGCTCTGCCGCTCCCACAGAGTGGAGTACACTTTCATTTTAAATAAATCCCTGCTTTCATTCTTTCGTTGCTTCATTCTTTCCTTGCTTTGCTGTGCATTTTGTCCAATTACTTGTTCAAAACTTCAAGAATCTGGACAGCTTGCAGTCAAGACCCTCTACTGATAACACCAGTGCCCCGGTAGCAAAAGGCTAGTGACTCACTGCACCCCCTTTCATTGCTGCCACAAATACCAACTGACCTAGAAGTAAAAGAACACTTCACACTCCAACAGCTGGACCTTATCAGCAGGTTAGGTTGAGAGAGATTTTAGTTAAGGTTAGCACTCCAAGTCTAGGATGGGTTAAATTCCAAAGCCTCAAATCTCTCAAGATATTCTTCCCCCATCCCTGCTGTAATCGAAACCTTGGCTGTCTGCTGACCCCTTTCAAGCGCAAGTTGTTTATTTCCTCATCCCCGCAACAGCTAAATGCCTCAGGGAGTGCCAGGAGGTAGAGCTCCAGCTCTCCTCGCTCCCCAAGACCACTTTCTGATCTTCGTTCCTCCTCCCTCCTGAGAAATCTCTAGCTCTTCCTTGGCTCATGCTATCCACTTGTATCATCCTCTCCCATTCCTGGTGGCAGTCTTCTATCACCTTCCCAGTCACTACCCTCATTTGTGAAGAATTTAGTTCTGCACTCACAGTCTCTCTGTCCTCTTTGTTCCAACTTCCCTTGCCATTCTCAGTGATTTCAATATTCATATGGCCAATAACCCAGCATGCACACCTCATGTTTCCTTGATCTGCCCATTGCAAATGACCACTGCCATTTTGGGACATACTTCACAACCCAGAGCAGCAAGATGGGGCCTTGTATCTTGAAGGTTCATATACTACTTCAATGCATTTTTTTCACTGGTGCACCAGCACATGGTTTATAAAAGTTGACAACTCCTTAGTACAGGAAATAGGTAAAAGTGTGTATTGTTTTTACTAGAAGTTGGGCCTGTGCTTCATTTTTTCTGTTTTGTTTTCTGTTAAACTCACCGTGGGTCAGTGATTACAAATGGGATTTTATTTTATTTTTATTTTTTAGAGATGAGGTCTTGCTCTGTCACTCAGGCTGGAGAGCATAGCTCACTAGGGCCTCAAACTCCTGGGATCAAGGGAGTCTCCCACCTCAGCCTGCACAATAGCTAGGGCTACAGGTGCACACCACCACACTCAGCTAATTTTTAAAATTTTTTGTAAAGACGACATCTCACTATGTTGCCCAGGCTGGTCTCAAACTCCTGGCCTCAAGTGATCCTCCTGCCTTGGCCTCCCAAAGTGCTGGGATCATAGGCTGAGTCACCATGCCCAGCCTATAAATAGGATTTTTAAGTGTCACAGTAGATGAAGATAAACCCCTAACAATCCAAAGAGACATATGCACAAGGTCATTCATCACAACATTGCTTATAATTGCAAAATATTGGAAATAATATAAATGTCCATACATAGGTTTATAGCTGAATAAGCTATGGTACCTCCATACAATAGAATACTATGTGGCTGTAAAAAAAAAAAGTGAGAAAAGTCTCTACAAACTGAAGTGGAGTGACTTCTAAAATAAAGTTACAGTGAAAAAGCAAAGTGCCAAAGATATGTCTATAGAATGCTACCTTTTAGGTAGTAAATAAAAGGAAGCATTTTAATACAAACACCTGTACATGAATGTTCACAGCAGCATTATTCATAATAGCCAAAAACCAGAATCAGACCAAATGTCCATCAACAGATGAAGGGATGCTATCATTTGAATGTGTCCCCTCCAAAATAAAGGTGTTGCCAATGTGATGGCATCCAGACGTGGTGCCTTTAACAGGTGATTAAGCCATTAGGGCTTCTCCTTCATAGAAGGGACTAAGGCCCTTATAAAAGAGGCTTCAAGTTGCATTTGGTTAGTTTGCTATTCCACCTTTTGCCATGAGGTGGTGCAGCAAGAAGGACTCACCATACCAGATGCCAGCACCTTTGTTACGGACTTTCCAGCTTCCAGATTTGTAAGCAATAAATTTTTGTTCTTTGTAAGTTACCGAGTCGCAGGTATTTTGTGGTAGCAGCACAAACTAAAACAATGGATAAACAAATTGTGGTACATCCATACTATGGAATACTATCCAGCAATCAAAAGGAAGAAACTATTGATGAACACAACATGGATAAATCTTAAAGGTATTGTGACGAGTTAATGGGTGCTGACGAGTTGATGGGTGCAGCACAGCAACATGGCACAAGTATACATATGTAACAAACCTGCACGTTATGCACATGTACCCTAGAACTTAAAGTATAATAATAATAAAAAATTAAAAAGAACAAGAAAAAGCCAGTCTCAAAAGGTTACATGCTATATGCTTCCATTTATATGACATTCTCAGAAGGCAACACGATAGGGATAGAGAACAAATCTGTGGTTGCCCAGGTGGGGGTTGGGGAGGGCTTGACTACAAAAAGGACAGCACATGAGAAGTTGGGAACAGTTCTGGATCCTTATTGTGGTAGTGGTCACACCAGTCTATACATGTGCCCAAATTCCTAGGATTCTACAACAAAACATGGTGATTATGCTGTATATCAATTACACAAAGTATAGTGGTGGAATCTGTGTGGTAAAAATGTTACGACTTTAATTGTAGGTCTTCAGATAGTTATTAGAGATGTATCACTCCAACACTTGGACCATCTACTGGTGTAAAAAAAAAAATACTGGCCAGGCATGGTGGCTCATGCCTATAATCCCAGCACTTTGGGAGGCTGAGGTGGGCAGATCATCTGAGGTCAGGAGTTCGAGACTAGCCCGACCAACATGGAGAAATCTCATCTCTACTAAAAAAAAAAAAAAAAAAATTATCCAGGTGTGGTGGTGCATGCCTGTAATCCCAGCTACTCAGGAGGCTAAGGCAGGAGAATCGCTTGAACCCGGGAGGCAGAGGTTGCAGTGAGTCAAGATCGCACCACTGCACTCCAGCCTGGGCAACAAGAGCGATACTCCGTCTCAAAAAAAAAAAAAAAAAACCAGCAGTGCCAGGCACAGTGGCTCATGCCTACAATCCCAACATTTTGGGAGGCCAAGGCAGGAGGAGGATTGCTTGAGCCCAAGAGTTCAAGACCGGCCTGGGCAACACAGTGAGACCTCATCTCTACAAAAAAATTTTGAAAATTAGCTGGGCGTGGTGGCATATGCCTGTAGTCCTAGCTACTGCAGAGGCTGAGGTGAGAGTATCACTCAAACCCAGGAGTTGGAGGCAGCAGTGAGTTATGATCATGCCATTGCAGTCCCACCTGGGTGACAGAGCGAGACCCTGTCTCTGAAAACAAAAACAAACAAAACAGCAGCAAAGAAACCAAAAGTATCATGCAACTCCCATGAAAAATAACTGAAATTTGGATTACCATGGCCTGGTGTATTAGTTCATTTTCACACTGCTGATAAAGACATACCTGAGACTGTGCAACTTACAAAAGAAAGAGGTTTAATGGACTTACAATTCCACATGGCTGGGGAGGCCTCATGATCGTGTTGGAAGGCAAGGAGGAGCAAGTCACATCTTACATGGATGGCAGCAGGCAAAGAGAGAGCTTGTGCAGGGAAACTCCCATTTTTAAAACCATCAGAACTTGTGAGACTTATCCACTATCACGAGAACAGCACAGGAAAGAGCCACCCCCATGATTCAATTACCTTCTAGTGGGTTCCTCCCACAACATGAGGGAATTGTTGGAGTTACAATTCAAGATGAGATTTGGGTGGGAACACAGCCAAACCATATCACCTGGTAATGAGAGAAAATTAAACTCCATTATGTGACATATGTATCACTTGCACAGTTCCTGATATAGAGTAAGTATTCAATAAACATTTGCGGAATGAGTAAATGAATAAATGAGTGAATGAGTGAGTGAATAAATGAAAAGGCTCATATATTTTGATACAAAATCTTCCTGCTTCAAATATCATCAAAAATTTTGAAGCAGAATAGAAGGACATTTCATCATCACCTAAAGCTAAACACAACAGGCCAAAGACAAAAGCTGTGGAAACCACATTTTATAAGGTTGTACTGAATTGCAAAGGTTAGATCTGCTGAATTCATTGTTCACACACTTACCAAAACTGCTGCCAAAGACAGAGTGAAAATGATGACTGGGAACAAAGCAAGTGTCTTTGTCAAATATCACAGTTCTTTTTAAAATTACAGATGTGGCTGGGAACTTAAAATAGCAAATACCCAACTTCTGAGGAGGTTGATATTATTTGCTGCAAATTGATGAGTCTACTGATCTTGTGAATTAAGCTAATATTTTGGTATTTATCATATTTAACTTAAACCATTTCATGAAGACATGTTCTGCCAATCTTCTGCAACTTGTACAACTGAAGAAGAGATTTCCTTCCCTCCCTCCCTCCCTCTCTCCCTCCCTCCCTCCCTCCCTTCCTCCCTCCCTTCCTTCCTTTCATCTAACTAATGACTGCTGGGCACTAATGTGCCAGCCACCATTCCAGGTAACAAGGACATTGCTGTGAACAAGAGACAAGATCCCTTCCCTCATGGATCTTACATTCTGGTAGGTGGAAACAGACAATAAAATGACAGGAAAGGAAAACAGCAGACAGGGATAAATGCTATACAGACAATTGAAATGGGACAATGTGGTAGACTGAGGGCCCTATAGATTGGGCAGTCAGGCAAAGCCCTCTGAGAGGAGGTAACATTTAAGTTGAGCTCTGAATGACAAAAAGAAATCAACTCTGCAAACTGGGAAAAGAACATTCCAATCAGAGGAAGCAGCTAGAGCAGTGGTTCTCAGCAAGAATAGCACCACCTCCTAGGAAGCATTTTGGAAATTTGCGGGGAAGAGTACCACAGTGATTGGGGTATTCTGCTGGCATTTACTGGAGAAAGGCCAGGGAAGCTGCACATCTGCAAGGCACAAGACAGTCCTGCATCCTTCATGGCTCTCAAAGATCCCATCAGACATTCATGCAGGTGGAAAACCTGTTTACAATTATCTGTGTTGAGAACTTAACTTTGCTTTACTCCTAAAGATAAAACATTTTTTGCACAGTATTTTTGTACATGGCATTTTCCAGGATCGCAAGTACCATGTAAATAGAAGGAAGGTTGTATCTTGTTTGCTTCTTTCGGAACTTCATCAAGAGTTTTTTAACATTTAAAAAAAAAAAAGTTGCCGGCTCACGCCTGTAATCCCAGCACTTTGGAAGGCCGAGGCAGGCGGATCACCTGAAATCAGGAGTTCAAGACCAGCCTGTCCTACATGATGAAAACCCATCTCTACTAAAAATACAAAAATTAGCCATTTGCCGGGTGTGGTGGCAGGTGCCTGTAACCCCAGCTACTTAGGAGGCTGAGGTAGGAGAATCGCTGGAACCCAAGAGGCGGAGGTTGCAGTAAACCAAGATCGTGCCACTGCACTCCAGCCCACACAACAGAGTGAGACTCCATCTCAAAAAAAAAAAAAAAATTGCCAAGGAAATAAAGATGTGTCATTAAAAGGAAAAAAAAAAAAAATCTCACCAATGGCAAGGCAATGTCACAGAAAACACTGCACCCTCAGAGAAAATTGATAGAGAAGAGAATTTTTTAAATTAATGATACATGGCCATGGCAAAAAAAAAAAAAAAAAAAAAAAACCAGGAGAAAAAGGCAAATAGTATAAAAAGGCACACAGGCTTGGGTGCGGTGGCTCGCGCCTGTAATCCCGGTACCTTGGGAGGCTAAAGGGGGCAGATCACTTGAGGTCAGGAGTTTGAGACCAGCCTGGCCAACATGGTGAAATTCTGTCTCTACTAAAAATACAAAAATTAAATGGGTGAGGTGGTGGGTGCCTGTAGTCCCAGCTACTGGGGAGGCACGAGAATCGCTTGAACCTGGGAGACAGAGGTTGCAGTGAGCTGAGATAGTGCCACTGTACTCCAGCCTGGGTGACAGAGCGAGACTCTGTCTCAAAACTAACTAACTAACTAAATAAATAAACAATAAAAGAAAATAAAAAGGCACACAGTCAAAACTCAATCTCCCTTCCACCTCTGTTCCCAAGTCTCCCAGTTTCCTTCCCCAAACATAACCTGATTATCAGTTTTTTGGGTATCCTTCCAGAGGAATTATTTCATTTCTGTTTCAAAGGAAGGAAAGAAGGAAGGTAAGAAGGAAGGAAGAGCGGAAAGGAGGAGAAAGCAACCCCATATAATATTTATTAGTCTGAGCATGAAAACAAATATGAGGAAGAACATTCACACACACACACCAAGCTCTTAACTGTGGTTACCTCAGGGCATGGGCAGGGGAACTTAACTTTCTTTAATACACTTCTGGACTATTTGTCTTGTTACAACAGGTATATACTACTTTATAATTTACAAATTTCCAAAAAAGTAAAAAATAAAAGAAAATTAGGAGAGTGGGAATCAATCAACATTAGCATAAATATAACAAGATAAATTATATTTTAAGAAATACTAGCAAGTTAAACTAAAGTAATGTACTGAGAGATTTCAGTTGGTGAGAAGACAAACTGAAAAATGAAAGCTGGAGAATTTAAAAACCTGCTAGCATCTCCCAAGCCCTGACTGGGGCAACAGGAAGCTGCCTATGGCTTAACTCTCAGCTGGCCACCTTTCTCCTTACATTACAATATAACTTCTAAGATTTTTTTTTTTTTTTACTCACTGCCTCTTCCCTTTTTTTCAGTTACCACACATTGATTTTTAGCATAGCACCCCAATTTCACATCATGTACATTTTCCAAAGTTGGAGATTGTTAACCTACTTTGCTCTCCACAGACTTTTCAACAAGTGTGAAAAAGAGGCAGCAAGGTTGGCCTGAGTCTACAAGTCACAATCCAAAATAGGATATCCTCAGAGATTTATTTATGTTTAGGATCAATATACATAAGGTGCCCAATGCTAAGCAGATGAATGAGACTCTGGCTGAATAAAATATGAACACCTGGTTAGCACATGATCATGAAAAGACAGAAGGCATCCAATATACAGTTTGGTGTTATTCATTTTACGGTTCAGTGTACCTGTAGTGAAAAATACACATTTTACTTTCAAGGTTAAAATAGGCCAGGCACGGTGGCTCATGCCTGTAATTCCAGCACTTTGAGAGGCCAAGGCAGGTGGATCATCTGAGGTCAGGAGTTCGAGACCAGCCTGGCCAACATGGCGAACCCTGTCTCTACTAAAAATACAAAAAAAATTAGCCGGGCAAGGTGGCACGCACCTGTAGTCCCAGCTACGCTACTTAGGAGGGTGAGGCAGGAGAATCACTTGAACCTGGGAGGCAGAGGTTACAGTGAGCCGAGACCACGCCACTGCACTCCACCCTGGGCGACAGAGCAAGACTCTGTCTCAAAAAAAACATAACTTGGCTGACCCAATCTCCATACAATGGGGTTATCACATGAAATGTTCCAGACCCAGGAACTTCCTGAAGGAGCTTTAGAATCTTGTCCTGTTGTCCAACAAAGTGCTTTAGGAAGTACCAGTACCCGAAGGTTTCCTTATTGTAATCCCCAAATTCCAATTCAAGCCCTTTTAAAGTCAGGGTCCTCGGGTCTTCAGAGTCATACATCTTTCTCAAGCTTCCCCCAGCCATGAAATTAGCTTACAGCAAGACAGGAGAATTCACAAAACATGAAAATAAGCATTCCCCAATTGTTGAGAGCAGAGCAAGGCTTCTGCAACTAGAACAAGTTCTCACAGTCAAAACCTTGTAATCTCAAGTGAGACTAACAGTGAAAAATAAAACAGGAGAAACCCTGCAATGCCTTTTAGAAAACGTTCCTACAGCATTGTGTGTTAGTAAACATAAACAACTATACAAGCCTAAAAGCAACTATGTATGCGGAACATCTTGCTCACACCAACAGACTGCTGACTGTTCCTTTCCTTGTAATTATTAGTGACATGGCTTTTTTAGAAAAAAAGAGACAGAAATTCTGAAATTCTGAAATTTTTGAACTGATTAAAGAATGCTTGGATTCTGGCCGAGCCTCTCTTAGCCATTCTTTGCCTCTATTCTCTTAGCTTACAGAACCACTGAAAATGTCCCTACTGGAGTTAACTGTGCAGTCCTAGTAGACGCATAGTGTAGCCGTTAATGGAAATTGACATAAACCGACCTAGATTTCAAACCAGTCTCTGCTTTGTAGGTAGCTGTGTGAGCCTGAGCAAGTCCTCTCTGTGTCTTGGTTTCCTCTCCTGTAAAAGAATATCTAATTAGAACTAACACATATAAACTGCTTACTCGTACCAGTCATTGTTCATTAACCCTTACAACAACCCCTAGGAGAAAAAAATTATAATCTCTATTTTATAAAGCAACTGACGCACAGAGAGGTTGAGTGACTTCCCCAAGGTTCCACAGCTGGTAAGCTGCAGAGCCAAGAATCTTAGCAGTTTCAAGAGTCCAGATTCAAATCCCCACACCCACATAGCCTCTGTCAATGAGGACATAGGTACGTAGGGCCGTTTTGAGGATTACATGAGAACATCTGTAAAGCCCAGTACTTGACAAGTGCTTGAGAGATAGCTGTGGTTGTTAGAATTTTTTACCTTCTGCACTGGGAAACCATCAAGGCTTTTTGGTCAGGCAGGAAAAAAAAAAAAGAGGTTGGAAGGAAGAGGAGGAGGAGGAGGGAAGAGCCAGGTGAGGAAGACAGAGAAGTGGGATGTGAAAGGGAGAAAAGGGGCAAACCAGAGGAGAGGCAGGGAGGGGCGGCGGGGACGCACTGAACATTTAGGAAGCAAGATGTCTAGCAGGCCGGGCCTTGAAAGAACAGTGACTGTTTCGCAACTGAAAGTCGCTACTCGAGCCTTGCCAACTGGGGAGACTATGCCCATAATATCCGCGGCCTCGGAGCCCAGACCCTCCGGGCCGTCGCGCCCCAACCCCCACCAGCCTCGGGCCGGGCTAGGGTGTGGACGGGGCTTCCCGTCCCTCACGCGGGTCCGCCCCATGCCGGGCGGGGCCTGGGGCCCGCCCCCTCCGCCCCCTCCGCCCGTGGCCGGAGAGCCCCAGGCCCGAGCCACGCGGTCTCCCGGGCCCGGGCCGGGGCTCGATGGCGACGTGGAGGCGGGACGGCCGACTGACAGGCGGCCAAAGGCTGCTGTGTGCTGGGCTGGCGGGGGCGCTCAGCCTCAGCCTCACCGCGCCCCTGGAGCTCGCCACCGTGCTGGCCCAGGTTGGCGTCGTGCGAGGCCACGCCCGGGGGCCGTGGGCCACGGGGCACCGCGTGTGGCGGGCAGAGGGGCCCCGGGCCTTGTGGAAGGGGAACGCGGTGGCGTGCCTGCGCCTCTTCCCCTGCAGCGTCGTGCAGCTCGCCGCCTACCGCAAGTAAGAGCCGGGCGGGGCCTGGGAACCCGGAGGCCTGACGGGGGTGGGGGGGCGGGGAGCCGCGGCCCGACGCCGCCCTGCTGCCTGGACTCGGGGCCCTGGAATAGGGACGGCCCCCTTGTCGATCCCATGTGGGCCCCTCGGGGCAGTGGGCCACCTCTGTGGTCCCCAGCGTGCAGTCCCAATGTTTTTCACGTTCTCTTGGGGTTACCGCCCTGCAAGATGCAGTTTTGTGGTCCGCAGCCCTGGTCCAAGAGGCTTTCCGGATTGGACCAGGCGAGGAGGTGGAATGCGGCAAAGGGTTTGGAGGAAAGGAATAAAAAGCTCTCTAGAGAGATGAGTCCTAACCATTTCCACCGTCCTCCAATTTGGAAACTTCTGCTTTGGCTGGCGTAGGAGGAGAGAGACCCTTTTAAAGGTGTTTTTGTCTGTGTGGTCCAAGCCCCGAGAAGAAAGTGCTTGGTGTGAGGAAAGGACCCAATCCATTGATACGAAAAGACCGCAGATTTCTGCCCACACATCTCCCCAACTTAAATGAAGCTTGACTTCAGGCTCCAACAGAGGCTGCAGCTTCCCCGCCCCAAGCTGAGAACGGCCCCTTCAGCCTACTGCTTCACCCCACTGGCCTCATTTTTTCGGCCTTTTCCGCCTTTTGCCACATCAACAGCTCCTCCTTAGGAAAAGATCTTAAGGTGTAAATGCAGCCTTAAAGCTTCCACCGAGCTCAGAGGTACCTGCATTTGAACTGGAAACCAAGCCTAAAAGAATGAATTGGTAGTGATGGCATTTCAGGAAGCAGAGATGTTTCTGTATTGGGGGCATTGTCCCTGTGTTCCTCATTCAGTGGGCACAGTGGCATCTTTGACATCGCCTTGGCTCTGAATTAGACAAACAGCCCACAATTGGGAGAGTCGGTCTTGACCACATAGTTTAGCCTTGGGGGCTAATAGTCAAAGGATTTTGCGTTGACAGTGTCACTCACTTGGGAGGCCAGAGCTGGAAGGCTCACCTGGCAGCTGACAAGCCAAATGGAATGATCCTTATCACCTAGGCCTCTAGGCCAGCACTCATTTTGCCTCTGCCTGGAAGTAGAGTTCTCTTCTCTTCCTCTGCAGAGGGACTCGTGGGTAGGTTCATGACATTTAGTTAAGGCCCTTTTTCCTCCCCACCCCTGCTTGCCCTCATCAACATCTGGCCTGCAGTCTGTAAACAGTTCTCCTCTGAGTCTTAATGACTCAGTTTCTCCCCCATTTCACCCTCTTCTCTACAAAGTAGTGTGGAAATCTTCCTTTGGATGGGATAAAATATGTCCAGAGCAGTGGGGGGCGGAACTTCAAAGGCTGGTTTAAGTATTGTGGCTCTTCTGCTAACCACCTAGTATATGCACATCATTAGATTTTTACAGCTCATGCCTCTCGCCCTGTAAGGTCCATAGGACAGGAAGCATTGTGCCTGTTTTACAGATGCAGAATTTGGGCTCAGAGTGATCACACCTCTTATCAGTGACAGAGCTGAGCTCCACTACCTGGCCTTCTGACTCCAAATCTCATAGTCTTTCTGTTATATCTTGCTGCCTCCCTGCAACCATTTGACACTAATTTAGTTAGGCTACATTAAGTCCCCACTGTGTGCACGATGCTGAGAACAATACCAGGATGGAAGGGGCATGGTCCCTGTGCCCCAGGAGCTTACAGAGTAATAAAAGAGTAAGACTAATATGTCCATGACCATAACACACAAGGTAGCATGTGATTGTCATGAGTAATGTGCTCTAGAAATGTACCCTTCCGATAAGCGATGAGGAGGAGAAAATGTGAAGACTTCATAGAGGAGAAAAAAAATTCAGTTTGGCACTGGGAGAATGAGTAGGAGTCTGCTGGGCAGAGATGGGGAGGAAGATACTGCAGTTGATGTCAGCAAAGGCACAGAGGTGGGAAGGCAAGCAGCACAACAGGAAACCCAACCAGAAAAGCAGGTTGGAATGAGATATTAGAGGGTTGGATTAAGGAATTTGGACTTGACTTGGTATCCAAGGGTAGCCATGGGAGGTTTTTGTGGGGGGTGGGCGGAGGCGTGTTGTGATTAAAGCAATTCAATGGAAATGATTGTCACATCGTGGCAAAGATGACTAGAGAGGAGGAAGAGTGGAGACAGCAGGGCCAGTTAGGAACCTGTCGCACTAGTCCACATAGCAGCTGAGGGCACCGGCAATAGGTGACCATGGGAGCAGAGAGGAGGAGATGTGTGGGAGAACGAGAACAGAGACTTACATGGGCTAGGTTTGCTAGGAATTTTTTTTTCCCTACAGGATTATTTTCTTTCTGAAAACTAAAAGGAAGTATGTTGTTGAATGGCAAGGCATAGTTGGAAAGCAAAGTGGTTGATTAATCACGATGCCGTCCTTCCTGCATCAACATGATACTCTTGATTCATCATTATACTGATTCATTTCTACTCTTTTCTGACCATGAATTTGCAAAACAGTTGGCTGGGGGCCTGTGATCATGGGTTTGAACAAAACATAAACATCCAGAATGTTCAGGAAATGGGGTGGTTAAGTGACTTGTCCACAAACATGATTAATGGAAGAGCTGGAACTTGAAGCCAAGTCTTCTGGCTCCTTAGTTCAGGTCTCTGTCTACCATCGCACAGCAGAAATATCTGCTTAGTTGGATTTACGATCAAGAGTCCACTCAGTAGTCTATTGGGAGCTAGGTTATTGTAATGGGTGGCTTTCAGATGTATCAAATAGAAGACCCCCCCTCCTCCCCTGTAACTTCACAACCGCTTGTCTATCTTGTCTAATAAATATTAGTTTGGGTCCCTGCAACTCTGAAATTGTTCGTAACCAACACTATTTCTTTATTGAATAAGCACTTCATGAGCTTATGTTTGGCTGCATTGGCTGCTAACCTGTTAGGCTGAAGTATTGGCAGTTCTCATTACACATATCCAGGCTGTGTGTTTTATCTGTGCTGGCTGAAAGGGGTTGCTGCAGTTCACTAGTCTCACTAGAAAAAGCTTCTGTACATGTATGTGTGGGGGTGGGAGGAAGAACAGAAAAGGGAACAGTGCCGCCCTACCTAGCCAATCAAGAGTTTAAGATGCATGGACCAGGATGACGTCACTGGCGGATTATCAGGGTTGCCTGCCCTGACTCTGAGATTCTAGGGGAAACAATTGGTAGGCCTTATCTCTGTATCAAATGGGAGAAGTCTGAGAAAAAAAGGACTTCCTATGGTTCTTCTTTTTAATTGTGTATATTTGATATTGAGACTCTATAAAAGAAACTGATATAAAATACTGCTCCTCTCCCTTGTTCATCAAGTCGTTCAGTGAATTAAGGGCCTGTTTCCTCTCCGCTTGCCCCTACCAGTCATTTCCTTATCAGAAGTGTTGAACTCCCTTAGGCTGTATGCTGAGGACTAACACAGGGTCTGATACATTGTAGATCTTCAATAAATGGGTAGTGAATTAACTATGCCCTAGAAGTGACCAAGTGGGATGGGGAATAAGAGTGGGACAAGGAGAATGAATGGTGTTTCTTTGGGCATTTCAAACTCCACCTTCTAGGTGGTTCCAGCTTGCTGCAGACTGCCCCTCCAGTCAAAAATTTCTTTTTTTTTTTGGAAGAAGTATCGCTCTGTCGCCCAAGTTGGAATGCAGTGGCGCAATCTCGGCTCACTGCAACCTCTGCCTCCCAGGTTCAAGCGATTCTCCCGCCTCAGCCTCCCGAGTAGCTGGGATTACAGGTGCGCACCACCATGCCTGGCTAATTTTTGTATTTTTAGTAGAGACGGGATTTCACTATTTTGGCCAGGCTGCTCTCGAACTCCTGACCTCGTGATCCACCTGCCTTGGCCTCCGAAAGTGCTGGGATTACAGGCGTGAGCCACCGCGCCCAGCCCCAGTCAAAAATTTCTACTTCCTCTGTTTCCCCTGTCCTTCCTGAGGTCCCCCTCCAACTTGACCAGGGTATAGAAGAGGGAGGAACGAGGAAGTGGGCAGGCAGGCAGTACAACTGAGGCAGATAGTCTATTGGTGAATGCCACCTGTTTGAGAAAACCCTCTGTCAAACTGGGTTTTTCCTCTGCTCTCATACCACAACAACCCTCAACACAGAAGAAGACTTCTGTGACCAAATGTGTGTGGGGTTTTCCCCACACTCTGATAAATGGACACCAACTAGGTGTCCTCTGATTCAGTTCTGACACTGTCTACCCAGACAATGTCGGACACCACAGGTTAAGGGCCTGGTCCCCCAGAATGGCCCCCAACCAGGCACTAGTCACAGTCCAACCTCCAGAACTTTTTTTTTTTTTTAAGACTGAGTCTCACTCCGTGACCTGGACTGGAGTGCAGTGCATGATCTCGGCTCACTACAACCTCTGCCTCCCAGATTCAAACTATTTTCCTACCTCAGCCTCCTGAGTAGCTGGGATTACAGGTGCCCGCCACCATCCCTGGCTAATTTTTATAATTTTTTTAGTAGAGATGGGGTTTCGCCATGTTGGCCAGGCTTGTCTCGAACCCCTGACCTCAAGTGATCTGCCCGCCTCGGCCTCCCAAAGTGCTGGGATTACTGGCGTGAGCTGCCATGCCAAGCCAGGCCTCCAGAACTTCTGACCAACCAGCTTCAAGTTGGGGTTCCCACGACCCCCTCTTTGGATTCGATTAATTTGCTAGTGTGGCTCACAGAACTCCGGGAAATAGTTAATGTTTATCAGTTAACTATAGAGGATACCACAAAGGACACAGAGAAGAGATGTGCAGGGTGAGGTAAGGGGCAAGAGGCATGGAGCTTCCATGCCCTCCCTGGGCACACCACCCTTCAGGAACCTCCACGTATTCAGCCACCCAGAAGCTTCCTAAACCCTGCCCTCCTAGGTTTTATGGTAGCTTTGTTAGAGACATGATTGACAACCATGTAGAAATGTGATTGGATGAAAAGCACATGATCTAAACCCAGCAAGGCCTGTCTGTTCAGACTTTTCTTGGCCTCTGTGCAGCATTCCTTTCTCTGGGGCAGAGGTGTCCAATCTTTTGGTTTCCCTGGGTCACACTGGAAGAAGAAGAATTGTCTTGGGCCACACATGAAATACACTAACGATAGCTGATGAGCTAAAACAAAAACAAAAAAAGTCGCAAAAAAATCTCATAATGTTTTAAGAAAGTTTACAAATTGGTATTGGGCCACATTCAAAGCCATCCTGGGCCACGTGCGGCCTGTGGGCTGTGGGTTGGAAAAGTTTGCTCTAGGGTATGGGGCAGGACCCTCTCTGGAATGAGGATCTTTTAACCCACAATCAGATTAGAGTCCTACCTTGGGCAGGTAAAAGGAGGGCAGGAGAAGGTCAAAGAGAGAAAGATTCTGTTTCCTGAGACGTAAAGTGCCCCAACATTATAACAAGGACTACGGAAGTTAGGAGCCAGGAACCATGGGTGAAAACCAATGTATGTATCATAGCACCACATCACCTTTACTTACCTGTATGTTTAAAAGCAACTGATTAACTCAAATGACTATTTCAGTTAATGTGGCTAAGATAGGTTGACAAAATGAAGTCAAGACTTGTACAGCTTGAAGGAGATGCCCCTGGCCTACGGGCAACTGAAAGAACAGGAAATGTACCTCTTCACTGGAGGTTTGAAGGCTAAGTAACTGGGGATGCTCTCATTTTAAAAAGATAGGCCAGGCACAGTGGCTCACACCTGTAATCCCGGCGCTTTGAGAGGCTGAGGCGGGCAGATCACTTGAGCCCAGGAGTTGGAGACCAGGCTAGCCAATATGGCAAAACCCTATCTCTACAAAAAAAAAATTAGCCAGGCATAGTGGCACACATCTGTAGTTCCAGCTACTCAGGAGGCTGAGGTGGGAGAATCTCTTGAGCCTGGGAGGTGGACATTGCAGTGAGCCCAGATCGTGCCACTGTACTCCTGCCTGGGCAACAGAGTGAGACCCTGTCTCAAAAAAAAAAAATTTTTTTTTCTACCAGAGAGTGGGGCTAGGGAGAGAGGGAGAAGGATATAGAGAGTTTGGAATCAAAGGTAAGTGAACAGAGCTGGGCTAGAATAAAAGTATTTTATCTGTTTTTTTTTTTTTTTTTCAGACGAGTCTTGCTCTGTTGCCCAGGCTGGAGTGCAGTGGCGCAATCTCGGCTCACTGCAACCTGCACCTCCCTGGTTCAGGCAATTCCCCTGCCTCAGCCTCCCGAGTAGCTGGGATTACAGGCACATGCCATCATGCCTGGCTAATTTTTTTGTATTTTTTAGTAGAGATGGGGTTTCACCATGTCGGCCAGACTGGTCTCGAACTCCTGACCTCAGGTGATCCACCTGCCTCGGCCTCCCAAAGTGCCCAGTTCTGGGCCAGGTACAGTGGCTCATGCCTGTAATCCCAGCACTTTGGGAGGCCGAGCGGGGGTGGATCACCTGAGGTCAGGAGTTCGAGACCAGTCTGGCCAACATGGTGAAACTCCATCTCTACTAAAACTACAAAAATTAGCTGGGCATGGTGATGTGTGCCTGTTGTCCCAGCTACTTGTGAGGCTGAGGCATGAGAATTGGTTGAACCTGGGGAGCAGAAGTTGCAGTGAGCTGAGATTGTGCCACTGCACTCTAGCCTGGGCGACAAAGTGAGACTCTGCCTCAAAAAAAAAAAAAGAAAGAAAGAAAAAACAACGGAATTACTGAGATGCTCAAAGTTATCATTTCAAGAAATTTTGTTCCTTTTAAGTTTCAGCTGAACTAAAAGACTGCATTCCAGTTGGTATTTACCAGGTACTTCTGTGCATTTACACCCTATAGGCAAGCCAGGATCGACAATTACGTAGCTAAAAGTAGAAAATGCTGGCCGGGCGCGGTGGCTCAAGCCTGTAATCCCAGCACTTTGGGAGGCCGAGACGGGCAGATCACGAGGTCAGGAGATCGAGACCATCCTGGCTAACATGGTGAAACCCCGTCTCTACTAAAAAATACAAAAAACTAGCTGGGCGCGGTGGCAGGCGCCTGTAGTCCCAGCTACTTGGGAGGCTGAGGCAGGAGAATGGCATGAACCCGGGAGGTGGAGCTTGCAGTGAGCTGAGATCCCGCCACTGCACTCCAGCCTGGGCAACAGAGCGAGACTCCATCTTAAAAAAAAGAAAAAAAAAAAAAAGAAAATGCTTTAAGTGGGAAGGACTTGGGATAGATGTAAATAAGAAACTTAGGCATCTCTTATAGCCAACTAGCGTCATATAAATATAGAAAAATGTAAATGTGTTATTCATGAATGCTTATATAGTACTATAGTAACTTCTCACTTTGTGAAGTTCTTTGAAATGCTGGAAAATGTTTCAAGAACTAGTGGAGAGAACTCTAGCACAATCCATAGCTGATTCCTCTGGCCTTTCCCCCTATTTTCTCCCAGGTTTGTTGTGATGTTCACAGATGACCTGGGCCACATTTCCCAGTGGAGCTCCATCATGGCTGGGAGTCTCGCAGGCATGGTTTCCACCATTGTAACATATCCTACAGACCTCATCAAAACCCGGTTGATCGTGCAGAACATGCTGGAACCATCGTACAGGGGGCTCCTCCATGCTTTTTCTACTATTTACCAACAGGAAGGGTTCCTTGCCCTTTATCGAGGGGTTTCCCTCACTGTTGTAGGTAAGATGGACATTTTCACCTTGTCCAAGAAAAGGCTATGTCCTCTGAAATTACAAATGTATTGTATACCTTTGTGAGCCACTAAATCAGTTTTACTGAGGTCAAGGTTATATGGGTTCAACCTACATAGAGCCAATTAGCTTCATTCTATTCCATAGCCATACGCTTCACTCCTAAACTGTGGCCAGTTACATCCCCGGGAGGGGAGTAGAACGGAAAGTGGAGGTGACTCAGCAAACCGGTAAGAATGCAATTCTGCCCACTCTCCATCTGACTGCAGAAGGAGTCTTCAGTGTACATACGCATTGATATGCCATGAGGGCAACTAGGGTAACAACTGTGTCTTCCGGGGTCTTTGTAACCTTTGCCAGAGCTACACATTTATGGCCCAATTGCAAAATCCAGCAGACTTTTGCCCTTTGTCTGAATTTGATAAGGTTGACCACCCCTTCTTCTGGAAACTTGGCTTCGAGGACCCGTCCAAGTCCTGGGTGTCTTCCCATCTCTCTGGCAGCTCTTTCTTATCTGACTTATCCGGCCCATCTGGCTCATCTGATACTGCCAGCCCCGACATGTTGCTCTTCCCCTGGGCTCCTTCCTTAGCTTTCATTTTAGCCTCCCCTTTAGCTTGCTTCTCATCCTCTAAACCCTCCCTAGGTGGCCTCATCTGTGCTAGTGGCTTAAACAAGCGTCAGTGTACTCTGTGACCCTCATTCTCTACCTCTTTAGTAACAATGACCAACTTTTGGGGGGAAGTACTTACCACATGCTGGGTACTGTGCCAAAAGCATTGCATGCACTTTCTCATGAGGCCTTACTTTACAGATGAGGAGATAGATGCTTCAGGAAGCTAAGTGACCTGCCCAAGTCCACATAGATAGAAAGTGCGAGAAACTAGCCATAGAACTCCAGAGCCCTCTGTTAGCCCCTGACTGATACCAATTCCCAATGGTAGTATGAGTCCCTGCTGTTGGACACCTTCACCCCATGCTCCCTAGGCACATCAAATTCAAGATTAACCCTGATGTCCTCATTGGTCTCAAACTAGCTCTTCCTCCTGTGTTCCCTAATGAATGAGACTACCTTCCTTTCACCCCATGGCCCAAGCCAGAAAAAAAACCTAGGGATCACTTCAACTTCTTCTCTCACTCCACCCCCACTTGAATCACCAAGCTCTGTCGATTTGACTCATCCTCTTTCCCACAGATCCTTACGACTCACACTCTCAGGGTCTCCCGCAGACTCCGGCTCCTACCTGCTTCCACTCTTGGTCTCTCCTGCCCCAGTCTTCCCCGTGCACTGCTGCCCGGCTGAGGTGATCTCTCCACATGCAATTTCATCGTTTCATGGCCCTCATTTCACTGCTGTCCTTAAAAGTGTTCAGCGACTCCTGAGCTACAGGAGAAAGCCCAAATTCCTTAGGACATTCCAGATCCTTCAGACCTGGCCCCTGCCAGTCTGTCCTACCTCATCTCCTGCCACACCTCCACCTGCATTCATCCTCCAGCCATTCAGAAAAACCTGGATTTCCTGGAAATATGACTCCCTTTAAACATGCTGTTCCCTTTGCCTTTCCACTCTGTCAAAGTCTGATGAACTCCTACTCATTCCTAAAGATCCAGTTCAAAAGTTCTCTCTTCCATCAAGTCCCTCCTGAACCCCCAGGCAAAATTAATCCCTTTGATCCTTGTGTACCTAATGCATTTCATATAGCCCCCCTGTTGTGGCACACATCAGGGGCGTTATACTTACTTTTCCCTGACTGTCTCTTCTCCTCGATGATGAGCATCTCCAGAAATTAGCCTGTTGCTCTTTGGATTCCCAGCGCCTGGCACAGGGCCCGGCACATAACCTAAGCTTTCCAGATGTTTTCTGAATGAAGGTAAATGGAAGGTTGGTGAGCCAATTAAATAAACATTACATTTTTCTAAAGATAAGCAATCTCACTTGTATTATCCCCTATTTTAAATTTCATTTTGAGGGAGAAATGTAGTCCCTCTGTAAACTAAAGATGGCTCCTAAAGTTTCTGGAAGTTTGTGAAAGTGCCACCTACTATATTACTTACCATCTCAGTTCTTAGAAAGGTGAGGAAGCCACACAGTGTAGGGTGCCCACTGGGCCATGATATGACCACGTAATTCCCAAAGGTGAGGTCAGGTGACCTCCCTCACCACCGAGAGTCTCTCACTTTCCAGTTTTCACAGAATGTTTCCTTCTCAGCTAGAGAGCAGTCCCTCCTGTCCTCCAAAACATAATGAGGGGCTGCCCACTGACTTTTTTTACCTGAGTGATTTTTCCCCAAACATTTAAAAAAAAGCTTCAAATATTTAGAAAAATTAAAAGAAATATAGAGTACACATCCATGGACCATCTAGATGCTACAATTAACATTTTGCTACTCATCCCTGTCACCCGGGCTGGAGTGCAGTGGTGCAATCTCGGCTCACCGCAACCTCTGCCTCCCAGCTTTAAGCGATTCTCATGCCTCAGCCTCCCAAGTAGCTGAGATTACAGGCATGCACCACCACACCCAGTTACTTTCTGTATTTTTAGTAGAGACAGAGTTTCCGTTTTAGTAGAGATGGAGTTTAGTAGAGACGAGGTCAGGCTGGTCTCGAACTCCAGACTTCAAGTGATCTGCCCACCTCGGCCTCCCAAAGTGCTGGGATTATAGGCATGCGCTACTGTGCTCAGCCAGTCCACTTTTTTTTTTTTTTTTTTTAATGATTTCAGTGTAACTTGCAAATATCAGTATACTTCACCCCTAAACCCTTCAACATGTATGTTATTAACTAGAGTTCAATATTTGTGTATGGTTGTTTTTTTTTTTGAGATGGAGTTTCTCTCTTGTCACCCATGCTAGAGTGCAGTGGAGCGATCTCGGCTCACTGCAACCTCCACCTCCCGGGTTCAAGTGATTCTCCTATCTCAGTCTCCCAAGTAGTTGGGATTACAGGCACCCACCACCACACCCAGTTACTTTTTGTATTTTTAGTAGAGATGGGGTTTCACCATGTTGGCCAGGGTAGTCTCAATCTCCTGACCTCGTGATCCACCCACCTCGGCCTCCCAAAGTGCTGGGATTACAGGCATGAGCCACCACACCCAGCCGTATGGTTCTTTTTTAAAGTACAATTTACATCCAGTAAAGTGGACAAACTTTTAGTGAACCATTTGATGCATTTTGACAAATGACACAACCCCTACCAAAATATAGCACATTATCGTCACTCAAGAAAGTTCCCCCATGCTCCTTGAGTTGGAGGGATTTTAGCAACCCCAGAGCCCCTCCTGTTTTCTTTCCCCGGAATCCTCCCAGGAATTTATGTTCTCAAGCCAGTGTTTTCCCAACACAGCAGCAACCTCTCCCTGGCCTTGTTTCACAGGTGCTCTCCCGTTCTCTGCTGGCTCCCTTCTTGTTCACATGAACCTGGAGAAAATCTGGAATGGACCCCGAGATCAGTTTTCTCTCCCACAGAACTTTGCTAATGTCTGTCTGGCTGCTGCAGTGACCCAGACCCTCTCCTTTCCCTTTGAGACCGTGAAGAGAAAGATGCAGGTGAGGAGTTATCCGAGCGGGATGGGGGGTGGAATGCTTTGCAGTGTTTGTGGGTGGGTAACAACAGCAAAAAACACCGACCCCAAGTGATGCCAGGTTTCCAAGGAGCTTCCGACCGCTCACACAAATACTGTGCACAAACCCCCACGCTGTGGCATTTCTGCTGCTAACCTCAGAGCTGTTGGCTTGAGCCCAGGCTGCCTCCTCATTCCCATCCTGTTTTTTGGTCTTTTAAGAAGCCTCCAGGCCAGGTGCAGTGATTCACGCCTGTAATCCCAGCACTTTGGGAGGGCTGAGGTGGGTGGATGACTTGAGGTCAGGAGTCCAAGACCAGCTTGGTCAATGGTGAAACCCCGCCTCTACTAAAAATACAAAAACTAGCTGGGAGTGGTGGCAGGTGCCTGTAATCCCAGCTACTCGGAAGGCTGAGGCAGGAGGATCACTTGAACTTGGGAGGCAGAGGTTTTAGTGAGCTGAGATCACGCCACTGCACTCCAGCCTGGGTGACACAGAAAGACTCTGTCAAAAAAAAAAAGTAAAAAAGAAAAAAGCCTCCAGATGAGGCTTCCCTTTTCTTTCCTGACTTCCTGATTATATCACTTGTGGCTCTCTTCCTCCAAGACCAGCAGAGAGTAGAATATTAAATGCAGCCTGCTAATAATGCTCCCTGTCCTTCCTGCCTCCACAGCAAGGATGCCACTCTTGCTTTCCACACTGTGCCTTACCTCAGTGAAGCAGACTGGATAGGACCAACATAAGCTAGGAACTATAGCTAACAAGGGTCCAGCATCCCTGACTCCCTCGCTGAGGAAGGAACTGCATTTAAAATGGGGCAGCATTGGGCCGGGCGCAGTGGCTTATACCTGTAATCCCAGCACTTTGGGAGGCCCAGGAGGGTGGATCACCTGAGGTCAGGAGTTTGAGACCAGCCTGACCAACATGGAGAAACCCTGTCTCTACTAAAAATACAAAATTATCTGGGTGTGGTGGCACTTGCCTGTAAACCCAGCTACTCGGGAGGTTGAGGCAGGAGAATCGCTTGAACCCGGGAGGCAGAGATTGCAGTGAGCAATTGCGCCATAGCACTCCAGCCTGGACAACAAGAGTGAAACTCCGTCTCAAAAAAAAGAAAAAAGAAAAAAAGGGTGGCACCTTAGTGAGACCACTGAGGCAAAATCCTAGAATCAGAGGTTCCAAAGTGAGTAATTGACTTAGCCTAGAATAAGCCAATTTTGATCAAAGAAAAATCAGACTAGTTCAAATAAGGTTGGATGGGTAACAGTTATATCTGTACAGTGGCAGCAGGCCCAGAATCCTAGCAGGGCTGAGGTGCTGTATCTTCTCTTAGCCCTGCTCAGGCCCTTAAAATTCAAAAATAGCTAATGCATGCTGGACTTAATACCTAGGTGATGGGTTGATAGGTGTAGCAAACCACCATGGCACGTGTTCACCTATGTAACAAACCTGCACATCCTGCACATGTATCACAGAACTAAAAATTAAAATTAAAATTAAAAAAAATATTCCACTTCCATGGGCTAGCCTGTCTCCATGGCCTCTTCTGGGCAAACCCTGATTTATACAAGTAATATATTCCTGAAGAACTCTATAGAAATTAATTTGGGGTCAGCTGAATCCAAGTTTAAATGATCAGTCCCAACCAAGTTTGGTTTTCCCCCGGGACTCTAACTTGTCCTCGCTTGCTCAATGCCCCTCCCCACTCCGCTTTCCCTCTGTAGTATTCCCGGCTGCCCGGGGCCATCGCTTACCTCAGCACTAAACAGCCTGAAGGTGCTTATCAAAACTGCCTTCAGACAAATACACACTATGATTACACTCAATAATGCCACTCCACTCCCTGAAACTTTATCTGTCTGGGTTGCATTCCTTTCCTGTCCTTGTCCAAACAGATAATTGTCACATCATTGTAATGGTAGTATAGGTGCAAAGTTTTTCTATTCGTTGGTAAGAAGTCTTTATATATTAAAGATATTAATCCTTTGTCATACATCTCACACATTTTTCCCAGTTTGACATTTGGCTTCACTTTTTTTTTTTTTTTTTTTTTTTGAGAGACAGAGTCTTACTCTGACACCCAGGCTGGAGTGCAGTGGCACAATCTCAGCTCACTGCAACCTCCTCCTCCTGGGTTCAAGCGATTCTCCTGCCTCAGCTTCCCAAGAGCTAGCACTACAGGCATGTGCCACTACACCCAACTAATTTTTGTATTTTTGGTAGAGACGGGATTTCACTATATGTTGACCAGGCTGGTCTCGAACTCCTGAGCTCAAGAGATCCACCTGCCTCAGCCTCCCAAAGTGCTGGGATTACAGGCATGAACCACCGTGCCCGGCTGACATTTGGCTTCTAGTGCTGTTTATGTGTTGGTGGTGGTGGTGTTTTGTTGTATATATTTGTAGAATTTTATCTAATTATATCTATTACTTTTTTTTTGTTTGACTTTGCTTTTCTGCATAAATGTAAAGTCTGCTTAGTGCATGCTTATCTTTTTTTTTTTTTTTAGTATTTCTAATTTTAAAAATAATGCACATTTGGAAGGCCAAGATGGGAGGATCACTTGAGCCCAGTAGTTTGAGACCAGCCTTAGCAACATAGCGAGACCTTGTCTCTACTAAAAATACAAAATTACCTGGGCATGGTGGTGTGTACCTGTGGCCCCAGCTACTTGGGAGACTGAGGCAGGAAGATTACTTGGGCCCAAGAGGTCGAGGTCACAGTGAGCTATAATCCTGCCACCGCATTCCAGCCTGGGTGACAGAGAGAGACCCTGTCTCAAAGAAAAAAAAAAAAAAAGGAATGCACATATACTTTAAAATGGTTAAAAATGGTTCATTTTATGTATATTTGACTACAGTAAAAAAAAAAAGTAATACACATAAGTCGTAGAAAATTTGGGAGATACAGAAAAATGCAAAAAGGAAAATAAATTACCCATAGTCCAACACCCATGGATTATAATGATTAATAGTTTTCCTTCTATGGATCTTCATACATATACATATACACACACACACATATAAATATATGTAAGGTTATTTCTTTTACAAAATTGTGTTCACACTGTATATAAAAAGTAGTATCCTTAGGCCAGGCGCGGTGGCTCACAGCTGTAATCCCAGCACTTTGGGAGGCCGAGGCAGGTGGATCACCTGAGGTCAGGAGTTCCAGACCAGCCTGGCCAACATGGCGAAACCCCGTCTCTACTAAAAAATACAAAAATTAGCTGGGCATGGTGGCACGTCCCTGTAATCCCAGCTACTTGGGAGGCTGAGGTAAGATAATTCCCTGAACCTGGGAGATGGAGGTTGCAGTGAGCCGAGATTGCACTACTGCACTCCAGCCTGGGCAACAGAGCGAGACTCCATCTCAAAAAAAAAAATTAGTATCCTTTTTTCACTTATTATATAATGGGTATTTCCCTGGGCCATTAAGTATTTAATTATCAAATAATATTCCACCATATGGATGTGCCAAAAATATGTAACAATTTCTCATTTTTTTAATATTTAGGCTTTTTCTAATTCTTGAGTTATGATAACATTGTAATGAAAACCTTTATATTCTTTTCGTATCTGTGATGATATCCTTAGGCTATATTCCTAGAAATTGACTTACAGGTCACAAAATATGAACAATTCTAAAACTGTTCATGAAATATGCACTTCAGAAAGGTTGTAAGTTTATAATTTCACCAGTACTAAAGGAGTGGTTCAACTTCTAAACTCTAAATATTAATTGATATTAATTATCAATATTGTCACTTTTTAAAGCATTGTGAACCTAATAGCTGAAAAGTAGTATCTCATCATTTTAATTTTAATTTGATTGATTATAAGCAGGGTTGCATTGGCCCTTTGTATTTCTTTGTAAATTTTGTATTTATATAGTCCTTGCCCTATTTTTCTAGAATATTCAACTTTTTCTCTTCATTGGTAAGAAGTCTTTATATATTAAAGATATTAACCCTTTGTCATACATTTCATGTATTTTTCTCAGTTTGACATTTGGCTTCTAATGCTGTTTATGTGGTGGTGGTGGTGGTGGGTTTTGTTGTTTTGTTTTGTTTTGTTTAGACAGGGTCTCGCTATGTCGCCCAGGCTGGAGTGCAGTAGCAGTTCAAGCGATTCTCCTGCCTCAACCTCCCAAGTAGCTGGGATTACAGGCACCTGCCACCATGCCTGGCTAATTTTTGTATTTTTTTATAGAGACGGTTTCACTATGTTGGCCAGGCTGGAGTGGTGATGTTATGTTGTACATATTTTTAGAAATTTATCTAATTATATCTATTAGTATTATTTTTTGTTTCTGATTTTGCTTTTTTGCTTAAAAGGCCTATTCTATCCCATAATCCTATGACCGTTCACTTATATGTTCTTTAAATACTTTTTTAGTTGTGATTTTTACACTTGGCTTCTTTTTTATTTTTTATTTTTTATTTTTTTGAAACAGGGTCTCACTACTGCCCAGGCTGGAGTGCAGTGGTGTGATCTCGGCTCACTGCAGCCTCGACTTCCTAGGCTCAGGTGATTCTCCCACCTCAGCCTCCCGAGTAGCTGGGACTACAGGCATGCGCCACCATACCCAGTCAATTTTTTTTTTTTGAGACAGAGTCAGGCTCTGTTGCCAGGCTGAGGTGCAGTTGTGCCATCTCGGCTCACTGCAACCTCCGCCTCCCTGGTTCAAGCAATTCTCTTGCCTGAGCCTCCTGAGTAGCTGGGACTACAGGCACGTGCCACCATGCCCAGCTAATTTATTTTATTTTATTTATTTATTTATTTATTTATTTATTTTGTATTTTTAGCAGAGATGGGGTTTCACCATGTTGGCCAGGATGGTCTCGACCTTTTGACCTCGTGATCCACCCACCTCAGTCTCCCAAAGTCCTGGGATTACAGGGATGAGCCGCCATGCCTGGCCATCATACTCAGCTAATTTTTCTACTTTTTGTAGAGACAGAGTCTTGCCATGTTGCCCCGACTGGTATCAAACTCCTGGACTCAAGCAATCCTACTCATCTCAAACTCCCAAAGTGCTGGGATTACAGGCGTGAGCCACTGTGCCCGGCCTTATACTTAACATTTTAATACATTAAGAATTTACCTGGTGTGTCAGGGTGCAGTGGCTTGTGCCTGTTATCCCAGCACTTTGGGAGGCCGAGGTGGGCGAATCACCTGAGGTCAGGAGTTCGAGACCAGCCTGGCCAACATGGTGAAACCCCGTCTCTACTAAAAATACAAAAAGTAGCCGGGCGTGGTGATGCATGCCTATAGTCCCAGCTACTCAGGAGGCTGAGGCAGGAGAATCATATGAACTCAGGAGGCAGAGGTTGCAGTGAGCTGAGATCGTCCCACTGCACTCCAGCCTGGGCGACGGAGCAAGACTCAGTCTCAACAACAACAACAAAAAAATTTACTGGTGCACAGGTGCTGTGGCTCCTGCCTGTAATCACAACACTTTGGGAGTTTGAGATAGGTAGAATCACTTGATCACGCCTGTAATCCCAGCACTTTGGGAGTTTGAGATGAGTAGGATTGCTTGAGTCCAGGAGTTTGATACCAGTCGGGGCAACATGGCAAGACTCTGTCTCTACAAAAAGTAGAAAAATTAGCTGAGTATGATGGCCAGGCATGGCGGCTCATCCCTGTAATCCCAGCACTTTGGGAGACTGAGGTGGGTGGATCACGAGGTCAAAAGGTCGAGACCATCCTGGCCAACATGGTGAAACCCCGTCTCTGCTAAAAATACAAAATAAATAAATAAATAAATAAATAAATAAAATTGTTTAAGCACCATTTTTAAAATAATTATTCTTTTCTCCACTACTTTGTGCTGCAACTTTCGCCACATACTAGGGTCTCTGTCTATCTTAATGACCATAACTTTAGAAAAATGCCTTTTTTTGTTGTTGTTGTTTTGAGATGGAGTGTTGCTCTGCCGCCCATACTGGAGTACAGTGGCACGATCTCAGCTCACTATAACCTCCGCCACCTGGGTTAAAACGATTCTCCTGCCTCAGCCTCCCAAGTAGCTAGGACTGCAGGTGTGTGCCACCACTATGCCTGGCTAATTTTTTGTATTTTTTAGTAGAGATGAGGTTTCACCATGTTACCCAGGCTGGTCTCGAACTCCTGACCTCATGATCTGCCCACCTAGGCCTCCCAAAGTGCTGGGATTACAGGCATGAGCCCCCACCCCTGGCCGAAAAACACCTTTTAATGTCTAGTGGAATATAGCCCTCCGCATTGTTTTTCTTTTCAACATTTCCTTGATTATTTTCAGGCGTTTGTTCTTCCTGATAACTTTAGAATTACCTTGTGATTATGATTGCAATTATGTAAAACCCATACACTTGGAGTAATTTATGTAAAATATTTCATCTTTTATTCAGAGACACAGTATGTCTCTCCTTTACTTTCAGTCTTCTTTCTTTAGCTTGAACCAGATGAAATTGCCAATATTCAACTTTGTTGACATCATTCAAACAGCAATTTCATCTAGTTCAAACCTTAGAAAAGTTGTTTTCTTCACAGCGTAATTATGCTCTCTCCAAACAAACAAACAAAAAAATAGTTTCTCTTTAAAAATCTAGGGAGAAGTAGGGTGGGAAAGAAGTATGATATACTTTAAGTGTTTTATTCATTTTTTTTTTAATCCTGGTCCTAAGAATTTCTCACTGCCAGTGGCATCTCTCCAGCACTTTCTGCCACTTCATGCATAGTTCAAGGCTTCTCGAGCTTAGCTTCCTCCCCATAGTGGGCCAGTCCAAAACCAGGGCCTTGAGCCTCAAGGGGTAGGGCTAGTCAGTGAAAAAGGGTTTCAGGCCAATGCAGTGGCTCACATCTGTAATCCCAGCACTTTGGGAGGCCGAGGCAGGTGGATCACCTGAGGTCAGGAGTTCAAAACCAGCCTGACCAACATAACGAAACCCCATCTCTACTAAAAATACAAAAAAAAAAAAAATTACCCAGGTGTGTTGGCATGTGCCTGTAGTCCCAGCTACTTGGGAGGCTGAGACAGAAGAATCGCTTAAACCTCAGAGGTGGAGGTTGCAGTGAGCTGAGATCACGCCACCGCACTCCAGCCTGGGCGACAGAGTGAAACTCTGTCTCAAAAAAAAAAAGAAAGAAAGAAAAACGGTTTCAGATGAAGTCCAATGACATCTAAATGGGAGGGGGGAAGGGTCCCAGTCTTCCCCATAAACCTTAGTTTTGCTTTCTCTTCCTGGGAGCTAGAACAGTGACCTCATCTGGGAGAATCCAGCCAACACTGCTTTCTACACCATCTGCATGCTATACCCCTACCACAACAACCCACTATAAACTGGGGTAAGATACACTAGAAGTGGGTATTTGGGGGTAATCCTGATCATCTTTTTCCTTGTATGGGAGCCTTCCAGATAATGCATATATAAAGCATAAGAAGAAGTTTTTAAATAGATGCAAAGTCATGATGATTGTATAAAAAAAAAAAATCTGAAGAGGTAATTGCACCGTTTTCACAAAATAGGATCAGCATGTAATTATGAATAACAATATAAATGTCATCCAAAGATATAGGAAGTGAACTTTTAGGGTTTCAGTGAAAGTGTTATTTTGCACTTTTTTAGTGTGTTAGTAACATACTAATACTTTGTCCACCCTATATTAAAAAAAATATATCACCCCCAAGACAGAACTGCACACTGCTTTTAAATGCAAACATGGCATTGGGCTTTTCTGGCCATTAGATGTCACTGCAGTAAATAGAGAGTAGCTGAGCGCCACCTGATTGGAGCCTGAAGTTCAGTGATCTCTGTCGAGTTAAAAACTTCATAATCCCCGCTTGAAATCCATCTTCGGTTTGCAGACTAAGAGGCCTAGAAACCACAGGCTAATGCTAAACTTGTTGGTTTTGTTGTTATTGTTATTTGTCCTACAAAGCACACACTCCAAATTTACCGAGAAGAGAGGGCTTTAAAAACAGTCTGTCCCCGCTGGAGCAGGCAGGGTTTGCCAGCAGAATAAGTAACAAGGGACCTTTGCAGGGCCACTGGGCTGCTCTGACCTGAGCGCACTTAATGGCAACATTTGCATTCCATTGGCTTTCCCCATTGCACTGCCTGTCATGAAGCAAATCAATGGCAGGTGTCTGTTGGATAATGCGCTACACAGGGAGTTTTTCTCAATCCCTGCACTGACTGGCCCCTTTGTCTGGATGTCTCTTTCTCTTAATATGCTTTTCTCTAGACACACACAGCCCATTTAATGGCACATCAGGTTGGAACTCCTTTGAACATAATGACAGTAATCAGAAGTCTTGTTTAACCAGCTGAGCCCTTCCTTCATCATGCTTACACTCATTTTATCCCTTTTTCCTTTTCTTGCCTTGGCTCCTGGCTGGCATGCTAGAGAATGGAGAGGTAAATAAATATGCATGTGCATGTCTTGATAGAATGACTTCTGGTGGGAAGGGGGGTGGGGCAGGCCTGTGCAGACATGGAATGAGGTGCCCCCAACTTGGTGTGCTTTCATGAACCCCAACCACCCTGCCTGAAATCCCCTTCTTCACGCTTCAGTGCATCTTAGCTCAAGCCCTTCCAGGTATAGCCTGGCCTTTTCGTCTATTTCCCACACCTAGCCCAGGGCCTGGGCCAGAAGAGATGGCAGAACTTAGTGTATTCAGAGAAAGGTAGGAGGGGTAAAATATTGACAGAGATGAATTCATCTGATCAATCTGTATACCCCGAATAAGAAGCAGGGAGTCCTGAGAAAATGGCTCTCTGCACAGGTGCATATGGAAAAGAGAGGGAGATAGGCTGGGGAATACTGCCCTGAAAATCCAGGGAGCAGCTGAGAATGTAGGAGCCTTGGAATCTGGCAGGCCTTCTGAAAGGATCAGGAGGGAGGCAACAGACACATGCTTGGTTCCCCCACAACTCTGCCTGACACCCTCCCCTATTGCCCATATTAGGTGTCTCCATTTCATCAAATATAAAACCAAGTATGAGCCTGTTGCTTTATACCCCAGTGGACTTTGACCCCATCACAGCTCACAAGGTAAGCAGGATTGGGCCAGGTCAGCATTTGAACTGAAAGCACATAAGATGAAGGACAAAGGTGGTATCTGAGTGGTACAGCTGACTGAGCAGAATACACACGGTCAGTGAATAAACAGAGGCCCCAGCCTACTCAAATAGAGATGCTCGACACCTCGGGTTACCTTTGCTGAATTGGACACAGTCACTTCATTCATTCCCTCTCAGGGCGCTCATCCCCTCTTGCAGTTTTTCGTTTTCATATCTACATTTTCAACCCTGACCTCCCTTCTGAGCCATGGTCCCACATTTCCCACAGCCTGCTCGACATCACTATTGGGCTAATGTATCCCCACTGTTACCTCTAACTTAATATGCATCAAGCTGACTTCTTCTTTTCCTAACACTGTCATCCCAGAGTTTTCCATTTCAATTCCATCATTGCCCTAATGACTCAGGCTGGAAATCCACAACTTGTGTTTGACTCTTCCCCTTCCCCTCACGCAGTCAACCTTGAGCCCAGTTGCTTCTTCATTCCTAATGTTCCCATGCTGGTCTTTCTTTCTGTCACTGCCTCTTGCCCTAATCTTGGACCTTACCAGCTCCTATCTAGGCTATGACAGTAATCTCCTCATTGGTCTCCAGGATTAATTCTAAAAATGACCTTAAGCATTGAATATTAATATGTACCAGGTACTGTGCTAAGTGCTTCATGTTCATTATCTCATTTAATCCTTACAACAGCCCTATAAGGTGGGCACTGTTATTAAGTCCATTTTACAAATGAGAAAACTGAGGCACCGAAAGGTTCTATAGCCTGCAAGTTCACCCATGCACTCATTGAGCTGGGATATAAGCCCAGGAAACTTGTCTCCAGAGTCAGTGCTCATTTCAGTCCTCTCCAGCCCAGCCCATATGGGATTCTGGCAGATGAGTCTTTCTCAGATCTGTCTGTATTATATCCTTTTTTTTTTTCTTTATGAGACAGGGTCTTGCTGTCTCTCCCAGGCTGGAGTGCAGTGCCACAATCACAGCTCATTGCAGCCCCAACCTCCTGGGCCTAAGCAATCCTTCCACCTCAGCCTCCCAAGTGGCTGGGACCACAGGCATGCGCCACCTATGCCTGACTAATTTTTTAAATGTTTTGTAGAGATCGGGTCTCCTGGTCTCCTTATGTTGACCAGGCTGGTCTCAAACTCCTGGGCTCAAGCCATCCTCCCGCTTTGACCTCCCAGAGTGGTGGGATTGCAGGCATGAGCCACTGTACTCAGCCTATTGTGTCCTTCTTGATTGTCCCCAGAGAAAAAAGGCTGAGCCCCTTGGCTTGGCATGTTTCCCTTACCAACTCTGCGATCCTCGTTGCACAGAGGCCCTTTATATAAGAAGTTACAAAAACAAATGTCTGCAGAAACTTGGAAGTAACATGAAAAAGAGAATGTAGGGAATCCCAGATAACATATACTTACCCTGTAAAGAATAAAGCCTTCAGGCTGGGCCTGGTGGTCCACGTCTGTAATCCCACCACTTTGGGAAGCCGAAGTGGGTGGATCACTTGAGGTCAGGAGTTCAACACCAGCCTAGCCAACATAATGAAACCCCGTCTCTACTAAAACACACACACAAAATTAGCTGGGCATCGTGGCAGGTGCCTGTAGTCCCAGATACTCAGGAGGCTGAGGCAGGAGGATAAGTTGAACCTAGGAGGTGGAGGTTGCAGTGAGTTGAGATTGTGCCACTGCACTCCAGCCTCAGTGACAGAGCGAGACTTCATCTCAAAAAAAAAAAAAAAAAAAAAAGCCTTCAAATGCATTCTGAGCCATCATGGCTTTCAAAAGCATTCTGAAGAGCTAAACTTCACTGTGCTCACAAAATGTGATTTGCATCTAAATATGGATAGCAGAAAGGAATAAAGAGAGCCAGTAGAGGCTGTGGCCAGTTCCTCTCCTCCAAAGGACGGATGCCATTTAGAAATGTAGGCCCAGTTTTCAAAGGAGTCTAAAATCCAGATTTTTATGTAAAATCTCCCAGTTTTTCACGGCCGGCAAATGAAAATTGTTAGGTACTGGCTGGGCTAAACAAAACACACATTTGTTTGACCTCTGCTCTATTCAAGCCTCCAAGTTCATCAAGCTAATCTTCTTAGCCCCTTCTCCCAAGCCCTGAAGACTAAGTGCATTTCACATTCCAGTCACCAGGCCTTTGTTCATGAGGTTACCTCTGTCTTGGAACATCTGTCCCAATTTTCTTAAAGGCTCAGCTGAGGTTTGTCTCAGTGATGGCTGTCTTTTCTGACCTACTATAGCACATACCTGTTGTTTAAGAAATGAGTTGGCTTTTCCAACCCCTAAAACAGCTGTCCTATCTTGATGGATCAAGGTAGATGTTTTGCCTTTGTAGAACCACAATGGAGGTGCTTCAGCCCACTTCGGAGGGGATTCTGGGGCAAGAGAAGCTGAGTTAACTAACAATCTACTCAGTTAATAACTACAGATGCTGTATTTTCACTGTCCCCCACCCAACCCCCAAGGGCATGGTTATTTTGTTCTAAGAGCTTTGTGGGTGAATACCACCCCCCACCCCTTTTTTTTTTTTAAACAGAGTCTCACTTTGTTGCCCAGGCTGGAGTGCAGTGGTGCAATCTTGGCTCACTGCAACCTCCGCCTCCTGGGTTCAAGTGATTCTCCTGCCTCAGCCTCCCGAGTAGCTGGGACTACAGGCACATGCCACCACGCCCAGCTAATTTTGTATTTTCAGTAGAAATGGGGTTTCACCATGTTGGCCAGGCTGGTCTTGAACTCCTGACCTCAGGTGAGCCATCCACCTCAGCCTCCCAATGTACCGGGATTACAGGCATGAGCCACCGTGCCCGGCCCAATAACCCCTTTTAAATGATGCTTTTAGCCTATATGTGCCCTCTGATCCAGCCAGTTTCTTTTCCGTGGCATTTCTCTCCATGCCCTACCTCTTCCCATCTTAACACTATTGCCCTGGTGTCCCATCACTATAAAAGCCGCCTCTTGAAGTCTTCTCCCATCTCCCCAAGCAGTAGTCTCCCGCTCCTGAATAGCTCACTCTTGCTAGAGCTGTCTTATGACCCATGCTACATGCTTCCTTTTGTTATAATCTTTTGTGTCCCTTATTTCCTCTAGATTGCAAACTCTTTGCCTGTGGGAAGTATGTCTTACACATTTGTATATCCTCACAACATACAGCCTCATGTAGCAGACACCTAATACTTGTTTAAAAATGAATGAAGTTTAGGGACAGCTTAGGAGATCTCACTGTCTGCTGGGTGAGTCCCAAGTCCGTGTGGTTGTACCTACCCAAGATGAAAGTAAGAACACCCAAGCCTGCCTCCTGCTCAACCTGCTGCCCTAAGAAAACCTCTGCATGTCCCCTGTCTAAAACTGTCTATGCACTTCACTCTGAGAATGCACTGTCTTCCATCTCCTGCCCTAGCAATCAGGTTCTATGCATCTCAGTGCAAACAGCCGTTAACGTTTCAGGATAGACAAATATGCTAAAAGGACAGAAGGAAAAATTCTTGACACCATCTTGATTTACACTTCCTCTTCATTCCAGCCTCCTGGCGCTTTGTATGGTGGCTGGAAGTGCTTGACAAATCATAGCACCATCAAATTTATACAGTCATCCCTGGGTATCTGCAGGCCATTGGTTGCAGAACCCCTCTCTGATACCAAAATCCACTCATTTCTCAGCCCTGAAGTCGGCCCTGTGAAACCTGTGGACACAAAAAGTTGGCCCTCCTTATACAAAAGTCCCACATCCCAAATTTGGTTGTGGATGCAGAACCCACAGAAACAGAGGGCCGACTGTATTTATTGAAAAAAATCCACATATAAGTGAACCAGGACAACTGAAATCCATGTTGTTCAAAGGTCAACTGTAGGCCAGGCATGGTGGCTCCTGTCTGTAATTCCAACACTTTGGGAGGCCGAGGCAGGCCAATCACCAGAGGTCAGGAGTTCGAGACCAGCCTGGCCAACATGGTGAAACCCCCATCTCTACGAAAAATACAAAATTATCCCAGCATGGTGGCCCTTGCCTGTAATCCCAGCTACTCAGGAGGCTGAGACAGGAGAATAACTTGAACCCGGAAGGTGGAGGTTGCAGTGAGCTGAGATTGCACCACTGCACTCCAGCCTGGGCAACAGAGCAAGACTCCATCTCAAAAAAAAAAAAAAAAAAGAAAAGAAAAGAAAAACAAAGGTCAACTGTATTTTGTTAGTTGATTGCTTTCTGTAAATGTGACCAGATCTGAATGAATGCATGTAAATCTATGCTGTACTTTGTTGGGGAGGTTTTTGTCAGGGATAAGGATGGGGGCAAACTATGTTAAGGGAAGTGATGACAAGAAAGCCTTCCCTGCGATTAAGAAATTATAATAATATATACTTACCTGGCAGGCGAGATACCATGATCATGAAGGTGATTTTCCCAGGGCGAGGCTTATCCATTGCACTCCAGATGTGCTGACCCCTGCGATTTCCCCAAATGTGGGAAACTCGACTGCATGATTTGTGGTAGTGGAGGACTGCATTCATGCTTTCCTCTGAGGGAAAAAAAAAGAAAGAAAATAATATAATAATAACTACCACTTATTGGTCATTTAATGTGTACAAGGCCGTTTATTCCATTTAACTGTCTTTATTGACCCTATGAAATAAGTACTCTTAGTACTCCTGTTTTATAGATGAGGAAACAAGGCACAAGGTGTAAGTCACTTACCCAACCATCACATAGCTAGTAAGTAAGTGGCGGAGCTGGGATTTGAACCTATGTCTCTCCTTCCTCAGGCCCTTCCTTATTCACCAAGAGTACAGGAGCCTAATCCTGTAGGCGAGGTAATCGGATCATTTCGACTTCAGTTCCCTTGCCCCAGGTGCCGGACTAGAGGATGAGGGAGCAGGAAAGCAAACCTTGATATTGGGAGTCCACAGCCTCAGTGCAAGAGGAGTTGAGAAAATCAATACTTTGCAAGCTCAGAAACTGACAGGCCAGAGTCTTGTCTTATTCCGTTCAGGCTGCAATAACAAAATATCATAAACTAGATGGCTTATAAACAACCAAAATGTATTTCTCACCGTTCTGGAGACTGAGAAGTCCAAGGTCAAGGCAGATTTGATACCTGGCGAAGGCCAGCTTCCTGGAGCCTTCTTGCTTTGCCCTCACATGGTGGAAGGGGGAGCTAGCTTTCTTGCATCTCTTTTAAAAGGACCCTAATCCCATTCAATGAGGGCTTTGCTTCCATGGCCTAATCACCTCCCAAAGGCCCTGCCTCCTAAAACCATCACCCTGGGAGTGAGGATTTCAGCAGATGAATTTTGGGAGGACACAAACACTCAGAGCATAATGAGCCTGGCTTTGGCCAGGGAATGGTTAACTCGAGTTAGAGAGAGAAAAAAAATCTTTGGAAAACTGGGCTGTCCTGGGGCCTGCTTTAGTCCCTGGCAGTCTGGCAATGGAAAGCCCTACTTGTGGTTTTGACTTGAGAAGCCATAATGAGCAGTGAGCCACAGGCATAGACCATTCAGTAGCCACAGGCCTTTGGCCAGCCTTGAACGACAACTGCTCAGAGGGACTGGGAAGAAAGCCCGCCTACCACAGCGGGCAGGGCAGGGAGCAGAAGCAAAGCCCCAGAATGGGAGAGTAAATTGTTGTAACTATCCCTGCGAGGAGGTGCTAACAAAGTTCCAGGTTTTCTGCCTACTTCAGTATTTCCCGGTTGGCATAGCATCTACTCTCAGTAGGAACAGAGTTCTGTTTTCCTAACAGAGTCAAATTACCTGTCCAGAGGTACAAACACTGCTAGGTTCTGAGCCTTCAGGGTAGTGGGAGAGGAGGGCAGCCTTACCTTTAGTTTGTTGTATTTTCAACTGTCCCTGCTGTCATCTTACTTTTAGGTCTGGCCCCTTTGTGAACCAAATTCTTCTAACTGAGTAGCATTGCGTTAGCAGTCAAAAAAAAAAAAAAAAGGATGCTTTTCAAATATAGGTAGATATCTAGGCAAGGTGGCTCTGTATGAGCCACTTTAATCACTATTAAAGGGAAAGGAAAGGAAAAGTCTCCCCCCCCACCCTTTTTTTTTTTTTTTTCAGAAGATAAAGAGTGCCCGAAATACTTTAGGGATGGCAGCTGTAGAGCATGTAAACAAGACTAGTCCCTGGAGGGAAGGCAAGGAAGGCATGGGGAAGAGCCTTCCTAACTCCACTGAGTGTAAAATCACTCTGTCCTCTTCACCTGACCGGAGCTGGCTTATTCCTTGGAACAGATAAAGATCTGGGAGTCAAAATGACCACCCTGTGCTGAGTGGGCTTCTTTGAACTCCAGCTAAACAGTAACAGCACCTAAGATAGGATCTTCCCACCCTCACTCCCCACTTCAAAGTGGAGGTGAAGAGGGAGGTAAGGGAAAGGGAGAGAAAGGTCCCAGGAAAGGTCTGCTGTCAACAGGGAGGACCCGCAGCTGGCTGGGAGCATTCAGTTCAATTCAAAATTGGTGAAGCACCAATTTTCACCTTTTTTCTGCAGAACTGTCGCTTATTTGCCTATGATGGCTGTGTTCCTCTTGAGGCTGTAATGGGCAGACTAGCTCAGTGGGTAGCAGTGTGGGCTTTGGATCCCATCCTTGCCCCTCACGCCTGTAATCCCAGCACTTTGGGAGGCCGAGGTGGGCGGATCACTTGAGGCCAGGAGTTTCAGACCAGCCTGGCCAACATGGCGAAACCCCGTCTCTAATAAAAATTTAAAAATTAGCTGGGCATGGTGGCATGTGCCTGGAGTCCCAGCTATTCAGTAGGCTGAGGCATGATAACCACTTGAACCACGGAGGTAGAGGTTACAGTGAGCCAAGATCACGCCACTGTACTCCAGCCTGGGCGACAGAGTGAAACTCCATCTCAAAAAACCCAGTCCAGATGCGTTTCCATGCTTCCTATGATTACTGTAAACACACAAATGAGCTGGGGTCACAGAACCTCAATAGACCCTCAATATGTATAGCTAATGATGAGCAGCAACAGGAATCGAGAGTTCGTACAGAATTTTTTGGTTTGGTTAGTGTAACAACAGGCTTTACAGAGAGGCTCCATGCACAAGCACTGCACACATCTGTATGTTCCCAGCCTTCTGAGAACTGTCACTGGCAAATCTTTTCCTTCACCCTCCCCACCCTATCTCAACCCCAGGCAAGGTGACACTCTCAAAGTTGGCACAGCAGGCAGCACACGCCAGGTCTGTGACCCGGGCCTCAGCAGCTCTGCTCACTTGCATGGCAATTGCTTTCTGCAGTCGGGCCCAGCTGCTCTTTGGGTTTCCCCACCCCCACCCCCAATCACCACACAGGAACTGGCTGTTTCTCTTCTCTCCGTCCAAGCTGAATACTAACCTACTGTGGTTTGCTTGCTTCCCCCATCGTGATCGCAGGCTTTCTGAGCAGCTAGTCAGCCCTCTAGCCTGCCACTGAATCGGGAGGCATTCACGCTATAGGGGATCAAGGGGAGCTTGTAGGCTTGCCTTGCTGGTGGGCAGCCGCCTACACCCACTCATACCAGTGTCCCCGCTGCAGAGCCCGGGTGCTTCCCAGATATACAAGGACAACTATTTGGGTCCCGGCTATGCCAAGAGAAACATGGGTCATGTGGTTCACAGGACAGAAAGGTTCGTTTACTCCAAATAGATTGGCATGGTTTTTTTTTTTTGTTTGATTATTGGAGATTTGCCAAAAGACTGGAGCCTTCTGCCACAACCGCCTCCCCCACATATATGTCCTCAGATGGTTTGTGAATTGGGCAGCTTAGTCATCAGGTCGTGTCCTCCACATCCACAGAAGATACAAGTTGTTTCCAGATAACATGCAGAAGGTTCTGAGCTCCTTCCTGTGCGCTCCAACTCGAAGACTCTTTTCCTTTCCCTATGAATTTTTTTCCTTTTCTTTCTCTGGTCTTTCCTTCTTCATGCCCTTTTAAAATTAAGTATTCTGTCTTTTGAGTGGGTAACACATACACATGATACAAAATCCAAAAGGTGCAACGAGTATATGCTGAAAAGTCAACCTCTCTAACCTTTGTCCTTAGCCACCCAGCTCTCCTGTGAGTCAATATTGTTGTTAGCAGTTTCTTACCTGTATCTTCCCAAAGATGATCTATACAAAGATCCACATAAACTTGTATATTTATGTTCTGTTTTTAGATCAGCAGCAGCACACTACATACACTCTTCTGTGCCCTGTTTTTGTCCACCTAAAAATGTATCTTGGCTGGGCACAGTAGCTCACACCTGCAATCCCAGCACTTTGGGAGGTTGAGGCAGGTGGATCACTTGAGGTCAGGAGTTCAAGACCAGCCTGGCCAACATGGTGAAACCCCGTCTCTACTAAAAATACAAAAATTAGCTGAGCGTGGTGGCAGGCACCTGTAATTCTAGCTACTCGGGAGGCTGAGGCAGGGAAATCACTTGAACCTGGGAGGCAGAGGTTGCAGCGAGCCGAGATCACACCATTGCACTCCAGCCTGGGTGATAAGATTGAAACTCCGTCTCAAAAAAAAAAAAAAAAAATTAGGCCGGGCGCGGTGGCTCAAGCCTGTAATCCCAGCACTTTGGGAGGCCGAGACGGGCAGATCACGAGGTCAGGAGATCGAGACCATCCTGGCTAACAGGGTGAAACCCCGTCTCTAATAAAAAAATACAAAAAAATAGCCGGAATACTGGCCGGGCGCGGTGGCTCACGCCTGTAATCCCTGCACTTTGGGAGGCCGAGGCAGGCGGATCACGAGGTCAGTAGATCGAGACCATCCTGGCTAACACGGTGAAACCCCGTCTCTACTAAAATACAAAAAATTAGCCGGGCGCGGTGGCGGGCGCCTGTAGTCCCAGCTACTCGGGAGGCTGAGGCAGGAGAATGGCGCGAACCCGGGAGGCGGAGCTTGCAGTGAGCCGAGATGGTGCCACTGCACTCCAGCCTGGGCGACAGAGTGAAGACTCCGCCTCAAAAAAAAAAAAAAAAAAAAAAATAGCCGGGCGAGGTGGCGAGCGTCTGTAGTCCCAGCTACTCGGGAGGCTGAGGCAGGAGAATGGCGTAAACCCGGGAGGCGGAGCTTGCAGTGAGCCGAGATCCGGCCACTGCACTCCAGGCTGGGCGACAGAGCGAGACTCCGTCTCAAAAAAAAAAAAAAAAAAAAAAAAAAAGTCTTGGAAATGATATCACATCGATCCAGATAGAGCTGCCACATATTTTTCATTTATGACATAGTATTCCACAGTATGATACACTGTTTATTTAACTAGTCCTGGATTGATGGACATATGGATTATTTCCAGTCTTCTGCTATTACTGACAATGCTGTAACAAATCTCCTTGTTACATACATTTTTCACGCACATGCAAATAGATCTGTAGGATAAACAGGGGTCCCCAACCCCTGGTCCATGGCCTGTTAGGAACCAGGCTGGCCCACACAGCGTGAAGTAAGCAGCCAGCAAGTCAAGTGAGCATTACGGCCTGAGCCCTGCCTCCTGTCAGATCGGTGGTGACATTAGATTCTCATAGGAGTGCAAACCCTATTGTGAGCTGTGTGTGCAAGGGACCTGGGTTGCATACTCTTTATGAGAATCTAATGCCTGATGATCTGAGATGGAACAGTTTCATCCCAAAACCATTCCCCCCAACCCCTTGTCCGTGGAAAAATGGTCCTCCGTGAAACCAGTCCGTGGTGCCAAAAAGGTTAGGGACTGTTGGGCTAAATTCCTAGAATTTTTGCTTTGGTCAAAGGGCATATGTGTCTTGCATCTTTTTCTTATTTTTATTTTTTTGAGACAGAGTCGCCAGGCTGGAGTGCAGTGACAGAATCTCAGCTCACTGCAACCTCCACCTCCTGAGTTCAAGCAATTCTCCTGCCTCAGCCTCCCAAGTAGCTGGGACTACAGGCACATGCCACCATGCACAGCTAATTTTTGTATTTTCAGTAGAGATGGGGTTTCACCATGATGGCCAGGATGGTCTCCATCTCCTGACCTCATGATCTGCCCACCTCGGCCTCCCAAAGTGTTGGGATTACAGGCATGAGCCGCCGCGCCCAGCTGTGTTTTACATCTTTATGAATATTGTTCAGTTATTTCAGTACTCATGGAAAGGTTGAACAACAAAAATGCTGCCTCTGTTGGAAGACCTCTGAGGAATTTATCACAGGAATAATCAAGTGCTTTGCTTTTAAGTCTTTGTTCTTTATGTGTATCTACTGCAAGTTTGTTCTTTCTTTCCTTCAATATGTATTAAACACCTCTACTGTGCACCAGGTAAGCTTTGAAGCCAAAACCATAAACACAACAAATGTGGTTGCTGCCCCCACGGTATTTACAGTCTATGAGATGGAGCAGTTGGGGGCAGGAGTACACATGAACGAAATAATCATACACTGAGTCATTACAAACTGTGTTAAGTGTCATGAAGGAGAAGCACAGGGTGACTGCAAGTGTTCAATAGGCTCCTGACTTCGTGTGGAGGTCTCAGAAGACTTCCCTGGGGAAATGATGTTTATTCTGATCAATAAGACAGACTTAGCAAGGCTGAAGAAATGGCAGGTTTGAAGTCCTAGAGGAAGGAAGGAGCACGGATTCTGGCTAGCAGCATGGATTACAGGATCTGGAAAGGGTCTTCAAGGTCATTGTGTTTCAGTCTCCTCATTTGACATGTGAGAAGACTAAAGTTTAGGGAGCTAAATGACTTGACCAGGGTTACACAGATAGTAACAAAGTCAGGCCGGGCTGCTCTGATAGTTTCAGATGATGCCAGGTTGCAGAATCCAGTGTGCTCATCCTGGGAGCTGTGGGTCTGAACTAGACAGCTATGGGATAGTTGCCTGGATTTGTGTAGGAGGACTTAAGTTCAGGTTCTTGTGACAAGCTGCCTGACATGTTTCATTTCTCTTTACTAGTAAGATACAGTTTGGATGAATGGCCATTCCAATCTAACGGGTTGGTTTGGTCTTCAGCATACTTGTCTTTCTTACAAGTTTGAATAATAATAACAACAATGATGGTTAATTCTTTAGCGCTTGCTCTATGTCAAATACAGTTCTAAGCAATTTACATGTATTAAATCATTTGACAGCAGTTCTGTAAGGTAGGTGTTATTATTTTTACCCCATTTTACAGATGAGGAAATTGAAGCTCCAGAAGGTAAAGGCACTTGCCGACCATCACAGAGCTAGTGAGTGGCAAAGCGGGGGGACTCAGT
The DNA here is from genome assembly GCF_024542745.1 of Macaca thibetana thibetana. NCBI lineage: Eukaryota > Metazoa > Chordata > Mammalia > Primates > Cercopithecidae > Macaca > Macaca thibetana. Next base: position 114,567,760 of record NC_065598.1, read on the forward strand.
CCAAACAGTCTGGCTTCAGGACTCATGTGCTTTGTCTCCCAGGCACCCTCAGTGTCAGCAGCAGGTTGATGAACTCGAGTTTGAGCCCAGAGCTGCCTTGTGCCATGGAAGGTCCACATCAGTGGCTCTCAACGCTGGCTGCACATCAGAATCAGCTGGGGAACTCGTAAAAAGTGCTAGTGTCCAGGCCCTCATCCCTGTTCAGTTAAATTGCGATCTCTAGGGATGGATCCCAGTCGCTGAGGGTTTTTAAAAGCTTCCGTGGTCAGCCTAATGCGGCTAAGGGTTTAGATGTACTGGGATCTAGCCTTGCCATTCCTTTGCCCTTTGGGAGCAACCAGCAGCCCATACTTGCCTTTGTATTTTGGACACCCAATTAGTAGGACACTTGTAGAGGCACTTATTCATACCACAGCACAGGCTCCTGTCTCGGCATAAAGAACTCATTCAGTGTACATGCTGTGGCAGCCACATCCACCAATGATGTGTGGCAACAAGTCTGTAAAGGGCTGAGAGAGTATTTTCAGTCCTGAGCATCAGGAGACAGTGGAGCTTAGTGGAGTGGAGCTTGGCTCTGAGTCAAACAGACCCAGATTCAAGTTGATGCTTTGTGTCATGGTCTGTGATTTTAGAGACTGGTGTTTATCCTCTCACCAACTCCATTTTGTCATCTATATAATCAAGCTAATACGATAATAGTACCTCTTTCATGAGGCTTTTGTGAGGATTAAATGAGATAGTATATAGAAAGCAATCAGTGGGCCAGGCGCAGTGGCTCATGCCTGTAATCCCAGCACTTTGGGAGGCCGAGGTAGGCGGATCACCTGTGGTCAGGAGTCCGAGACCAGCCTGGCCAACATGGTGAAACCCTGTCTCTACTAAAAAATAGAAAAATTAGCCAGGCTTGATGGCAGTCACTTTTAATCCCAGCTACTCAAGAGGCTGAGGCAAGAGAATCGCTTGAACCTGGGAGGCGGAGGTTGCAGTGAGCCAAGATTGCGCCACTGCACTTCAGCCCAGAAGACAGTGAGACTCTGTCTCCAACAAAAAAAAAAAGAAAGAAAGAGAAAAGAAAAAAAAAAAAAAGAAAGCACTCAGTGCTAGGCCATTTTTTTATTTCATGACTATCCATGTAGCTTATGTGAGTAAACAGCTGTGTTTGGGAAAAGCTACTAGTGACACTGATATTGACAGGAATTTGACTTGACATTTAATGAGTGCCTGGTATGTACGATGGAGAGTGAAAGATCCTGAAGAGCTAGGATGACTAGGAAGGCCCCGTGCCTGCTGATTGGCTTGCTGGCTGGGAGGGAGCATAAAGACTTACACCCAGATAACTCATATAAGGTAGAGTGTGCCACAGCAGAGGTCTAAATGAGAAGCTAAGGGAGGCCAGGTGTGGTGGCTCATGCTTGTAATCCCAGCGCTTTGGGAGGCTGAGGCAGGTGGATCACTTGAGGTTAGGAATTCGAGACCAGCCTGACCAGCATGGTGAAATCCCGTCTCTACTAAAAATACAAAACAGCTGGACATGGTGGCGGGCACCTATAGTCCCAGCTACTTGGGAGGCTGAGGCAGGAGAATCACTTGAACCTGGGAAATGGGGAGGTTGTAGTGAGCCGAGATCGCTCCATTGCACTCCAGCCTGAGTGACAAGAGTGAGACTCCATCTCAAAAAAAAAAAAAAAAAAAAGCTAAGGGAGCACAGGATATGGAGAGAGAGAGCCCCAATTCAAACAGAAGCTGGAAAACAATTATAAAATAACCAAGGAAATATGAATACTAACTGAACTCAATACATGATTATATTAAGGAATTATAAATTTTTAGGTGTGATAGCAGTATTATTATACATATATTTTTAAGGAGCAATTATAGTTTAGATAAACATAATTCTAATTAATAATATGTAAGTCAGATGAATTGAAATGATGTCTCATGGGGGTAGAGATGAAAGAAGATTGGCCACGTATAGCTAATTGTTGAAGTTGGGTGATAGAACTTTGTGTTCATTTTACTGGCCTCTCTACTTTTATATATGGTTGAGATTTTTCATAATAAAAAGTTTTAAAAAGAGGGCCGGGCACAGTGGCTCATGACTATAATGCTAGCACTTTGGGAGGCCAAGGCGGGCATATCACTTGAGGCCAGGATTTCGAGACCAGCCTGGCCAACGTGGTGAAACCCCGTCTCTACTAAAAATACAAAAATTAGCTGAGCGTGGTGGCACACACCTGTAATCCCAGCTACTCGGGAGGCTGGGGCAGGAGAATCACTTGAACCTAGGAGGCAGAGGTTGCAGTGAGCCAAAATCGTGCCACTGCACTCCAGCCTCAGTGACAGAGTGAGACTCCGTCAAAAAAAAAAAAAAAAAAAAAAAAAAAAAGTTTTAAAAAGAGGTAAAGTTGCGGCCGGGTGCAGTGGCTCATGCCTGTAATCCCAGCACTTTGGGAGGCCGAGGCAGGTGGATCACGAGGTCAGGATTTCGAGACCAGCCTGGCCAAGATGGTGAATGCCCATCTCTACTAAAAATACAAAAAAAATTAGCCGGGTGTCTGTAATCCCAGCTACTCGGGAGGCTGAGGCAGAGAATTGCTTGAACCTGGGAGGCAGAGGTTGCAGTGAGCTGAGATCGTGCCATTGCACTCCAGCCTGGGCAACACAGTGAGACCCCGTCTCAAAAAATAAAAAATAAATAGAGAGAGAGGTAAAGTTGAAGAAGAGGAAGAAAACAAGCAGTACACAATTGTGGAATCAGGAAAAATTTCAGGATGAGGTAGCATCAGACTTGGGCATGGGTGACTAGGGTGAGTTGATGTTGCAGTTTAAATCTGAAGGGAGTCTGCTGGCAGAATCTCCTCTTCCTTGAGGGGCTTCAGTCTTTTTTCTTTTAAGGCCCTCACTGATTGGATGAGGGCCACTCACATTATGGACAGGAATTTGTTTTACTTAAAGTCTACTGATTTAAATGTCAGACTCATCTTAAAAATGCCTTTACAGCAACATCTAGACTAGTGTTTTCCCAAATAGCTGGGTACTGTGGCCTAACCAAGTTGACATATGAAATTAATCATCACAGGATGGCAGTGGGAAATGATACTAGGAAAACCGGTAGGGGCCAAATTGTAAAGGGTTTTGAATTCTGTTAAAATTGTCTTTAGTAAACTTCTTTGGAGAATTTGTCTTCTCAAAATGTTTTCTTTAGAAAATTGGGAATTATTGAAGGCTTCTGAGCATCTGATGAGTTTGGAAGGGTACTTGCCTGCAATGTGGAGGATGAGTTGGAGAGGGCAGAGACTGAAGATCAAACGACGGGTAAGGAAACTGACCCTCAAGAGAGACGATGTGAGGTACTGGGAGTAGACTTGAAAAGTATCCAACGCACAGATTATAATGCAGGTAGCAGCAAGAGATCAGACTGAGCAGTAGGCAGAGGCCAGGTCATGGAGCACCTGGTAAGCCAGATTAAACAGCCTGGAGTTTATCCTGACGATAATGGGGGACCCACTGAAGAGTTGAAGTCAAGGGAGTAAACTGATTAAATCACTCTGACTGCTAGATGGGGGATAAGGGCAGGTAGACCAGCTAGTAACAGTTGTAGTAGTATGGGCAAAAGATGATGGTGGCTCGGACTAGGGTGAGAGTGGAACGGAAGAAAAGTAAACAAATTTAGAGTCACTGGAACTTGGCTAGTGATGGATTAGATCAGAGAAAGGTGAGAGACAGAGAAAACTTAAAGGTAACTCAGGTTTTGGGCCTGAGCAAGTAGGTTGATGACAGTGCCATTTGCTGACATGAGGAAAACTAGAGGACAGTCAAGATTGGAGTGGAGCAAAATCAAGAGTTCTGATGAGGACATAAAAAGTTGAAGATGTTCAGTAGACTTCTGAGTGGCAATGTCAAGTAGGTAGTTGACAACATGATCCAGTCACTCAGAGGAGAGATACAGATAGAAATTTGGAAATCATCAAGCAGAGGAGAACAGAAAGAAGGCCAGCGCAGTTGAAGGGTTTTGTGACCCTTGGGTAACAAAAGAGTGACCCAAGATAAAGTTGAAAAGGTGGGAGGGTCGGGCATGGTGGTGCATGCCTGTGGTCCCAGCTACTAGGAAGGCTGAGGCAAGAGGATCACTTGAGCCCAAGAGTTCTGGACTGTAGAGCACTAAGCTAATGAGATGTCCACATTAAGTTCAGCATCACTATGGTGACCTCTTGGGAGTGGGGGACCACGAGGTTGCCAAAGGAGGGGTGAACCAGCCCAGGTTGGAAACAGCAGATCAAAACTCCTGTGCTGATCAGTAGGTGGGATTGCACCTGTGAATAGCCTGTGTTGCCCACTCCAGCCTGGGCAACATAGTGACACCACATCTCTGCTAAAAAAAAATTTTTTTTTTTTTTTTTTTTTGAGACAGAGTCTGCTGCGACGTCCAGGCTGGAGTGCAATGGTGCGATCTTGGCTCACTACAACCTCTGCTTCCTGGGTTCAAGCCATTCTCGTGCCTCAGCCTCCCAAGTAGCTGGGACTACAGGCATGCACCACCACACCTGGCTAATTTTTGTGTTTTTAGTAGAGATGGTGTTTCACTATATTGGCCAGGCTGGTCTCAAACTCCCAACCTCAAGTGATCCGCCCACCTTGGCTTCCCAAAGTGCTGGGATTACAGGTGTGAGCCACCGCACCCAACCTAAAAAATATTTAAAAAGAAAAAAAAAAGGTGGGCAGAGCAGATCATATAGGACCTTGTAGCCTACAGGCATGCTGGAACCACTTCCTACTGGCTCAGGAAAACTGACTGTTAAATTTCAGGAAATTTGGGAGCTGGTTGACTTCACATTTGGCAGCCTGAAATCAGCCACAGTAGGGGTACTGACGCTGTTGAAATTGGTAAATGCTACAATTCAGCCCTTTTTCTTTATTTTCCCCCAGAGAACCAGTTGTTAAACTTTACTACCATATTAGTACTATGGCTTGTAGGCTCCAGTAAGAAATTTAGATTTTATTCTAAGAGTGATGTAAAGTCATTAAAACGTTTTAAGCAGGTGAGTAAAAGGATCTGATTTTTAAAAATCACTGTACGTGGCCAGGCGCAGTGCCTCACGCCTGTAATCCCAGCACTTTGGGAGGCCGAGGCAGGTGGATCACATGAAGTCAGGAGTTCAAGACCAGCTGGGCAACATGGTAAAACCCCGTCTCTACTAAAATACAAAAAAATTAGCCGGGCGTGGTGGTGCACACCTGTAATCCCAGCAACTCAGGAGGCTGAGGCAGGAGAATCGCTTGAACCCGGGAAACAGAGGTTGCAATGAGCTGAGATTGCGCCACTGCACTCCAGCCTGGGTGACAGAGCAAGACTCCATCTCAAAAAAAAAAAAAAATTAATTAATCACTGTACAAGAATGGACTCTCAGCGGGAGAAGGCAAGATTGCTAGGAAAACTGCTGCAACAATCCACATACACACTGGTGCCTTGGCAGTGCAGGTAGAGTTCAGTCAAGAAATTTGAAAGATTGTTAAGGTCCTAAGACTGGATATAGATGGGCCTTGATTTATCACAAGTTGATTATAATTCACCTGTTATGTAATTCGTGTTACTTAGTGTCTTTTTGTTTTAGCTGTGGGGAGCACTAGATTATAGAATGATTCCCTTGACTCATGACTCGGGGCTTTTTACAGTTCTTACCAGAAACTGGCAGATGATAAATCAATCATCTTATTTGGTAGCAAAATAAGGAGGTTACTTTCCTGCATGAACATAATTTCCTCTTTTCAATATTTCAGTCTTACATTAGCAGGAGGAACTTGAAGGCTTGTGATTAGGCAGATTCTTTGTAAGGGAAAAGGAGGCTTAGTATCCCTTTGGTAACAGTTCTTTACTGAGAGGGTAATAAAGAAAGGAGGTTGAGTCTGAACAATGCTAAAGGAAACACTTTAAAGTAAGACATCCAGCCATTTTGAAGACCCCTAGCCATTTTGCCTACTGTAAAATAGAACCATCTACAGTGTCTTGTGAAGAGAGAAATGAAATTTTGATATTTGTCTTCTACAAAGATTCTACATTACACTGTGTAAGTCTTGATCCACCATTTTTATAACTCATGCATAAAATTATGTGAAAATGCTTTAAAAATTCCAGCCCACTCTTATACTGAGCATTTTATGTACTCATTCAGCAAACCATTCATTGAGCACCAGTCATGTGTCAGCTGCTGGTTAAGGCACTAGAGATATGGAAATTAAAAAGACCCAGTCCTCACAGAGTTCACAGAACACTAGGAAAAACAGACATGTAAATTGGACATGATTACAGTACAATTTTGAAAGAGAACTCTTTGAAAGAGTTGTCTGTATTTATGTACCATCTCTACTCTTTCTCTTCCCATTCTCTCTTTTTTTTTTTTTTTTTTTGAGACAGAGTCTCACTCTGTCACCCAGGCTGGAATGCAGTGGCACAATCTCAGCTTACTGCAACCTCTGCCTCCCGGGTTCAAGCAATTCTCCTGCCTCAGCCTCCCAAGTAGCTGGGATTACGACCAGGCTGGGAGATTCAGCTTGTCCATTTCATATTCTGTTTCTCACAATCATCTGTGTTTGCTTGTCACTGCACCTTAAAGAGAAGGCATAACTCAAGTTTCACCCCTCACCTTGATAGAGAATTCTTTTTTTTTTTTTTTTTCAGACAGGGTCTTGCTCTGTTGCCCAGGCTGGAGTGCTGTGGTACAATCTTGGCTCACTGCAGCCTCAACCTCCTGGGCTCAGTCTATCCTCCTACCTCAGGAGCTACTCCCTCCTGAGTAGCTGGGACTACAGGTACATGCCACCATGCCCGGCTAATTTTTTTTTCTTTTGTAGAGATGAGGTTTCATCATGTTGCCCAAGCTGGTCTTGAACTCTTGAGATCGAGCGATCTGCCAGCCTCAGCCTCCCAAAGTGCTGGAATTATAGGCATGAGCCACCGCGCCCAGGCATTCTATATTTTTAAAGCATAGAATATTGATCCTTTGAGCTGGATTAATGAGGAAAGATATAACAATCATTAAAATAAAATAAAGAATTGTGAAATCGCATTGATTTGCATGCCACCAACCTAAAATTCTAATAACCCAGGGCTTAGTAAGCAAATTAGTCATATAAATAGCATAATTATAGGGATATTTAAACTGTTAACCGAAAGAAGCTGCTTTTAAAGCCTGCTGAAGTACCTATTTATTACTAATAATGGCTAACATTATTGACACTTATAATGTTGCTGGCACTCTTCATTGTCTTATTTAATTTTTACAGCAACTCTAAGAGCTAGGTATTATCACTCCCATTTTTGAAATAAGGAAATTGAAGCTCAGAGAAGTTAAGGAACTCACTGGGTGCAGTGGCTCACGCCTGTAATCCCAGCACCTTGGGAGGCCGAGTGGGTGGATCACTTGAGGTCAGGAGTTCGAGACCAGCTTGGCCAACATGGCAAAACCCTGTCTCTACTAAAAATACAAAAATTAGCCAGGTGTGGTGGTGCGTGCCTGTAATCCCAGCTACTCAGGAGGCTGAGGCAGGAGATTCGCTTGAACCCAGGAGGCAGAGGTTGCAGTGAGCCAAGATCATGCCACTGCACTCCAGCCTGAGTGACAGAGTAAGACCCTGTCTCCAAAAAAAAAAAAAAAAAGAAAAAGAAAAGTTAAGGAACTTGCTTAAGATCAAATAGCTAGTGAGTAGAGAGACAAGGGTTCCAATCCAGGTGTGTGTGATGCTAAAACCCACATGCAGAACATTCGTGCTCTACCTAGGCTTCCACAGATCACTCAACCATGCATGAAAGTAAGGCCTGAAAAGTGTCTCTACTAGGTTGCCCTTCATTAATCTAGTTCCAGTCATATATAATAAAATGGAGTGTCTTTCCAAAATTTCATAATTTAGATTTCACTCATTTAGGCCGACTCCCCATCTATACATACCCACTAGTTGGAATTGGCCTTTTACTATATGCTGTATTGAATGTCCGTATAGTTGGGGATCATGAGAGAAGCTGAAGTCTAACTTGGACAAGATGATGACTGGCATTGCCAGGGTTGTGCAGCAACAGTAGTGGGGTGGGGTGTCCTGCAAGGGCATGAGTTAGGTGACTATCAGGTGTGGCATAAGTTGTAGTACAAAGCCTTGGAGCCTAGAGGCCAAGGTCACAGAGTCACCAGGAGGCAGGATCCTGGAGTGCAGATTGCAGTGGCCCAGTAGGCAGAGCATCAGACCTCTAGGCCTGCCTCTGCTACGCACCAGCTGGGGGCTTTGGTTAAGTTGCTCTGCTTCTCCAGGTTGTAGGTTTTCGTTTGTGAAACGAATAATTGGAAGGGAAGATCTTAGGGTCCCTTTCAGATTTGGATCTCTGGTTTAGGGATCTGCATTATCAGAGCCTAAAGTAATCAAGGCCTTGGAGATCTAGTAATCAGAAGGAGAGCAAGAAAAAGCCAGCTTTCATGGTCAGGGGCAACAAAGAGGTGGCTCATGCCCGTAATCCCAGCACTTTGGGAGGCCGAGGCAGGAGGATCACCTGAGGTCAGGAGTTTGAGGCCAGCCTGGCCAACATGGCGAAACCCCACCTCTACTAAAAGTACAAAAATTAGCTGGGTGTGGTGGCATGCACCTGTAGTCCCAACTACTCGAGAGGCCGAGGCAGGAGAATTGCTTGCATCTGGGAGGCAGAGGTTGCAGTGAGCTGAGATCACATCACTACTCTCTAGCCTGAGTGACAGAGTGGGACTCCATCTCAAAAAAAAAAAAAAAGAAGTCCAGAAAGCCTGGTTTGAATCAGTAAAATCGAGTTTTCACACTGCTTCTCTGATTGTAATTCATTCTTCTACAGATTTTTAAGGAGGGTGAAAGAGAGAAAAGCTAAGTAAAATGTGGTCCTAGCCATCACAGGTCTCATAGTGTCCTGAGGGAAAGAGACAGGAAACAACTAACAATGAAATGTGTTCATTACCTGCTGTATGACCTTGGTCAAATCACTTAACCTGTCCCTGAGCCTCAGTTTCCTCAACTGCAACAGACACATAAGCAGTCAATAAATGTCAGCAGCTATGTATCAGTAGTGGCAATAGTAATATGGACTACATGTGTGATATTCTGTACCATTTCATTACATCTTAGTAAAATAGAACCATCTGTCTTGTGAAGACAGAAGTGAAATGAATTTTGATATTTGTTTTCTGCAAATATCAACTGCTGGTTAAGGCACTAGAGACACGGAAATTAAAAAGACCCAGACCTCATAGAGTTCACAGAACACTATGACAAACAGACATGTAAATTGGACATGATTACAGTACAATTGTGAAAGAGGCCTCTTTGAAAGAGTTGTCTATAATCATCGTCTCCAATCTTTCTCTTCCCATTCTTTTTTTTTTTTTTTTTTTTTTTTGAGACAGAGTCTCATTCGGTTGCCTAGGCTGGAGTGCAGTGGCGTGATCTTGGCTCACTGCAACCTCCACCTCCCAGATTCAAGCAATTCTCATGACTCAGCCTCCTGAGTAGCTGGGATTACAGGTGCCCACCACCATGCCCCGCTAGTTTTTGTATTTTTAGCAGAGACAGGGTTTCGCCATATTGGCCAGGCTGGTCTCGAACTCCTGACCTCAGGTGATCCACTTGCCTTGGCCTCCCAAAGTGCTAGAATTACAGGCGTGAGCCACCGTGCCCAGCCCCATTCTCTCTTGAATCCATTCCAGTCAGACTTTTGCTCCACCACCCAATAAACTTCTCTTTTATTTTTTGAGACAGGGACTCACTCTGTCGCCCAGGCTGGAGTACAGTGGCACAATCGTGGCTCACTGCACACTCAACCTCACAGGCTCAAGCAACCCTCCCACCTCAGCCCCCCAAGTAACTGGGACTACAGGTGTGCACCACCACACCCAGCTAATTTTTATATTTTGTGCAGAGATAGGGGTCCCACTATGTTGCCCAGGCTGGTCTTGAACTCCTGGGTTCAAGCAATCCTCCCACCACGGCCTCCCAAAGTGCTGGGATTGCACATGTGGGCCACCGCACCCAGCCAGAACTTCTCTATTTATGATAACCGGTGACCTCCATGTGTTTAGATCCAATGGTCACTTCTCAGTCTTCATCTTACTGGGCCCTCAGCAGCTCACCACTCCCTCCTCCTTGACATACCACCTTCACTCAGCTTCCTGGACACCACACTTTCCTTTTTCCTTCTTCACTGACTGCTCCTTCTCAGTCTTCTTTTCTGGGCCTACTATTCCCTTGACCTCTAAATGTGGAAGTATCCCCAGGCTCAAACCCTAACTGATCTCATCTGGTCTCCTTGCTTTAAATACCATCTGTGTACTGATGACTCCCTAATTATGTCTCCAGCCCTGACCTCTCCCCTGAACTCCAGACTCCCCATCTCCATTTGAATGGCCAACTCCCCGTCTCCATTTGAATGGCTAACAGGCATTGCACAGTTGAACTCTTGATGTTTTCACCCACCCTCAAAAAACAAACAAAAACAAAAAGCCAACCTGCTTCTCCCATAGCGTCCTCCATCTCAGTTCATGGCACTTCCATCTATCCCGTCACTCAGGCCAGAGTGTTCCCCCTGCTTTTATTTTATCCAGAGCACTCACCTCCTTTAGTATTTGGCATAATTTGCTTATTTATTTTCTTTCTTTGTCTACTCTTCCCCTGCAATTAGAATTTCAGCTTTATAGGAACAGGGACTTTTGTCTGTTTGGTTCACTAATGTATCCTGAGTGTCTGGCATATAGTAAGTATCAAGAAATATGCAAATAAATAAATAGTCTTTAGAGGGGATAATGGGAGTATAAAAAAGAGCTAAGGAGTGCAGTCAGTATGATTGGGGTGAGTGATGCTTTTCATGCTGGAAAAGTTGTCATGAAGGGCCTTGCATGTCATTCTAAGGAGCTTAGATTTTATCCTATAGCAGTAAAAAGTCAGCAAAGGAGTCAGTGGTCTGAACTGGAATCTTAGAAATGCGTTCTGGCTGTAGTATAAAGAATGAGGCCGGGCATGGTGGCTCACACCTGTAATCCCAGCACTTTGGGAGGCTGAGGCAGGTGGATCGCCTGAGGTCAGGAGTTCAAGACCAGCCTGCCCAACACAGGGAAACCCTGTCTCTACTAAAAATACAAAAATTAGGCAGGTGTAATGGCATGCACCTGTAATCCCAGCTACTCAGGAGGCTGAGGTAGGAGAATCGCTTGAACCCAGGAGGCAGAGGTTGCAGTGAGCTGAGATCATGTGACTGCACTCCAGCCTGAACAACAGAGTGAGACTCCGTCTCAAAAAAAAAAAAAAAAAAGGAAGAAGAATGAATTGGAGGCTGGGTGTGGTGGCTTACATCTGTAATCCTAGCACTTTGGGAGGCCAAGGTGGGAGGATCATGTGAGCCCAGGAATTCGAGACCAGCCTGGGCAACATAGGGAAACCCTGTCTCTACAAAAAATACAAAAAGTAGCAGGGCATGGTGGCACATGCCAGTAGTCCCAGCTACCAGGGAGGCTAAGGTGGGAGGATCACCTGAGCCCAGGAGGTTGAGGCTGCAGTAAGCCGTGATTGCACCATTGCACTGGTCCAACCTGGGAAACAGAGCGAGACTCTGTCTCAAAAAAAAAGAAAAGAAAAGAAAAAGAAAAGGAAAGAAAAGAAAAAAGAAAATAATTGAAAAGGACAAGAGTGGGTCCAAGAGGCCAGTAACAGACTGCTGCAGTAATGCCCACATGAGATTTTGGTAGCCTGAATTATGGGAGTGCCAGTGGGGATGGAGAGGAGGAGCTGCATTTGAGAAATGCTCTATTTAGAAGACGAGATTGATAGGACTTGATGATTGCTTGGATAGGGCAGTAAGGGTGGGCAAAATGAAGGAATCTCAGGTTTCTGGTTTGAGGTAGCTTGTTAAACAGTTGGGCCGTTCATCACTGAGATAAGAAATACAGAAGAAAGAATAAATCTGACACTGTCAAGGAGAAAGGCAACAATGGGTTCTAGGTGTGTCGAGTTTTGAGTACTTGTGTACTATCCAGGTAGAGCTGCCCAGTAGGCAGTTGGGTGCTTGGTTTTGGAGGTCAGTGGGAGGTCAGAGCCAAAGATAAAGATTTGGGAGCCATCTGCCTGTGGGAGGTGTTTAAAGCAAAAGCTATGGTAGAATTTCCCAGAAAAGGTATATAAATTGAGGAGGACCAAAAGAGTTGCTGGATATCAGTGCCAAATATTGCCCCCTAAAAAATCCAGTAATAGGCCAGGTGCGGTGGCTCAAGCCTGTAATCCCAGCACTTTGGGAGGCCGAGACGGGCGGATCACGAGGTCAGGAGATCGAGACCATCCTGGCTAACACGGTGAAACCCCGTCTCTACTAAAAAAAAAAAAAAACAAAAAACTACCCGGGCGAGGTGGCGGGCGCCTGTAGTCCCAGCTACTTGGGAGGCTGAGGCAGTAGAATGGTGTAAACCCAGGAGGCGGAGCTTGCAGTGAGCTGAGATCCGGCCACTGCACTCCAGCCTGGGCGACAGAGCGAGACTCCGTCTCAAAAAAAAAAAAAAAAAAAATCCAGTAATAATATAGCCAAAAAGAGCCACTGGATTTGGCAACCTGGAGGTCGACAATGGAATGCATTTCATTTATTCAAATGTTTATTAAATATCTTCTGTGTGTTAAGGATACTAAGGATACAGAAGTCAATAAAACAGACCAAAAAATCCCTCCTTACATGTAGCTGAAATTCTAGTTGCAGGGAAGGAGCAGGTAAATAAAGGAAATAAATAAGTAAATTATTCCAAGTATTAAAAGGCAGTGAATGCTCTGAAGGTTAGATAAGCTGCCTCGGGTCACAGGGCCAAGTAAGTGAAGAAACTAGGACTCGAAATGAACCTGCTCAACTCCAGAGTTGTGCTCTTCTTAGTGTTGTACCACACCTCCTCTCCCACATTGATAGTCTTCTTTCCATTGCCACAGAATGCCATACCGCCCCAACTAAATGTTTCAGAAACAAACCAAAGTACATGCATAGCTTAATCTAAACTCAACACCATTTCTGAAAGCCAGGTATGAGGGGACATCCCCTTCATAGTGGACAGGTAGTACCAGTTTTATATGTAGATGGTATATTGAAAAGTCATTTCATCTGATCGTAAAATTATTTTTCTAAGAGGATGGCTGGATGCAGTAGCTCATGCCTGTAATCCTAGCACTTTGGGAGGCCGAGGCAGGCGGATCACTTGAGGCCGGGAGTTTCAGACCAGCCTGGTCAACATCGTGAAACTCTGTCTGTACTAAAAATATAAAAATTAGCCAGGTGTGGTGTTGTGCACCTGTAGTCCCAGATACTCGGGAGGCTGTGACAGGAGAATCACTTGAACCTGGGAGGTGGAGGCTGCCACAGGAGAATCACTTGAACCTGGGAGGTGGAGGCTGCAGTGAGCCGAGATCATGCCACTGCACATCAGCCTGGGCAACAGAGTGAGATTCTGTCTCAAAAAAATAATATTATTAAAGGATAAAATGTTCCTTTCAGAGATGGAACATTTTGGTAATAATAGGGTTCGGTCAGGATGGCTCTGAAGGTGGTGATGATATCCAAGGGGTGGCCAAAATGGTATAAAGGTGAGGATCACTGAAGCCAAAGGCCAGAAACTGGTCATGGGCTGGGTCATCTTTATAGATGCCAAAGTTACCCAAGATGATGGCGAGGCTAGGAGAGGGTGAGCCACCAGGTGTCACAGTCTTTAATGAATGTGGGAGAGTGGCCAGATTAGTAGATAATAGCAGGCCAAGGAGTACGGTTCAGTGACATCAGCCCCAGCTAAGTGCTTCTGTCATGAGAGTGAAGGAGGAAGGGTTTGGGAACAGCAACAGAGAGCGAGAAGAATGCCACCATCGCTCTGCTCCCCACCCTGTCACATCTATGAGGTGGAGAAATGAACAGCCTCCACTTGGGAGCTCCACAGGGGAAGGACCAGTAAAGACAAGGAAACAGAAGAAGACTTTAAAAAGGCTAAGGGCATGGGATTATGTTTATCATGTCCAGAAAGCATAGGTTGGGAGGGAATGTAAGTATGAAATTGAATCTGTCCCTAATGTCTGCTTCCATCCAGGCAAAATAAACCACAAATATATGGACAGGGTATCATGATTGTATTGCATGTTAATATCCATTCTAAGCCCATAGAACAAGAAGAACCCCACAGCAGCCATTCTTTGCCATCATCTTGGCCAGGAGCCCAGCGTCCAGAGTGTAGACTTGAGACCCTGGCTCCTTCTGCTAGGACATTTATTTCCTAGTGTTTCAATCACCTCATCCCAGCTTCTGTTCCCTGCCAGGCTCAGAGCCCCTACCTCCCACACAGCGGAGGAGTAGATGTCCATTTCTCAGGAGCAGTGGACTGCTTCCGGCAGATAGTGAAGGCCCAGGGGATCCTGGGGCTCTGGAATGGATTGACAGCCAATTTACTGAAGGTGAGAAGAGCCACCAGTCTCCGCTGCTCCTCTGCCTCTTCCAATTCTACCCTCTTCTTTTGTCACCCCCAACCCCCACCACAGTTTGCTTGGAAAACCCCCTCTAGCACTAATGGGTAGCACAAGGCCCATGAATGCACACTGTCTGTCAGCCCTGTAGAGAAGGGAACCTGTGCAGTGGTGGAGTATCTTATACCCCATTCCAGAGGAGCTGAGCATTTAGTGCGGAGATACCTAATATGGAGGTTCATGGGCCCCTAAGGGGAACCTAACCCCTCATCCTAAAATTCTATGCAAAAATATATGTGTATATGCATATGTGCATCATATTCCCAAAGAACTCCATGACCAAAAAAAAACGTTAAGCGCTCTGGACTAACCTTGCACTAGCTGGCATGTAAACGATTCCAGTCAAGGTCCGCATAGAGTGACAGGCAGTATCAGATAGTCTGCGTGCATATGACCCAGATCCAGCGCCTCCCAGGCGGGTCATGCCCTTCAATCACTGTCATTCCTCTCCCAACCCACACTGAACCAGCCTTCCTTTTGCCATCTTCCCTGATTCCAAAAAGAGTTACCATTTGTGTTGCCACCACCATTATCTCACTTTACAAGATAATTTACTCTGATCCAAGTTGACTGCAGACACATTGATGTTTTCTTTTTAAGAATTTAACTTGATCTTCATTTTCGGTTTTAACAGATAGCTCCGTATTTTGGAATTATGTTTAGCACCTTTGAGTTCTGCAAGAGAATCTGTCTTTATCAAAATGGTTACATTCTGTCTCCACTGAGCTATAAATTGACCCCAGGAGTCGATCAGAGTTTGCAGCCACAGGAATTACGAGAATTAAAGAAGTTCTTCAAAACGAGAAAACTGAAGTCTAAAAAACCAACTCTATAAAATGGAATGGAACTAGAAGTGCACCGACTGACAGCGTGTTGCAATCACAGATAAATGTAGCCTCATAACTGTACACCTGAGGAGGGATGAGAAGCTACTGTTATCTGCTGCTCTGGGAAATGAGACGGTTTGGCCATGCACCACCTCAAATCTCCAAACTGATGTCCCTGTGAACACCTGCACCATGAGAAGGTTTCCCAACAAGAGTGTATCATGATAGCATTCCACGAGATTTTATAACCAGAGTCTAGCAGTGATAAAATGTACAATTTATGCTCTGAATAGAAACGTGACACCAAAGAAAGGGCATTGCCATGACATCTCAAAGCAACAGGTAATTGAAGTGGCTGAGTGGATACCACGTTGTGAGGTCAGCCACTGGGTCACTTGTAGTCCATGCAAAGCTTGCACAAACCAACGTCAGCCTAGTTTCACTCAGTTTGACCAGAGACTTCCCAATACAGTCTGTTGTTGTTTTGTTTTTAGAGATAGGGTCTTGCTCTGTCACCCAGGCTGGAGTACAATGACACAATCATAGCTCACTGCAGCCTCGAACTCCTGGGCTCAAGACATCCTCCTGCTTCAGCCTCCTGAGAGTTGGGACCATAGGTGCACACCACCACACCTAGCTAATTTTATTTTTCTGTGGGGGGGGGGTGGGTGGGCGGGGTCTTGCTATGTTGCCCAGACTGGTCTTGAACTCCTGGGCTCATGCAGTCCTCCTGCCTTGGCCTCCCAAAGCCCTAGGATTACAGGTGTGAGCCACTGCACCCTGCCCCAGTACAATCTTTCTTGAACTCAAATTTTTGCTGACTTCTGAGTACACACACCACAGTGTAAATTATGCCTTATCAGAAACTAAATGGAAATAGCAAACATTTAAAAGCGATCACCATTGTAGTAGAGTCATCCTTATTTTTTGAAATTTGAAGCATCCCAGGCTTATAAATCTTGTGTTTCACAAAGACAGTTTATACCATGACTGCTTAATTATCCCCCCGAAGAACTTCTGATTGAAGTCATGTACAGTTCAGTGGCCTAAATTCTCTGCCTTTTTAACTTGCTTTGCAAGCCTACCCTGAAAATAAATTATTTAGTCAAGTTATTCTCAAAGATGTCCCAGTTGCCTAGAAAGGATCAAATGGAACATTTGACATACATACCCAAAAAAATGTAACTGACTATAAACACTTTAACCTAATCATCTGTATCAAACTTCCTAAAAATCAAATTTCAGGATTGTTCCACCTTAGAGATTCTATGTAAAGTTTAAATAACAATATTTTTCAAATAGCACCTATCTATGCACTTAAAAATGCATTAATATCCAACATTAAATTGTTAATTTATACACAGACATACACTCCTACACAGAGATTTTCAGTATGTTGCAAGTATTTTTTCTGATTAAATGTATTTTCCAAAGAAAAAACGATGTGTTTGTCATTTATTGCTAGTCTGAGTTATAAAACTATGGTCAAATACATACTGGCCAAATCTGTAAACTCTCAGAGCCTTATCCTATTTAAGTATACCAAAATAATTCACTTTTCCAACTGCTGCGGCATTCTGTTTTATGGAGAATGGCAGTTAACACACACACATGGAAATCTCATCTGTAGCTCAATCTGTTAGAGTTTGGAGGGTGGCAGATTCTTTACCCAGAGTGAACAGTTCATGTTTATTACTCTTTATTTTCCTTGAAACAGACAACTTTTCAAACAGTTATGAAAGCTGCAAAAATATTTTTTCCTTTTTTTTAACTAACTCTAAAATCCTAACCTCACATTATTTCATGATAATATCTTGTGTATTCTTCCACAAGTAATTTTTTTTTTTTTTTAATTGTCACCCAGGCTGGAGTCCAATGGCATAATCTCAGCTCACTGCAACCTCCTCCCGGGTTCGAGAAATTCTCCAGCTTCAGCCTCCCGAGTAGCTGGGATTACAGGCACCCGCCACCATGCCTGGCTAATTTTTGTATTTTTAGTAGAAACGGGGTTTCACCATGTTGGCCAGGCTGGTCGCGAACTCCTTACCTTAGGTGATCTGCCCACGTTGGCCTCCCAAAGTGCTGGGATTACAGGTGTGAGCCACGGCACCCCGCCCTTCCACAAGTATTATTAAATAGATAGCTAAGCTCTTGCAGTTGTCATGCACAGAAATGTTTTCTGAGCTGCAGTTTTGATTTTTTCTTCATTAAATTAAGTGGAGAAAATAATATTCCTGATTTTTCTAATATCAGAAGAACTCTAAAACTTTTGTTCTGTTTCTAAAATAAACTACCAGCTAATTTCATTTTCTTGGGAGTACGAAAAGAGAGTTCTGCCTTTCTGCTGTGTGGCTGACAGTGAGCACCACCCTGAACTAAGTACTTGAGAAGGATTATAAAGATGTGTGATGTAATATTGACTCAGGAGGAATTTATGGTCTTAAAGAACAAAACATACCTACATATATGAAATGACTGATTACAAAGCAAATACAAGCAAAGGCATGATAATGTAGTATCAACTGTTCATAAGATTGCCAAGGAGCTCTATACAAACTTAGTGAATAAAAAACTAAAGGGATCATCACATGGGAGAGAGACTAGTGATCAACAGGGATTTGGGGAGGTTGTGAGTCTTTTTTTTTTTTTTTTTAAACAGAGTCTCGTTCTGTCACCCAGCCTGGAGTGCAGAGATGCAATCTTGGCTTACTGCAACCTCCACCTCGCAGTTCAAGTGATTCTAATGCCTCAGCCTCCTGAGTGGCTGGGACTACAGGCACCTGCCACCATGCCCGGCTAATGTTTGTATTTTCTTGGTAGAGACGGGGTTTCACCATGTTGGCCAGGCTGGTCTTGAACTCGCGACCTCAGGTGATCTACCTGCCTCAGCCTCCCAAAGTGCTGGGATTACAGGCATGGCCTACCGCACTCAACCATGAGTCTTGAGCTAAGTTTTGAAGGAAGTTAAGGGATATGTATTGGTCACGAGTAGGAAGACATTGCAGGTTAAAGGCAGGGCATATGCAGTGTCACAGAGATGGAAGCAAGCAAAAGTGGGTCAGAGCAAGAAGAGTAGCTTTGTGCATTTATTCAATAACTGTTAGATACTACAGACACAGTGGCACAAAAGGCAGATAAGGTCCTTGCCCTCAAGGAGCTTATATTCTAGTGAGAGTGGCAGTCAATAAACAAGTAAACTAATCAATAATTTAGGTAATCATGGACTGTAATGTTACGAGGGTGCTTATATACAGGGTGCTTTATTAGAGAATTATGTGGAGGTAAGGGGAATATTTTATTTTTGGTTTTTGTTTTGTTTTGTTTGAGACAGGGTCTCGCTCTGTCACCTAGGCTGGAGTGCAGTGGCACGATTTCAGCTCACTGCAACCTCTGCCTCCCCGGCTGAAGCCACAGGGGAATATTTTAAATCACAGAGCCAGAGAAGGCCACTCTGACAGGTGACATTTGAGATGAGACCTGAAGGATGAGAATGAGCCAACTATGCAAAGAACTAGGGAGGGCTGGTCAAAGTGCAGTGGTGTTTACAAGTAATTGACCACAACCAGCTACAGATTTCTTTGTTCTTCCCACTCCCACTGCTTCACTTGACTTGCCCTACAAAAAAGAAAAAAAAAAAAAAAAAGGGCCGGCGCGGTGACTCACGCCTGTAATCCCAGCACTTTGGGAGGCCAAGGCAGGCGGATCCCTTGAGGTCAGAAATTTGACACCAGCCTGGCCAACATGGTGTAACCCCATCTCTACTAAAAACACAAAACTTAGCCAGGCGTGGTAGCACACGCTTGTAATCCCAGCTACTCAGGAGGCTGAGGCAGGAGAATCCCTTGAACCCAGGAGGTGGAGGTTGCAGTGAGCCAAGATCGCACCACTGCACTCCAGCCTGGGTGACAGAGCGAGAGTCTGTCTCAAAAAAAAAAAAAAAAAAAAGAAAGAAAAGAAAAGAAAAGAAAAAAGAAAGAAAGAAAAGAAAAGAAAAAAGAAAGAAAGAAAAAAGAACGAGGGAGAAGAGCATTCCTGGCAGAGGGAAGAACAAGTGCAGAAGTGTGGCAGTGGGAAAGCCTTTGTGAACAGAAAGGAGGCAAGGGTAGCCAGAGTGTGGTGAGAGAGTGGGATGACATGAGATTGGAGAGAGAGCGCCAGATCTTATGTGGCCACGTGGGCCAGAACAAGAAGTCAAATTTTATTCTAAATGCTGTGGGGAGGCATTGAAGGTTTTTAAGCAGAAAAGCGACATAATCTAATTGATTTTTTAAAAGATTACTCAGTTGCTGTGTGGAGCATGGATTGGAGTGGAGCATGGATTGGAGGGAAGCAAGGCTGTAAGTGAGAGAGACCAGTTAAGAAGCAATTTCGGAAGTCCAAGCAAGAAAGGATGGCATGGACTAGAATGGTGGCAATAAAGATGGAGAGGAATGAATGAGTTCAAGATGTCTTTTGGAGGTGGACTCAGCATGATTTGCTGAAGGATTGAATGGAGGGAGTTAAAGAAAGGAATCAAGGGTGGCACCTAGGTTTTTGGTTTTTGTTTGTTTTCATGAGACAGGATATCACTCTGCTCCCCCAGGATGGAGTGCAGTGGTGCAGTGGCGCAATCTCGGCTCACTGCAACCTCCGCCTCCCAGGTTCAAGCAATCCTCCCACCTCAGCCTCTTGAGTAGCTGGGATTATAGGCATGCACCACCATGCCTGGCTAATTTTTGTATTTTTTGTAGACATGGGATTTCACCATGTTGCCCAGGCTGGTCTCGAACTTCTGAGCTCAAGTGATCAAGGCCTGCCTCGGCCTCCCAAAGTGCTGGGATTACAGATGTGAGCCACTGAGCCTGGCTGGTTTTTGCCCTTTGACTTAAGAACAGGTAGATGATCTTGCCATTTGCTGATGTGAGGAAGACTGAGGAGGGACAGAGTTTTGGTGGGGAGGAATTAAAAGTTCTGTTTTGGACATGTTAAATTCAAAATGCCCATGAGACATGCAAGTAGAGAAGTCAAGTAGACAGTGGGCTGGACCACATGCTGTCTGTGTAATTGTCCAAACCAGTCATGGTAAGCGGAATAATGGCCCCTACCAAAGATGTCCACACCTTAACCCCCAGAACTTGTGAATATGTTACCTTTCATGACAAAAGAGACTTTGCAGATGTGATTACTGTTACAGACATTGCGATGGAGGGATTCTCCTGGATTCGTTGGGTGGGCCCCATCTAATCACAATCCTTAAAATCACAAGTGGGGCCAGGCACGGTGGCTCACGGCTGTAATCCCAGCACTTTGGGCGGCTAAGGCAGGCGGATCATTTGAGGTCAGGGGTTTGAGACCAGCCTGGCCAACATGGTGAAACCCCGCCTCTACTAAAAATACAAAAATTAGCCAGATGTGGTGGCACACACCTGTAATCCCAGCTACTCAGGAGGCTGAGGCAGGAGCATCACTTGAACCTGGGAGGTGGAGGTTGCAGTGAGCCAAGATCACACCACTGCAATTCAGCCTGGGCAACAGAGCGAGACTTTGTCTCAAAAAAAAAAAAAAAAAAATCACAAGTGGAAGAGGAAGACAGAAGAATGGGTCAGGGAGATGCAAGGATGGAAGAAGAGGCAGGAGAAATGAGGCCTGAGAAGAACTGGACTCGCCATTGCTGGCTTTGAAGACAAAGGTTTCGGGGTGCCAAGAAATGGGTATGGCCTCTAGAAGCTGAGCATGACCCTCAGCTGACAGCCAGCAAGGAAATAAAGGACTTCAACCCTACAGTCACAATGAACTGAACTCAGCCAAGAACCTGAATGCGCAAACTAACAGATTTGCCCCTGGAGCCTCCAGAGAGGCACGCAGGCCTGTCGACACTTCAATTTTGGCCCAGTGAGACTCACATCAGACTTGTGACTACAGAACTACAAGCTAATAAATTTGTGTTGTTCAAGCCAATGTATTTGTGGTAATTTGTTATAGCAGCCATAGGAAACTAGTATATCAGAACATTATTGATAATTATTTCAGGATAATAGGGACAAGTCTAGAGTGTGGGGAAGAGTGATGACTGGAGATAGGAATTTGGGTGTCATCAGCAAATAGATGGCAAGGGACTGAGTAAGAGCAGCAAAGGAGTGGATGGGAAGAAACTTCTGGGGGAGTGGGAAGCAACAAAAACTGACACTGAGGATGGTGGCTAAAGAAAGGCCTCAAGATGTGACTTGAGGCCAGGCACGGTGGCTCACGCCTATAATCCCCGCACTTTGGGAGGCCGAGGTGCGTGAATCTCTTGAGGTCAGGAGTTCGAGACCAGCCTGGCCAACATGGTGAAACCCCATCTCTACAAAAATACAAAAATTACCTGGGTGTGGTGGCGGGCACGTGTAATCCCAGATACTCGGGAGGCTGAGGCAGGAGAATTGCTTCAGCCCGGGAGGCGGAGGTTGCCGTGAGTTGAGCTCACACCACTGCACTCCAGCCTGGGCAACAGAGCAAGACTCTATCTCAAAAAAAAAAAAAAAAAAGATGCGACTTGAACCGGGCATGCTGACTTGAAGCCCTAATACATTCTATTGTGATGCAGGTGCCCCTAATCTAATCACAAAGACAATGAGGAGGAAAAAAACAAGTATAACAACAATAGAAGACTGGAGAAGGGATAGACACGGGGAAAGTCGTGTACTAGCAGAAAGCAAAAATAAATTATTCAGTCATTTGCATCTCTCCCTTTTGTTGTCACTGCTAGCCAAATATGAAAGTAATATCCAAACTAATTGATATAATATTCAGGTCCATTTGACAGCTGTTACTTAGGAACTGTCTAAAATATTCCAATGGGGCCAGGCACAGTGGCTCAGGCCTGTAATCTCAGCACTTTGGGAGGCCAAGGTGGGAGGACTGCTTGAGCCCAAGGAGTTCAAGACAAGCTTGGGCAACACAGGGAGACCCTGTCTCTACAAAAAAATTTAAAAATTATCCAGGGGTGGTGGCAGGCGCCTGTGGTCCCAGCTAATCAAGAGGCTGAGGTGGGAGGGTCACTTGAGCCCAGGAGGTCAAGGTTGCAGTGACAGTGAGCCATGATCATGCCACTGCACTCCAGCCTGGGCAACAGAGTGAAACCCTATCTCAAAAATAAATATAAATAAATAAATAAAATATTACAATAGGATGATGGAAACGAGGGGGGTGTGTCTGACATACAGCAAAGCACATACAGCTAGAGTAGTCATCAGAAGATAAATATCACATATTAGATCCTGAAACAAATATTTTTGCTCACATTTCTAAAAGGAAACTTGAAATAAAATTTTGTGTGCTCATTATGTTTACTTTGGAATTAGAAGAAATTATACATCTTTATCAAAGATGAATCTGTGCTCCATTTTCAATAAGCTCACCTGGGGATCCTGATTGTTATGCCAAGGTGCCTGATTTTATATATATCAAATTACATTTAATTATATAGATGCAATATGTAATTTTCCCCATAAAGTTATTTAGTCTTATTCAGACTAAAGTTGGAGATCCATAAAGCAAAATGTATATGTGCAGGGGGTGTTTTGTGTAAATTTAGGGGTATGCATACAATTTTGTTATATGAATATAATGCTTAGTGGAGAGGTCTCGTCTTCGTGTAACCATCACCTGAATAATGTACATTTTACCCTGCACAGGTTTAGAAGATAGTCACAGCTTATAAAATTTATTAAAATATATAAATATTTCTAAGTTAAATTTTTCTGAGTTAAATTATTTCTATGCAATTGGGCCACGTGCAGTGGCTCACGCCTGTAATCCCAGCACTTTGGGAGGCCGAGGCTGGTGGATCACTTGAGGTCAGGAGTTCAAGACCAGCACGGCCAAGATGGTGAAACCCCATCTCTACTAAAAATACAAAAATTAGCCAGGTGTGGTGGTGCACGCCTATAATCCCAGCTACTTGGGAGGCTGAGGCAGGAGAATTGCTTGAACCCGGGAAGCAGAGGTTGCAGTGAGCCAAGATCACGCCACTGCACTCCAGCTTGGGCAACAGAGCAAGACTGTCTAAAAAAAAATTATTTATATACAATTGCATTTAAATGGTAACTAACCACCCCCATTGGGCAATATAGGCAGACCCTGTCTCTACAAAAAATTTAAAAATTAGCCAGGGGTGGTGGCAGGCGCCTGTGGTCCCAGCTAATTGAGAGGCTGAGGTGGGAGGGTCACTTGAGCCCAGGAGGTCAAGGTTGCAGTGACTGATGTGGAGGAACTGGAACTCTCGTACCCTGCTGTTGAGAATGTAAAATGGTACAATCACTCTGGAAAAAACTTGGGCAGGTCCTCAAATCGTTCAACATAGAGTTACCACGTGACCCAGCCATTCCACTTCTAGGTGACAACTCCAGAAATAAAACCATATGTCCACACAGAAACTTGTATAGGAAAGTTTATAGCAGTGTCATTCATAATAGGCAAAAAGTGGAAATTAGCCAATGTCCATCAAATGATGAATAAACAAAACGTGGGCCAGGCATAATGGCTCATGCCTGTAATCCCAGCACTTTGGGAGGCCAAGGCGGGTGGATCACCTGAGGTCCAGGAGTTCAAGACCAGCCTGACCAACATTGTGAAAACCTGTCTCTACTAAAAATACAAAAATTAGCCAGGCGTGGTGGCGCATGCCTGTAATCCCAGCTACTTGGGCAGCTGAGGCAGGAGAATCGCTTGAGCTCAGGAGGCGGAGTTTGCAGTGAGCCAAGATCATGCCATTGCACTCCAGCCTGGGCAACAAGAGTGAAACTCCATCTCAAAAAAAAAAAAAAAAAAAAAGTGGCATATCTGCACAATGGAATACTACTTAGCAACAGAAAGTAAATAACTATTGATACACACAACATGAATGAATCTCAAAAAGTAACATGCAAAGTGAGAGAAGCTAGACCCCAGAAAGAAGAGTACATAATATATGATCTCATTTATACAAAATTCTAGGAAATGCAAAATTCTAGGAAACTAATCTATAGTGACAGAAAGCATATCAAAGGTTGCTTGGGGATGGAGAGATTACAAAGGGGCACAATAAAATTTTATGTGGTAATGGATATGTTCGTGATCTTGTGGTGACGGCTTAACACGTGTATACATGTGAAAAAACTTGGCAAATTGTGCTCTATAAATATGTACAGTCTTATTGTCTGACGATTACATCTCAATAAGACTGTTGTTTTAAGCAGTCACCCATGGGCTGGAATCCACCGACTGTTGTTTTGTTTTGTTTTGTTTTGTTTTGTTTGAGACAGAGTCTCACTCTGCCACCCATGCTGTAGTGCAGCGGTGCAATCATGGCCCACTGCAACCTCCACCTCCCTGGCTCAGGTGACCCTCCTGCCTCAGACTCCCGAGTAGCTGCGACTATAGGCATGTGCCACCACGCCCAGTTAACTGTTTAATTTTTTCATAGAGATGGGGTTTCACCGTGTTGCCCTGGCTGGTCTCAAACTCCTGGGCTCAAGCGATCCTCTCGCTTTAGCCTCCCAAAGTGCTGGGATTACAGATGTGAGCCACTATGCCCAGCTGTATTTTTCTTAAAATTAATAAAATCTAACACATATTAAGTGATGTTCTATGCATATATTATCTCATTTGCATGTGCCTACAGTCCTCTGAGGTATAGGTACTACTATCATTCTCATTTTACACCTGAAGAAATTGCAGTTTGGAGAGGTAAAGCAATTTACCCAAGACCTGACAGCTAGCAAGTGGCAGAGCCAGAATTTAAACTTAAGCAACCTGGTTGCAGGGCCCACCCTCTTAACCACTGGGCTAAATTACCTTTCTCTTCTTATTTGCCCCAGATTCCCAGACCCAGATGCTCAAATCCACTCAATCTTATAGACACAAAAGGATAGAGCCATAGAATCTTAGAATTGGAAAGGGTGTAGAACTGTTTTCCAGACCAACCCAGTGATCTCCTCCATAGCATCCCTAACAAGTGGCTATTCTGCCTCAACCTTTAGCCTTCCCAGTAACAAAAAGTTCACCCCATCATACGGCCCCATTCTACCTTTAAGTAGCTCACATTTTACAAAGTAATGTCTTTTTGAGCTGAAGTCTACCTTCATGAAACTTCTACCAGTGGGTGTTAATTCCACATAGAATGTTTAATTTATGAAGACAGTTATGATGTCCTTCTTTCACCCAAATCTCTTTCCCAGTTAAATATCTCTCATTCATTCAGCCATTTCTCATAATACATGACTTATAGACACTTCACTTTCCTGATTGCCTTGTTTGAATATGCTCCAGTTTGTTAATGTCCTCTTAAATGTAGCATCCAGAATTAAATGTAAAACTCTATGGGCTGGCCAACAGAAACCCAAGTGGAACGGAAAGTCCCTCTGATCTGGTCACTACCATTCTCTTAGTGCAACTCAAGACTCATTGGTATTTTTTGGCATTGCCAACCCACAGTGAACTAGGACCTACTTCTCTTCTTCACACATGCTACCATTAAGCTCTATCTCCTCATCCTTAAATGTCTTGCATTAAATAGGGCATTAAAACCCTTTATTGCGGTACGTCCCATTTTATAAGCCTGGGTTTATTCTGGACTTTAGCCCTTATGACTCAGTTCCTAGAGGTTTGTGACATTCTTTGGGCTTTGTCCTTGGAAGCATAGTCCTCCTTCTGTCATATATACATGTACTTTTAAGATCTGAGCTCATCAGAGAATAATCTATAAGGACACTGTAGTTTATTAGAAATCTCTTCCTTTTTAATTTATCATTGGAACTTTTCCAAATTCTACAGTTCTGAATTTTCAACTGGATCCCTCTCCCTCTTGAGCTATCTTTCTTTTTTGGTGTTAGGCCAGGAGATCATACTTATCTTTTCTCTGATCCTTTTGAAGTCTACCTTACACATACACATACATACACCACACGCGCACACGCGCACACACACACACACACACGTTAATTAACCTATGTGACCATGCCCAGCAATTTTTTTTTTTTTTTTTTTTAGTTTTTTTTGCTTAACAGATATCCAGATGACAGGATCACTTTCCCCAAGATTCTTGTCACTTTCACTTCGCTAACCAAATCTTCCTTATTTATTATCAGGATTAAGCCCAGCTTAGCAATTTACCTCATTGCTTCTTTCATTGCTTCTTCACTCTTTTGAGAACTGTAATGACACTGTATCAGCAAGAGAGCCAAGAATCTGTCAGATGTTTTCTTAACTTTAAGATGGTCTTAAAAATAAGAAAAAAGAATGTATCAGATATGTTGCTATCAGAATAACTTCCAGCAGATATTCAGATGTTCTATGTCTCTGATCACCCTTTCTTGTTCGTCTGTGTGACAGTTTTATGAAGTGCCATTCATACTTTTATTTATTTTATTTTTTATTTTTATTTTGAGACAGAGTCTCACTCTGTCACCCAGGCTGGAGTGCAGTGGTGTGATCTGGGCTCACTGCAACCTCCGCCTCCCGGGTTCAAACGATTCTCCTGCCTCAGCCTCCTGAGTAGCTAGGATTACAGGTGTGAGTCACCACACGTGGCTGATTTTTGTATTTTTAGTAGAGACGGGGTTTTACCATGTTGACCAGGCTGATCTCAAACTCCTGACCTCAGGTGATCCACCTGCCTCAGCCTCCCAAAGTGCTGGGATTACAGGCGTGAGTCACTGCGCCCGGCCCCATTCATACTTTTAATCTGAGCAGTCTGTTGTATACTTCTACAACTATAATCACTTTCATTTATCTGTTTCATTCTCATTGAATGCTTTTCACCCTCCAGAATTACTAGTTATACCTTCTTGATTTATTACTGCTCTCCTCTTCTTCTGTATGGTATCTCTGAACCAAGTTTTCCAGATGCTAGCCAGAAGTTCCACCCTATCAAATCTAAACAATACCTATAAAACTGCATTTTCCTGAGTGTATTAAAATTTTACATTCCCGGCCGGGCACTGTGGCTCACGCCTGTAATCCCAGCACTTTGGGAGGCTGAGGCAGGCAGATCACCTGAGGTCAGGAGTTTGAGAGTAGCCTGGCCAACATGGTGAAACCCCGTATCTACTAAAAATACAAAAATTAGCCAGGTGTGGTGGTTGGCATGCCTGTAATCCCAGCTACTTGGGAGGCTGAGGCTGGAGAATCGCTTGAACCCAGGAGGTAGAGGTTGCAGCGAGCGGAGATCGCACCATTGCACTCCAGCCTGGGCAAGAGAAAAATTCTGTCTCAAAAAAAAAAAAAAATTATACATTACCTTTATTACCCATATTCTGGGTGTTGGTACATAGATATCTGAGGTCTTAAAAGTGTCATCTCTGACTCTCTTCCTTGTTTTTCCTTGAGAATTACTAGGCATTGCCTTAGCTTTAGTTCCTCTTTATTAGACTTATATTTTACATACCTCCCAGAAACACAATAATTCTAACACAGCACTATGTCTCAATGGAGGAATTAGTTTTGATTAACTGACCAGCCATATATCATTATCAACATCATCATTATCATCATCATGAATATTCTTCTCGGCTGGGTGCAGTGGCTCATACCTGTAATCCCAGCAATTTGGAAGGCCAAGGCAGGAGGATCACTTGAGCCGAGGAGTTCGAGGCTGCAGTAAGCTATGACCGTGCCGCTGCACTCCAGCCTGGGTGACAGAATGAGACTCTATTCTCTATTTTCCTGGATGCTTGCTCCTTGTTTCTTTTTCCTTCTTTTTTCTTTAAAAAGTTTTTAAACTTTCAGACTTTTTAAAATGCTGCAAAAACAGTACAAAAATGTCCTTATATCATTTATTCAACTTCTCTAAATCTTACATAACCACCATAACCAAGAATAGTATTGGTAATCTACAGATATTCGAACCTCACCAATATAACCAATGTCCTTTTTCTGGTCCAGGAGCCAGTTGAGTGTCATATATTACATTCAGTTGTCAAGTCTCTTTAGTCTCCTTTAATCTATGACAGTTCCTTACTCTCTTTGTCTTTCATGGCCTTAACAGTTTCGAGAATATCTGACTCCTTAAAATATACACGGTGATAGGCGACTAGGGGAGCTCCAGCTCACTGTGGATTTAGCAAAATACCAAGTGATGGCATGAAGTTGCTTTTAAATGACCCATCTTGTATTTCATCGTCAATAAAACCACACTTAGTTACCCAAAGACTGAGAAGGGAAAAATTCTATGTAATTATTTGATCACCTTTTTTTGTGGAGAGAAAAAAACTGACAAAACAATGAGCTCTGGAATAGAATGCAGTAGAGGCATCATGCTCAAAGAGAGTAGCAGATGTGGCCAGGGCAAGGTCACATGAAGAAAAGGGATACACAAGTGATGGCGAGGTGTACTGAGGAATAATTAACAGTTGAATAAAAATGCATTCATCAGAATGTCAAGAGTTCAAACTAGAAAGGTTTTGAATTTTATTTTTAAATGCACTATAAATAAAATCCACCTCTCTCCAATAAAGCCCTCTGTAGAATTTTGCCTTAGCTCTTGTTTCTCTCACCAGAATAGAGAAGTGAACATCGCCTTTGGAGGATATACTCTACCATTCTCTGAAGCTGTTTTCTTGCATCCAGCTACCTCACTATTATAGTCAGCTGAGAAACACTGTAGCCTTTCACTAACGCAGGTCAAAGATTTCTCCCAGGATCTACAAAGCTAGATTCAAAATTGCTCCTTTGAACACCTGCAATTTGCCTGTATCAGTTTGGATCGCTGGGGTTCTTGAGGTGACTAACAAATTGCAAAGTGTACTTTCAGAGGAAGGGCCTAACCATCCTGGAGGGTCCTAGAATTGGGTCCTTTCACAGGCAGATCTGGAGAAGATGGGAGAGGGCAGGAAAGGAAAGTGAAGGATATGACCACTATGTGTTCAGCGTGCAAAGGCCTGCTGGCATTTTGCCTTTGGGAATTCTGAAGTCTGGGCACATAAGGTTCAGCCGCAGTTGCCGTTTTCAACAGTCATCCTTATTTTTATAAACATTGTTATGATTATTCAGACACGGAATTTGTGATTACACTCTCTGCTCCTGTTCTGAACCTGAGGGAGTCCACTTAAGCTAACAAGTAGGTTTTTGAGGACATGTGTGGCAAATGCTTACCCAGTGAAGGGATTAAGGGGCTCAGTAAGCACTTGTCCATTGGCGCAATGGCTGCCAATCTAATTCTATTGATTCCTCTAAATGTTTCTGGAGTTCAGAAATCTATTCGATCCAAGGGCACTTTACCTGGGGTCCTGGAAGCCAAATGTCAACGTAGTTCTTAACCTTCCTAAGCCTCTTAACCTTCTGGGTACAACCTCTATATTTACCTTCTGGCTAAAATCATTTCCCCACCCCCAGCCCAGTCCTTTGGACTCTCCCAGGCCAATTCCTGGCAAGGTCTTTGTTGAACTGTATTTGCAAACCAGGGTCTGGGGCACGGTGGCAGTTCCTTCGTCTATTGTTCCCTTAATTTCGTCTGGTTTCACTGGCTCCAGGACAGTGCCCGGCCTAGGGTGGGAAGAGTGAGGCACTCACCTTGGTGAAACACAACTCAGTAATTAAGACAAATGATTTTTAATGCACTATTTTAAAAAAAATCAAAAGCAATGCAAAAATTCATGATGAACAAATGATCAGCATTTGAAATACAGACAGGATCCCAACCTGCACTTGCATGACTTTGTCTCGCTTGCCTCACCCTGAATTCAGCCTTGACACTTCAATTAAACTTTATTTACAAAACAAGGGGGCCGGCCAGCAGGAATGTTTGCCCATACGACTTTTTTAAAGTATCACATTAACTACTGTTTATCTCGATGACTGAAGGGTTCTTTTGGCATCCCTGTAACAAATGCGTCTCACCCTAGTTCTGCTCCAAGGGTTTTTGTCCAGGCACACCGTGACCTCACCGTTCCTACCCACTCCGAGGCCTCTGTCAGGGTTCAGCGTTCAAGTCCCGGGTGTCCTCTGGACCCGCCCCTTCCTCCTGCCGGGTCAGGTGCCGAGGGCGAGCCCGGGCGGCGCGGAGAGCGGTCCCGGCCAGCCCTCCACGACTCCTCCCCCTGCGCGCTGGGCCACTCAGCTGCTCTGCCGCCCAGCGCGCCGGGGCCCAGACCCCGCCCCGGCCCCGCCTCCGACGCCTGCCGCTCCGGCGCCGGCTCCCCCTATATAAATCGGCCATTTGCTTCGCTCCGCCCCGCAGCGCCGGAGTCAAAGCCGGTTCCCGGCCCAGTCCCGTCCCGCAGCAGCCTGCCGCCTCTTTCCTTTCAACATGACAGATGCCGCTGTGTCCTTCGCCAAGGACTTCCTGGCAGGTGGAGTGGCCGCAGCCATCTCCAAGACGGCGGTAGCGCCTATCGAGCGGGTCAAGCTGCTGCTGCAGGTACGTCCTGGGATCCAGGAGCCCAACCAGGAAGTGGGGGGAAGGGTCGCACAGAAGGCGGGCGCCCGAGGGGTGGCGGGGAGCGAACTCTAAAGACATGGCCAGGGAAGCGGCTAGGAGAGGCCAGAGCCGGGCGCAGAGGCAGAGCAGAAGGCAAACTGGTGGGAGGCGCCTTTAGTGACCTGAAGTTGTGAGTCTAGAAAGGGGCCAGGGGCGGAGAGCAGGACCAGGCTCTCGGCATCCCCGAGGCGGCCGACTCGGATGGAGCAGTCCCTGAGTGACGGCCTCCCCGGGCCTGGGCGTCAAGGGCGAAGGCCGAAAGCCGGCGTTAGAAAGAGGAACGCCAGTTCTTAACGAAGACCTCAAGGTCGCGGCAAGGAGATAACTGCCCGGGGAAGGCCATGCGCCCGGGTCCGGCGGCCTCCCAGCCCGCGGACGCGCTCAAACCTCGCCGGGCCGGAAGCCGGCGCCGGGAAGCGCGTGTTCCTTTTACGTCCGCCTCCGCGCAGCCGCGGCCGCCGTGTCCCCTCCGCCTGCCTCCCTGCGCCGCGCGCTCTCCAGTGCTGGCTCTAGAGGGCGCCCCTGGGCGAGCGTGTAGGGGTGCCGGCGGCGGCGCTCGGGTCACCTCTGGAAGCGGAGTGGGGGCGGAGCGAGACGGAAGCAGCTCAGGAGACCGGAGGCGTAGGCTGCGGTCCCCAAGGTGACCGCGCCCTATGTGGGACTCGCCCTAATGCCTCTGAACCTTGGTTTGAGGTAATGACCTTTATCTCAGGTTTAAAGGTCACGAGTCCGCTGGAGGATGCCCCCTCCCCACTCAGAGGGGTGGAGGCTTAATACCTCTGGTGCCGATCACCTCTTCCCCTGTGACAGCCTCATATGGTTGGGAGGCTCCAGCCAGTATGATATACGAAGACTAGATTTGGGAGAGGGGAGCCAGCCTTAAAGGGTATTGATCCATATGGCATATGCTCTTCTCTTTCCCTTCCGCATGGTTATAACTGTCCCTGTTGGCTTCTTCCTGTCTGTTAGGTGCAGCATGCCAGCAAGCAGATCACTGCAGATAAGCAATACAAAGGCATTATAGACTGCGTGGTCCGTATTCCCAAGGAGCAGGGAGTTCTGTCCTTCTGGCGCGGTAACCTGGCCAATGTCATCAGATACTTCCCCACCCAGGCTCTTAACTTCGCCTTCAAAGATAAATACAAGCAGATCTTCCTAGGTGGTGTGGACAAGAGGACCCAGTTTTGGCGCTACTTTGCAGGGAATCTGGCATCAGGTGGTGCCGCAGGGGCCACATCCCTGTGTTTTGTGTACCCTCTTGATTTTGCCCGTACCCGTCTAGCAGCTGATGTGGGTAAAGCTGGAGCTGAAAGGGAATTCCGAGGCCTCGGTGACTGCCTGGTTAAGATCTACAAATCTGATGGGATTAAGGGCCTGTACCAAGGCTTTAACGTGTCTGTGCAGGGTATTATCATCTACCGAGCCGCCTACTTCGGTATCTATGACACTGCAAAGGGTAAGTTTGCTGTGGGCTTTAAAGTTGTGTTCTTAGGAGACAATTTAAAAGAGCGTTGTACCAACCTAACATTCCAAGAGCTAGAGAGTTTTTTTAATTGCTGAAGGAAGCCAAGATCATCCAGTGCGACCCTCATGCACAGATGACATGTTTAGGGGATGTGGGGAAAGGAAGTCAGTAAAACTCTACTTTTTGGTAAAAGCATCTCTTTCCTATTCCCAGGAATGCTTCCGGATCCCAAAAACACTCACATCGTCATCAGCTGGATGATCGCACAGACTGTCACTGCTGTTGCTGGGTTGACTTCCTATCCATTTGATACTGTTCGCCGCCGCATGATGATGCAGTCAGGGCGCAAAGGAAGTAAGTTCCCCTTGAGCAGAAGATAATATTGTAGGCGTGGGGCAAGCTGCGGCCACAAACTAGTGATGCCCACCTTTAGAAATGGCTGGCTGTCCAAGTCAAGGGATGGGGTTGATAGCATCTGTGTCTATTCCACAGCTGCCTTTGATCCAGCCCTTCAGTTGCCTATGAATGAGGGTGCTTAACTGGTATTAGAGATTAAGACCAGTGGGTAGTCTGTGTATTCCTGTGGTCACAGCATTAATATTTCAGTGTTGCCCATGCTAATGTGTGAATGTTGGGTTTAAAGCTGATGTTCTTAGAGGTAGGGCTCTGCTTTATTTAGCCTAGTGAATCTTAGGATTTTTCATCGGCCTTCAGTCACCAACTCTGTCTTTATTCTTTGCAGCTGACATCATGTACACAGGCACGCTTGACTGCTGGAGGAAGATAGCTCGTGATGAAGGAGGCAAAGCTTTTTTCAAGGGTGCATGGTCCAATGTTCTCAGGGGCATGGGTGGTGCTTTTGTGCTTGTCTTGTATGATGAAATCAAGAAGTACACATAAGTTATTTCCTAGGATTTTTCCCCCTGTGAACAGGCATGTTGTATTATATAACATATCTTGAACATTCTTGACAGACTCCTGGCTGTCAGTTTCTCAGTGGCAACTATTTACTGGTTGAAAATGGGAAGCAATAATATTCATCTGACCAGTTTTCTCTTAAAGCCATTTCCATGATGATGATGGGACTCAATTGTATTTTTTATTTCAGTCACTCCTGATAAATAACAAATTTGGAGAAATAAAAATATCTAAAATAAATTTTGTCTGCAGTTTATTTTCATATAAAAATATATTTTATATTTGAGTGCTACATTTGAATAAATACTACCTTTTTAGTGAATGCTACATTTTAATAAATGCTACAATATCTCTGGAGATGAAGAACTGTCTTTTTAAAACCAATTGTCTGGTGGCTCAAGCCTGTAATCCCAGCACTTTGGGAGGCCGAGGCAGGCGGATCACGAGGTCAGGAGATCAAGACCATCCTGGCTAACCCGGTGAAACCCTGTCTCTACTAAAAAATACAAAAAACTAGCCGGGCGAAGTGGCGGGCGCCTGTAGTCCCAGCTACTCGGGAGGCTGAGGCAGGAGAATGGTGTAAACCCGGGAGGCGGAGCTTGCAGTGAGCTGAGATCTGGCCACTGCGCTCCAGCCTGGGCAACAGAGCGAGACTCCGTCTCAAAAAAAAAAAAAAAAACAATTGTCAGCCATCCACTTAACAAAGAATAACTTGGTTGTGCCACCTACCAACATTTCCAACACATTAGCAAAGGAATTCAGGCCCAGTGCATCCAAAAAACATTGTTCCATTTCCTATGGATGGTCATAGCTGAATGAGCTTTCTCCAAGAAATACTATGAACCCACCTTTGGTAGTCCTATGGTTGTTAATCATGAACCATGAGCTGAATTGTCCACTTTAAAATGGTTACATTTGTTTTATGACTATCACCTCATTTAAACAAAAATTTTTAGAATCAATACCAATTTCATCCAGTTGCCTTCATCCATTTTCACCTGGCTCAAGCCTTTTTTTTTTTTTTGAGATGGAGTCTTGCTGTGTTGCCAGGCTGGAGTGCAATGGTGCAATATTGGCCTACTGCAACCTCTGCCTCCTGTGTTCAAGCAATTCTGCCTCAGCATCCTGAGTAGGTGGGACTACAGGTGTACACCACCACGCCCAACTAATTTTTGTATTTTTAGTAGAGATGGTTTCACCATGTTGGCCAGGATGGTCTCAATCTCTTGACCTCATGATCCACCCACTCGGCCTCCCAAAGTGCTAGGATTACAGGCATGAGCCACCGCACCCGGCCGGCTCAAGCCATTTTTAAAAATTCATTTATGTATCTATCTTTTGAGATGGAATTTATTTTGCCCAGGCTGGAGTGCAATGATGCAATCTCGGTTCACTGCAACCTCCCCCTTCCAGTTTCAAGCAATTCTGCCTCAGCCTTTTGAGTAGCTGGGATTACAGACACCTGCCACCATGCCGGGCTAATTTTTGTATTTTTAGTAGAGACAGGGTTTCACCATGTTGGCCAGGCTGGTCTTGAACTCCTAACCTCGCGATCTGCCCATTTCGGCCTCCCAAAGTACTGAGATTACAGGTGTGAGCCACTGCGCCCGGTCTCAAGCCATTTTTAATCCCATTCAGAGTAGAGGATTAGAGCTGGCACAGTTACATAGTACTGAGATTGCAGTGCTGTTAAAGATTATAAAGAGGGCCAGACATCGACCACGACCTCAAAACTCACAAAGAGGAAATAGCATCTGCATTTTGCTTCATGCTAATAAGCCCAGTCAATGGAGGGCATTTATGTTTATTTTCAATAAACCCTTATTTGGCATCCATGTGACAGTGTTTGGACTTTCTGTATCTCTTGATTAGGGCTCAAATCCAGTGGATTTTGCCATGAGATTTGTACTAAGAATAAAGCATTATGTCTGTCAAGCCACAACATTAAAAATGATAGGGGCCGGGCGCGGTGGCTGACGCCTGTAATCCCAGCACTTTGGGAGGCCAGGGCGGGCGGATCACGAGGTCGGGAGATCGAGACCATCCTGGCTAACACGGTGAAACCCCGTCTCTACTAAAAATACAAAAAATTAGCCAGGCGTGGTGGCGGGCGCCTGTAGTCCCAGCTACTCTGGAGGCTGAGGCAGGAGAATGGCGTGAACCCGGGAGGCAGAGCTTGCAGTGAGCCAAGATTGCGCCACTGCACTCCAGCCTGGGCGACAGAACGAGACTCCATCTCAAAAAAAGAAAAATGATAGGATGGGTGCTCCATGTGCACATGTAAAGCTCATTCCGGAGGAACATGCCACACGCTGGCATGTATAAGAGCTATTCACAGAGAGGTGTGCACGGCATGGATGAATGCCCAAAGATCCCAGAGTTTATGTTTATCCTCTGGCCAGGCACCTGAATCATAGTATAGCTTAGTTGTTAAGAATTCTGTTCTGGTATCAAAGAGGCCTAGGCTGAAGATCTGGACTCTGATGCTCAGTTGTGTTAGGCCAAGTTACTTAATTTCTCTAAACCTTGGTTTTCCTTATCTATAAAATGAGGCTATTAATAATGACTGTCTCAGAGGATTGTTACAAAGATTAAATAATTTATGCAAAGCATCTACCATAGAACATAATAAGTATTACATAAATGGTGACTGACAATTCTTAGGAGGCAGATTTCAGGGGCTCTAGAATCAATCAGACGTACCTCGATTTTAATTCTGGCTCTGCTGATAACTGTGTAACTTTGGGCAAATCACTTAATCCCCAGGAGCCTCAGTTTCCTCGTCTGTGAAGTGGGAATATAATAGCGCTCATATATTTCTTTCCTTCTTTCTTTCTTTTTTTCTTGACACGGAGTCTCGCTCTGTCACCCATTCAGCGTAGAGGATTAGAGCTGGCACAGTTACATAGTGCTGAGATTGCAGTGCTGTTAAAGATTATGACATCTTTAACAGCTGGAATGCAGTGATGCGAGCTCAGCTCACTGCAACCTCCGCCTCCCAGGTTCAAGCAATTCTCCTGCCTCAGCCTCCCAAGTAGCTGGGATTACAGGCATGCACCACCATACCCAGCTAATTTTTGTATTTTTAGTAGAGATTGGTTTTCGCCATGTTGGCCAGGCTGGTCTCAAACTCCTGACCTCAGGTGATCTGCCTGCCTTGGCCTCCCAAAGTGCTGGGATTACAGGCGTGAGCCACCGTGCCTGGCCTGCTCATATATTTCTTAGGGGTGTTGTGAGTGAGGGTTAAGCACAAGAAAGCATGTAGAGCCAGAATTATGGTGCCTAGCATTTAGCAAGCACTCCGATGTGAACTTTCTCGTAATATGGCACCCAGGTTTGTTGAGTGAAGATTTGCCCAAGTACAGCATTGCTTAAGAATGAATTCAAGCTCACCTTTCTTTTTCTGCAACAGACTAGACATACTATATTGTGTAGCATTTATACAAAATAAACTTCAGCTTAGATGTTTTTCAGCTGTAGATTTTGTTCCTGAAAGGGGATAAGAGGCTCTCCAGTAAGGGCTGCATACACGATGCAAGAGGACCCAAGCCCCTTTATGGTTATTACAATAGATGTAGACTCACTGAGCTGGCAGCTATTAAAATAAACCTAGGACCAGGCATTAATGATCAGAAAGCAAGAAGTGGTGCCTCCTGCAATTGGGTAGCTGACATAGATGAGGTGGGGGGTTTTTTTGTTGTTGTTCTTTCTATTCTTGTTCAATGATTTTTGAAATTTAATTTAAAGACAAAGTGGTTTTAATCTCGCCAAGCTGTGCACGATAGTGCTATAGAATTCATTATGTCCATTATGCTCATGCGAACGTTGATGGTACACAATCTTAGCAACACCCTAATTTATGCCGTTGTTTTGTTACTATTCAATGCATAACAGGATCCGTGAAGCCTGATTCCAGGTGAGAGAGCCAGAACACAGGTCAGCTTGTGCACAGCCGTGCTTCCTATTCCAAGGCCCTCTGCACTCAGTGACTGGAAGCAGCGTGCTACGGGCGCTCCGGAACGCCGGAGAAAGAAACGAGGGGTGTCTTCCCAGACGGGCAGTTTTCGTGAATGGTAAGTCATTTAAACCGTCATTTTTGTATCAAAAGAGATGCAGAGATGC
This sequence comes from Macaca thibetana thibetana, assembly GCF_024542745.1. Classification (NCBI taxonomy): domain Eukaryota; kingdom Metazoa; phylum Chordata; class Mammalia; order Primates; family Cercopithecidae; genus Macaca; species Macaca thibetana. The sequence continues at coordinate 114,605,033 of NC_065598.1, forward strand.
TAGACAGTCTATTAATTTGAATGCATTTTAAAAACAAACTGCAAAGAGAGTTGTGGTATACAAGAGCCATTTCTGGCACTGCCCCCAGACTCCTGGGGAAACCAATTCAGTCTCCTCTGCCATTATAGATACTTCAGGAGAAAAATTTTTTAAAGTACTGCTGTACTGTATCATAGATTTTCAAGCATCCGTGTTACTGGGGTAAATTCTATTTCTCCTTTGAAGTTTGTGAACGTAGTATTTCTAATTTGCTTTTGAGGTTTTTAATAGTTAACATCTGTACAGGGTAATAAAAGTCAAATAGTAAAGAAAATATGTAAAATGAAAAGTAAACATCTTCCTGTCCTGCGTTTCCCATCACTAGTCCCCTCCTCAAAAGTCACCGTTATTAGCAATTTCTTGGCTATCCATCCCCCCAAAACGAATGCATATTGCTGTAACGGCCGCTGATTTGTTTTATCGGAATCGTATTCTGACCACTTGGATTCAAAATGGCATGATTCTTTTAGAACCGAGTCAGACTGTGGAGTACCAGGACTAACAGAAGCTGTCGGAGGCAGGAGGGCAGGGAAAGGGTAGCTTCCGGACTCTGAGCAAGGATTTCTAAGTGTCGCCATTTATTAAAATCCTAACCTGGGTATTTTGTTTGTTTGTTTGTTTGTTTGTTTTTGTTTTGCCGGAGGGAGGTTAGTTTTGGCCGCTGAGTGACCTGGGGACAAGTCACTTCTAACATCAGGGTCTTGGTTTCTTATCCTTGAATGGAGAAATTTGGGGAACAGACAAACTCTAAAGTCCCTTCTAGTTTAGATGTCCTCCAGCTCCATCATTTTTACGGAAAGCAGAGCTGGTGAAAAGACTGGGATTAGGTGATTTAATCCTTTCAGAGAACATTTTAAAATATCTAACACAGTCATAAATGAATAGTCTCTGACTCAGAGCAGTCATTTACAGACTGTGTGAGTGGGTTGGCATTGGCAAGTAAAATTACGAATGTAAAGATTTACATTAATTTCAGGACCAAGAAGCTGAGCAACAAATTACAGCTCAGTGTTTGGGTCAGAGGTGCTCTGATTTACCTCAAAATAATTAACATCTGTCTTCTCAAAGCCTCATCTTATTATGTGTAATGTGCACTTCCGTATGCAGGTTGAGATTTATTTGAACAACAAATATTAGGCGCTGCAATTTTGTACACAAAAATGCCTTGTGTTCCACTCCAAATGTTTGGAGGAGCTTTCCTATCATTTCAGCCATTATTTGCTTTATGTGCAGGTGAACAAGGTCAGATGCATGGTGCTCTTCTTAGCCAAAGGCTTAAGAGAGCCTTTGGTATCCCGGCAACAAATATAAACAGTATTCAAGCGACAGATTGGGCAGTTGCTTTCACTGGACCCTCATCAGAGACAAAACTGAGTTAAATTAAAGGAGTCTATTAATCCTTGGCTTTTCCATGACTATCAGGGAAGGGGACAGTGAAAAGAGGGGGTTATTTTGATGGCGAGCATCCATCCTGGGATTTCATTTCCTTGGGCAACTTTCGTAACATGGGGAGGCAATTTAGCACTGTTGAGATTTTAGAGAACATGCCGAATTTGATCACATGGCATGTTACACTGTCTCTAACGTTTTCAGTCCCGGAATGGAGATGGTTATGGTTGCAAAGACATAACCAGAATAAAGTATCAGTTAAATAGCTGTTGACTGGTAACTTCTGAGGGCCTCGTGTTTGGGAATGAAAAGGAAAACTCTTCTGTCTAAATGAGCTCCAATACCCGGTTCGGCAAGAAACAGACATCTCATGGGCAGAGGCAAAGGCAGATGTACTGTGGAGCTAAGGATGCTTCCCCTTTGAAGCCACCCTTTGCATGGGCCCCTCCCAAGCCCTAACCACGTATTCATTTGGTCATATGGTTTGGCAACATTTTCAAAAGATAAATTTTGTGTTTTTAAAAAGAGGGAGCCAAAATCATATAAGCTGACACTTCCACAAAACCCAGATGCACTCCTGCCCGTGGAACTGGAGTAGATGAAGGAATTTGGAGGCAGCCCTGTACATCAGTCTGGGGTTTCCTCACCACCTGACCTCCCTCAGAGCACACCACTCCTCTTCTTTCTGCTCAGGACTCGCTCATGAGAAGCTTTGAGGCTACAGGTCTCATTTTCAAATACCAAACTTTCTTACTTGACAACAATTCAACTTTTACTTAACTGTTTTGTGCCTTAGTTTCCCCATGTGGAATATGGGGATAACATTAGTACCTACCTCATAGGAATAGTGTGAAGATTAAAGGAGTTAATATATGTAAAGTGCTTAGAACAATGCTAGGCACCTGCTTTACACAATTTTGCTCTTATTATGACTATTACTGATTTTGTTTTTGAGACAGAGTCTTGCTCTGACGCCCAGGCTGGAGTTCAGTGGTGTGAACTTGGCTCACTGCAACCTCCACCCGCTGGGTTCCAGCGATTATCCTGCCTTAGTCTCCCGAGTAGCTGGGACAACAGGTGCACGCCACCACACCTGGCTAATTTTTGTATTTTTATTAGAGACGGGGTTTCACCATGTTGGCCAGGTTGTCTCGAACTCCTGGCCTCAAGTGATCCAACCGCCTCAGCCTCCCAAAGTGTTGGGATTACAGGTAGGAGCCACTGCACCTGGCCCAACTGTTATTGTTTTATTGAAATGCTTTAAATTATTTTCACTTCATTCATGGGAGAATGGTTTAATGGATTTTTCCTTGACCTGCAGATTTTCTAAAACAGTCTCAAGAAAATGCTATATATACTATAGAAAGTGGATCTCACACACACACACACACACAGAGAGAGAGAGAGAGAGAGAGAGAAGGTTGTAAAGAAAGAAAAGGACATTTTTGGAATGGACTGAATGAATAGAAACATGTGCTTATGGTGATAATCCTGAGCTCTAACTCAGAGCCCTTATTTTACAACACTGATTATGAAAGAGACCAAAGATCAAAGATAAATCCGTCCTGCCTCACAACCAGACTGCATTGCTCACCTGACCCAGGGGCCACTGTGTGATCACCAAGATTCTTCTCACAGCTTCCTTTGCTCTTGTAGTATTTCAAGGAATCCGTGAGGTCCCAGCCTGATTACCCAACCATATGATTTCACTCCCTAGGGAAAGAAGCTGCAGGGTGGAGAAAATTTACCGAGACCTTTAGAAGCAAAGGATCTCCTTTCACTTTTACAACTAAGTCCAGGGTTCAGGAGTCCATTTATTACAAAAATTGAGCCTCATAGTGGCTTTACCCCGGAAGTCAAGATCGGGGGTAAAGGCGCTTGGGCTTCTGGGTAAAAGCATGCTGTTTGCCAATTAAGACAGAAAGCTAGGAGTTTGACTACTGAAATTGTAATCCCACTTTGGCTCCATGCTTCTTTGTCTTCGGTCATATCACATCCCGTCACTTGTTAGTGGCTCAGTTTGTCTACCAGGAAACCTGGAAATCGACTTTCCTTGTTTAAGCTACAATATAATTTCTCAAATCTACTGTGGGCTGTGGTTCTTTTTGGAGTTTCTAGGGCTAGACAGATTGAATTAAGTTAAGCCTGCATCTTCAGATTAAACAATCGATACAAACAGGTAACAGTAATTTCTCTAAAACTACAGAATCAAGATCATAGCTCATTATTTTGACATCTTATATGCCAGATGTTGTGCTACACACTTTACACGGATTAACTCTCCCGATTGTCTCAACAGTCCTGAGAGGCAGGTATTATTATTCACTCCATTTCACAGCTGTGAAACTGAAGCTTAGAGAGGTGAGGTAATGTCCTCTGAGCTATCTGACTCGGCAAAAGGTTTCAAAGAGAACTTCAAGGTGACCCTGTCCAACTATTTATTTGGGGTCATGAACTGTATTAAAATATGAAAGCCGGCCGGGCGCGGTGGCTCACGCCTGTAATCCCAGCACTCTGGGAGGCCGAGGCGGGCAATCATGAGGTCAGGAGATCGACAGCATCCTGGCTAACACAGTGAAACACCATCTCTACTATCTCTACTAAAAAATACAAAAAAATAAAAATAAAATAAAATTAGCCGGGCGTGGTAGCGGCGCCTGTAGTCCCAGCTACTCGGGAGGCTGAGGCAGGAGAATGGCGGGAACCCGGGAGGCGGAGCTTGCAGTGAGCTGAAATCCGGCCACTGCACTCCAGCCTTGGAGACAGAGCAAGACTCCGTCTCAAAAATAATAATAATAATAATAAAAATATGAAAGCCGAGTAGTTTCAATACCAACGGACAAAATCCATCTGACAAATATTAAATAGAAATTATAATAACCTCAGTTGGATAAAAAAAAGAGATGACAAAAGAAAAAAATAAATTATAATAACCAAAGCACTGTTTATAAAGTCCATTTTTAGAGTATGGGTTATTTTCTATTTTTGGCCAATTTAAGAATTATGGTCATTAAAAACTACTTGACCCTAAAGCTCCAGAGTTAAATTCTATTTCATTCACATTTCTATGGCTTTTCCAAGACAGATCTTCCTTTTAAATGACGGCTCTTCGCAAGGAATACTGAGCCTCTCTCTAAGGTTACAAGCCTGAGGCTGAAGTCATTAGGACTCTGGGTAAGGCCCATACCAACTAACACAACCACAGGAGGAGGTGGTGTTGGCCGCACCCTTACCTCTAGCCAGGGTTGGCTCTCAGAAAAATGCAGTGAGGCTGGGCGCAGTGGCTCATGCCTGTAATCCCAGCACTTTGGGAAGCCTAGGCAGGCAGATCACCTGAGGTCAGGAGTTCGAGACCAGCCTGGCCAACACGGTGAAACCCCATCTCTGCTAAAAATACAAAAATTAGCCGGGTGTGGTGGCGGGCACCCATAATCCCAGCTACTCAGGAGACTGAGGCAGGAGAATCGCTTGAACCCAGGAGGCGGAGGCTGCAGTGAGCTGAGATCACACCATTGCACTTCAGCCTGGGTGACAGAGTGAGACTCTGCCTCAAAAAAAAGAAAAAAAAAAGAATAAAAGAAAAAGAAAAAGGCAGTGAGTTGGGCTTTGGGCTATTTATCTGATTGCACCTTATATTGAGAGACAGTACTGTGCGCCTCATGTTCTGTTCCTCCTCCTGCACATGATCTGCAGTTCCACTTGCCATTTCCTACCTATGCCATTCAATTCCATATTTCCAAGCTTGGCTGTACTATTATTTTTTCCCAGCATGCCCTTACCTGCCTCTCTGCCAGGGCATTATCCTTCAAGACCCAGCTCAGATTGCACCACCTCTGGGAGCCTTCCCAGACTCCACCTGCCCGTACTCATTGCTCTCTCCTCTGCACTTCTAAAGTAATCTATCTCTGTCAGCTCCACACAGGCAGATATTTTGTCTGTTTCATTCATGTGTCCCCAGTGCCTAGAACAGTGCCTAGCACATAGTAGATGTTCAAGAAATATTTGTTAAGTGAATGAATTATAATGTTTATTTCATGGTATCACAGCCAAGTGTTGACTTGTCTGTCCTCATTAAGGGCTATGTCTCGTATCTCTTTACATTCCTAAAGCTCAGGATAGAACCTAACACATAGTGAACGTGTGGTAAATGTTTGCTGAAGGAGGAGATAAATGAGAAAATGGGCCAGGCACGGTGGCTCACGCCTGTCATCCCAGCACTTTGGAAGGCCAAGGAGGGTGGTCATTTGAGGTCAGGAGTTCGAGACCAGCTTGGCCAACATAGTGAAACACTGTCACTACTAAAAATACAAAAAATTAGCTGGGCGCGGTGGCACATGCCTGTAATGCCAGCTACTCAGGAGGCTGAGGCCGGAGAATCGCTTGAGCCCAGGAGGTAGAAGTTGCAGTGAACTGAGATCGCACCACTGCACTCCAGCCAGGGCAACAGAGACTCTGTCTCTTAATAAAGAAATGAATAAAATAACCAGGCGCAGTGGCTCATGCCTGTAATCCCAGCACTTTGGGAAGCTGAGGCAGTCGAATCACTTGAGGTTGGGAGTTTGAGACCAGCCTGGCCAACACAGTGAAAACCCATCTCTACTAAAAATACAAAAATTAGCTAGGTGTGGTGGCATGCGCCTGTAGTCCCAGCTACTAGGGAAGCTGAGGCAGAAGAATCGCTTGAACCCGAGAGATGGAGGTTGCAGTGAGCCAAGATTGAGCCACTGCACTCTAGCCTGGGCAACAGAGGGAGACCCTGTCTCAAAAATAAATAAATAAATAAATATATATATATATATATTACAAAATAAATAGAGAATGAATGAATGGCATGTTGTAGGGTTTGTGCATTGGTTATTGATTGGCATGAATGAATTTTGGCTCAATCCAGCCACTTGATACCTGGGAACAATTCTGTAGCAATAAATGTACAGGGTCTTTCTTTCTTTTTCATTTTCTTACATCATAATTCAGCAAATGTCCAGGGCCTTTTGACTTGCCGCTATTGTTTTTCCAGCCCCCAGGCTTACAGGGAAGATCTCTGGACACTGCAGGGGTTGGGAAACCAACTAGTTCCTGTACTGCTGCTATGTTGTCCATGCTAGAGAATCCGAGAGGCAGGACCTTGGCACACACCCCTCCCCTCCTGAAATCTGTGTGAAAAACAGCTGAAGAACCACATCCAGGGCTTCTACCATACTGTGTTCATGGGGTGCTGGCCTGTGCCACACATGTGCCGGCCGTTTTGTCATGAGCCCCTAACACAGAGCCCTCCACATAGTAAGTGCCTGATGGATGTCTGGTTGTGATGATGACAATATTGAACAGTGGCTGTCACAAAACATGACTCAGGCCACTCCAAGGAGACAGGAACAGACATGTTCCTGGGGCACTTAAGGACGCCGTGAATAAAGCTGTACCAACTGCACACCCATGTGACTGATTAGGGCTGATTAGGCCAGACCTGCTCCCAGACCTGGGCCTAATGTTCCCAGCTTCTAAGACAATTTCAGCCACTAAAAGCCCTCGAGAACCCTTGAGTGAATGTGGCCCTCTTTGACCTGCTCAGGAAGCAGGCAGTTTGTTCTCTCTCACTTGTGAGTGGGAGGCCTCCAGGAGTGCAGCAGCGGACTTGCTCAGGAGTAACATCCCTTGTCATTTCTTGAGCTTTGACTGTGGGCCAGGCACTCTTTTCATTGTGTCTGGGTACCCATTTAATCCTTTCAGTGGCCTTCTGATGCAGGTGCTAGCATTACCATTTCCCAGATGAGGAAACTGAGGCACCTGGCAAGCCACGTGTAACACCTGCAGCTGAAAACAAAGGGAACCCCTCCCCCAACTTAGAGAGAGTCAGGAAGCAGCACTTAATGGTGCCGTGCCTGGAAAATAAGCACGCAGACCCAGAGGAAGGGGAGAGGTTCAGGCTCTTTGGGGACCATCAGCCTGTCTGGGGACCTACTCCATGTGAGGAGCCCCTGGAGAGGCGCTTGGTGCAGTGGTTAAGAGCATGGTTCCGCCCCTTTCCAGCTGTGAAATGGTGAGCAAGATTCTAAGTCTCACTGCCTCAGCTTGCTCAGCCGGAAAATGGGGTCAAGAACACCACCTGCCTGGCACTGTAGTGAGGATGAAATAAATTAGTATTTGCGAGGCGCTTGGCACAAAGCCTAGCATATAATATGCGCTTAAGTGTTTGTTAAATGACTACGGGCTCTCTCAGAGTCGGCCCCTTCCCTTTAAGCGCCGGTTTTGTAATCTGGCAAACTTTGTAAAGAGCGCTCTCAGCGCGGTGGCTGAAACAGTCCGCTAGGACTGTGCGGAGTAGCAGCAGAAGGAAATGCCCCCGCCCGCCAGGCGGGGAGCTGCAGACAACTAGGAGCGAGGAGGGCTGGACACACACAGAGCGAAAAACGCTGCTATTGCGGGCCTAATGGCGGTTGAAAGTCGCGGAAGTGCAAGGTTGGCTGAGAAAGTCGCAGCGCAGCTGCAGCGGCAGCGGCCGATGGCCAACTCCTTCCTTTTCCAGTCCACGCGCCCAGGCGGGTCTCCGGCCGCCTCTCGCAGCTGCCTGCAGAGGGCGCGCTGCTTCTCGCCTCGGCCTGGGCACCGCGGCCGATCCCGCTGGGAGAGCTGTGTCCTCTACGCAGGCCGCTTTCCACCAAGCTCAGCTAAACCCACCGCCTTCTAAGAAGCCTCCCCTGGCCGCTCCAGCCAAACTCTTCCTCCTCCGAACCCCCAAAGCATCATCAGCACTGCATAATTTAGAACTTGGATATGTGCTGGCTGGTCACTGTGTCCTACGTATCGTACAAATCTTGGCTCAACAATATCACACTTTGCATTTCTCCCCCGAGTCACACGCGGCCCTTGGCATACCGGCAGCCGCAAAGCGTGTGCCCAGCAAACACCTGGTGTACCTCTACTAGATCTCACTGTATTGGCTCCCAAAGGAGACTCTCAGGATCCCTGATGTCGCCAAGCTCTGGGGTGGCACAAGGGACACCTGGGAGGATGCCTGCATGGCTTCAGTTGCCACTTCAAGCCTTCACTGACCAGATGAGGTCGGTGTAGCCCACATCAGAAGGTAATGCCTTCGTGCAAAGGAAACCCTCTGCCGGGGAATCCATTGATATGGAAACATTTGCTGAACCCCAGCTTTGGTGCAGAGCCCTGTGCTGGGCACCAGGGACACAGTGAGGAATAAACAGGATTCTTGTGGTGATGGGAGGCAGTGTAGAAAAATGAGAATGGCAAGAGATTTAGAGTCAGGCTGGGCGCGGTGGCTCACGCCTCTAATCCCAGCACTTTGGGAGGCCAAGGGAGGCAGATTATTTGAGGTCTGGAGTTCGAGACCAGCTTGACCAACATGGTGAAAGCCTGTCTCTACTAAAAATACAAAAAAATAAATAAATAAATTAGCCGGGCGTGGTGGCGCATGCCTGTAGTCTCAGCTACTCGGGAGGCTGAGGCAGGAGAATCGCTTGAACCCTGGGAAGTGGAGGTTGCAGTGAGCCAAGATTGCACCACTGCACTTCAACCTGGGCGACTGAGTGAGACTCCGTCTCAAAAAAGAAAAGAAAGAGAGAGAGAGAGAGATTTAGAATCAGAAAATGCCCCACAGGCACTAGCTCTGTGGCCTTGGGCACATCATGTCACTTCTTTGAGTCTCAGTTTCCTCTTCTGTATCTCTAAGGGAGTCTGGAGTAGGGTAGGGGTGGTCAGATCTATAATGATAGCCAGATTTATAATGTTTTAATTTTCATGAGAACATATTTAGCCCTAAAGTAAGTAGTTTAAATTACATTTTTAACAGTACACATTTTTATTTATTTTATTTATTTTTTTATTTATATTTTTTGAGATGGAGTCTCGCTCTGTTACCCAGGCTGGAGTGCAGTGGCGTGATCTCAGCTCACTGCAACCTCCGCCTTCTAGGTTCAAGCGATTCTCCAGCCTCAACCTCCCGAGTAGCTGGGATTACAGGCACGCATCACCATGTTCGGCTAATTTTTTGTATTTTTAGTAGAAGCAGGGTTTCACCATGTTGGTCAGGCTGGTCGAACTCCTGACCTCAAGTGATCCGCCCACCACGGCCTCCCAAAGTGCTAGGATTACAGGTGTGAGCCACTGTACCCAGCCACATGTTTTCATTTTTTAATCGATACATAATATTTGTACATATTTATGGGATACCTGTCATATTTTCATATATGCATGCAGTGTGTAATGAACAAATCCACCTATTTAGCATATCCATCACCTTGAGCATTTATCATCTTTGTGTTGGGACCATTTCAAATCTTCTAGCTATTTTGAAATGTACAATATATTGTTGTTAACCCTAGCCACTCTACAGTGCTACAGTACTCGAGAATTTATTCCTTCCATTTATTTATTTTATTTAGTTAGTTAGTTAGTTAGTTAGTTGGTTATTTTTTCTTTTGTGACGGAGTCTTGCTCTGTCGCCCATGCTGGAGTGCAGTGGCACGATCTCGGCTCACTGCAAGCTCCGCCTCCCGGGTTCACGCCATTCTCCTGCTTCAGCCTCCCAAGTAGCTCGGACTACAGGCGCCCCCCTCCACGCCTGGCTAATTTTTTGTATTTTAGTAGAGATGGGGTTTCACCACGTTAGCCAGGATGGCCTCTATCTCCTGACCTCGTGATCCACCCACCTTGGCCTCCCAAAGTGCTGGGATTACAGGTGTGAGCCACTGCGCCCTGCTTATTTATTTTTGAGACAGAGTTTCATTCTGCCGCCCACGCTGGAGCACAGTGGTGGGATCTCTGCTCACTACAACCTCTACCTCCTGGGTTCAAGGGATTCTCATGCCTCAGCCTCGTGAGTAGCTGGGATTGTAGGCGCTCACCACCACACCCAGCTAATTTTGTATTTTTAGTAGAGATGGGATTTCACCAGGTTGGCCAGGATGGTCTCGAACTCCTGACCTCAAGTGATCTTCCTACCTCAGCTTCCCAAAGTGCTGGGATTACAGGCATGAGCCACTGCACCTAGCCTTATTCCTTCCATTTAGCTGCAACTTTGTAACCAACCTCTCCCTATCCTCCCCTCCCCTCTACCTTTCCCAGCCTCTAATAATCATAATTCTACTCTCTACTTCTATGAGCTCAGGGATTTTTTTTAGCTCCCACATATAAGTGAGAACATGCAGAACATGCCCGACTTATTTCACTTAACATAATGTCCTCCAGGCTCATCCATCTTGTCATGAATGACAAGATCTCATTCTTTTTTATGGCTGAATAATATTCTGCTGTGTATATGTACCACATTTTCTCTATCCATTCATCCATTGATGGACACTAAGATTGATTCCATATCTTAGCTATTGTAAATAATGCTGCAATAAACATGGAGAGGCAGGTATCTCTTCAATACATGGATTTCCTTTTTGGGGGTAAATATCCAGTAGTGAGTGGAATTGCTGTATCATATGGTAGTCCTATTTGTAGGTTTTCATTTTTTATTTTTTTTAGAAACCTCCATATCATTTTCCATATGGCTGTACTAACTTATATTCTCATCAACAATGTACAAGTCCCCTTTTCTCTGCATCCTCCCCAGCACTTTTTTTTTTTTTTTTGTCTTTCTGACAATAGCTGTTCTAGCTGGGATATACATTATATTTTTTAAGTTGAAACATAAAATGGAAGTGATGGTGTTTTGTGAAAACCAAATGATAAAATACTTGTGAAAGCTGTTAGTAACTGAAAGAGGTACCACAAAGCTTCATTATGTTTACCACTGCTAAAATATATAGGAGGCACCCAGTTAATGTTTCTTGAGGAGAATGGAAATGTTTCCTGAGTGATAGGATCCATTTATAAATATGAGAGTTAAGAATGCCAGAACATCTGACATGTGCCAAATGAGCTGTCCAGATGATAAGTATTTAATGGATTCGCTTAGAGAGCAATCACTGGGGGCGGGTGGTCAGGGCTGCACGGTGGAGGTGAGATTTGAGTTGGGCCCTGATGACTGCATTGATCTGTGGTGAAGAGGTATGGGGAAGACAATCCAGACAGAGGGAAGGGCATGCACTAAGGGCACAGAAGCAGGAAGATATGAATGATTGGGAATGCCAAGTGCAGGAGGACAGGGCCCTCTGCCTCTGCTCTACCCTCAGTGCCTAGCACAGTCCCTGACACATAGTAGGCTCTCAATATGTGTTTGCTCACACACAAAGTAGGATGGGTGTTGGACGATGAATACAGATGTGGTGTGAGGTGTGGGTTGAAGTGGAGGAGAAGAGGAGACACAGGTGTCCATGGTTGTTGCAACAGCAAAGGGATTAGGGACAGGCTAGGGTGATGGCAATGGGAGTGAAAGGATAGGTATGGCAGAGAAAGCAGAATAACAGAACTTGGTTTTTTTTGTTTGTTTGTTTTTGTGTTGTTTTGTTTTTGTTGTTGTTGTTTTTGAGACGGAGTCTCACTCTGTCTCCCAGGCTGGAGTGCAATGGCGCAGTCTTGGCTCATTGCAACCTCCGCCTCCCGGGTTCAAGTGATTCTCCTGCCTCAGCCTCCTGAGTAGCTGGGATTCGATTACAGGCGCGTGCCACCACACCTGGCTAATTTTTGTATTTTTAGTACAGACAGGTTTTCACCATGTTGGTCAGGCTGGTCTCGTACTGCTGACCTCATGATCCACCCGCCTCAGCCTCCCAAAGTGCTGAGATTACAGGCGTGAGCCACCGCGCCTGGCCAGAACTCGTTATTTTTGAAAGGAAACTGTGGAGAGATGACGCAAATTAGAAAAGAGAGATAGGTATGAGCTCAGAAAGGTGCGGAGACCTGCTGCGTGTGTTTTACTGCCAAAAAGCACAGAGCTGAGCCTGTCTGCAACCCCCTGTCAAAGTGTAAAATAACCCAGAAGACTCACAGGGGGTTCTGCTGGCCCTGGTCAGTGAAAGTCGGAATGACCAATTCCCAGACGCTGCAAATTTTTCGGGCAATGACATTTTCTCAGGAATTTTAGAGACTGCCTGTATTTTTTTTTCCCTCTCTTCCTTCAAATTGTCAGGACAGCACAGTCCACAAGGGGGCAGATTATATCTGGCAAAGTCCAATTATGATGGCAATACTGGTGAAATTAAAAGACAATCTCCTGGCTGGGCGCTGTGGCTCACGCCTGTAATCCCAGCACTTTGGGAGTCTAAGGTGGGCGGATCACTTGAGGTCAGGAGTTCAAGACCAGCCTGGCCAATATGGTGAAACCCCATCTCTACTAAAAATACAAAAATTAGCTGGGCGTGGTGGCATGTGCCTGTAATCCCAGCTACTCGGGAGGCTGAGCCAGGAGAATGGCTTGAACCCAGGAGGCGGAGGTTGCAGTGAGCCGAGATCGTTCCATTGCACTGTAGCCTGGGTGTCGCAGCGAGACTCCATGTCAGAAAAAAAAAAAAGAGGCAATCTCCCCTCACAGGTGCTTCAGCTATCTGAACAAGCACAAAGAGGATATCAATGCCATTCATTTCCCCGGCCCTATTAGCAGGAGCTGCAACATCAGAGGTGTGCGTGTTGCCATGTGGCAATGAGGCGAGCCCTGGGAAGCCAAAGAGCCAATGTCCCCTACAGGGGACATTGGTTATTGGCCAAACTTGACACTTCCTCCAGCTTCTAGCTCCTGGACACCTCACCATTTGCATCTCCAGGAAGGAGCAGAGTGTGAGGCCCAGTGGGCCTGATGGTGCTAGGAAGACCCCTGCAAACTGAGATCAGTCGGGCAAGTGCCCACTGCAAGCTGAGCCCAGGATTGGGTGTGGGGAGGTGGAAATCCAGGAGAAATCAAAGACTCCTTCACTAAACCCAATCTGATGGAAGAGAAAAGGCAAGCCCACACTGGTTCAGAGATCACAGAGACCTGGGTTCAGATCTCGGCCCCATCACTTCTTAGCACTATGTTATAAGTCAAGCTGCTTAACTTCCTGAACCTCAGTTACCTCATCTGTAAAATGGGGAGGGTAAAAACAGTACCCACCTCACAGGGTGGTTGTGGGGTTTCAGTGAGATACTGCATAAATGAGATACAGCCTGGCTCACAGGTAGTGCTCAGGAAATGGTAGCTGGAATCCATGTTATCGTTCCAGTAACAACAAAGCAAGGTGGTAGCACTGACTATATTGAGTACAGAAAAACCCTGGAAGACACAACCGGCAGCTGGGAAGTGGGTTTTTCCCTGAGTGATTGAAGGTGAAGGGGCAGGAGGTGTGAGAACGGAGCAGAGAGGGCATTCCAGAAAGAGGGAAAGAGAGGATGTGTTCAGGGCTGGCGCCATGGGTCTGCATCAGCAAGGACGGAGGCTGCTGTGATAGGGCTGAGTGGTTTCAGGCCCAGCCCAGCCAGGTACAGGCAGCTGCTCAGCTCCCTGACTGTGCATTAAGAAGTCAGTGAAGAAGTAATATGAGGGGCCGGGTGCGGTGGCTCATGCGTGTAATCCCAGCACTTCGGAGGCCAAGGCTGGTGTATCGCCTGAAGTCAAGAGTTCAAGACAAGCCTGGCCAACATGGTGAAACTCCGTCTCTACAAAAAACACAAATATTAGTCAGGCGTGGTGGCAGGTGCCTGTAATCCCAGCTACTTGGGAGGCGGAGGCAAGAGAATCACGTGAACCTGGGAGGTGTAGGTTGCAGTGAGCCGAGATCATGCCGCTGCACTTCAGCCTGGGTGACAGAGCGAGACTCGGTCTCAAAAACAAAAGTAAAAACAAAGAAGTAATATGAGGGAAAGAGTGTCTCGGATGATTGTTAGAGAAGTCTCTCGGTCTCCAGCCACAGCGTTTTAGAAGAGGAAGGCAAATCCATGACAGCAAGCTACGGAAGATGAGGCCCAATCTCCCTCTGCAGGTGCAGAGAAGCTGATAATATGGGATAAGCGACTCTGCAAGTTTCTTTCTTCTGGGCCTGAACATCTATCTAGAATTCCAAGAACATGACCCAATGGGACCCAGAAGCCAGCCCACAAAACCATCAGCTATCAACTGCAAAATGCTCATCCCAGGCCTGTGTCCCCCAACCCCCAAACTCCCCACCCCAGGGACAGTAAACTGGAAGGCTATTCTTGACATTTCTGATCCCAGGGCCTGGTCTAAGGTTTTCATTTCCATGCTGGGTTTTGTTTTCTTGTTTTGTTTGTTTTTTTAGACAGAGTCTTGCTCTGTCACCCAAGCTGGAGTGCAGTGGCGTGAGCTCAGTACAACCTCAACCTCCCGGGTTCAAGCGATTCTCCTGCTTCAGCCTCCCAAGTAGCTGGGACTACAGGCATGTGCGACCACACCCAGCTAAATTTTTGTATTTTTAGTAGAGACAGGTTTTTGCCCTGTTGGCCAAGCTGGTCTCGAACTCCTGACCTCAAGTGATCTGCCCCCCTTCAGCCTCCCAAAGTGTTGGGATTACAGGTGTGAGCCACCGCACCTGGTCCATCCTGGTTCTCTAAGTTTAACTTCCCCTGTGAGTAGATCTTTTTAGGGCCCTGACAGAGCCAGCAGAGCTGGGCTCATTTCCTGTTTGCCCAGATGCTAAGCTGCCATATAACCCTTGGTTACACAGGCCCTTGGAAGGAAGCCTTGGACTAAATAGCCCCAAACAAGTGATAATAGAAAAGCCTTTTATATTTAGCTTTAGGATATTGTAAGTGATTTTTGGCAGCATATTTCTCTTCCTAAATAGAGTTGGATGGGGCTAATTAAAATTAACTTTATGGGATGCAGAATAGAAGAGTGGTTAAGAGCCTTTATAGACCAGCGGTATGGGCGCTCAGCCACACAATCTGGTTTTCAGTCTAGTCACCACCTTTTGCTAGCTGTTTATCTCCCTGAGTTTCTTCATCTGCAAAACACAGATATAGCCAGAATACCTTTCTCTTTGGGTATTTGTGAGGATTGCATGAAGACTAATACATGTAACACAGCCTGATGTCTGGCCCTTGGAAGCATTCAATAAACGGAGGCAGTCATAGTTATCACGACATTATTTCCCTAGCAGACCCACTGGGCTTTGGATAAAGGAAGTCTAAAGGTAGCCTGGGGGAGGGGTATATGAGGGAAAAGTCAGGCCAGGATTAAAAACTGTCAGCATCGGCCCGGCACGGTAGCTCACATCTGTAATCGTACCACTTTGGGAGGCGGAGGCAGGTGGATCACTTGAGGTCAGGAGTTTGAGACTAGCCTGGCCAACATGGCAAAACCCTGTCTCTACTAAAAAATACAAAAATTAGCCGAGTGTCGTGGCAGGTGCCTGTAGTCCCAGCTACTTGGAAGGTTGAGGCAGAAGAATTGTTTGAACCCAAGAGGCAAAGGTTGCCGTGAGCCAAGATCATACCTGTGTGACAGAGTGAGACTCTGTCTCGCAAAAAAAAAAAAAAAAAAAAAAAATTGTCAGCCTATAATCCAGAAAAAAAAACAATCCACCTGTGGATAATTGCATTATCCACTTGTTATTCTTTTTTTTTTTTTTTTTTTTTTTGAAACAGGGTCTCACTGTTGCCCAGGCTGGAGTGCAGTGGTGTGATCAGAGCTCACTGCAGTCTCAAACTCCTGGCCTCAAGTGAGCCTCCTGCCTCAGTTTCCCAAAGTGTTTGGATTACAGGAGTGAACCACCACTCACGGCCAGAATGTGATTTCTTGGCCCTTTTTCTCAGGACTGTGCTAGCTCCTCAGCAGGTTTAGGCTAGAGTGAGCAGGTGGCGTTGCCCCAAGCCCAGTTGGATGCAGTGTGTCAGGAATCACTTCTCTATGCCAGGGAGTAGGTCTGGCTACGCACAGGTATGTGCTTGCAAGGTAAATAGTTGTTACTGACACAGTCACCTTTGTGAGGGGAGGAGGAGGCCATTGCCTATGGAAGGACAAAACTCCTTCTGCCTTAGGCGGGTCTTACCTGTCTCTGCATTCTTGTCAGATTATATATTGCTCTTGTGATGTGTTTGGAAAAAGACAAGAAAACACCCTTTTTTTTTTTTTTTTTTTTCTTCTTCTAGCCAGGACCTAGTCACCACCTTTTGCTAGCTGTTTATCTCCCTGAGTTTCTTCATCTGCAAAACACAGATATAGCCAGAATACCTTTCTCTTTGGGTATTTGTGAGGATTGCATGAAGACTAATACATGTAACACAGCCTGATGTCTGGCCCTTGGAAGCATTCAATAAACGGAGGCAGAGGGACTTCTAGAAGTCTAGAGGTAGAGGGACTTCTTAGAAGTCACTGTCATGGCTGAAGCCTCAATTCTGTCCTAAGCCAGGAAGCCAAATTGGTACATTCGCTCTTTTTTTTTTTTTTTTGACAGGGTCTCACTCCTGTCTCCCAGGCTGGAGTGCAGTGGCACAGTCTCAGCTCACTGCAGCCTCGATAGCCCAGGCTCAAGTGATCCTCCCACCTCAGCCCCTAAAGTAGCTGGAATTACAGGCATGAGCTACCATGCCCAGCTAATTTTTGTATTTTTAGTAGAGACAGGGTTTCACCATGTTGGTCAGGCTGGTCTTGAACTCCTGACCGCAGATGATCTGCTGAGCCATCATGCCTGGACTAGTAAATTCAGTCTTTATATCATGGCTCCTCCATTGTTGTCAGTAACTCTAGCACTGTAAACATGCTTTTGTGAGCTCATGCTGCTATTTACTTCTCTATTACACATTTACATATTTGTGTCTCCCTGTTATCACATTTATCTTTTGAATGGGTAATATATTGGTAATATATCCTCAGATACCAAATTGACAAGGTATAAAGGGTTTACAGTAACAAGTTAGTTTCCCTCCCACCCCTGTTCCCTTGCCACCCACAGGTAATCTCCATGACCACATTCTGGTGTTCCCTTCCAGAGATAAGCTATGCCTATCCAGGCATCTATTATTTTAGGTGGTAGCGTTCTTTCTCATATTTGTATCCCAGTGCCTAGAGAAGTGCCAAACAAGTGTGCTGTCAAAAAAATCTTGTTGGTTGCATGTTTGTTGCTCCAGATTTGTTGCCCTCATCCCAGCCATGGGTGCCTGAACTCTCTAGTTGAAATTTCCACAAGCTTATCAAAATTTTACCTGGGGCCAAGCGTGGTGGCTCACGCCTCTAATCCCCGCACTTTGGGAGGCCAAGGCAGGCGGATCAGCCTGGTCAACATGGTGAAACCCCGGATCTACTGAAATTAAAAATTAGCTGGGCGTCGTGGCGGGTGCCTGTAATCCCAGCTACTTGAGAGGCTGAGGCAAGGAGAATCTCTTGAACCTGGGAGGCAGAGGTTGCAGTGAGCTGAGATTGCGCCATTGCACTCCAGCCCAGGCAAGAGTGTGAGACTCTGTCTCAAAACAAACAAACAAAAAAAAATTTTTTTTTACCTGTTTGGACTTGCAGCTCTGGCTTTATTTTCTCCAGACTGAAATTTACAAAGAGGCTACCGGGGCCTTGCTTAATATAAACAAGTTATTCTCTTTCACAATAGAATTCTAAAGAGCACCCTAATGCATGGATTTTCTTCCCTGCTCTGCTTAGTGTAAAACTGAAGCTTAGCCCCAGCTCCTCTTTGTTAGGTGACTGTTCCCTGAGGCAAGGGTTAAAGAGACTTTGATGCTGCTCATCTTAGGGGAGTCTCTATGCATACTCATCTCAGAATTCTGGCTCAGGAAATAAAATGCAGGAGTTTCCACTGCAGTATTCCTCAGTCCTTGACAGACCTGGGTTTTCCAGAAGCATCCAGACAGCAGTGCCACCTTCATATTCTCTCATATTCTTTCTCTCTCTCTCTCTCTCTCTCTCTCTCTCTCTCATACACACACACACACATACACACACACACACACACACTTTTTTCTCCCTGATGTGGCTAGGGGACAGGCTGGACTCCTGCACTTAATCCATATAAAAGAACCTAAGGAAGAAAGAAAAAGGGAGGAGTAAGAGGGCCACTCCCTGTCCTGTTCTATGATCACGAGGCTTGTAAACTTAAAGAGGCAGCAGGGCAGAGTGCCGAAGCAAACAGAGGCTGCCTGGGCTGGAATCCTGACTCTGCCATTTATCACCTGTGTGACTTTGAAACCACCTTTGCAAAATTATAACTGAGGAAGTTATGATAGTGCAAGAAATCAGACCTAACCGATTCCGTCTTGCTTCTAACCTTTAAGCTGTCCTTGTTCATTGCTGGGCATAGGCCGAACTCTCCATTGCAATTCCCCTGTCTTGATAAATCGTCTCCGTCTAGGCAGTGAGCAAGGTGAACCCATTGGGCAGTTACAACTTTGGACAAGTTATTTAACCTCTCTCTGCTTCCATTTCTTCCACCGTAAAATGGGGATAACTGTACCTACTTTAAAAGACTTGTTATGAGGAGTTGGTGAGTTAACAGACTATAATGCATTTAGAACGGTGCCTGGGCATGTGGTAAGTGCCATATACATGCTATTTATTTATTTATTATTTTCATTTTATTTTATTTTATTTTATTTTTGAGATGGAGTCTCACTCTGTTGTCCAGGGTGGAGTGCAATGGTGCAATCTCAGCTCACTGCAACCTCCACCTCCTGGGTTCAAGCAATTCTCCTGCCTCAGCCTCCCAAGTAGCTGGGACTACAGGTGCCCACCACCATGCCTGGCTAATTTTTGCATTTTTAGTAGAGACAGGGTTTCACCATGTTGGCCAAAAACTCCTGACCTCAGTTGATCTATCTGCCTCGGCCTCCTAAAGTGCTGGGATTACAGGCGTGAGCCACTGCGCCCGGCCTACACATGCTTTTTAAACAAAACGAAAAATGTCCATGTCAGTGGTTCCTGTGTTAGATGCATGTCCCTCTATTCCCTGGCTATAAGTTTCAAGGTTTTCACTTACTGATCTTGGGCCCTTTGGTGCGTTTTTTTTTCCTATTGGGAAAAAGCTAAATGTTGTCTTGTATGGTGCATTTCTTACACAGAAAGGAAAAACTAAAAAATAGCCTGTATCTAGGCTAAAATTCCTGTGTAAAGGCAAGATTGTGTCATCCAAAGTTCTTACTACACTTTTTCCTGGTGCTGCTCTTGGGGCCCCCACTCTGCCCCGAGAGGGCTGGTAAGAGTCCACAGGGGAGCTTCCCCCGCCCGGGCCGTCTAGGAAGAGTTGCTGTGGCTACTGAGCTGATCAAAGGTCTCAGCCTCCACAGAGAAGCATGTGCTGCTGTGGCAATGGGCCTGAGGATACGGGGCCCCGGGGTTGCAGAGCAAGACAACGATCCAGAATCCAGCTGTTGTCTCAGCCATCATCTGAGGTCATTCTGCCAGATTGGCAGGCTGTGCCCTAGACCACAGAGGTGGCCTCTGCTCTTCAAAGGGCTGGATTGTCAGCCCAGCCCCTCCTAGGCCTTCTCTCCAGCCTTCTTCTTTGTACATTATCCCAACACAAACAGCTTGACTTGCAAGTGACATTGCACCAGAAAGACTTCCAAAGTCAGCTCACCTAGCCTAGGGATCTAGCTTTGCCAGGGGCTCCTATGAGGGATTCCGTAGGAGGAGCCAGAAACTGTCATCTAGGAAAGCTTCAGAACTTCAGAATAGGTCCTGGGCAACCCTTGATCACCCTCAGAGACTCACTCAGGTTTTGGTGTGCCTCAATTACGGAAACCCTCCTGACCCTAATCACATTGCAACTGCATTTCCTTCCTGTGCCTTGGGCTCAGTCAGGGTTGGGCCCTGGCATGCCAGAACAGCAGGAGTTCAAAGAGCACATCGCCTGCTTCTCAGATCTTGCTCACTAACAGTTCAGTGCAGTTCTATGCAAAGGAAAAAAAAGTGTACCCTTAACAACCAATATGCACATACAGACTCATTCAGTAAACATTTGTTGAGTTCCTGTACCTTATGAACAAGGTCCCGTACCAAGTACCAAGGGGAGGGGAAGAGGATGCAAAGTCGATTTAAGCATAGTCCTTTCCCTTAAGGACTTTGTCCTCTGCCAGAGAAGCCAGTCACACATATATAAATGGAATTCGTTTATTAGTTTAATAAAGTGGAATTAAAACGAGCTGTACCATAAGATCAAACTATTTATTGACTTGACATTTGCTGAACAGATAATGTGGGCCAGGCACTGTACTAGGAGCAAGGGATACACAGCAAAGAAGAAGAGAGAAAAAATCCTACCCTTGTGGAGGTTATATCCCAGTGAAGCAGGCAGAGAAGTAAGAATTAAAATATAGTGTTGGCCGGGCGTGGTGGCTCACGCCTGTAATCCCAGCACTTTAGGAGGCCGAGGCGGGCGGATTACGAGGTCAGGAGATTGAGACCATCCTGGCTAACACAGTGAAATTTTGTATACTAAAGAATACAAAAAATTAGCCGGGGTTAATGGCGAGCGCCTATAGTCCCAGCTACTCAGGAGGCTGAGGCAGGAGAATGGCGTGAACCCAGGAGGCGGAGGTTGCAGTGAGCCAAGATTGCACCACTGCACTCCAACCTGGGCGACAGAGCAAGACTCTATCTCAAAAAACAAACAAACAAACAAAAAATAATTACAATATAGTGTGACAAGAGTGTTAAGAGGGGTCAGCAGTCTGAGATTTCAGAGCAAAGAAGGAAGAATGTTTAACTAACTGACATCTGGGGAATCTGGGAACACTTCCGAGAGGAAGCTCCATCTCGGCCGGGCGCGGTGGCTCATGCCTGTAATCCCAGCACTTTCAGACGCCAAAGCGGGCAGATCACTTGAGGCCAGGAGTTCGAGACCAGCCTGGGCAACATGGCAAAACCCTGTCTCTACTAAAAATACAGAAATTAGCTGGGTGTGGTGGCACACACCTGTAATCCCAGCTACTCGGGAGGCTGAGACAGGAGAATTGCTAGAACCTGGGAAGCGGAGGTGGCAGTGAGTCAAGATCTCACTACTGTACTCTAGTCTGGTTGACAGAGCAAGACTGTGTCTCAAGAAAAAAAGGAAGTGCCATCTCAACCACAGCTGCCATGTGGCATGGCTACAATGTGAATGTTGTGCATTACCAATTGTAACAGTCCAGGCTGAAGGATAAATAGGAGTTAGCCAATAGTACTTAGCAGGTATGGAGAACCAAAAATGGTTCAATATGGCTAGAGTGCAAGGGCCAACTGGCAAATGTGGATGGAGGGAGCATGAGAGTTAGAAACACATCATTTTGCAAATATCATTATAAAGATCGGATGAGCCAGATGTGGTGGCTCACGCCTGTAATCCCAGGCATGAGATTTAGGAAGCTTAGGTGGGAGGATCACTTGAGGCCGGGGGTTTCAAGACCAGCCTGGGCAACACAGCGAGACTCTGTCTCTACAAAAAATTAAAAAGATAAGCTGGGCAAGGCGGTGCAAGCCTGTAGTCCTAGCTACGCAGGAGGCTGAGGTGGGAGGATCACTTGAGCCCAGGAGTCAGAGGCTGCAGTGAGCTATGATTGTGCCACTGCACTCCATCCTGGGGGACATAATGAGACCCTGTCTCGAAAAGACAAAAATATCAGATGAAACACAACATGCCAAGTTTATACCAATAAGCAACTATATCAAAAAAGTATAATGATTTCAAATAAACAACCTAACGAGGCATCTCAGAAAACTAGAAAAGCGGCCGGGCGCGGTGGCTCACGCCTGTAATCCCAGCACTTTGGGAGGCTGAGGTGGGTGGATCACTTGAGGTCAGGAGTTCGGGACCAGCCTGGCCAACATGGTGAAACCCCGTCACTACTTAAAAAAAAAAAAATAGTCGGGCGGTAGTGGCGCATGCCTGTAATCCCAGCTATCAGGAGGCTGAGGCAGGAGAATCACTTGAGCCCGGGAGGTGGAGGTTGCAGTGAGCCGAGATCATGCCGCTGCACTCCAGTCTGGGCGACAGAGTGAGACCCTGTCTCAAAAAAACAAAACAAAAAAGGGAAATACTTTTTCTTTCTGGGAGACTCTAAAACCTCTCAGAGAATGAGGTGTACGTGAAGGATATGGCAAGGATGCCCACCTAGACATCTACGAAGGAAGCTCAGCACTTTACCTGAGATACAAATTAAACCCCTAGGAATAATGAATGCATTCCTTAGGACATGAATTTATGCCTGAGATGGGCTCAGTAGGGTGAGTACAAGTAAACTCCCATGGGTGCAGATAAAAGAAGATTACCGGAAGTGATACTGAGGCTCCTGGGAATGAAACTAACTCTTACCATGCAACTAACTTTTCCCATACAGATTATGCTAAAGGAAATGCTAAATCATCTTTCTATTCTTTTCGTAGGAAATGGTCTACAAATTATTATGGTATGAAGAGAATTTCAAAGAATAAAGAACAAAACAGAATAGCAAAAGCATAGCAGTATATCAGGCAGTCAATAAAAACCTTATGTGTGTAGATTTTTGAGATGTTTGTGATATATGTCAGTTTTTCAGGTTGTAATTTGTTGTGATATATTTTCTTATTCAAATAAATAGTCACCTTTGTTAAAAAAAATTTGAATCAGACAGGAATTATCAATGGATGCTAGATCTAGGAGGGATTTTGTTTTGTTTTGTTTTGAGACGGAATCTTACTCTGTCACCCAGGCTGGAGTGCAGTGGTGCAATCTCGGCTCACTGCAACGTCTAGGAGGGATTTTAAATGAGAAGCAGAATATGTGCATGATTTTAAAGCATCTCCCACAGCCTGCTTATTACCTGCAAGGGAGGAAAAGATGTAGCCATACAGTAGAGAAATTGGGCACCACCTTTAGTGATCAAAATTAACATCACTGATGAAAGACAGATGTATATCAAGTGCCTGTAGATAAGATATCGTATTACCTGTGCAGTGTGCCAGCAGACATGCATGTCCCCAATCTAATCAGGAGGAAATATCAGGCAATGCTCTGTTAAAAAATGCTAGCAGGAGAAAGAACTGTATTCTTCAAAACTATCAAGGTCATAAAACACACACACACACACACACACACACACACACAAATGCTGTGGGCCAGGCGTGGCGGTTTATGCCTGTAATCCCAGCACTTTGGGAGGCCGAGACGGTTGGATCACCTGAGGTCAGGAGTTTGAGACCAGCCTGGCCAACATGGTGAAACCCCGTCACTACTAAAAATACAAAAAAAAAAAAAAAAGATTAGCTGGGCATGGTAGCGGACGCCTGTAATCCCAGCTACTTGTGAGGCTGAGGGAGAAGAATTGCTTGAACGTGGGAGGCAGAGGTTGCAGTGAACCAAGACCGTGCCGTTGCGCTCCAGCCTGTGTGACAGAGCGAGACTCCATAAAAAAAAAAATGCTGTGGGAATGTTCTTTAGAACATTTTTTTCCTCTCAAGTACAGGAGCTACTCTAGGGTCAGGTATTTCATTTAGCTTTTTTTAAATCTGGAACAGGATATCTCTATTGTTACGAAATGTACACTGAAGTGTAGTAGTAAAGGACCATGATATATACAACTTATTCTCAAATGGTTCAGAAAAAGTGTGTGTGTTTATAGTATGCATATAAAATGTATATACATAATGCGTATATATTATGTGTGTATGTGTATACGTGTATACATAGTGTGCATGTATAAAATGTATATACATAATGTGTGTGTGTATCTGTATGGAGAAAGAGCGAGAAAGAGAACACAAATGATAAAGGAAATGAGATAAAATGTTAAAAGCAGATGAATCTGGGTAAAGAGTATACAAATGTTCCTCGTGCTCTTTTTATTTTTGCACATTTTATAAATTTGAATTATTATTATTTTTTTTGACGGAGTTTCACTCTTGCCCAGGCTGGAGTGCAGTGGTGCAATCTTAGCTCACTGCAACCTCCACCTCTCAGGTTCAAGTGATCCTCCTGCTGGCTCCTTTTTTTTTTTTTTTTGGCATTTTTAGTAGAGACGGGGTTTCACCATGTTGGCCAGGCTGGCCTTGAACTACTGAGCTCAGGCGATCCACCCGCCTCGGCCTCCCAAAGTGCTGGGATTACAGACGTGAACCACTGCACCCGGCCTGAAATTACTTCCAAATAAGGAGTTTTTTAAGTATAGGACGAGAGTGGTGGCTCACACCTGTAGTCTCAGCACTTTGGGAGGCCCGGGCGGGGGGATCACAAGGTCAAGAGATCGAGACCATCCTGGCCAACATGGTGAAACCCCATCTCTACTAAAAATGCAAAAATTAGCTGGGCATGGTGGCACGCGCCTGTAGTCCCAGCTACTCAGGAGGCTGAGGCAGGAGAGTCGCTTGAACCCGGGAGGCAGAGGTTGAAGTGAGCCAAGATCATGCCACTGTACTCCAGCCTGGTGATAGGGTGAGACTCTGTCCCAAAATAAAAATAAATAAATAAATAAAAGTATGGCAAGACACAGAGTACCAAGGATTAGGGAGGGAGCGGTGAGAAATGAAAGCAGAAGCTAGATCTTGAAGAGACCTGCTCACCATGGTCAGAATCGGACTTTGGGGCAATAAAAGGTGTATTCTCAAAGGAGTGAAAGGGGTCAGGCATGGTGGCTCATGCCTGTAATCCCAGCATTTTGGGAGGCCGAGGTAGGAAGAGCTCTTGAGGCCATGAGTTCAAGACCAGCCTGGGCAACATAGAGAGACCCCCCCCCCCGTCCCTACAAAAAAATACAAAAATTAGCCAGGTGTGGTGGCACGCACCTGTAGTCCCAGCTACTCAGGAGGCTGAGGTGAGAGGATCAACTGAGCCCAGCAGGTCAAGTTTCAGTGAGCCATGATCACACCACTGCACTCCAGTCTGGGCAACAGAGCAAGACCCTGTCTCCAAAAAGCAAACACAAGACAAAAAACAAAAAGGGTGTAGGGAAAGGGGTTGACCTTGGAGGAAGTACCAGGATGCAGAAAAGATGGGCATTTTGCAGGTTGAGTAGCAGGATGCATGGTGGTCATCTTCTTAGCTCTGGTTATGTTTGAGCAACACATCACAGTACAGACACAAAGATGAATGAGGCACGGTGGGCTCTTCCCAAGAAGTCTGGTGGTGTCACATCCTGGAGGACTGGTTGGGGCAGTGTCCTGGAGATGTCAGAGGCAGCCACGGAAGAGCGTGGGCGTCAATGTCACCTTGCAGGACTGGAGAGGGGTTGGTGCAAGCTATATCTTATAGGGGGCTGTCTCTCCAGCTGGCCTAGAGGATGGGGGTTAAGAAGAGACTTGAGTTTTGTAAGAGAAAAAGCCTCCCTCAGACTCTGAGGAGGATCAGGATCTGCCCACCCAAAGGAAGAAATGTGTGGCTCTGTCAGTTTTTCAGAGAGCTATTTGCTGGCTCTCCCCACAGAAAGACCTTGGGAGGGAAGCACAGTCACCTGTCGTGGCAGGAGCTGGCAAGCTGAGACCTCTCCCTTCCACCGGCCCAGCCTTCTTCGGGGTTGGGCTTCCTCATGGGCTGTCCCTTCAGAACCCAGCCCACACCTTTTCAGGAAGCCACTCCCCAAAAATCCCCTCTGGTCCTATGAACATGCGCATATCCTTCTCTGGGCCTTCCCCTGACTTCCTCATTGGTGTCAAAACTTTTTTTTTTTTTTTTTGAGATGGAGTCTCGCTCTTGTTGCCCAGGCTGGAGTGCAGTGGCACGATCTCGGCTCACTGCAACCTCCACCTCTTGGGTTCAAGCAATTCTCCTGCCTCAGCCTCCTGAGTAGCTGGGACTACTCCTGAGTAGCTGGGAGGCACGCACCACCATGCCCAGCTAATTTTGTATTTTTAGTAGAGACGGGGTTTCACCATGTTGGTCAGGCTGGTCTCAAACTCCTGACCTCAGGTATTCCGCCCGCTTCAGCCTCCCAAAGTGCTGGGATTACAGGCCTGAGCCACCGCGCCCAGTCTCAAAACTTTCTTCTCAGTTCACATTCCTTCCTTTCTGCCAATGCCAATGCCAGTAGGGTGAATCAGATAACCTAGAGCGGTGAGCTAGCTAATACGGCAGCGCTGTCCCCAGAAACTACTGGAATAAGGGGGAACATCAGGCACCTACAATCTGGAGAGAAAGACTTGTTTGTCAGGCAGGTCTGCTTCCTGCTGCCTTGGGCACTTCCTTTGGGACTGGTTGGTTGAGAATGGATTGGAGGGTGGGGTGGGGATACCGGGGGAACTGGAGGCAGGAAAGCTCATCAGGAGGCGTTGCTGCACTTCTACATAGATGGGGGCCTGACCTGAAGACTAGGCCTATGGGGGTGTGAGACGAGTGTGTGCCCAGATTTCCTGCTTGGCCAGATGGGTGAGTGGCAGTGCCACTCATTGAGAAAGGGATCATCAGGCAGGACAAACTGTGAGTTTGAGGGGCAAGGAAAGGATGACAAGTTGTGTTGGGTAGATTCAATCTGAGTTGCCTATAGGACATGTAAGTGGGGCTGTCCAGGAGGCCCTTGGATGGAAGTGTGTGTGTTTCGAGCACAGGAGCAAAGTCTGGTCTGGAAACAAGAGTATTAATTTTCTCTGTCTCTCACTGTCTCTCTCTCTTTCCTTCACACACACACACACACACACACACACACACACGTGCAAACACCAGAACTTTCAAAGCTGGGTGCACTCAGAGGGTCATAAAGCCCAGGACATGTTGACAAGGGTGTGGAGGTGTAATCCTCGGGGACATGCAGGGAGGGTTCCTGGACAGTGGTTTTTACATCGCCTCCTTAATTGTCCGTAACCATAACCATGACCCATAGCCATAAGGACAACAGGAATTGTGGTCCCCCAGAGATTTTTTTCCTACTGAAACTCCATAGTCACACCTCTTTGCAGACTTTATGGCAGGCCTTCCCTTTTTTCCAAACCCCTGTGAATAGTGTCAGACAGCATCTGCTGGAGGATGTGTGTGAATGCTGGGATGCGGGCGGCATGGCAGGGAGTGGCACACTTGTAATTCTGTTGAGGTTGGAGCCCTCCCCTTTCAGAGCGCATTGAGTTCTTAGTGTCTGCACCCTCGCCCCAATCAATTCCCAATCCCTGTGTTGCAGGGAGGGCAGCACCACCCTCTTAGTCGCACAGGATGTTCTCAGGCTGGTGCCAAGAGCAAATCGCTCCCAGCCAGCACACTTCTGCCAGCCCTGGTAGGCACAGCGCGTAGCGGTGCACGCGTGAGTGGGGACAGAGGTGACTTTTCTCATAGATTGGGAGAAAAAAATGGCATCTGAACTTCCTGGTTACAGAACATTTGGCTAGTAGAAACCTTTGTGTGTGTGTATGTGTTGGGCACGGGGGGATTAGTGAGGTTCCCCTCCCCCCAAGTGTTAGCAGTAATGAAGGACACTCTTTGTACAAGACGCCAACACGAGCACTTCCACACAGGATTCCACGCTGTGCTTCTGTTTCACCAGGAAGAAATCCTGAATGTCAGCCAGGCTTGTACTCATCAATTCATTCAGCCAGTCTCTGAGGGCTGGTCCTTCTACTGAGTGCTGCCTAGGGTGGGGCTGAGGACTGTGCCCCTGGAGAGCTGCCAGCCCAGGTGCAAACACAGAACCTTCATTCATGCAATGACATCAGAGCAGCCCATCACAACACTGCCCCAACTGCATCAGAGCAGTTGCACCTGATAAGTTTCCCAGGGGTTACCTGAGGAGCAAAGACAAGTGTGTGCGGCCCAAAGGAGACAGCACATAGGGCCTGCACGCTGAGGACCGCCCCAAATGCTGGCCCAGCTTTCTTCACCAGGGAGGGTCAGATTCCAAAGCTGACTAAGCCAGTCAGCATGAGGCCCAGACCCAAATCCCACTGCCAGCCACTTCTGCTGCTGAAAAGGAAATAGGACCGAAAATGTAGACTTCAAGGGCAAACACTGGATCACCCTTGGGAGTAGCTTCCAGAGCTCTGGGTAACATCCTGGAGGCAGAAGAGAAAGGTTTGCCCTGCCCCCCAGCCCACAGTCTCCAGCATCACCAGCCTTTCTGGAAAGCCTTCCAAAATCAATTTCAGCCCAGCCAGGAGCAGGGCCAAGTTGACAGAGGGCTGAGCCAGAGCTCCCGTGCACTCACACCTTTATCTTTCTCTTCCTCTTAGACTTGAGTGCTTGCCAGGTGTGCATTCCAGAGTCAGTGCAAGTGTCCCTGGCTCTCTTTCATCCCTTCCCAGGCAAAAAGAGGCCACCCACCCATGGAAAAGCCACTGTTGTCAATCTGTCCCCAGAACTCTTGCTCAAGGTGGCAGTGAGGCTTTGGTGCCAGCCAGGGTTTGCTTTGGAATCCGGGAGCTCCCATCAAAGGTGGTGGGCTATGGGGCCCTGAATGAATGGCAGAGGGGCATGGGAGTAGCGATAAGGGTCGTTCAGGACTTGGAAATATAGTTGGCCCCGGGTATGCGCTGGAGCTGGCTCCTTCTGGCCCATTAGCACCAGATGCTATATTTTCAGAAGTTTTGTGAGTCAGTCATTAAGCATAGCACTTATTTTAAAATATATAAAATTACAATTAAATAAATTATATTGAAAACTAAGGTAATCAATGTCCCAAAACTCATCATATCCTAATCATTTTCGTTTTTGTTTTTGTTTTTGTTTGAGACAGAGTTTCGCTCTTTTTGGCCAGGCTGGAGTGCAGTGGCACGATCTCAGTTCACCACAACCTCTGCCTCCCGGGTTCAAGCGATTCTCCTGCCTCAGCTTCCCAAGTAGCTAGGATTACAGGCATGTGCCACCACGCCCGGCTAATTTTTTTGTATTTTTAGTAGAGACGGGGTTTCTCCATGTTGGTCAGGCTGATCTCGAACTCCCAGCCTCTGGTGATCCTCCCGCCTCGGCCTCCCAAAGTGCTGAAATTACAGGCGTGAGCCACTGCGACCAGCCTTCATTTTACTATTACCTGTGCTCTTCAGATTATTTATGTCTACAGTATCTGTAGAGTTGAAATACTGTATGATAGTGTGCAGTTGCGACTCTTCCCAACATCACATTGAAGT
The DNA here is from genome assembly GCF_024542745.1 of Macaca thibetana thibetana. Taxonomy (NCBI): domain Eukaryota; kingdom Metazoa; phylum Chordata; class Mammalia; order Primates; family Cercopithecidae; genus Macaca; species Macaca thibetana. The sequence continues at coordinate 114,634,290 of NC_065598.1, forward strand.
TAAGTGCTTGAAATCAGCCATGGTGGGAACACTTACAACTCAGAAATCAGCAAATGCTATAAATCAGGCTTGATCTATTCTTTTGTTGTCTATCTACAGGAAAGAAAGCAATAGAAACAATGTTAATAATGCAGATAAAACTCAAAGGTGTGCCATATCTATAGCTGTTAGATTGTGAGTCATACCAAAAAATGAGAAAACAGTCTTCTAGAGTTTGAAAACCACTAACCTATTCAGCAAAGAAATCGGCCACGCACGGTGGCTCACATCTGTAATCCCAGCACTTTGGGAGGCCGAGGCTGGCGGATCACTTGAGGCCAGGAGTTCAAGACCAGTCTGGCCAACATGGCCAAACCCTGTCTCTACTAAAAATACAAAACAGCCAGGTGTGGTGCCGTGCGCCTGTAATCCCAGCTACTCAGGACACTTAGGCATGAGAATCACCTGAACCCGGGAGGTGGAGGTTGCAGTGAGCCGAGATCACACCCCTGCACTCCAGCCTGGGCAAACAGAGTGAGACTCCATTAAAAAAAAAATAGAAATCACTCACATTGTGGACAAATGAATGCAGTTCTGACATCATTGTTTCTCACTTAAATGAAAATATCAACCAACATTCATGTCAGAATTACATTTGTTCAGCCAGGCACAGTGGCTCATGTTTGTAATCCCAGCACTTTGGGAGGCCAAGGCGGTTGGATAATTTGAGGTCAGGAGTTCGTTAGGCTGGCCAACATGGTGAAACTTCGTCTCTACTAAACATACAAAAAATTAGCTGGGCATGGTGGCACACCCCTGTAATCCCAGCTACTCGGGAGGCTAAGGCACGAGAATCGCTTGAACCTGGGAGGCAGAGGTTGCAGTGAGCCGAGATCATGCTACTGCACTCCAGCCTGGGCAACAGAGTGAGACTCTGTCTCAAAAAAATAAAATAATAATAATAATAATAATAATAGTAAAGTTCTGGGTAACAGTAGATTAAATGTTTATTTAATCCATTCATCCAACTAATATTTATTGAGCATCTACTATGTTTACTGAGTGTTGATTAGGTGCCAACCTGTAATAGCTGCTCAGGGGGCTGAGGCAGGAGAATTGCTTGAACCCAGGAGGCGGAGGTTACAGTGAGCCGAGATCGTGCCACTGCACTCCAGCCTGGGCAACAAGAGCAAAAATTCTGTCTCAAAAAAAAAAAAAAAAAAAGAACAAAAAAGAACTACATTTGTTCAAGTGCAACAAGAGTTGGGCAACAATCGATGAAAGCATTCTGTGAGAATCACTTGGCTATATTGTATTTACAACAAATAATATTGTATATTTTATTGTTATGGATAATTCGTGTACTACATATCCTTTACATCAGTAAAATTTGTAATTAATTAGCTTATGTACATAAACATACACAAACATACACATACCTTACCCCACCCAGAGAGCTGGTCATTAAACATTTACAAACACACCACTGGTTAAGCCCAAGGTTCACAACTACTTTGGCACCAGAAACACAAGGTTCAAAGGTCCCAGAGGTACTCCAACCCTGACCAGAACATGATGGAGTACAGACAACGTGGCTAGAAAACATCTACGTGTTAAAAAAGCAAAGCAAACAAAAACTTTTTTTTTTTTTTTTTGCTCTCACTAGGCCATAAACTCCATGAAGGTAGGAACTTCATCTCTGTCATTCATAGTGGTATCTTTGGTACCTAGTCAGCTCAATCAGTTTTTGTTTTTTGTTTTTTTTTTTGGTGTGTTTTGTTTTGTTTTGTTTGAGATGGCGTCTCACTCTGTTGCCCAGGCTGGAATACAGTGGCCTGATCTCGGCTCACCATAACCTCCGCCTCCCAGGTTGAAACAATTCTCCTGCCTCAGCCTCCAGAGTAGCTGGGGTTACAGGCATGCGCCACCATGCCCAGCTAATTTTTGTGTTTTTTAGTAAAGAAAGGGGTTTCACTATGTTGGCCAGGCTGGTCTCGAACTCCTGACCTCGTGATCCACCTGCCTCGGCCTCCCAAAGTGCTGGGATTACAGGCGTGAGACACCGCGCCCAGCCAAAAGCCCATTACTGTTTTTTTGTTTTTTGTTTTTGTTTTGTTTTGTTTTGTTTTGTTTTTGAAACAGAGTCTCACTCTATTGCCCAGGCTGGAGTGCAGTGATGCAATCTTGGCTCACTGCAACCTCCGCCTCCCAGGTTCAATTGATTCTCCTGCCTCAGCCTCCTGAGTAGCTGGGATTACAGGCGCATGCCACCATGCCCGTCTAACCTTTTTTTTTTTTTTTTTTTCTAGTTTTGGTAGAGACGGGGTTTTGCCATGTTGGCCAGGCTGGTCTCCAACTCCTGGGCTCATGTGATCCACCCACCTTGGCCTCCCAAAGTGCTGGGATTACAGGCGTAAGCCACCGTGCCCGGACAGTTTTTGTTTTTGAGACAGACTCCCACTCTGTCACCCAGGCTGGAGTGCAGTGGTGTGATCTCAGCTCACTGCAACCTCTGCCTCACAGGTTCCAACAATCCTCCCGCCTCAGCCTCCTGAGTAGCTGGGATTACAGGTGTGCACCACCACACCCGGCTAATTTTTGTATTTTTGGTAGAGATGGGGTTTCACCATGTTGGCCAGGCTGGTCTCAAACTCCTGACCTCAAATGATCCACCCACCTCAGTCTCCCAAAGTGCTGGGATTACAGGCGTGAGCCACCGCGCCCGGCCGGGAATTCTTATATACCAGAAGGAGGGCATCACTTGACGTTTGGGAAAGGTGTGTTTTGCAGTAAGTTGGAAAGAGGTTGTTTGTTGATTGGTTTATTTTTTAGAGATGGGGTCTCGCTATGTCGCCTAGGTTGACCTCGAACTCCTGGGCTCAAATAATCCTCCGCCCTCAGCCTCCTGAGTATCTAGGACTATAGGCATGCACCACCACACCTAGCTTGGACAGGTGTGGTTTTATTTTCATTTTTTCACATTTTTAAATTTTTTTAAATCTTTTTATTTCAGTGGCTTTTGGCGTACAAGTGGTTTTTGGCTACATGGATGGATTATATAGTGGTGAATTCTGAGATTTTAGTGCACCCATCACCCAAGTAGTGTACATTGTATCCATTTTACAGTTTTTTTATCCTTCACCTACTCCCACCCTCCCTTTCTGAGTCTCTAGTGTCCATCATACCGCTCCGTATGCCTTTGTGTACTGATAGCTTAGCTCTCACTTCTGAGAACATACAGTATTTGGTTTTCCATTCCTGAGTTACTTTACTTAGAATCACAGCCTCCAGCTCCATCCAAGTTGCTGCAAAAGACATAATTTCATTCTTTTTCTTTTTTTTGTTTGGAGATGGAGTTTTGCTCTTGTCGCCCAAGTTGGAGTGCAATGGCTCGATCTCAGCTCACTGCAACCTCCACCTCCCAGGTTCAAGTGATTCTCCTGCCTCAGCCTCCCAAGTAGCTGGGATTACACATGCTTGCCACCACGCCTGGCTAATTTTTGTATTATTAGTAGAGATGGGGTTTCACCACATTGGCCAGGCTGGTCTCGAACTCCTGACCTCAGGTGATCCACACACCTCAGCCTCGGGAGAATCGCTTGAACCCGGGAGGCGGAGGGTGCACTGAGCCGAGATCATGCCACTGCACTCCAGCCTGGAGGACAAGAGCAAAACTCTATCTCAATAATAATAATAATAATAATAATAATAATAATAACAATAATGGCCATTCTGGCTGGGGTAAGGTGGTATCTCATTCTGGTTTTAATTTGCATTTCCCTGATGATTAGTGATGTTGAGCATTTTTTATGTGTGTGTTGGCCGTTTGTATATCTTCTTTTAAGAAATATCTCTTCATGTCATTTGCCCCCTTTTTAATGGGATTATTTGTTTGTTCGTTTTTTCTTGCTGATTTGAGTTCCTTGTAGATTCTGGATATTACTCGTTTGTTGGATGCATAGTTTGCAAATATTTTCTTCCATTTTGTGGGTTCTGTTTACTCTGATGATTATTTCTTTTGCTGTGCAAGAAGCTTTTTAGTTTAATTAGGTCCCATTTATTTTTGTTTTTGTGGCATTTGCTTTTGGGGTCTTAGTCATAAATTCTTTGCCTGCCTAGGCAAAGAATGTCCAGAAGAGTTTTTCCTAGGTTTTCTTCTATAATATTTTATGATTTCAGGTCTTAGATTTAAGTCTTTGATCCATCTCAAGTTGATTTTTGCATAAGGTGAGAGATAGGGATCCAGTTTCATTCTTCTACATGGGATTAGCCAGTTTGCCCAGCACCATTTACTGAATAGCGTATCCTTTCCCCAACTCATGTTTTCGTATGCTTTGTCAAAGATCAGTTGGTTATAAGTATTTGGCTTTATTTCTGGGTTCTCTATTCTGTTCCATTGGTCTAATATAACTACTTTCATTTTATGTTTATTATTTGAGACAGAGTCTCTCCCTGTCGCCCAGGCTGGAGTGCAGCGGTGTGATCTCGACCCACCGCAACCTCCGCCTCCCAGGCTCAAGTGATTCTCCTGCCTCAGCCTCCTGAGTAGCTGGGATTACAGGCACGCACCACCACGCCCGGCTAATTTTCATATTTTCAGTAGAGATGAGGTTTCACCATGTTGACCAGCCTAGTCTCGAACTCCTGATCTCAGGTGATCCACACGCCTCGGCCTCCCAAAGTGGTGGGATTACAGATGTGAGCCACTGTGCCCAGCTAATGTAGCTACTTTTATATCAGTACTATTTTGTTTTGGTAACTATAGCCTTGTAGTATAATTTCCAGTCCGGTAATGTGATACCTCCAGATTTGTTCTTTTTGCTTAGGATTGCTTTGGCTATTCTGGCTCTTTTTTAGTTCCATATGAATTTTAGGATTTTTTTTTTTTCTGATTCTGTGAAAAATGATGTTGGTATTTTGATAGGAATTGCATTGAATCTGTAGATTGCTTTTGGCAGTATGGTCATTTTCACGATATTGACTCTACCCATCCATGAGCATGGAATGTGTTTCCATTTGTTTGTGTCATCTATGATTTCTTTCAGCAGTGTTTTGTAGTTCTCCTGCTAGAGTTCTTCCAGAGAGGTATGTTTTTAATAAAATAACTTATCTTTAAATGGAAGCAAAAACGTGTAGAAAACATCCCAATTGGTGAGTCGGACTGAAAAGAAATACTGCAATTTCTGAAAGCTTTGGATTAATTCACACCTGATAGTTTACCAAAAGACTCAAAGATGACATTTGGGTCTTCATGTCCCATGATGACCTTGTCTGAGTCAGAGGAATCCATGGCTCAGCCACAGGGTGGCATTTTATGTTCTTGTGTTCTCACATCCTTCAAACGTCCTCACTGCTGCATATGCACACCCACACCTTCTTCACACATCCTGAAACCACTGCCCGAAGACAGGCCAGGTGATCGGCAAAATGAAGCCTCTCAGCTTCCAGTGAGCAGACAGAAGGCTACTTCTCAGCCCCTCCTTCCCCTTGCTACTTCCCAGGGGAGACACAGGCTGTGGCCCTATGATTTTTAGGAGCAGTCCCTGTCCCCAGTTGCAGTATGGGTTCAACTCCCAACGATTTGTTAGTCTTAGGCCTCTTGCTCTGCCTGTATTTTATGATGTTCAGAACAACTCTATGAAAATGATAAGGCTGGCATTTTTCAATCCTGCCTCTGCACTGCAGGTAGGGGTGAAGCCTCTTCAATAGTGTTTTCCTGCTGGGCATGGTGGCTCATGCCTGTAATCCTAGCACTTCGGAAGGCTGAGGCAGGAGGATTGCTTGAACCTAAGAGGTCAAAGCTGCAGTGAGCCATGATTGTTCCATTGCACTCCAGCCTGGGCAACAGCGTGAGACCCTGCCTGAAAAAGAAAAAAAAAAAATGTAGTGTTTTTTTCTTACTACTTCTCTTTTCAGAATGCTTTCAACTGGCTGCTATTTTGAGTCCAAATTCATGGCATGACCTTCAAAAACATGTTATCATTAATTCAGCACTTACTATGTGCCAGACGTTGAATCTCTTGTATCCCCTGAACCTAGTAACAACTGTAGGACAGGTATGCCACTGTCTTTCAAATGAGTGAGCAAATCCTCAGAACAGCCAGAAAAGCAGGTATTATGATTCCCCATTCTATTAATGAGAAGACTGAGGCCTAGAGAAGTTAAGCCATTTGCCTGAGGTCACAGTTAATAAGAAGAAAAATCAAGATTCAAACCCAGGTCTGTCTGATTCTAAATCTTGGGGATGCTATATATATAGATCTTTTTATTTTATTTTATTGTGAGATGGAGTCTTGCTCTGTCACCCAGGCTGGAGTCAGTGGCACAATCTCTGCTCACTGCAACCTCTGCCTCCCAGGTTCAAGTGATTTTCGTGCCTCAGCCTCCCTAGTAGCTGAAACTACAGGCGTGCATCACCACACCCAGCTAATTTTTGTCTTTTTTGGTAGAGACGGGGTTTCACCATGTTGCCTAGGCTGGTCTCAAACTCCTGGCCTCAACTGATCCACCCACTTCGGCCTCCCAAAGTGCTGGGATTACAGGCGTGAGCCACAGTGCCCGGTCATACATGGCTTTTTAAGTCTTCACCTTCAGCCTCCAGAGAGCAGGCAGACAGGAACGTTCTGGCCTAGCAGACACAGCCCTGTGATATTTTTGGTTCCAGTTATTACCGTGGAGATGGTCGCAGCTTTCCAGGCAGACGGAAGCACGCCAGCTGCCCCATCTAGACACCGCCCTCCACAAATCATACTCTGAGGATTGCCATATAATAAAGCAGCTGCCCCTGGGAACTCCCACAGCCTTCCCAGGATAAACACACCGTTGGCCAGCCCCAACCGCTGGTCCACCCCTGGAAGAAGGACTTCTCGGAAAACCTGGTGGTAGAAGGATTTCCTTCTAGGGAGCTGCTGTGCAGCCAGTAACCAGGGCTGCTCTCAGGGAGGATGGCTCCACCTTTCACTGTGCGGGCCTCCCTGTAGCCAGCTCTGTTCCTGTGGAACCTACTGACCTCTTGTGGGCAGAGTGTAAATGCGCTGCAGCTGGACAGCCTCGGAGGGTGCCGGCTTCAGCCAGCTCCTCGGTTTGATTTATCTCTGACAATGCTGGAGTGTGCTGGTCTCTTGACCTCGCTACGCCTTGGTTTCCTCACCTGTACAATGGGGATAAACAAAGATCCCTGTCCTACCTGAAAACATGAGAAAATACTTTTTTTTTTTTTTTTTTGAGACAGAGTCTCGCTCTGTTGCCCAGGCTGGAGTGCAGTGGCGCGATCTTGGCTCACAGCAACCTCCGCCTCCTGGGTTCAAGCGATTCTCCTACCTCAGCCTCCTGAATAGCTGGGACTACAGGCATGCGCCACCATTACCAGCTAATTTTTGTATTTTTAGTAGAGGCGGGGGTTTCACCATGCTGGTCAGGCTGGTCTCGAACTCCTGACCTCGTGATCCACCCGCCTCAGCCTCCCAAAGTGCTGGGATTACAGGTGTGAGCCACTGTGCCTGGCCAAGAAAAGGCTTTAATTTAAAGGAGGGAAATATATGAGTAAATTCAAGATGCCAAGGTCCCAGGTGGACACTCACAAAATTGCAGTACCTGACCAGAATGATTAGATATTATCCAACAGTGCTCATTAACCTTTTTCAGTTTGCAGCACACATAGAAAATGATATTTGTCTTGCACAAAGAAGGAGCCTTCTTGTGGCCAGAGCTGCCCCAGGGTCAGCCCAGCTTCCCCAAAGGCTGAGAGCCGCAACATCTCAGGATTCCTGGAATCCTTTTGCAGCCCGTGGGGTTGACAGATGTGACTGTATTATACAAGCAGCTGCAGAAGCAGTGAGCCTTGTCAGGATTCTCTTTCTCCTCTTTCCATATAAGTCAGTTAGCAAAACGTTTGGGTGGGTGGCCCTGCCTCTTAGACACCCACAGAGTCCATAGACACAGGTAGGAATCGTCATTGCACAGTTGGGCAAGGGTCTTATATGCCTGGCCCAGGCACAAGGCAGGGTTCCGCAGGCTCTGCATCCTTTGTGCTTCTTTTGTAATGCAGAGAAATTAAGAGATCACAGCAGATTGCATTTTGGGATAATCTAGGTCTGTCAGAGACCAAAGAGCCTCCTGCCTCCCCTCAAACCTCGTTTCCTTTTCTCCTGCTGCCTACTTGCACTTCATTGACTCATTCATCCGACAAGCACTTAATGAGTGGCAACCAAGAGCCAAACCCTGTGCCCGGTCATGGGATTACAGGATGAAACTGTTGCCTTCAAGGAACTCAGTCTCGTAGAAAGAAAGACACAGAAAGAGAGGCACTGGGTAGGCTGCAAGAGGTCCAGTGGATGTCTGTAAAGAGGAGAGGACGTGCAAGGGCCTAAGTCAACCTCAGAGAGTCGGGGACACTTGTGAAGACACCTGAAGATTAAATAAGGGGTGGGGGAGGGAAGAGTAACCAGGGAGGAACAAGGCAGCTTTGCAGAGAGAACATGTGCAAAGGAGGCCCCAAGACATGACAGAATGAAGCATGTTCAAAGCACTTCAAGTAGCCCAGTTGTGCTAGAATATAAAGTGCTAGATGGGGCAGGGGCGATGGAACCAGACAGGCAAGGGCCACATGAGAGGGGTGCCAGTTGAAGGGGTTTTTATTCAATACTTCATCATTTATTAAATAGTTCAGCCACAGGCACGGTGGCTTACGCCTGTAATACCAGCACTTTGGGAGGCTGAGGTGAGTGGATCGTCTGAGGCCAGGAGTTTGAGAGCAGCCTGGTCAACATGGCGAAACGACTCCCTACAAAAATACAAAAATTATCGGGGCATGGTGGTGGGCTCCTGTCGTCCCAGCTACTCAGGTGGCTGACGCACGTGAATCACTTGAACCCGGGAGACAGAGGTTGCAGTGAGCCGAGATCGCACCACTGCACTCCAGCCTGGGCAACGAAGTGAGACTCCATCTCAAAAATAAATAAATAGATAGATAGATAAATAAATAAATAAATAAATAAAGGCAATAGGGGGCCACTGGGGCATCTTAAACAGAAGAGTGCCATGATCCAAATTAAATTTTTTTTTTTGTTTTTTTGAGACGGAGTCTCGCTCTGTCGCCCAGGCTGGAGTGCAGTGGCGCAACCTCTGCTCACTGCAGGCTCCGCCTCCTGGGTTCAGGCCATTCTCCTGCCTCAGGCTCCCGAGTAGCTGGGACTACAGGCACCTGCCACCACGCCCGGCTAATTTTTTGTATTTTTAGTAGAGACGGGGTTTCACCGTGTAAGCCAGGATGGTCTCCATCTCCTGACCTCGTGATCTGCCCATCTCGGCCTCCCAAAGTGCTGGGATTACAGGCGTGAGCCATCACGCCCGGCCTTACATTTTGTTTGAGATGGAGTCTTGCTATGTTGCTCAGGTTGGCCTTGGCCTCCTGGGCTCAAGAGATCCTCCTGCCTCAGCCTCCTGAGTAGCTGGAATTACAGGCACGTGCTACCAAATTACTCTGGTTGTTGGGAAGTAAGTACTAAGGGAGAGAGACTGTGCTGAGGCAAATGTTTTCTCACTTGAGTAACCAGATACACAGTAGCATTCACTGAATCTGGGAACATAGGGAGGATCCAGTTCGAAGCAGGGAATGAAGACAAGAATCACTGTGAATACATTAGGTTTGAGATACCTGGAAGACATGAACGTAGGGGCTTCTAATGGTCACTTGGATATAAAAGTGTTTCATGGGTAGACACAGTGGCTCACACCTGTAATCCCAGTGCTTTGGGAGGCAGAGCGGGGAGGATTGCTTGAAGCCAGAAGTTTGAGGCTGTAGTGGGCAATGATCACACCACTGCACTCCAGCCTCTGCGCTCCAACCTGAGCAACAGAGCGAGACCCTGTCTTAAATACATAAATAAATAAAGTAAAATTAAAAAATAAAGTGGGAGAGGGCCAGATGCAGTGGTTCACTCCTGTAATCCCAGCACTTTGGGAGGCCAAGGCAGGTGGATCACCTGAGGTCAGGAGTTTGAGACCAGCATGGCCAATATGGCGAAACCCCATCTCTACCAAAAAATACAAAAATTGGCCAGGCGTGGTGACGGATGCCTGTAGTCCCAGCTACTCAGGAGGCTGAGGCAGGAGAAGCACTTGAACCTAGGAGGTGGAGGCTGCAATGAGCCGAGATTGCGCCACTGCACTCCAGCCTGGACAATAGAGTGAGGAGACAAGAAAGAAAGAGAAAAGAAAAGAGAGAAAGGGAGGGAGGGAGGAAGGAAGGAAGGAAGGAAGGAAGGAAGGAAGGAAGGAAGGAAGGAAGGAAGGAAGGAAGGAAGGAAGGAGGGAAAGAAAGAAAAAGAAAGTGGGAGAGGGCCAAGTGTCCTAGAAATGAAGGGAAGAGGGGATGGACATCAGAGCCACACTCACACAGAAGTCAAATAAGACAGGGCTGAAAAAGGAGAACCATTTCAGCAGTGATGGAGACTGAAGCAAGACCGCAGTGGGCTTCTTCAAGAAGCTTAGACTGTGAAGGGGAGGAAAGAATGAAAGCTAGAAGTAGGCTCTGTGTCAAAGGAGGTTTTTGTTGAAGGCATTAGTTCAAATGTACATGCTGAAGAGGAGAGATGAAGAGGGAAAGGTTGAGGCTGCAGGAAAGAGAAGAGGTAAGTAATAGAGCTAAGTCCAAGGGGAAGTGAGGAGGACTGAACTGAACACATAGGTGAGGTGGGTGTCAGCCTGGGGCAGGAGGAGGGAGTTAGGGGAGGGGGAGAGGATGGTGCAGGTTGGATTTGCTGAGCAGACTCTGAGATGGAGATTAGCATGCAGGAGGTTTCTTAGGGAGTGCTCTTGGGATCATCAAGCGTGGAAAGGAAGAAATGGAAGCAGGATCGGAGAAAGGAGACATTGGGCTGCAGTGCAGATTCAACAAAGCCCTCAGCCAGACCTATGGGAAGCTCTGAAGCTGAGAGTGGGGACAAGCGGGCCAGGCCTTTATATCCCCGCATCAGTCATTCAATGGACACAGGCTGCCCTGGGAAGGAGGCATGCCCTTGGGCAAAGTGGGTCTCTTCAGCTGAGGCTGTCCCCAAAGGGGTCCACCAGCTGAGGGCTGTCTACTCTTAGGCACTGAGTCTTTCCGTTGTGATCAGGGAAGCACATTGCAGTGTCTCTTACAGAGAGGAAGAGGGCGCTATTGCATTTGAGTTGAATCTGCAGCCCAGTTGGTGTGAAGCTGAAGTTCATGCTGTTGGCTTGAATTTTGCTCCGTGAAAATGGAAATCAATCTTTCGGATGAAAAGGGGGCTAGCTTGGGTTGGGGGCTAGAGGAGAGTGAAATGATGATGAAATGGCTGCTTCAAGACACTGAAGATGTGCTGACCAGGGACATACAATAGGATTGCCAAGCGATGTTAGGGTCTTAGTTGAAACTAAAAAAATCATTTTAGCAGGCCCTAACAGTGTTGCGATTTCAAGGCTCTGTCATTCTTGGTCACTTGGATATCTGTCCTTCCTCCTGTGGATTTTGTTAGTTTTTATGAGGAAATGTCTATATTATTTAGAAGAGAACATTTTGTGAGAATCTGTTCCTAAATTCTGCAACTTTTTACCTAAACTACTTCCTGAACCAGGCCTAAATTCAAGGCCTTCAGTATATAATTATAATTTTCGCTACAACAATCTTTGCTGATGCTAATCTTGCTAGTGGCAAACAAAACTGTATGGATATTAAAATATTATAAACCAATTAGAAAATGACTTCAGGCCTGACAATAAAGAAGATAAACATTTGTCTACAAGTAGATGAATAAAAAATCAGGATTAAATCTAATTAGTAGACAAATACAAAATGTAGAAAATTACAAAGGAAAACGAAATTTGAAGCTTCAAGAAAAAAACGCTGCTATAATAACAAAATATGGAACAGGTGGTTCATCAGGTACTAAAGTGACAATAGCCAAGTACACCGTCCAATTAAACAATCAGCTTTTAAAATCCATACAGGAATTATGTGGATGATCATTCAAAAACAATGTCTCGCTGTTCTGTGAAGAAAGGGTCCCTTACATGAGGGGGAGCAGTTACAATGAGAATTCACTAGGCCTAAAGTGTAGGCTAGGTAAACAACCGTGCCTTGCTCACGAAACCAGCTTGTTATTCCTGAGTAACTATGAGCAAGCAACAAACATGTTCATAGTAGCAGTAGCAATACGGTTCTTTCGTTTTGTTTTTTTGAGACGGAGTTTCACTCTTGCCACCCAGGCTGGAGTGCAATGGCGCGATCTTGGCTCACTGCAACCTCCGCCTCCTGGGTTCAAGCAATTCTCGTGCCTCAGCCTCCCGAGAAGCTGGGATTTCAGGTGTCTGCCACCACGCCCAGCTAAGTTTTGTATTTTTAGCAGAGACAGGGTTTCAGCATGTTGGCCAGGCTGGTCTCGAACTCCTGACCTCAGATGATCTGCCTGCCTCAGCCTCCCAAAGTGCTGGGATTACAGGCATAAGCCACCACGCCCGGCCAGCAATACAGTTCTTAGGGAAAAAAATGAAATGTCCAGTTCAAGAATAAAATCAACATTCATGATGGGGCCTCACTCAGCCTCCCTGCACAGATTTGTCACCGAACATACATTGCAACAAAGGCTTTGGTGCCCAAGCGACTCCAATAGTCGAAATTTTAGGACATAAAAGATGGGAGACCCATAGGGAAACTCTTTAGGAGGAATTAACCAGATGTACCTTAAAATCAGTCTAGGGCCAGGCGCGGTGGCTCACGCCTGTAATTCCAACACTTTGGGAGGCCGACACGGGCAGATCACTTGAGGCCAGGAGTTTAAGACCAGCCTGGCCAACATGGCGAAACTCCATCTCTACTAAAACTATAAAAATCAGCCAGGCGTGGTGGTTTACTCAGGAGGCTGAAGCAGGAGAATCGCTTGAACCCAGAAGGCAGAGGTTGCAGTGAGTCAAAATCATGCTACTCATTAGGAGATATACCTAATGTAAATGACGAGTTAATGGGTGCAGCACAGCAACATGGCATATGTATACATATGTAACAAACCTGCAGGTTGTGCACATGTACCCTAGAACTTAAAGTATGATAATAATAATAATAAAAATCATGCTACTGCACTCCAGCCTGGACTACAGAGTGAGACTGTCTCAAAAAAAAAAAAAAAAAAAAAATCACTCTAGATATGAGGAGAGTCAGTAGTAGTCTTTCCAGCCCAACTTTAGAGAAGAGCTGGAGATACCCACAGCCTCCAAGGGTGGAACACTCCCAGCAAGTATAATCTTATAGCTCTTTTCTACCAGCCTGCCTGACCACTAGGCACTAATCCCAGGAGCTCCATCTACTGTTCCCCAATCCTATACCCCCTAATCTCAGAAAGACACACACGTACTGTCAACTTAAATAACAGAGAGAGACTAATAGAAAATGACATTTATTCGAGAATAGGGCATTGCATTGGGAATAATAATGCCATAGTAAACTATGTGCATATTCAGGGAAGTAAAGGAAGACAAAGGCTTTTAAAGGAAAAATGGGCCAGGCGTGATGGCTCACGCCTGTAATCCCAACACTTTGGGAGGCCAAGGCAGGCGGATCACCTGAGGTCAGGAGTTCAAGACCAGCCTGACCAACATGGAGAAACCCCGTGTCTACTAAAAATACAAAATTAGCAGGGCCTGGTGGCACATGCTTGTAATCCCAGCTACTCGGGAGGCTGAGGCAGGAGAATCGCTTGAATCCAGGAGGCGGAGGTTGCGATGAGCCAAGATCACGCCATTGTACTCCAGCCTGGACAACAAGAGCAACACTCCATCTCAAAAAAAAAAAAAAAAAAAAGGAAAAATGAGGATTATATAATTGTTTTTGAAATTATTATCCTTGGCTACAAAGATCAATAACAAGGGTGATGCCAGTCTGAGGCTGGACAGGCAGTTGCTGGGCAGATGTCCTTGCAGAAGTTTTTTTGGGGTGTGTGTGTTTTGTTTTTGTTTTTGTTTTTTTTGAGATGGAGTTTTGCTCTTGTTGCCCAGGCTAGAGTACAATGGCATGAGCTCGGCTCGCTGCAACTTCCACCTCCCAGTTCAAGTGATTCTCCTGCCTCAGCCTCCTGAGTAGCTGGGATTACAGGCATGCGCCACCATGCCCGGCTAATTTTGTATTTTTAGTAGAGACGGGGTTTCTCCATGTTGTTCAGGCTGGTCTCGAACTCCCGACCTCAGGTGATCCACCTGCCTAAGCCTCCCAAAATGCTGGAATTACAGGCGTGAGCCACCGTGCCCGGCCACAAGTATTTTTTATGTAAGGTTGCAATGGCCATTGTGCAAGGTTGTGGTTTTTGTGAAGTTTTTGTGATAGTCTTGTTATCATACACGTGTGAGAATCCTCTCTTCATAGCCTTCCCTAGCTTATGTGTCAGGGCTTTTTAAAAAATATAAAAGTGACTCCATTTTGATTCTGACAACTTTCACAGTACACATGCACAGAAAAAGTACTGATGAGCTTGGTGATCTTCTGAATCTCCAAGGATACCTACCTTACCATGTTCCAGACAATCTACTAAGGGCTTTGTGCTCATATTACCCCCCTTTCTTCCTCTCAAGAACTCTATAAAGCAGGTACTTCTATTATCCCCATTTTATAGATGAGGACATGGATGCACAAAGAGGTAACATGACTTACTTAAGATCGCAGCCAGTAAGTGACAGAGCCAGGACACAAACCTAGGCGATCTGATAGTAAGGCTGTACATTTCCCATAATGCTATGATGCCTCCCACATTTTGAGGACTAGACCAGTGATTCCTAACCATTCTTTTTTCATTGGTCCCACTGAAAAGCGGGTGAAATCAATGAATCCTCTCCCCAGAAAAATGCCCATCTGTTCACAAGCACACAGAACATATTTAATGTCAAGGAGCCTGGGGAATCCCTGAAGCTCATCCCTGAAGCCCGTGGAGCCCAGGTTAAGAGCTTCTATTGTGTAGGCTAGTCCACTCCCGGGAAGCAGCTTGGCCTAGACCCCACCCAGCTCATCATACCCCTTGCTTCCTCTGGGACAGCTCACCCCCTGTGCTTTAGGCTACTCTCATAGCTGAAGTTCAGAATGCTCTAGGGCTTTGTAACCTGACATTTGTGACCTCACATTTGCCCCAACGTACTATGTCCATGCCATCTCCTGCTGCAACAGGATGAGGTCCCTACCGGGCTAGCCCAGCCCTGGTCCAGAGAAGATAAACTCAAAGATTATTCACAAAGAGAGCAGGGCATAGTGCTTCAACTCCAGAAACAGAGAGGGAGGGAAATCAGGTTCCCTGGCAGAGCAAATGAAAACTGGTAATGCCCAACAGCCAAGATTTGGAAGCAACCTAAGTGTCCATCAGCAGGCGAATGGATAAAGAAAATGTGGTACATATACACAATGGAGTACTATGCGGCCATAAAAGAGTGAGATCCTGTCAGTTCAATAACATGATGGAACTGGAGGGCATTATGTTAAGTGAAATAAGCCAGGCACAGAAAGGCAAATTTTACATGTTCTCACTCATTTGTAGGAGCTAGAAATGAATCCATGGAGAGAGAGACAGTAACAGGATAGTTACCAGAGGCTGGGAATGGTAGTGGGGAGTTGTAGGGGGGGAAGTGTGGATGGTTAATGAGTACAAAAAATAGAATAAGATCTAGTATTTGATAGCACAACAGTGTGACTATAGCCAATAATTTAATTGTACATTTTAAAATAACTAAGAGTGTCATTAGATTGTAACACAAAGGATAAACGCTTGAGGTAATGGAGACCCTATTTACCCTGATGTGATTATTATACATTGTATGCCTATATCAAAATATCCCATATGACCCATAAATACATACACCTACTATGTACCCACAAAAATAAAAAGAAAACTAGTGATGCCAAGGGCTCCCCAAACAATGGCCAGAACTGGAAGTACAGTCAGGAAAGGATACAAGTGGACACAGGTGGAAACGTGCTCTGTGGGTGCTGTGGTTTGGCCTCTCCCACCAGACATTCAGTAGGTTTGAGCTGCTCCAGAGTGCTCAGCAGGAAAGATATGTGAGATTCACATCTGAACTCAGAACAGGTCGGGGGCAACCACATTTGCAGTTCATTCATTCTGTCAACAGATGGTATTTAGCATTTGTTTTTTGTTGCTGGTTTTTGTTTTGTTTTGTTTTGTTTTTTGAGATGGAGTCTTGCTTTGTTGTCCAGGCTGGAGTGGAGGGGCATGATCTCGGCTCACCACAACCTCCACCTGCCGGATTCAAGCAATTCTCCTGCCTCAGTCTCCCGAGTAGCTGGGACTACAGGCGTGCGCCACCATGCCTGGCTAATTTTTGTATTTTTCGTAGAGACGGGGTTTCACTATGTTGGCCAGGCTGGTTTCGAACTCCTGACCTCGTGATCCGCCTGCCTCGGCCTCCCAAAGTGCTGGGATTACAGCCGTGAGCCACCGTGCCCGGCGTGTTTTTTTGCTATTGTTGTTGTCGTTGTTTTTGAGACCAAGTCTCATTCTGTTGCCCAGGCTGGAGTGCAGAGGTATGGTCTTATCTCACTGCAACCTCTGCCTCCCAAGTTCAAGCGATTCTTGTGCCTCAGACTCCCGAGTAGCTGGGATCACAGGCACCCGCCACCACATCCGGCTAATTTTTGTATTTTTCGTACAGACAGGGTTTCACCATGTTGGCCAGTCTGGTCTCCAACTCCTGACCTCAGGTGATCCACCCGCCTTGGCCTCCCAAAGTGCTGGGATTATAGGTGTGAGCCACCGCGCCTGGACAGTATTTAGCATTTGTTTCCTTACCAAGAGGTTATCATCTGCCAGGCACTGTACTGAGTTAGCACTTTACAAATATAAACTCACTTAATTTTCATAAAACCACAATGAGATGAGTACTACTATTGTCTCCATTTTAGACACAGGGAACCTGAAGCACAAGAGAGATTAAGTGACTTGGCCAGAGTTACACAGCTAGTAAGTGACAGAGCCAGAACACAAACCTAGGTGATCTGATAGTAAGGATGTACATTTCCCATAATGCTATGATGCCTCCCACATTTTCAGGACCAGATCTGTGATTCCTAACCATTCTTTTTTCATCGGCAGAGCTGGGACTCAAACTCAGGCAGTCTGGCCTATAGCACCCATGCCCTGAACCACCATCTTCTACAGCTACTGTGATCCAGAAGCTTGGCTAGTTACTGGCAATAGAGCAGTGAACAGGCCAGAAATGGTCTCTGCCTTCAAGGTGTTTACATTCTAGAGTGGCCCCTGAGTAGTGAACAGGCAATTCCATCAAGTTATGATGAGTTCCATGATGGGGGTCCGGGAGGCTGTGAATGGGCTCCATATCGGGCTGGGTTCCGGGCTCCAGAGCAGAAGCCAACAGGTTGTAGGGACACCTTTCTTGGGTTCAGGATCAAAAAGGCCAAACAGGAGTAGGGGAGCCATTTCTGATTGTGGGGCCTGCCTTTCAGCTCCCATTCTGAAGCTGGGAAACCAAACAACTGTGAGTGAGTCTCACATCAGGAACAGCAGAAGCACAGGAACCAAACAAGCGTGGTCACTCCTGCCAGGGGTATCAGAACAGTAGATCCTACAGACCTGTTTCCTCATCAATCTCTCCTTGCAGAGACTGTAAGCTCACTGAGGGTTAAGACCTAGGCCTGCCTTTCTCCATCATTCTCTCAGTGCCCAGCACAAGGTTGGCACCTAATCAACACTCAGTAAACACAGTAGATGCTCAATAAATATTAGTTGGATGAATGGATTAAATAAACATTTAATCTACTGTTACCCAGAACTTTACTATTATTATTATATTTTATTTATTTATTTATTTTTTGAGGCAGAGTCTCACTCTATCACCCAGGCTGGAGTGCAGTAGCATGATCTCGGCTCACTGCAACCTCTGCCTCCCAGGTTCAAGTGATTCTCGTGCCTCAGCCTCCTGAGTAGCTGGGACTACAGGCATGCGCCACCACACCCGGCTAATTTTTTGTATGTTTAGTAGAGACAAGGTTTTACCATATTGGCCAGGCTGGTCTCGAACTCCTGACCTCAAGTGATTCACCCATCTCAGCCTCCCAAAGTGCTGGGATTACAAGCGTGAGCCACCATGCCCGACCCAGAACTCTAATAGACTCTGGGGTATAGCAGTGAACAACAACAGAAAAAATCCCTGTCCCCACTAAACTTTTAGCTTATAGTGGAAGCACCAGACAATAAGCAAAATGAGCAAATATTTATATAGGGTTTTAGCGGAAAACTATAGAAGGAGAGGGGGATAGGAAGTATGGGAGGTGATGAAATTTTAGATACAAAGGTCAGCAAAATCAAGACCTGAAGGATGTGAGAGGGCAGGATGTTTGCAGATACCCGAGGAAAAAATGTCAAGGCAGGAACGTGCCTGGCATGTCTGAGGGCCAGGGAGGAGACCACTGTGGCTGGAGCAGAGTGAGCTGATAGGGACTGGAGTAGGAGTTGAGGTCAGAATGAATGAACAAGTAGAGATTGGGCATGGTACCAAGAAGCAGGAGAACCAAACCAGTTCCACAGCCAGAAGCCCTCCAAGTCCTAACTGGCCCCACGGGGAAAGGGAGAGGAGAGCCCCCACAAGAGTGCCTATTAACTCACACTCCTCCAGCTCCATTCCAAAGGCATGACTTGAGTCCCTACCCCATGCCCAGCCCTAAGACTCCTGGAAAAAAAGCAGGGTATTCCTTGAACCTCCTCTTTCTCCTCAATTAGGAATAAGGGCTGAGCTGGCAAGAACAAGCTGAGATTGAGAATTGACCTGTAGAGCTAACACAGTCCACCCTTCCTCCAGAATATTCCATTTGTCCTTGGAGACAGCATGACGGAGGGCATGATGGGCTCTGGCCATCTGTTCCCTCTGGTCCTTCTGAAAGAAAACACTTTCAGACCAGGCACCGTGGCTCACGCCTGTAATCCCAGCACGTTGGGAGGCTGAAAAGGATCACTTGAGGCCTGGAGTTTAAGACCAGCATGGGCAACATGGAGAAACCCTGTCACTACAAAAAATATATATATATTCACCATACTATATATATATTATATCTAGTATATAAATATATTCACCATACTATACTGTATATATACTATAGATACTATAGATACTATACATATAAAGTATCTGTAGTATATAGTACATATACTATCTATAGTATAGATACTATAGATACTATATATACTATATAACATATATAATATATACTATATAATATATAAACTATATACAATAAATAATATATAAACTATATACATATATAATATATATATATAATATATAGTATCTATAGTATATACTATAGATACTATAAATACCATATATGCTATATACTATATACTATATACAGTATACTATACACAATATCTACTATACTCAGTATCTATACTATAGATACTGTATATATTGTATATACTATAGATACTGTATATATTGTATATACTATAGATACTGTATATATTGTATATACTATAGATACTGTATATATTATATATACTATAGATACTGTATATATTATATATACTATAGATACTGTATATATAAGATTGGTGCAAAAGTAATTGCGGTTTTTGTAAAGTGATGGCAAAAGCCACAATCACTTTTGTACCAACTTAATATAATTAATATAAATATAATTATATATATAATGTTTATACTTAAATATATAAAAGCCAGACATGGTGGCACATGCCGGTTGTCCCAGCTACTTGGGAGGCTGAGGTTGGAAGGATCACTTGAGCCCAGGAGGTGGAGGCTGCTGTGAGCCAGCATCACGCCACTGCACCCTAGCGTGGGCAACAGAGTGAGACCTTGTCACAAAAACAAAAAACACCTTCAATTAGAGTCTTTAGACAGCACATTTCTTTGAAAGTTCCACTTTTCCACCTTCCTCCCTCACTCTGGCCCCACCACCAGAGACAAAAAGAGTCACTGGCACTGCCCTCCTTTCGGGATCCCTGAGTCCAAGGACATGGGCCTGCACTGGCCTCAAAGAGCCCAAAGTCAAACCCTCGGTTATCTAAAAGATGGTTTGGGCCGAGCACGGTGGCTCACGCCTGTAACCCCAGCACTTTGGGAGGCTGAGGTGGGCAGATTGCCTGAGGTCAGGAATTCAAGACCAGCCTGGCCAACATGGTGAAACTCCGTCTCTACTAAAAATAAAAAATTAGCCAGGCGTGGTGGTGGGTACCTGTAGTCCCAGCTACTCGGGAGGCTGAGGCAGGAGAATCGCTTGAATCGGGTGGCAGAGGTTGCAGTGAGTTGAGATCGCGCCACTGCACTCCAGCCTGGGCGACAGAGCAAGACTCCATCTCAATTTAAAAAAAAAAAAAAATGGTTAGAAGGAACTCTTTAGACGCTTTGGACACAAGCCCTTCACGATTTTTGTCTTACAAGTATCTTCACCTTCTCTGTAGCTTTTCTACCCTCGGTAGCATCTTTTGATGAGCAGGTGCTTTTTTTTTTTTTTTTTTTTTTTTTTTCTTGAGACGGAGTCTTGCTCTGTCACCCAGGCTGGCTGGAGTGCAGTGGCACAATCTCGGCTCACTGCAACCTCCTCCTCCCGGGTTCAAGCGATTCTCCTGCCTCAGCCTTCCGAGTAGCTGAGACTACAGGCACGCACTACTACGCCCATCTAATTTTTGTATTTTTAGTAGAGACGGAGTTTAGTAGTAGTCAGGCTGGTCTCGAACTCCTGACCTCGTGATCCACCCACCTCGGCTTCCCAACTGCTGGGATTACAGGCGTGAGCCACCGAAACCAGCCAACTTTTCTAAATTCATTTATCAATTCAAATATGTATTCTTCAGTTATTTTGGATATTCTATATACACAATCATGTTTTCTACAAATAATGATGGCGTTATTTCATCCAAGTCTTTAAACTTTTTGTTTCCTTGTCTTTTCATTGCACTGGCTAGGATTCCCAGTACCATGGTAATAAAAGGAATCTTTGTCTCTTTTCCAATTTCAGGAGGCAAGCTTTTAAGTATGCTTGCTGTAGGATTTTTTAATAGATGCCATTAGTCATAATTTAAAAGTTTTCTTCTACTCCTAGTTCATTTCCATGTGTATCCTTACAATTAATCCCTCTCATTTAATACTCAAGGTAACGTGAGTATTGTTTCTAACATTCAAAAGAGCCTAATTAAAACAATGATAAATGTGTCACTTTCTTTTAAATATTAGTACCTCATATTTTTTTTTAAAAAAACATTTTTTTAATAGAGACAGGGTCTCCCCGTGTTGCCAAGGCTGGTCTCGAACTCCTGGGCTCAAGTGATCCTCCTGCCTTGGCCTCCCAAAGTGCTAGGATTACAGGTATGAACCAGCCTGCCTGGCTCCCACACTTTTCTTAATTTTTAATCGACACATTATAATAATTGTACATATTATGGGATACAATGTGATATTCTGATATATGTATACCATGTGTTAATGATCAAATCAGGGTAGTGAACATATCCATCACCTCAAATATTTATCATTTGTATGTGATAACACTCAAAATCCTTTCTTCTAGCTATTTTGAAATATACGTTATTGTTAACAATAATCATCCTACTGTGTAATAGAACATCAGAACTTATTCCTCCTAATTGTAACTTTGTACCTATTGACCAACCTCTGCCATCCCTCCTTCCCCCTCCCCAGGCAATAGTAACCACTGTTCTATCCTCTACTTCTATAAAATCAACCTTATTTACATTCAACATATGAGTGAGATTATGGGGTATTTCCCTTCTTGCATCTGGCTAATTTCACTTAACATAATGTCCTCTAGGTTCATCCATGTTACAAATGATGGGATTTCATTTCTTTTTATGGTTGAATAATTTTCCATTGTGTATATGTATATGTATGTGCGTGTGTATGTATATATGTGCATATACATGTATATGTATATAGACACATATATACACACATATATTATATATATATATATGAACTAGGATTGCTGTATCTTATGGTAGTTCTATTTTTAATTTTCTGAGGAACATCCCATACTGTGTTCCATAATGGCTGTAATAATTTACATCTCCACCAGCAGTGTGTAAGGGTTCCCTTTTCTCCACATCCTCGCCAACCCTTACCTTTTGTCTTTTTGATAATAGCCATTCTAACTAAAGTGAGGTGATAACTCCCTCACATCACCTCACTTTGATTTGCATTTTCCTGATTAGTGATGTTCAGCATTTTTTCATGTACCTGTTGGCCATTCTGTATGCCTTCTTTTCAGAAATGTCTATACAGGTATTTTGCCCGTTTAAAAATCAGATTGAGGCCGGGTACAGTGGCTCATGCCTGTAATCCCAGTACTTTGGGAGGCTGAGGCAGATGGATCGTTTGAGGTCAGAAGTTCAAGACCAGCCTGGCCAACATATCCTATCCCTACTAAAAATACAAAAATTAGCCAGGCAGTGGTGGTATGCACCTGTAATCCCAGCTACTTGGGAGGCTGAGGCCTGAGAATCACTTGAGCCTGGGTGGTGCAGGTTGTGGTGAGCTGAGATCACACCACTGCACTCCAGTCTGGGTGACAGAGTGAGACCCTGTCTCAAAAAATAAATAAATAAATAAATAAACCAGATTGAGGCCAAGCACGATGGCTCACGCCTGTAATCCCAGTACTTTGGGAGGCCCAGGCAGGTGGATCACCTGAGCTCAGGAGTTCAAGACCAGCCTGGCCAACATGGTGAAACCCTGTCTCTATTAAAAATAGAAAAATTAGCTGGGCGTGGTGGCGGGCACCCGTAATCCCAGCTACTTGGGAGGCTGAGGCAGGAGAATCACTTGAACCTGGGAGGGTGAGGTTGCAGTGAGCCGAGACCATGCCATTGCACTCCAGCCAGGGCAACAAGTATAAAACTCCCATCTCAAAAAAAAAACCAAAAACAAAAATCAGATTGAGTTTTTGCTATTGAGTTGTTTGAATTCCTTATACAGTCTGGATATTAACCCCTTGTCAGATGTAGAATTTGCAAATATTTTCTCCCATTCTGTAGGTTGTATCTTCACTCTGTGGACTGTTTCCTTTGGTGGACAGCTTTTTAGTTTGATGTAATCCCACTTGTCTATTTTTGCTTTTGTTGCCTGTGCTTTTGAGTTCATATGAAAAAAAAAAAAAACCCCAATGTCATAAAGCATTTCCCTTTTCTTCTAGTTGTTTCAGTTTCATATCCTACATTTAAGCCTTTAATCCATTGAGTTAGTTTTTGTATATGGTGAGGGAGAGGGGTCTGGTTTTATTCTTCTGCATATAGATATGCAGTTTTCCCAGTATCATTTATTGAAGAGACTGTCCTTTCCCTAATATGTGTTATTAGTGCTTTTGTTGAAAATCTGTTGGCTATAGATGCGTGGATTTATTTCTGGGCTCACTATTCTGTTTCATTGATCAATGCATCTGTTTTTATGCCAGTACCATGCTGTTTTGGTTACAATACTTTTGTAGTATACTTGAAATCAGGTAGTGATATGGTTTGGCTCTGTGTCCCCACCCAAATCTCATCTCAAATTGTAATTCCTACATGTTGAGGGAGGGAGGTGATTGGATCATGGGGGTGGTTTCTCCCATGCTATTCTCATGATAGTGAGTTCTCACGACATCAGATGGTTTTATAAGTGTTTGACAGTTCCCCTTTCACATGCTCACTCTTCTCTCTCTTGCCACCTTGTGAAGAAGGTGCCTATTTCCCCTTCCAACATGAGTGTAAGTTTCCTGAGGCCTTCCCAGGAAATGAAAATGCCTCTAGAATTTTTTCTAAAAAGTTTTTATTGAAACAAGACCTTGCCCTGTTTCTGAGGCTGGAGTACAGTGGCACAATCATAGCTCATTACAGCCTCAACCCTCTGGGCTCAAGTGATCTTCCCACCTCAGCCTCCCTAGTAGCTGGGACTACAGACACACACCACCATGCCCAGCTAATTTTTTGTTTTTCTGTAGAGATGGGGTCTTACTATGTTGCCCAGACTGGTCTCAAACTCCTGGGCTCAAGCGATCCTCCCACCTGAGTCTCCCAAAGTGCTGCGATTACAGGTGTGAGCCACTGTGCCTGACCTAGAATTACATCCGAATTCTGTTTAACACTTTTACATCTATATTCAGTATTTTTATATATAAATTTGGTTGACTGGTCCATGTATTTCCTTTTCCTGCCATCACCATTAGGTTTTGGTATCAGTTGCCATATTTTCATATAAAGAATTAGGGAAAGTTATCTTTTTTCTATTCTCTGAAACAGTTTAAGAACTACCTGTTCATTAAAGTTCTGCTAGAACTCAATGCCACATTCCCACTACCCAGAGATCACTGCTTTTAACCCATTAATGCACATCCACCCGTATCTCTCTCCCCACCCCCATGTATGTATATATACACACAAATAGACATATAATAAATAACTCTACACACTGTCCTGCAAACTGCTTTATTCAGTGAACAATCTCTACAATTTTAAAAAATTTTCATCTCATCTAATAACCTATATTTATATTTTTCCAATTGACCCTAAAATGACCCTCACAGTTGGCTTGTTCAAACCATAACCCAATTCAGAACAAAGCACTGATTCTAGGCTGGGCGTGGTGGCTCATACCTGTAATCCCAGCACTTTGAAAGGCCGAGGCAGGCAGATCACCTGAGGTCAGGGGTTCAAGACCAGCCTAGCCAACATGGTGAAACCCTGTCTCTACTAAAAATACACAAATTAGCTGGGCATGGTGGCACACCCCTGTAATCCCAGCTACTCGGGAGGCTAAAACTTGAGAGTTTCTTCAGCCTGGGAGGCAGAGGTTGCGGTGAGCTGAGATCGCACCAATGCACTCCAGCACGGGAGACAGAGTGAAACTGTCAAAAAAAAAAAATAAAAAAATAGAAAAGAAAAGAAAAGCACCGATTCCATCTGGTTGTTTTCAAAAGGAAAAATTAATTGTATTTCTCTTAAAATGAAAATGACTGTTTTGGGAAACTCTAAGTTTACCATCCCTAGAGACTTTAAAGCAAAGGCTGGACCAATATGTGTCTCGGAAGCTACACAGGAAATTCCTGCACACAAGAGGTTAGAGGGTATGACATTTAAGGTCTTTTCTAAACTTGAGTGATGAAGATCCTGTGACTCTGAGTTTCTATAAATCCTATTATTGGGCCGGGCACAGTGACTCATGCCTGTAATCCCAGCACTTTGGGAGGCCGAGGCAGGCAAATCACCTGAGGTCAGGAGTTTGAGACCAGCCTGGCCAACATGGTGAAACCCCATGTCTACTAAAAATACAAAAATTAGCCGGGGGTGGTGGCACGCACCTGTAATCCCAGTTACTCGGAAGGGTGAGGCAGGAGAATCACTTATACTCAGGAGGTGGAGGTTGTGGTGAGCCAAGATCGTGCCACTGCACTCCAGCCTGGGTGAGAGTGAGACTCCGTCTCCAAAAAAAAAAAAAAAAAAAAATCCTATTATTGTCCTGCCTACTCAAGTATATTGCTTCAGTTATTTTCTCTCTCCTGCATTCTCAGTTTTTACTTCTCTCTTGGATTTTTCCTCATCAGCATTCAAATATGCTATTATTTCTCCTATCTTGAAAATACTGTCGGCCGGGCGCGGTGGCTCAAGCCTGTAATCCCAGCACTTTGGGAGGCCGAGGCGGGCGGATCACAAGGTCAGGAGATCGAGACCACAGTGAAACCCCGTCTCTACTAAAAATACAAAAAATTAGCCGGGCGCAGTGGCGGGCGCCTGTAGTCCCAGCTACTCAGGAGGCTGAGGCAGGAGAATGGCGGGAACCCGGGAGGCGGAGCTTGCAGTGAGCCGAGATCGCGCCACTGCACTCCAGCCTGGGCAACAGCGTGAGACTCCGTCTCAAAAAAAAAAAAAAAAAAAAAAAAAAAAAAAAGAAAATACTGTTAATTTTACTTCCCCCTCCAAATACCTCCCCCTTTTTCTTCTTCCCTTTCATAGCAAAACTCCAACAAAAAGTATTCACTGCCTCCAATTCCTCTTCTCTCATTGTCTCTTGAACTCAGTCCTGCTAGGCTTTCGCTTATGCCACTCCATTCAAACAGCTTGTAAAAGTCACCAATGACCTCCCCATTGCTAAATGCACTGGTCATTTCCAAGTCCTCACCTTGTATGTGGCATTGGGCGGATGATCATCTCCTCCTCCTTTAAACACAGGCTGGTCATTTGTCTATTTGCTCTCAGACCCATTCCCCGCTTCTCAAACTCCCGACCTCAAGTGATCCACTTGCCTCGGCCTCCCAAAGTTGCCGGGATTACAGGCGTGAGCCACCGTGCCTGGCCCCATTCCACTCTTCCCTGCTCTGTTATGTGCAGCAGACAACATTTCCCAGGCTACTTTCCCTCCTGACTTCCTGAGAGGTTTGGCCTATGGAATCTTTGGCAGAAGATTGGAGAGCAAGAGAAGGGTTCGGAGAAGCCAGGGTATTTCCTCCCTTTCTCTCCGTTTTGAGTGTCATCTCCAGCACGGACTGTTATCTCTTCTGTGTCTCCCACTGGAGAGTCACTCCCTCCATGGACCAAGCTCCTGCTGGGCTGGCGTTCCTGCTTTTGCTGGGTGGTCCTTGATCCCAGACTTGGGTAATACCACCTTCTGCTTTTGTCCCTCCAGCCCTAGAGGTGAAGTAGCTTCCTGCTGTTGTTAAATCTCTGGATCAATTCATCATCCCTTCCTGGGATTCTAAGGTCTTTCATCCCTGAGTACCAGTTCCTCATGTTAAATTCTGTTGACAGTTCTGAGTATGTTTTGTTTTCTTTTCTTTTTTTTCTTTTCTGAGATGGTCATTTGCTCTTGTTGCCCAGGCTGGAGTGCAATGGCTTGATCTTGGCTCACTACAAACTCCGCCTCCCGGGTTCAAGCAATTCTCCTGCCTCATCCTCCTGAGTAGCTGGGATTACAGGCATGCTCTACCACGCCCGGCTAATTTTGTATTTTTAGTAGAGACGGGGTTTCTCCATGTTGGTCAGGCTGGTCTCGAACTCCCGACCTCAGGTGATCCACCTGCCTTGGCCTCCCGAAGTTGTTTTCTGTTTTCTTAACTGGATCTTGAGTCATGTAAAACAATTGCTTCTCTTCGCTCTCAGTTTTACTCTGTCTTCGTCCAGCCTTAGTAGCCATTCCTTTGCAGTCTTTTCTGCTGAATTCTCTTCCTCTCTTGACCATTAAATGATGCCCCAGGACTCAATCCCTGGACTTATTCCCTTTGCTATCTGTATTTAGATCTTTGGCAATTTCATCCTGTCTCATGGCTTTAAGTAACATCTATATACTGACAACTCCCAAATTTCTATTTCTAGCTAGACCTTCCCAGTTGAGCTGACTACATATCCAACTGCCTACCTGACGACTCCACTTAGTCAACAGACATTTCAAACATAACATGTTCAAAATGGTACTTAGCTTTCCCTTGAAAGCTGTTCTTCCCCATCTCAGTAAATGACACGTCAATTTGCCCAGTTATTCTAGCCACAATTGAGGAGTTATCCTGGATTCCCCTCTTCCCTTCACTTCCCACACCAAATCTATCAGCCAGTCCTGATAAGAAAACCTCCAAAACACATCTCAAATCCATTCACTTTCTCCAATTCTTCTTTTACTACCCTGATCCAACCACTCTCACCTCTCACCTGGACTACTGCCATGGTCTCCTAATTGGTCTCTCTGCTTCCATTCTTCCTCCCAACAAGCCACTCTCCATATAGTAGCTAGAATGGCTTTAAGTGCTACTTTTTGTTTGTTTGTTTTGTTTTTTTGAGACAGAGCCTTGCTCTGTTGCCCAGGCTGGAGTGCAGTGGCACAATGTTGACTCACTGCAGCCTCTGCCTCCCGGGTTCAAGCGATTCTCGTGCCTCAGCCCCAGAGTAGGTAGGACTACATACAGGAGTGTGCCACCACACCCGGCTAATTTTTGTATTTTTAGTAGAGGCGGGGTTTCACCATGTTGCCCAGGCTGGTCTTGAACTCCTGACCTCAAGTGATCTGCCTGCCTCAACCTTCCAAAGTGCTGGGATTACAGGTGTGAGCCACCGCACCCAGCCTAGAAAGACTTTAAAACATAAATTGGCTGGGCACGGTGGCATATGTCTATAATCCAGCACTTTGAGAGGCCAAGGCAGGAGGATCACTTGAGCCCAGGAGTTCAAGACCAGTCAGGGTAACCTAGTGAGAAAAAAAGGACAGGAGAGGACAGGACACGACAGGAAAAAGGAAAGGACAGGAAAAAGAAAAAGGAAAGGAGGAATTTCTTTCTACAAAAAATAGAAAAAATTAGCCAGGCATGGAAGCACGAGCCTGTAGTCCCAGCTACTACTTGGGAGGCTGAGGCAGGAGGATTGCTTGAGCCCAGGAAGTTGGGGGTACAGTGAGCTATGATGGTGCCACTGTACTCCAGCCTGGGCAACAGAGACCCTATCTCAAAAAAAAAAGAAAAAAAAACCATAAATCATATCATGTTACTCCTCTGCTTAAAAGCCTTGAATCAATAACTTCTCACTGTATTTTTAAGATCCAAAATCCTTATTCAGGCCTGCAAGGCCCTTCATGGCCTGGTTTCTGCTCACTCCTCTGACTTTGCCTCCTTGCACTTGCTTGCTTTCTCTTACTCACTACAACCTAGTCACACTGGCCTCATTTCTGTTCCTCCAACATGTAAACTTATTCCCTTTGTAGGGCCTTTGTCCTTTCTAATGCCATCATCACCTGGAATGCTTTCCCCTGATCCTTATATGGCTGGTTCATTCAGATCCTTCAGGTCTTATATGGCTCATGTATCCCCTCCTCAGAGCCCATCCTTGATTACTCATCACTCTCTATCATATCACACTATTTTCATGGATAATTTTCTTGTTCACTTGTTCATCTGTCACCCCTGCCCTCAGAATGTGAGCTGCTTTGTTCTCTACTATGCCCCCAGCTCCTAGTGCAATATCTGGCATATAATAGATACTCAATGTATACTAGTTGAATGACTAAAAGGTAGTAGATTCGCCTTAAGTAGGAAGAGGGGGATCCCCTCCTCTGAGATTTGAAAGAGAAAAAGATGGAGGCAGATGCAACTAAGTGTGCCCTTAAGTTGTTGGTGCTTTGGAGATCTCTCTCTGATCATCTGCCAAGAGAGAGAGCTTGCAGGGAGAGGCTTGAACAAAGCAGCTGTAAACTGTTCCTTAGGGAAACAGGAGAGTTGCTGACCCAAAACATACAGAAGGATTGACTAGCTGTGGTGAGAACCCATCTGACATTGGAACCATAAATTCACGGTGCCAAATATCCACTCATTGACAAGACATGAACACTCAACTATTTGGGTAAGAGATCAGACAAAACATATTGTAGGACTGATTCTAAATTGAGAGTTTGTAGGACAGATGTTATAGTTTTAAAAGAAGGTAAGATTTACAATAGCACTGGAAAAATGAAGTACTTAGGTATAAATTTAAACAAAATATCTGCAGGATCTATACACGAAAAAAAAACACTGATGAAAGAAATCAAAGATCTAAACACAAATGGAAAGACACACTTTGCTCATGGGTTGGAAAATGTAATATTATTAAGATGTCAGTTCTCCCCAACGTGATTTTTAGATTTTACATAATCCCAATCAAAATCCCAGAAAGAATACTGGAGATACCAACAAGCCAATTCTAAAATTTATACTGGAGGCCGGGAGCAGTGGCTCACACATGTAATCCCAGCACTTTGGGAGGCTGAGGTGGGTGGATCACTTGAGGTCAGTTCGAGACCAGCCTGGCCAACATGGTGAAACTCCGTCTCTACTAAAACTATAAAAATTAGCCAGGTGTGGTAGCATACACCTGTAGTCCCAGCTACTCGGGAGGCTGAGGCAGAAGAATCGCTTGAACCTGGCAGGCAGACATTGTAGTGAGCCAAGATCATGCCACTGCACTCCAGCCTGGGTGACAGAGTGAGACTCTGTCTCAAAAAAAAAAAAAAAAAAAAAAAAAAAAATAACCACCACAAAAAATCAAATAATCCAATTTTAAAATGATCAAAAGAACTTGAATAGACATTTCTCTAAAGATGATATACAAATGGCCAACAAACATATGAAAAAATGCTCAACAGCACTAATCATTAGAGAAATGAAAAAAAAAAAAAAGAACCTACAATGAGATATCACCTCACATCCATTAGGATGATTACTACTAAAAAATTAAAAATAAAAAAAAACAACAAGTGTTGGTGAGGATGTGGAGAAATTAGAGCCTTTGTGTATTGCTGATAACATTGTAAAATGTGGCCGGGCACAGTGGTTCATGCCTGTAATCCCAGCACTCTGGGAGGCTGAGGCCGGCAGATCACTTGAGGTCAGGAGTCTGAGACCAGCCTGGCCAACATGGTGAAACTCCATCTCTACTAAAAATACAAAAATGAGCTGGGCATGGTGGCACACCCCTGTAATCCCAGCTACTTGGGAGGCTGAGGTAAGAGAATCACTTGAGCCCAGGAGGCAGAGGTTTCAGTGAGCTGAGATTGCACCACTGCACTCCAGCTTGGGTGATAGAGTGAGACTCTGTCTCAAAAACAAACAAAAAAAGATTGTAAAATGGTACAAGTGCTGTGGAAAAGAGTATGTATGGAGGCACCTCAAAAAATTAAAGATAGAACTACCAACAATTTCACTTTTGGGTATATATCAGAATTGAAAGCAGGGTCTCAGAGATATTTGCACACTCATGTTCATAGTGCTACTATTCCACAATAGCAAGGGGTGGAAGCAATCCCAATGTCCAGTGACGGATGAATGGATAAACAAAATGTGGTATATACATACAAGGGAACATTACTCAGCCTTAGAAAGGAAGGCGTTCTTGTCACATACAACATGATTTAACATTGAGGACATTATGCTAAGTGAAATAAGCCAGTCACAAAAAGATAAATGTTATATGATTCCCCTTATATGAGATATCTAAAGTAGTCAAACTCATAAAAACACAGAGTAGAATGGTGGTTACCAGGGGTTGTGGGGAGAGAGAAAGGGAGAGCTGTTACTTAATAGGTATAGAGTTTCAGATTTACAACATGAAAAAGTTCCGGAAATCTGTATCACAATAATGCAAATATACTTAACACTATTGAACTGCACAATTAAAAATGGTTAAGATGGGCCAAGCACAGTGGCTCACGCCTGTGATCCCAGCACTTTGGGAGGCCGAGGCAGGCAGATCACAGGGTCAGGAGTTGGAGACCAGCCTGGCCAACATGGTGAAACACCATCTCTACTAAAAATACAAAAATTAGCCGGGCATAGTGGCAGGCGCCTGTAGTCCCAGCTACTTGGGAGGCTGAGGCAGGAGAATCACTTGAACCCGGGAGGCAGAGGTTGCAGTGAGCCGAGATTGCACCATTTTACTCCAGCCTGGACTACGAGAACAAAACTCCGTCTCAAAAAAAAAAAAAAAAAAAAAAAAAAGGTTAAGATGGTAAACCTTATGTGCTTTTTACCACAGTTAAAAAAAAAAAAAAAAGGAAAACAATATGTTCAACACCATCTGCCATTAGGGACATGCAAATTAAAATTACGAGATGCCATGAAGAAACTTACAAATTAGAGACTGAGGAGACATGGGCAGAGTGACAAGGAACCTAAAATGGCCCAGGCAACCTAGTTTTTTAAAAAGCTTTTCAATTTATTTTAAACAATAAAGTGACAATTCCAAATGCCACTAATTAATAGAGAACATTTTGCAACATTTTAATGTTTTGTCATAGTTGATAATTTGCAAAAACAAAAAAAAAAGAATAAGACTCTCCCAAATGTCAACATGGCTCTTCATATCAACAGTAAAATGCTGTATTTCCTGTTAAAATACAAGTTAATAAAGAAAATAGAGAAACTAAAGACTAACATATCATGTTATTTTAATAACTATTTCAATATGAAATAGTAAAACATAATGAAGAGCATACGCTTGCTTGGTGCTAATGACGTTTTACAGTCCTATAGATGAAGCAACATGCATAATTTCAACCAGATGTTGAAATGGTTTACGATTAGTATCTAAAGACAAGTATTTCAGAAAATATGTAGAAAGGTAATCACATGTTTGCTACAGGCGTTCCTCTAAGCAAGTGTCTTGTCTTTGCACTTCACTTGATTTTTCAAAATGAAATTATAATTCTGTTCTGAATAATGTGTATGTTTTAAATTCACAGAGGGAGGTCAGCATAGTTAAGAGCTCAGGTTTTAGAGTCAGATTTTTGGCTTTATTTCTTACTGGCTATGGGGTCTTGAGAAACTTAAACTCTCTAAGCCTGGGAGCACTCATTTCTAAAACAAGGATGGTAACAGTTAATCCTGTCTCATAGGATGTCGCGTTGTTTAGACTAAGATAATACCTGTAAAGTGCTTTCCATGGCATCCAACACATAGTAAGTGCTCAATAAAAGGTAGCTAGTATTATTGTTGCTATTCTTACTACTATTTTTTCATTATTACTGTTAATAAAATAATCACCCTTCAAATCTAAAAACAAAATAAAATAGGTTTAGAGGAAGTGAGCACATGAGAGCAAGGATAGGTTGTGGTCAGAGAGCAGAGTACTGGATTTCGGAGGCGGAATGGATGACATCCAGGCTGTGGTATGGGAGTTTGTGGCTAAAGTGCAGGAAAGGTAAAGGTCACTGTCTGGAGTAGAGGTTAAGGAACTGTAAGGAGGTTATGGTTTGTCATCTATATGACGGTTAATTATCTCTCAGAATGAGGACAGGAAACAAGGTGAAGAGGAAGAATTTGTTGCAAAGACTTCATTGGATACAGGAAAATAACCGGGAAGATGGTAACACAGCCCTATCCTGGGCCTTCCCGGGACCCCCACCCCTCTTTTTCCCAGTTCTTGCTAGCTTACATCTAACCTACTTTGCCTTGCAAATAAGATCAGAAAAAAAGCAAAACAAACAACAACAACAACAACAAAAACCTGACCTACTATCCTACTATCATCTCCCCGTAGCACCTCACAAACCGCCTTGGGCACCTACTAAGTGCAACTTTTTGTAGATAACACAAGAAGGTTAACACAACTCCTGTCCCAACACCTTTTAATACAGTTGAATGGATACAAACATGGATACAAACATGGATATAGGTATCACTGAAGCAGTGTGACATAAAATAATATCTATATATACAACACTCCTCTGCAAACAGCAAACGTAAAGTAAAAGATACCCAACAGATCATTTTGTTTATCTCGCTATCATTTCTTAATCTATAACATCTCCCTCCCATGTATCCATGCAAAGCAGCAGTACTAGCTGCCCGACTAGATGGTAGCTCCCTCCCTTGGGTTACTTTTTTTTTTTTTTGTAGAGACAGAGTCTCACTCTGTCGTCCAGGCTGGAGTGCTGGAGTACAGTGGCGCAATCTCAGCTCACTGCAACCTCCACCTCCCGAGTTCAAGCAATTCTCCTGCCTCAGCCTCCCGAGTAGCCGGGACTACAGGCGCATGCTGCCACACCTGGCTAATTTCTTTTGTAGTTCAGTAGAGACAGGGTTACACCATGTTGCCCAGGCTGGTCTCGAACTCCTGAGCTCAGGCAATCTGCCCGCCTCGGCCTCCCAAAGTGCTAGGATTACAGGTGTGAGCCACCCGGTCTTGGGTTACTTGACACCCTACTTTCATTTGGATCTGAGCTGTCCTACCCACTCACTGCAATCTGGCTTTTCCTTCTTTGAGTATACAATCGATATGGGATGGCTCACCTACAGCTTCAGTGTTTGAAGTAAAGAAAGCCTTATGAAGACTTTGGCTTTTAATGGGGTTCCTCTGACAGTAGAAAGATTCAAACCACAGCCAATTCCAAGAACCCTTCTAAGAACAGAGACAGAGTCACTTCAAAGGATCTGACTTGCTATACCTAAATATAATTCATGGTGCTTTTTCTATGACACACCATAATATTTTTTCCAAAAATCATCTGGAGACACTAAAGCACTGATCTAATCATAAAGTTTCTACACAGCTTAAGAAGTTTGCATCAAATGGACAAAAAATAGTACAGAAAACCTAAATACAGAAAAATTCAGAAAACTCCATCTCCTAGAAAGCAGGTCAAGGCTGGGCATGGTGGCTCACGCCTGTAATCCCAGCACTTTGGGAGGCTAAGGTGGGTGGATCATTTGAGGTCAGGAGTTCGAGACCAGTCTGGCCAACATGGTGAAACCCGTCTCTACTAAAAATACAAAAAGTAGCCGGGTGTGGTGGCAGGTGCCTGTAGTCCCAGCTACTAGGGAGGTTGAGGCAGGAGAATCTCTTGAACCCAGGAGGCAGAGGTTGCAGTGAGCCGAGATCATGCCACTGCACTCCAGATTTGGGGGCCGAGTGAGACTCCATCTCAAAAACTAAACTAAAATGAAATAACAACAACAACAAAAGGGAAATTACACAAGAGAATGGATTTGTGGCCGGGGCAGTGGTTCACGTCTGTAATCCCAGCACTTTGGGAGGCCAAGGAGGGCGGATCACGAGGTGAGGAGTTCAAGACCAGCCTGACCAACATGGTGAAACCCTGTCTCTATTAAAAATACAAAAATTAGCCAGGTGTGGTAGCACACGCCTGTAATCCCAGCTACTCGGGAAGCTAAGGCAGAAGAATCGCTTGAACCCAGGAGGCGGAGGTTGCAGTGAGCCGAAATCGTGCCGCTGCACTCCAGCCTGGGCGACAGAGCAAGACTCTGTCTCAAAAAAAAAGAAAGAAAGTCAAATGGACTCAGTTAAAGACCTCACTGAATGTAGGAGAACCAATGGGAAACGTAAAGCCTTCTGCTAGGACACAAATAAGAGTCTATCTATATAATCAAGAAATTACTTTGCCTCCTGATCTAAATGCTTGCCTCCAGTCTAGGGCTCAGAAAAAGGCCTGGTTATTTGAACTGGTTGTCAATCAAGGTCCCCTTCATTTTCGCTTTCTTGGCTTCCAGTTCAGCCTAGAAAGAAAAAAAAAAGTGTATGTCTTGATACATGACACAAAATTATCTTCCTTCCTTATTCTAACCAACCCAAACACTTTCCCTTAATGTTTATTTAGTGTACAAACTAGAATCACAGTTCCCAAATCATTATATACCTCTAACATCTACCTTCCAACCTTTCTGATGTTATAGCACACACACAAAAAATGCTATTTGTAGGCAAAATGGGCAAAAAGACAAGGCTGTGGCCATAGGAAATCAGCACAGCTCAGACTGCGCCACGGCATTCCAGCCCGGGCGACAGTGAGATTCCATCTCCAAAATATATAAAATAAAATAAAATAAATAAAATAAAATATCATCCTAGTTAGGGCCATAACAAGTATCATGATTTAGGGCCCAGATCCTGGGGTCACTACTACAGAGTAGGGTACACTGACAGTCACAGACCAGGGTTATAAAACTGGCAGCCAACTACTCTAGAAACTCCCAACAGATTTCCTAAAAGATTTCCCTGCCTGCTGGAAGGTCTTTCAGACCAAGACATCCAAACGACTGGGCCCCAGCACCTTGCTACCCCCTGCTACTCACCAGCTCTTGCAGTCGCCTCTTGCTCATGCCTTTGCGCTCCAGCTGTTTTTCAATCACTTTGGCATTCTGTGCATATGAGTCAGCAACTTCCCTCTGAAGGAAAAAAGGAGCATCCTTAAACCAGAAGTCTCACCAAGGAATAACAACAAAGACCTTAAGTCATAATGTATACTACTCAAATCATGAAATCATGACTAAAATGGCAGGACTCTGTTCCTTTTCCATTCTCCATCTTTTCAGTAATCCAGGAGCATTTAGGGTATTTTTTTGGGGGGAGGGAGGCGGATTTGGTTATTTTGTTTTTTGTTTTTATTTTTTTTGAGACGGAAACTGACTCTGTTGCCCAGGATGGAGTGCAGTGACACAATCTCAGCTCACTGCAACCTCCACTTCCTGGGTTCAAGTAATTCTTCAGTAGCATTTACATTTTAACCGAAACATTTGTAAAACAGCAGATGACATCTCGCCATCAATATTATACTGAAGAACCATGAAGGTAATTGCTACTACTACTGAGGACAGACTCACAAACCATCAGAGTTGGACTGGAAGGAACCTGAAATCATTCAGTCCAGTAGTTTCTCAAATTAAGAGGGATGAGGACTTTGCCCTCTAAGGCGTCTCTAAAAATAGTATGTGGGAAAAAAAATCACTGATCTCATCCAACTCCTTCGTTTTCATTTTACAGATGTCTCTGAGATTCAAGGAAACAGGAATGAGCTCACTGTCATAGTTTCTCTTCCTTTTTTTTTTTTTTTTTTTTGAGACAGAGACCTGCTCTGTCCCCAGGCTGGAGTGCAGTGGCGCAATCTCGGCTCACTGCAGCCTCCACCTCCTGGGTTCAAGCGATTCTCATGCCTCAGCCTCCTGAGTAGCTTGGATTACAGTCACGCACCACCACGCCCAGCTAATTTTTTTGTATTTTTAGTAGAAACGGAGTTTCACCATGCTGGCCAGGCTGGTCTTGATCTCCTGACCTCATGATCCACCCGTCTCAGCCTCCCAAACTGCTGGGATTACAGATGTCAGCCACCGCGCCCAGCCCACAGTTTCTTATCAGCAAAGCAGGGTCTCAAAGTGAAGTCTCTAATATTTCCACTACTCCAAGGCTCCAACTCCAGAGTCCCCTTTCCTCGCACCCTTCCCCCCCAAATTCCAGTTTCCTTAAGACCAGAGACACTTACAGCCTCAATCTCCTCTTCCTCTTCATCAATGGTAGACACAGTGACAGAACTGAACTTGCCCATGTCTTTGGTCCGTTTGGTCATCATCACCTGGAGTGGCAGGCAAGAAGTCAGTCCGGTTCATCAAAACAGGATCCATGAGCCGTGAGTGTGTGCGCACACGCCTGCGTGAGGGGCTGTGGGTACTGGGGGAAACACTACTTCTTTGGGACAGGCTGACCTATTTAAAAGTGCCAATGTTTTTATTTACATATTTTTCTAACATTTGCCATCAAAGGCTCTTTTTTTTATTATTACTTACTTTATTTTTTTGAAACAGGGTCTCACTCTGTTGCCCAGGCTGGAATACAGTGGTGCAATCATAGCTCACTGCAACCTCAAACTCCTGGGCTCAAGTGATCTTCCTGCCTCAGCCTCACACTTAGCTAGGATTACAGGCATATGCCACCACACCTGGCTAATTTTACATTTTTTGTAGAGACTGGGTCTCGCAAAAAAAAAAAAAAAAAAGGACGGAAGGTATAAAAAAGCATCCTTAACGCTTAATGTCTCAAGCTTGTATCCAACTCCTGGCCTCAGGCAATCCTGCTGCCTCAGCCTCCCAAAGTGCTAGGATTACAGGCAAGAGACACTATGCATGGTCCATCATGGGTTCTTAAAATTTATTTTTAATTACTTTTTTTTTTTTTTGAGATGGAGTCTCACTCTTGTTGCCCAGCCTGGAGTGCAATGGCGCGATCTCAGCTCCGTAACCTCCACTTCCTGGGTTCAAGCGATTCTCCTGCCTCAGCCTCCTAAGTAGCTGGGATTACAGGCATGCACCACCACGCCCAGCTAATTCTGCATTTTTTAGTAGAGACGGGGTTTCTCCATGTTGGTCAGGCTGGTCTCAAACTCCTGACCTCAGGCGATCTGCCCGCCTTGGCCTCTCAGAGTGCTGGGATTACAGGCGTGAGCCACTGCACCCATCCAATTAATTTTTTTTTTTTTTTTTTTTTTGAGACGGAGTCTCGCTCTGTCACCCAGGCTGGAGTGCAGTGGCCGGATCTCAGCTCACTGCAAGCTCTGCCTCCCGGGTTTACGCCATTCTCCTGCCTCAGCCTCCCGAGTAGCTGGGACTACAGGCGCCCGCCACCTCGCCCGGCTAGTTTTTTATATTTTTTAGTAGAGACGGGGTTTCACCGGGTTAGCCAGGATGGTCTCGATCTCCTGACCTCATGATCCGCCTGTCTCGGCCTCCCAAAGTGCTGGGATTACAGGCTTGAGCCACCGCGCCCGGCAATTAATTTTTTTTTAAGAGACAGGGTCTTACTGTCACCCAGGCTGGAGTGCAGTGGCACAATCATAACTGAAGGTAACCTCAAACTCCTGGGCTAAAGTGATCCTCCCACCTCAGTCTCCTGAGTAGCTAGAACTATAGGTGAACACCATCACACCTAGCCAATTTACTTTCTATTTTTTGTAGAGATAGGGTCTCGCCATGCTGCCCAGGCTGGTCTCAAACTCCTGGCCTCAAGTGATCCTCCCACTTCTGCCTCCCAAAGTGCTGGGATTACAGGCATGAGCCACCATGCCCAGCTTGGAACATAGTTTTTAATTAGCCTAATTCACTGTTTTTAATTGTTCAAAAAAACCATATGTAAAATAACAGATGACATCTCTCCATAAGAAGAGGAAAATTTGAAGGAAAATAATGTGAGTAAAAACCATACAATTTCTTTTTTTTTTTTTTTTTTTTTGAGACAGAGTCTTGCTCTGTCGCCCAGGCTGGGGTGCAATGGCCGGATCTCAGCTCACTGCAAGCTCCGCCTCCCGGGTTTAGACCATTCTCCTGCCTCAGCCTCCCGAGTAGCTGGGACTACAGGCGCCCGCCACCTCGCCCGGCTAGTTTTTTGTATTTTTTAGTAGAGACGGGGTTTCACCGTGTTAGCCAGGATGGTCTCGATCTCCTGACCTCGTGATCCGCCCGTCTCGGCCTCCCAAAGTGCTGGGATTACAGGCTTGAGCCACCGCGCCCGGCCAAAACCATACAATTTCTAATCTTACTCATGAGGCAACTGTAGAAAACAGAAAACACATAACAGGTGTTACAATTACATAGCGTCTGTTTATACACAAAAATGGCACCCGATTAATAAAGAATGCATCCATATACATGCTTGAGGGGACGAATACCCCATTTTCCATGATGTGATTACACACTGCATACCCCTATCAAAATATCTCATGTACCCCATAAATATGTGCATCTATGCACCCCTCAAATTGTTTTTAACTTTTAAAAAATAAAAATAAAGTATAAGAATATATCCATAAAGAAAAAAGAAAAAGAAATAAAAGCAAGAAAAAGACAAAAAAAAGAAATAAAAAGAATACATCCATAAAGAGCAGTTTCTCGTGCACTATAATCTTATTTCAAAACATGAGCTAAATCTAGAGCTATATTAAGCAGTCTCTCTTTCAATGGTTAATTACCTTCTTAGGAGGCTCTTGTTTCTGAGTATATATGTTCGTCTTCCCAAAGCCCTGGCCAAACTTGACTACCGCTCCATCCACAATGAAGGTAACGGGAGCATTCTTCGGCTGGGATTGGTAGAAGAGCGGCAGTCCACACCTGCAATGGCACAGTGAATTTCTGCGAAGTCTCATAATCCAAATTCCCAAAACAGCAATTTGCAAAGTGTGCTTAGACTCTGGGAATATTTCTGTTGGTGGCATAAACTAATGATTGGCTCTTCTCAGTGTTTCCTAAAACTACCTCTACCTGATAAGAATCACTTAGGCCAGGCGTGTTGGCTCACGCCTGTAATCTCAGCACTTTGGGAGGCTGAGGCGGGTGGATCCATCTGAGATCAGGAGTTCGAGACCAGCCTGGCTAACATGGCAAAACCCCGTCTCTACTCAAAATACAAAAATTAGCCAGGCGTGGTGGCGGGTGCCTGTAATCCCAGCTACTTGGGAGGCTGACACAGGAGAATTGCTTGAACCTGGGAGGTGGAGGTTGCAGTGAGTGGAGGTCGTGCCACTGCACTCCAGCCTGGGCAACAAGAGCAAGACTCTGTCTCAAAAAAAAAAAAAAAAAAAAAAAAAAATTCCTTTTTCTGGTCATCTGGTCAAAGATATAACTTTGACTAGCCTCTTTGGGGAACATATTGGTATTTGTGCTTAGTTGAAGTCTGAAGGCAGTTGAGATTATAAGGATAAAGACACAATGGGGGCCGGGCGAGGTGGCTCAGGCCTGTAATCCCAGCAGTTTTGGAGGCCGAGGTGGGCGGATCAACTGAGGTCAGGAGTTCGAGACCAGCCTGACCAACATGTCAAAACCCTGTCTCTACTAAAAATATAAAAATTAGCCAGGCATGGTGGCACGTGACTGTAATCCCGGCTACTAGAGAGGCTGAGGCAGGATAATCACTTAAACACAGGAGGCAGAGGTTGCGGTGACCCGAGATGGCACCACTGCACTGCAGCCCGGGTGACAGAGCAAGACTCCATCTCAAAAAAAAAAAAAAAGACATAATGGAGAGTTGTATCCAAATAATTATTTTCCTAACACATTATGCCTCTACTTGCCTATGCTTGGAGAAACCCACATTGTTAATACTTACTTTGCACATTTCTTCCTGTACTGTCGTTCAATGCCTTCAGGTCTGCACAGAAAATGGAAGTTAAAAAATAAAAAGATATGAACAAATCTCATAACGTATCAACTTTACTATCCCATTTCTTCAAACGCTAAGAGGGCCTTTAAAAGGTTTTCATTTTATAGGTCAACTCATTGGTTCAACATTCCTCCCTTCCTGTAACATTTATGGAAGCCCCTGAAATGGGTCAGGTATCTCCCTGACAAAGGAAGAGGAAGAGGAGGAGCAGCATAGTCATAATCACAGGTAGCAATAGTAGTTGCAGTAATAACAACAACAATAATAGCAGCAACCATTTATAAACCCTTTACTATGTGCCAAGAGCTATTCTAAAGCATACATGTATTAACTTGGCTGGGCACGGTGGCTCACGCCTGCAATCCTAGCACTTTGGGAGGCCCAGGTAGGTGGATCACTTGAGTTTGAGACCAGCCTGGCCAACATGGGGAAACCCTGTCTCTACTAAAAATATAAAAATTAGCCGGGCATGGTGGTGAGTGCCTGTAATCCCAGCTACTCAGGAGGCTGAGGCAGGAGAATCACCTGAACCTGGAAGGCAGAGGTTGCAGTGAGCCGAGTTCACGCCACTGCACTACAGCCTGGGTGACAGAACAAGGTTCCATCTCAAAAAAAAAAAAAGTATACATGTATTAACTCATTTAATCCTTACAACAACTCTGTGAGGTAGGTCATATTATTATTCCCACTTTACAAATGAGGAACCTAGGCCCACAGAGCATTACATGGCTTGCCCAAAGTTGTGGAGCTAGGAAGCAGAGGTTGAATTTAAGCCCAGGCAGTCAAGCTCAAGAGCCCACACAATACCACCTTAGACACCAAGTCATATACACAAGGACTCAATTCCACCCACACGGCTGCTTAACAGAAACCTGGGACTCATCCTTGATTCTTCTCTTCCCCTCATCTCCCACACCTACTTCATCAGCAAATCCTACGGACTTTATCTCCAAGAAAAGACCTTGAATCTGTCTGCTTGTCTCCACGTTCCTGCCACTATCTTAAGCCTACACCACCATTATCAACTCCCTGGACGACTGTAACAGCTCGTCCTGACTGGTCTCCTCACTTCCCCTCCCCTTGTTTCAACTTTGTAATAGGCAATATATGCATATGGTATACATAAGAGTATAAAAAAAAAATATCTTCCCCACTCATCCTCCACCCACCCAGTTCCCTTCCCCAGAGGCAAATACTGTTTCTGGTTTTTTCTGCTCATCCTAGAGATAGCTGATGCATATATAAGCAAAGAACTCTGAATGGTACATAAAGAAAATATTTTTTTTTCCTTTTTTAAACAAATATACAGTGTTCTCTACTTTCGTTCACTTAAAAATATAACTTGGTTAAAAAAATATATATATATGTGTATATATATATTCCTATCAATAGATAAAGAGCTACTTCATTCTTTACAAGGACCACATTGTATTCCTTTGTATAGATGAACCAAAATGTTTTTTACGTGTTGGATGAATTCCTAGAAGTGTGTACATTTTAAATTCTGGTAGATGCTGCCAAATTTCTCTCTATAGAAGTTGAACCAATTTAGACTCACACTACCAATATACTGAGAGTTCCTGTTTCCTTACAGTCTCACCAACACTGTATGCCATTAAATTGCATCACTGCCATTCTCACATGTGAAAAATGGAATCTTTTAATTTGTATTTCTTTTTTTAGGAGTAAAGTTACACATCTTTTCATATATTTAATAGTCATTTGCATTTTCTTTGTTTCGAACTGTTAGTTCATGTCCTTTGTTTATTCAGCTACCTTTTAATTTTACATTAAGGAAACTTGTAAATAATGAAGGGGCCTTGGTTATTCTCTAGTTTGTCATTTGTCTTTGACTTTTTCCACCATGTGGAAATTTTAGGTTTTTCTGTGGTCAAACCAATCTTCTTTTCTCACATAATAATTCATACAACTCAATAGCAAATAAATAATTAACCTGATTTTTTAAATGGGCAATGACCTGAATAGACATTTCTCCAAGACATATAAATGGCCAACAGGTATATGAAAAGACTAATCATCAGGGAAATGCAAATCAAAACCATAATGAGGGCTGGACGTGGTGGCTCACGCCTGGAATGCCAGCACTTTCAGAGGCCAAGATGGGCAGATCACTTGAGGCCAGGAGTTCGAGACCAGCCTGGTCAACATGGTGAAACCCTGTCTCTACTCAAAATACAAAAATTAGCCGGGTGTTGTGGCACACGCCTGTAATCCCAGCTACTTGGGAGGCTGAGGCAGGAGAATCACTTGAACCTGGGAAGCAGAGGTTGCAGTGAGCCAAGCTTGCACCACTGCACTTCAGCCTGGGCAACAGAGTGAGACCCTGTCTCAAAAAAAAAAAAAAAAAAAAAAAAAAAACATAATGAGATATCCCTTCACTCCAGTAGTTAGAATGGCTATTATCAAAAAGACAAGGCTGGGCGCAGTGGCTCATGCCTGTAATCCCAGCACTGTGGGAGGCCAAAGCAGGCGGATCACAAGGTCAGGAGATCGAGACCATCCTGGCCAACATGGTGAAACTCCGTCTCTACTAAAATACAAAAAATTAGCCAGGCATGTTGGCATGCGCCTGTAGTCCCAGCTACTAGGGAGGATGAGGCAGGGGAATCACGTGAACCCGGGAGGTGGAGGTTGCAGTGAGCCGAGATTGCACCACTGCACTCCAGCCTGGTGACAGAGTAAGACTCCGTCTCAGAAAAAAAAAAAAAGACAAAAGTTAAGTGTTAGGGAGGATGTGGAGAAAAGGGAACCCTTACACACTGCTGGTGTGCTGGTGAAAACGTAAATTAGTACAGCCATTATAGAACACAGTATGGGAGATTCCTCAGAAAATTATAGAACTACCCTATGATCCAGCAATCCCACTTCTTGGTATACATCCAAAGGAAATGAGTTCAGTATCTCAAAGAGATACGTGCATTCCCATGCTCATTGCAGCATTATTCACAATAGCCAAGATATGGAAGCAACCTAAATGTCTATCAATGGCTAAGTGGATAAAGAAAAGGTGGCACGCACGCACACATGCACACACAACAGAACATTATTCAGCCTTACGAAAAGAAGGAAATCCTGCCATTTGTGATAATATGGATGGACTTGGAGGACATTATGCTAAGTGAAATAAGCAAAACACAGAACGACAAATACTGCATGACCTCACTTGTTTGTGGAATCTAAAATAGTCAAACTCAATAGAAGCAGAGAGTAGAATGGTGATTGCCAGGGGCTGAAGGTGAAGGAAATGGGAGGTTGTTG
The DNA here is from genome assembly GCF_024542745.1 of Macaca thibetana thibetana. Taxonomy (NCBI): domain Eukaryota; kingdom Metazoa; phylum Chordata; class Mammalia; order Primates; family Cercopithecidae; genus Macaca; species Macaca thibetana. The sequence goes on from NC_065598.1 coordinate 114,677,960, forward strand.
TTCAACAGGTATAAAGTTTCTGTTATACAAGATAAGTAAGTTTTGGAGATCTAATGTACAGCATCATAACTATAGTTAACAATACTGTATTGTACATTCTAAATTTTTTAAGTATTCTCACTACCTACACACACAAAGAAAATGGTAACTGTGAGGTGACAGATACATGAATTAGCTTAATTGTGGTGATATTTCACAATGTACATGTATATCAAAATATCAAGCTGTATCCCTTAAACACATACAATTTTTGTCAATTATACCTCAATAAAGCTAAAAAGAATTTAACACATCATATTGATAGAATGAAAGAGAAAAACATAATCATTTCAACAGACACATAGAAAAAATGCTTGACAAAATTCAAAATCCCTTCAATATACTAAGAATAGAAGGGAACTTCCTCTACCTAATAAAGGACATCTCTGAAAAACCCACATCTGTTTACCCACGTCTTAGTGCATTTTCTGTTGCTGTAAGATAATACCACAGACTGGATAATTTATAAATAAAAGAAATTGATTTCTCACAGTTCTGAAAGCTGGGAAGCATAAGAGCATGGCTCCAGCATTGGGCAAGGGCCTTCATGCTGCACCATAACATGGCGGAAGGGCAAGTGAGTGTGAGAAAGCTTGGTTTTAAAACAAAGCCACTCCTGCAATAACAGACCTACTCACATGCCAGCAACATTAATCCATGCATAAGAGCAGAGCCTCATTAATTCATTCATAGGGCAGACAGATTAAGTTTCCAACACATGAACTTTTGGGGAACACATTCAAATCATAACACCACATAAACTAACATCATACTTTATGGTGAAAGACTGAAAGCTTTCCCCCTAAAATCAGGAACAAGATAAATATGCCACTCTCACTACTTCTATTCAACACTTAGAATAAATTTAACAAAAGAAGTGCAAGAAATGTACACTGAAAACTAAAAAGTATTACCAAAAGAAATTAAAGAAGACCTAAATAAATGTAAACACATTTTGATGTTCATGGATTGGAAGACTTAATATTGTTAAGGTGGCAATATTCCTCGAAAGAATTTCCAGATTCAACACAGTCCCTTTCAAAATCCCAGCTGGCTTTTTCACAGAAATTTAAGCTGATCCTAAAATTAATATGGAATTGGAAGAAATCCAGTACAGCCAAAGCAATCTTGAAAAACAAAAACAAAGTTGGAGAACTCACACTTCCCAATTTCAAAACTGACTAAAAAGCTACAGTAATAAAGACAGGGTGGTACTGGCATAAGGACAGACATACAGGTCAATGGAATAGAAACTGAGAGTCTAAAATAAACCCATACATATATGGTTAACTGATTTTCAACAAGGGTGCCAAGACCATTAAGGGAGAAAAACCCAGTCTTTTTAACAAAAGGTCCTGGGACAACTAGATAGCCACATGCAAAAGGATGAATTTAGCGCCCTACTATACACAAAAATTAACTCAAAATGAATGAAAGACCTACATGTAAGTAGTAAAATTATAAAACTCTTAGAAGAAAACACAGCTGCAAATCTTCATATGCTTGGATTAGGCAAACATTTCTTCTTTATTTTTGAAATAGATTCAGGCTGTGTCACCCAGTCTGGAGTACAGTGGTACGATCTTGGCTGGCTCACTACAACCTCCACTTACCTACCGGGTTCAAGCGATTCTCTTCTACCTCAGCCCCAAGTAGCTGAGACTACAGGTGTGCACCACCACGCCTAGTTAATTTTTGTATTTTTAGTAGAGATGGGGTTTCGCCATGTTGGCCAGGCTAGTTTCAAACTCCTGGCCTCAAATGATTCACCCACCTCGGCCTCCGAAAGTGCTGGGATTACAAGCGTGAGCCACCATGCCTGGCCATTTCTTAGAAATGACGCCCAAAGCACAAACAATGGAAGAAAAAAATCAGATAAACAGGATGATAAAAATTTAAAACTTGTGTGCTTCAAAGAATATCATCAAAAAAGTGAGAAAACAATTCACAGAATGAAATAAAATATTTACAAATCATATATATGATAAGGGACTAGTATGCGTAATATAGAATTCTTACAACTAAACAACAGAAAGACAAATACACCAATTTAAAAATGGGGGCCGGGCGCGGTGGCTCACACTATAATCCCAGCACTCTGGGAGGCCAAGGCGGGTGAATCACTGAGGTCAGGAGCTCGAGACCAGTCTGACCAACATGGTGAAACCCCATCTCTACCAAATACAAAAAATTAGCCAGGCATGGTGGTACGTGCCTGTACTCCCAGCTACTCAGGAGGCTGAGGCAGGAGAATCGCTTGAACCCAGGAGGCGGAGATTGCAGTGAGCCGAGATTGCAACACTGCATTCCAGCCTGGGCAACAAGAGTAAAACTCCGTCTCAAAAAAAAAAAAAAAAAAAAAAGAATTTCTATCTACTTCCTCTGTTTCCCCGTCCTTCCTAAGGTTCCCTTCCAACTTGACTGGCCAGGGCAGAGAGGAGGGAGGAACGATGAAGCAGGCAGGCAGGCAGTACAACTGAGGCAGATGGTCTATTGGTGAATGCCAGCTGTTTGGGCAAAACTCTGTCAAATTGGGTTTTTCCTCTGATCTCATACCACAACAACCCTCAACACAGAAGACGACTTCTGTGACCAAATGTATGTGGGGAAAACCCCACACTCCAATAAATGGATGCCAGCTAGGTGTCCTCCAATTCAGTTCTGACACTGTCTACTCGGACAGTGTCAGATGCCACAGGTTGAGGGCTTGGACCCCAAGACCGGCCACCAACCAGATACCAGTCGCAAGTCCAGGCTTCCAAAACTTTTTTTTTTTTTTTTTTTAAGACTGAGTCTCGCTCTGTGACCCAGGTTGGAGTGCAACGGCACATCTCGGCAAATTGCAACCTCCGCCTCCCAGGTTCAAGCGATTCTCCTGCCTCAGCCTCCCGAGTAGCTGGGACTCCAGGTGTGTGCCACCACACCCGGCTAATTTTTTTTATTTTTAGTAGAGACGAGGTTTCACCGTGTTAGTCAGGATGGTCTCAATCTCCAGACCTCTTGATCCACCTGCCTCAGCCTCCCAAAGTGCTGGGATTACAGGCATAAGCCACCGCACCCGGCCGCCTGACTAATTTTTGTAATTTTTTTTGTAGGGACAGGGTTTCGCCATGTTGGCCAGGCTGGTCTTGAACCCCTGACCTCAAGTGATCTGCCCCCTTCAGCCTCCCAAAGTTCTGGGATTACTGGCGTGAGCTGCCATGCCAAGCCAGGCCTCCAGAACTTCTGACCAACTAGCTTCAAGTTGGGGTTCTCACGACCCCCTCTTTGGGTTCGATTAATTTGCTAGTGTGGCTCACAGAACTCAGGGAAATAGTTAATGTTTATCAGTTAACTATAGAGGATACCACAAAGGACACAGAGAAGAGATGTGCAGGGTGAGGTAAGGGGCAAGTGGTTTGGAGCTTCCATGCCCTCCCTGGGCACACCACCCTTCAGGAACCTCCACGTATTCAGCCACCCAGAAGCTTCCTAAACCCTGCCCTCCTGGGTTTTATGGTAGCTTTGTTAGAGACATGATTGACAACCATGTAGAAATGTGATTGGATGAAAAGCACATGATCTAAACCCAGCAAGGCCTGTCTGTTCAGACTTTTCTTGGCCTCTGTGCAGCATTCCTTTCTCTAGGGCAGAGGTGTCCAATCTTTTGCACAACCTTGCAAACATACTAAAACCACTGAATCATACACTTTAAAATGGTGACTTTTATGGTATGTAGATTATAACTCAATTTAAAAGAAACTAAATCTCAGCTGGGTGCAGTGGCTCACGCCAGTAATCCCAGCACTTTGGGAGGCTGAGGTAGGCAGATCACCTGAGGTCAGGAGTTCAAGACCAGCCTGGCCAACATGGTGAAACCCTGTCTCTACAAAAATTAAGCAGGCATGACGGTGGGTGCCTGTAATCCCAGCTACTCAGGAGGCTGAAGTGGAAGAATTGCTTGAACCCGGGAGGCGGAGGTTGCAGTGAACAGAGATCGTGCCATTGTATTCCAGCCTGGGTAACAGAGTAAGATTCTGTCTCAGAAAAAAAAAACGAAAACAGAAACGAAATCTCTGAGTCTCTGAGGGTAAAGCTGAGGCATCCAAATTAAAAAACAAAACAAAACAAAAACTCCTCCAGATGATTCTGGCACACAGCGAAGGTTGAGAATCACTTTGCTAAGGTGTACATGAAAAGTAGAGTTGCTAAGGCATACATTATATGCATCTTTAGCTATACTGGATGTTGCCAAAGTGCTCTCCAAAGTCATTATAACTATTTACGGTCTTTCTGGTACTGTAGGAGACTTCCAGTTGCTCTTTGACAACACATGGGTATTATTTTCCCAAATGAAGGATAAGGAAATTGGGGGCCTAAAAGATTACTCGCCCAAAGTCACAAAGTGGTACTGCTTGGGATATAACTATACAGACTGTGCTGACCATCATCTTTAACATTCTGCCTCTCCATTTACAAGTATTACTTATGTCGAAGGTGCTCCAATTCACTGATATCACGGGACCAGGGCACTAACAATATTATTGGTTCTGTATACCCTGTCTGGTCCCACTGGGACTAAATTCAACCCCATACTAAAGGGAGAGATTCACCACATGGAGAATGAACTTCTCCTAGAATCCTGAAGTCAGCCAATCCCATAAGTTCAAGCTTTCAAAACGCATAGAAATATCAAATAAATGGGGCTGCATATTTCTCAATGAGTTAATCTTCAAGTACCAATGACAAACTGGATTTTGTCAAGTTTATAAAAATGTATCTATTTCTAACTATGTGCCAAGAAGCAGGCAAGATGTCTGTCCTAAGGGTTTCAGAAAAATAGGCAGGGTTCCTGCTCTCAAAAAGTTCATCTTATTGAAATGAGACTTTAATGTAAATGAGGTAAGAATTTCAAGTGGTATGACTATAAAGAAGTGATTAACATGAGCTAGATGTTTGGGATAATTGACCTTGATTTTCTTTCCTATCCTGAATCTCAAGGAATATATGAGATAGGGAAGACTCAATGACCAAAAACAAAACAAAACAAAACATTCTCGGCTGGGCACAGTGGCTCACGCCTGTAATCCCAGCACTTTGGGAGGCCAAAGCGGGTGGATCATTTGAGGTCAGGAGTTCGAGATCAGCCTGGCCAACATGGTGAAACCCCGTCTCTACTGAAAATACAAAAATTAGCCAGGTATGGTGGTGCGTGCCTATAATCCCAGCTACTCAGGAGGCTGAGGCAGGAGAATCACTTCAACCCAGGAGGTGGAGGTTGCAGTGAACCGAGATTGCACCACTGCACTCCAGCCTGGGCAACAGAGTGAGACTTCATCTCAAGAAAAAACAAATTCTCCATTCTGGCTGTGGTAGCTAGCCTCTAAGGTGGCCCCGAATGATCCTTGTCCCTGGTACTAACACCCTTGTACAGTCACCTCCCACAATGAATAGCGCTGACTTGTGACACCAAAAGGACATCACAGAAACAACTGTGCATGCCTTCTGAGTCATAGCCATAAAACACACTGCGGCTTTTGCCTTGCTCTCCTGAATTACTTACATTGTGGGAATCCAGCTTCCATATCATAAGGATACTCAAGCAGCCTTATGGAAAGATCCCTGTGGTAAGAAACTGAGGCTTCTTGCCAACAGTTAGCACTCAGCTGCCTACCATGGTAGGAGGAGGAATCTCCAGCCCTAATCAAGATTTCAGGCCAGGCATGGTGGCTCACACCTGTAATCCCAGCATTGTGGGAGGACAAGGCAGGGGGATTGCTTGAGCCTAGGAGTTCAGGAACAGCCTGGGCAACATAGGAAGACCCTGTCTTTACAAAAAAAATTAAAAATTAGCCAGGCATGGTGGCACATGCCCATAGTCCCAGCTACTCAGGAGGCTGAGGTGGGAGGATCACTTGAGCCCAGGAGATCGAGGCTGCAGTGAGCTGTGATTGTGCCACTGCACTCTAGCCTGGGTGACAGAGTGAGACCCTGTCTCAAAAAAAAAAAAAAGACTTCAGATGACTGTTTACATGGTCATCTTCTTAATCGCAGCTTCATGAGACCAGAACAACCTAGCTAAACTTGCTCTTGAATTGCTGAAAAGATATAAAATGATAAATGTTTGTTCTTTAAAAAAAAAAAAATCAAGAGAGTACTAGAAGATGAGGATGGACAGATCATAGAGTGCATTCAGGCTTAGATTTTTATCCAGCCAACTAGGAGTGTTTTCCTTGTACTCCACAATGACCCCTAAATGAAATCAGATGGGGAGGAAGGAGGAGTCCTTAATGGATTGGGCTAGACTCCTCCCTACTCAGAACAGCTTTCTGCTTATCAGTCTTATTTATTTATACTTCTGGGTAAGAATTTAATTAAAGAAAGGATTTTTCATCTAAAAATGTTTGAAAGGCATTGCTATAAGTGATGAAGAGTCACTAACAGATTTGAAGCAGGTGACTGACATAATGTGTATTTCAGATAATTCAAGCAGTAGAGAATAGACTGAAGAAGAGCAAAACTATAGACCAAAAGACCAGGTAAGAGGCCACTTCAGTAGTCTAAGCAAGTGATTCTGGGTACTGGAATAACGGCAGTGCAGCAGGGCTGAACAGGAGGAGGCAGCCACAAAAGAGACTAGAAGGCAGAATCGACAGTACGTGGTGAGTGACTAGATGTATGCAGGGGATGGTGGGATGGTGGGGACAGGTGAGACAAAGAGAGACTGACTCCTAGATTTCTCGCTGGGGCCACTGCACGAATCCTTGTGTCATCATAAGAAGAAGGAAAAGAAGGACTAGTATCTGGCTAATAGTAACAGAGACCTGACTGCAATGGCTTCAACAAAAGAGCTTGTTCTCTCATGTAAAAGACATCAGGAGGAAGGCAGTTCTGAGCACTGGTTGAGACCCAAGGATAGCAGGGCAAAGGCTCTGCAATTCTTGTGGCCTCTCCTTCCCAGTCTCAGACTGGCTGCTAGTACTCCAATTATCATGTCCATTTCCTAAGAAGCAGGATGGAATAAGGATAAAAGGGTAAAAAAGGCTTGAGGTCACCCATCAACTGACATCTACTTCCATCTCTTTTGCTTGGCCAAAGCTAAGTCATATTCAGAATCTTAGTTGTTGTGGGGAAGGGGACTGGAATATGCACCCTAACTTTACAGACACTCATGTATAGGAGGGTGTAGCAGAAGAGTGTCAGAGTGGTGCTGAGTGAATCAATCTGTGGTATTGTCCACAGTAGAGAAATGATGAGTTTGGCCTTCATCATGTTGGATCTGAAAGGTAGGACATCAGGTAAAGAGGTAGAGTAGGCAACTGGCTCTACAGTTCTGGGATACAGGAAGGCACAGTAGGCAGATTTAGATTTTATCATCAGCATAAGTGTAACTAATGCCATGTAAGGTGACAAGAATGCCCAAGGAAGGCATAAAGAGAGCAGGGACAAAAGCAAGATCAGAACCGTGTGGAATACCAATACTTGAGGGGCAGGCAGAAGAAAAAGAATCCAAAGGATTGAGAAGGCCAAAGAAGGAGAAGGAGGCTCACAAGAGCAGTTTCACATGGTGAAACCCTGTCTCTACTAAAAATACAAAAAGTAGCCAGGCATGGTGGTACACAACCGTAATCCTAGCTACATGGGTGGCTGAGGCAGGAGGATTACTTGAATCCAGGAGGCAGAGATTGCAGTGAGCTGAGATCGCGTCACTGCACTCCAGCTTGGGCAACAGAGCGAGACTCCATCTCAAAAAAAAAAGAAAGAAGGAAAGAAAACACGTAGCTAGATGTCAGCCTATAGCTTTTTCTGGTTCAACACTAAAGTTTCAATAAGGGCAGGATTCTTTGCTGTTTACTGGTTGTACTGGATTAGATAGTGACCCTTAAAAATTCACATTCTGGCCGAGCACAGTGTCTCATGCCTGTGATCCCAGCACTTTGAGAGACCGAGGTGGGAGGATCACTTGGGTCCAAGAGTTTGAGACCAGCCTGGCCAACATGGTGAAAACCCGTATCTACTAAAAATACAAAAACTAGCCAGGCATGGTAGCATGCACCATCTCAAAAAAAAAAAAAAAGAAAGAAAAAAGAAAAAAAATTCACATCCATCCAGGAACCTCGGAATGTGACCTTATTTGGAAATAGTGATGTTGCAGATACAGTTAGTTAAGTTAAAATGATGTCATACTGGAGGAGGATGGGCCCTTAATCCAATATGATTGGTACCCTTCTAAGAAAAGAACAGGCAAAGGGACAATACCATGTGATGATACAAGCACTGACTGGAGTGATGCATTTACATTACAAGCCAAGGAATGCCAAGGATTGCTGGTAAACGCCAAAAACCAGGAATGAGGCAAGGAAGGATTCTCCCCTACAATCTTGAGAGACAGCATGGACTTACCAACACCTTGATTTCAGACTTCTAGCCTCTACAACTATTAAACAATTTCTATTGTTTTAGGCCACCCAGTTTGTAGTACTTTATTTTTTTTATTTTTTGAGACAGAGTCTTACTCTGTCACCCAGGCTGGAGTACAGTGGCACAATCTCAGCTCACTGCAACCTCTGCCTCCCCATTCAAGCAATCCTCCTATCCCAGCATCCCGAGTAACTGGGATTACAGGCACACGCACCACCATGCCCAACTAAATTTTGTATTTCTAGTAGAGATGGGAGTTCACTACGAACTCCCGGTCTCAAGTGATCCACCCACCTCAGCCTCCCAAAGTGCTGGGATTACAGGCATGAGCCACCACACCCAGGCTGTAGTACTTTATTATGGCAGCTCTAGAAAACTAATACACTGGAATATTCCAGACTTCTAGGATAGTATCTGGAACACAGTAGGAACTCAGTAAATGAAATATTTGTTGCATGAATAGATGGATATTTTAATTCCTAGGATTGACCTTTCCATGACTTCTAGCACCTGCTGGTAACCATTCCCTAGTCACACCCGCACACACTTCTTGATACTCTCTCCTCTGTTTTCCACATCACCAGGTTCTTCTGGTTCTGTTCCAATTCTTTTGTCTGCCTTTTAAATATTCAGTCCTCTCTGCTTGCTCCACACTCTGTAATTTTATCCCTTCCCAGGTTTCAATTTCCCATATATACCAAGGACTCCCAAATCTAAAACAGAGCTAACCACATCACACTGCTGCTTAAAAAACAGAGATGGGCCGGGTGCGGTGGCTCACGCCTCTAATCCCAGCACTCTGGGAGGCAAAGGCAGGTGCATCGTCTGAGGTCAGAATTTCGAGACCAGCCTGGCCAACATAGTGAAACCCCATCTCTACTAAAAATACAAAAAATTAGCCAGGCGTGGTGGCAGGTGCCTGTAATCCCAGCTACTTGGGAGGCTGAGGCAGGAGAATCACTTGAACCTGGGAGGTGGAGGTTGCAGTGAGCCAAGATCACACCATTGCACTCCAGGCTGGGCAACAAGAGCAAAACTCTGTCCAAAAAAAAAAAAACAAAAACGGAGATGGCTCTTCATTGCTTACAGATTAAGGCCAAACTTGACCACTTCAGTACTTTACTCTGTCCTCACCCTAGTATGCATCAACCCCTTCCTGTAAAGTAACCTGTGCTCCAGTCACAAAGGACAATTCAGGTTTCTAAAGCACACCATGTTTGATGTTTTTAATGCTTCCATATTCCTTCCACCCGGAATGCTCTTCATTCCCTTCATCTACTTGGTGAAATCCTAGTTCAGGCTAAACACAAATGCGATCATCTTTTGAAGACTTTCCTGGCCACCATTCAGGACAAATGACCCACTCCCACCTGTTTTTCCTTGTGTTCAGAAGACCATCACAACAGGAGTCATTCCCTCAAAGTCACGAGCTCTTTAATGGTAAAAATCATACCTTATTCATCTTCACAGATCCAGTACCTAGCTCAGTGCCTGGCACATGGTATGCTCCACAAGATTACAGGTTGAATGAACTCATTCAAACCTGTACATTGTAAACAAACTACAGCTATCAAATGGCAATGGAGGGGCCGGGCACAGTGGCTTACGCCTGTAAACCCAGCACTTTGGGAGGCCAAGGAAGGAGGATCACTTGAGGACAAGAGTTCGAGACCAGCCTGGCCAACATGGTGACACCTCGTCTCTACTAAAAATACAAAAATTAGCTGGGCGTGGTGGTGCACGCCTGTCATTCCAGCTATCAGGGAGGCTGAGGTAACAGAGTTGCTTGAATCTGGGAGGTGGAGGTTGCGGTAAACCGAGGTCACACCACTACACTCCAGCCTGAGCAACAGAGTGAGCGAGACTCTATCTCAAAAAAAAAAAAAAAAAAAAAAAAAAAGCAATGGAATCACATCTGAGCACCATTTCAACAAAGCACAATAAAGATATTACTACATTAACAGAAGTTAGAAAACCACCACAAATGTCAAAGTATTGGGCCCAACTGACCTGTTCAACAATAGATGTGATATTTATATTATTCAGAAACAGACTCCAACACAATAGGGAAATCCTAAACAGGGAGCATCAACCTCTTACCTCCGCAGATACATAGTCTCCTCGTCTTCTGTGTTACAAAACTTATGGGCATGTTTGGCAGCATCAATCACACGGGACCGGTCCCGGGGCCTCATGGGCAATTTCTCTAACTGGCAGTCTGAAGGAATGGAGAGATTTGGTCACTAGAGTCACGGCAAAATATAGCAAATGAGTCACTGCAAAATATCCTGAGAAGTTTTGAATGGGGTCTCTAGCACTAGAATTTTCTACTGCAATTACTATGCTTATTGAAACCTATTACTGAATGTTCCGACTAAAACTGACTTTCTGTCAGGAGACCTTGGTATTTGGTCCCAGCTCTGCTACTACCCTGGTGATCTTTGGCAAATCACTTCCTCCTTCAGAGACTTTTGCCTCATTTGAAAGATGAGTAGATGATATTATCTCAAAAGTCCTTCCCAGTACTGCAATTCAGGTTTCTATGAGGATTTCTGTGATCACAGTACACTTGGTTTGTGTTATAATGCATTAGAATCAGAAGACACAATCAAGCATACTGGAATGCCTACGAGGAAGCACTGGGAAAAGTGGGTGTGTGCTAAGAAAAGGAGAGAGGCTGGGCGTGGTGGCATGCACCTACAGTCCCAGCTACTGAGAAGAATGAGGCAGGGCAATTACTTGAGACCAGGGGTGCAATGCTGTCATGTCCCATGATTCTGCCTGTGAATAGCCACTGTACTCCTGCCTGGGCAACACAGCGAGACCCTGTCTCTGTTTAAAAAAAAAAAAAAGAGGCCAGGCAAGGTGGCTCACACCTGTAATCCCAGCACTTTGGGAGGCCAAGACGGGCAGATCACCTGAGGTCAGTAGTTCAAGACCAGCCTGGCACAGCTACTTGGGAGGCTGAGGCAAGAGAATCGCTTGAACCCAGGAGGCAGAGGTTGCTGTGAGCCAATATCACGCCATTGCACTCCAGCCTGGGCAACAGAGCGAGACTCCGTCCAAAAAAAAAAAGGTGGGGGAGAGAGAGGGTAAGTGATTATATAGTACACAAATGATCCATCCTAGTTGGAGGAATTTTAATCTGAAAACAATGAAAACACAGTAAACAAATTAGGTACAGTTGTAAAACAGATTGAAAATTGATATAATGGGTCAGGCGCGGTGGCTCACGCCTGTAATCCAGCACTTTGGGAGGCCGAGGTGGCAGTGGATCACCTGAGGTCAGGAGCTCGAGACCAGCCTGACCAATATATAGTGAAACCCTGTCTCTACTAAAACATACAAAAATTAGCGGGGCATGGTGGCACACACCTGTAGTCTCAGCTACTTGGGAAGCTGAGGCAGAAGAATCACTTGAACCCGGGAGGCAGAGGGTTGCAGTGAGCTGGGATCACACCACTGCACTCCTGCCTGGGCAACAGAGCAAGACTCCGTCGCTCAAAAAAAAAAAAAGAAAAAAAAGAAAATTTATGTAACGCAAATTAAATACCTAAAGGATAACAGAGAAAGTCAAGTGGTCAGAGTAATTCAAGATGAATAGAGGAGATGAAGAGAGGAGTTAGAGAACGTTACGCAGTTTACGTGTCAGCTCATTTACTCTTCACAATGAATGGTTAAAGTAGAGATTTGTTGTTCCTGTTTTAAAGATGAAGGAACTGAAGTTAAAAAGGGTAAGAGATACACCATGCATCTAATAAGAAGCAGAACAAGAATTCAGATCCAACTCTAAGTGATTCAAAAGCCCATGCTGTTTTCACCACACCTCCTTACCAAGAATTAATTTCTTGGATAAATATGTGAGGGCCCTCTAGGTAGCAGGCACTATTCTAACACTGTGCTGAAGATTCAGCAAACAACAAAGCAGATAAAGTCTCCCCCCTGGCCAGGCACGGTGGCTCACGCCTGTAATCCCAGCACTTTGGGAGGCCGAGGCCGGCAGATCACCTGAGGTCAGGAGTTCAAGACTGGCCTGACCAACATGGAGAAATCCCGTCTCTACTAAAAAAATACAAAATTAGCTGGGCATGGTGGTGTATGCCTGTAATCCCAGCTACTTGGGAGGCTGAGGCAGGAGAATCGCTTGAATCCGGAAGATGGAGGTTACAGTGAGCTGAGATCACGCCACTGCACTCCAGCCTGGGCTACAAGAGCTAGACACTGTTTCAACAAAAAAAAGAAAGCCCCGGCCCTGATGCAGCTTCCATTCTAGTGGAAGAGGCAACATATTTTAAAATAATTATAATATGATCTTGGGCAATGGTTAAGTGCTAAATATTAAGCAGGGTAAGAGGACAAAGTGACAGGGATGCTGTTTTAGATAAGGTAATCAGGGAAGGGTTCTCTAAGGAAATGACATTTCAGCAGAGACCTGAATGAAGTAAGGAGGGACTGAGGGAAAAGTTTTTGGGGCAGAAGAAATACCAATTCCAAAGGCACTGGGGGGCCGGAACACTTTTGACATGATGGAGAAAAAGCAAAAAGGCCACTGTGGCTGAAGTGCAATGAGCAAGGGGAAAACTGTTAGGGGATGAAGCCTGAGAGGTAGCCACAGGCCTGATCAAGGGTCTTGGTATGGATGGACTTTGGTTTTATTCTCAGTCTTATATGAAACCATTGGTTTTGAACAGGACTCTGGCTACTATGTAGAAAACAGTGGAAGCAACGAGAGCAAGAGACTATGGTGCCAATCCAGGTGAAAGATGGTAGTAGCTTGGACTACAGTGTTAGAAGTGGAGGTGGTAGGCTGGCCACGGTGGCTCACACCTGTAATCCCAACACTTTGGGAGGCCTAGGTGGGTGGATCACTTGAGGTCAGGAGTTCAAGACCAGCCTGGCCAACATGGTGAAACCCCATCTCTACTAAAAATACCAAATTAGCCGGGCGTGGTGGCACATGCCTGTAATCCCAGCTAGTAGGGAGGCTAAGGCAGGAGAATCACTTGAACCTGGGAGGCGGAAGTTGCAGTGAGCTGAGATCGCGCCATTGCACTCCAGCCTGGGCAAGAAGAGTGAAACTCCGTCTCAAAAAAAAAAAAAATTTAGCCAGGCCTGGTGGCCCGTACTACCTGAGAGGCTGAGGCAGGAGAATCGCTTGAACCCGGGAGGCGGAGGTTGCAGTGAGCTGAGACCGCGCCACAGCACTCCAGCCTGGGTGACAGAGTGAGACTCTGTCTCAGAAAAAAAAAAAGAATGGAGGTGAAAAGAAGCAGTCAGATTCTGCATAATTTTCATGAAAGCACCTGTAGGATTTCCTTATGGACTGGACAGATGTAAGGTATGTGACAGAGAGAAGTCAAGACTGATTCCAGGTTTTGGTCTGAGATACTGGATGAATAGTGATACTACTGACTGCAATAGGGATGACTGTAAGAGAAACAATTGGAGAGCGGGTGTAGAGGGTCATGAATTCAATTTTCAGCACGATATGTTTGAGAGGCCCATTAGACATTCAAGTGGAGATGTTGAATAGGCAATTGAAGTCTGAGGAGAGGTGCAGGTTAAAGATGAACATCTGGGAGTTACCAGCACGTCGGTTGTATTTAAAGCTTAGGAATGAATGAGATCACCTAGGGGGTGGGTACAGAGTGAGAATAGGTGAGAGTACTGAGCTATATGGCCTTGGAATGCTTAAAAATCTGAGAGAGAAAAGGGAGCCAGACAAGAAGGGGAAAAATCTAAGGCCAGGCGTGGTGGCTCACGCCTGTAATCCCAGCACTTTGGGAGGCCAAGGCGGGTGGGTCACCTGAGGTCAGGAGTTCGAGACCAGTCTGGCCAATGTAGTGAAACCCTCTCTACTAAAAATACAAAAATTAGCCAGGCGTGGTGGCGGGCGCCTGTAATCCCAGCTACTCGTGAGGCTGAGGCTGGAGAATCACTTGAATCCGGGAGGCAGAGGTTTCAGTGAGCCGAGACTGCGCCACTGCACTCCAGCCTGGGCGGCAGAGTGAGACTCCATCTCAAAAAAAAAGGAAGAAAAAAAAAAAAGAAGAAGAAGAAGGGGAAAAATCTGAGGTAGGAGGAAAATCAGGTGAGTATGGAGTCTTGGAAGCAAATAAAAAACGTGTTGCAAAAAGAATGAAATGATTACCTCTGTTAAATGCCACTGAGAGAAGAATTAAAATGAACATTGATAACTGACCACTAGAACTGTTAACACGGAGTTCAGTTAGTAATTCTGCCAAATACGGTTAAGATGATGAGGTGGGAAGGAAAGCCTACCTGAAGTGAGGCCAGGAGAGAATGAGAAGTCAGGATGCAGAGACAGCCAATATAGGCAACTCTTTTGAGAAACTTTGCTATAAAAGCAGCAACGAAATGGGGTTATAGCTGGAGGGGAATACAGGATCAAGGGAGGGTTTTATTTTTGTTTGCTGTAACGTAAGAGCAACTGCAGCATCTTGGTATCCAGCAGAAACATTATAAAGTTTCTAGAGGCAGTAGTTTTTGAAGACAGTGGATTAAGAGGGAAATACAGTATGTTTGTGTTTCTATTTTTGTTTTCCTGAAGGAGTTTAGTTTTGAGGAAGGTCTGGATACAGAGTCACAAGGCTAAACAAAAAACAGGAAAAAAAAATGCCCTGGAGTGGGGCGGGGATGTGTAGGGAGGATTTCGTCGGAAAGAGAAAACCCACCAATCTTCGTTGAGAAGTGGTTCCCAGATCAGTCAGAGGAAATTCGCCTTCAAGAACCCGAAGTCTGGCTCCTGGCAGACGCCCCCGCAGTTCCCAGCTACTCACCCAGCACTAGGACCATCTGGCCGCACAAACAGTAGTAAACATGGAGGGGCTTCTCGCCGTCGTCATATTCCTCCCGGTCCCGAGTGTCAGAGCAGACTACTGACCGAGACACTACTTTCGGCATGGTTCCCAGGAGCAATCTGAAGACTCTACGCCAAGAAGAGGGTCGCGCCGAAATGACGTCACAAGCGCGCCTTGAACCTTTTCCCTGTGGCTGCGCTGGTCACGTGTTAGTAGAAGTCTTATAAACTTCCGGGCTGTCCTATCAGGATAAGATATACAGGGGTGCGCGTGGAGCTTCCCAGAACCTACTTTGTCTTGGCCAAGTTAGCTGGGACTCCTGTGATCTGGGAGTCGCTTCTCAATGAAGATTGGTGGGCACCCTTAATATTATATAAATTATTCACATTTCTATAACGCATGAATTTATATGTATATATACACATATGTATGTATAAGACCAGCTAAATAAAGAACTATGCATTATATAGTCTATATTATATATATATGATACTGACTTAGGTGTGTTTCTAAATATGATTTTGATTTTAATGACTATTCCGGATGAGTACCTAATTTTTTAGGTATCTTATTTTTTTAGTTGATATCATTCACATAACATAAAATTCACCTTTTAAAATGTGTTATTGAGTGGTTTTTAGTGTATTCACAAAGTTGTGTAACCATCACCACTAATTCCAGAACATTTCCATCATCTCAAAAAGAAATCTTATACCCATGAGTAGTCACCACCACCCCTACCCCCCAACTTCCCAGCCTGCGGCAACCACTAATCTACTTTTTATCTCTGTGGATTTGCCTATTCTGGACATTTCATATAAATGGAATCCTACAATATGTGGCCATTTGTCCGGCTTCTTTCATTTACCATAATGTTTTCAAGGTTCATCCATGTTACAGTACTGCTTTCCTTTTTATGGCTGAATAATATTTCATCATATGGATATGATGGATACATTTTGGATACATATGGATACATTTTGTTAATCCATTCATCAATTGTCGGACAACGGGGATGTTTTCACTTTTTGGTTATTATATAGATAATGCTGCTATGAACATTCATGTACAAGAATACTTCCGCCGCAAATTTGTGTGGGAATATAACTCTGGATTTTTAACTTTTGACAGCACGAGAAGTGATTAAAGCACCTTGACATTGTGATTCAAACAATGTTAAATGTCATTGAGTGACTTTACTGCGGTACAAGTTTCAGGTATAAACACTGTTCTGCCTTATAATTTTAGGTTAAATTCATTAAGGAACATTACTAAGTCTATGGCAAAAGCCATTTTAAAAAACTATTCATGTTCAATAATAGTGGTCAAAGGTGGGGTTCTTCTCATTTAGAAAATTTTCTAAAATTTTAGCCTCCCAAGTAGCTAGGATTACAGGCACGCAGCACCACACCCAGCTATTTATAGATGGGGTTTTGCCATGTTGGCCAGGCTGGTCTTGAACTCCTGGCCTCAATTAATCTGCCTGCCTCGACCTCCCAAAGTGCTGAGATTACAGGTGTAAGCCACTGCACCCGGCCTAGAAAATTTTCAATCTCAGCCCTGTGCTCAAGAAAGTCTCAAAACCTCACCGCTTTTGAATTGCTATTCATAGGGCAAGTCAGAAATATTTAACTTATGTTTCCGGAAAAAAAAAAAATGGAACTGACAATGGTTTAATCCATGAGAGTGAATGAACTTTGCGGTTTTGTTTTTTCTTTCTTTTCTTTTTTTTTTTTTTAGATGGAGTCTTGCTCTGTCACCCAGGCTGGAGTGCAGTAGCACCATCTCAGTTCACTGCAACCTCCGCCTCCTGGGTTCAAGCAATTCTCTGCCTCAGCCTCCTGAGTAGCTGGGATTATAGGCGCCCGCCACCATGCCCAGCTATTTTTTTTTTAGTTTTAGTAGAGATGGGGATTCATCATGTTGGCCAGACTGGTCTTGAACTGCTGACCTCATGATCCACCTGCCTTGGCCTCCCAAAGTGCTGGAATTACAGGTGTGAGCCACCGCACCCGGCTGAACTTCACTGTTGACACTGCTGTCAACAATAACACAAGATAGATTCAAGTTTTTTGTTTTATTTATTTTTTTTGCAAAGTACCCGCTGTTACTTTTTTTGCAAAGTACCCAATTAATAACTATAGAATTTTAAACAACTTACATTTTGACAAGTATTGTACATTTGTCTAAGCCTTTTCTGCTCCATACATATCTGTAATACATCTTAGCAGATTCTGCTTTAGACTGAATTGAATTAGTATTTTCTTGATTTCTTTGAAAATACTCCCATCTGCAGTTGTTCTACACAGACCATACACACAGGCCAATTTTTTTTTTTTTTTTTTTTTTTTTTAAGACGGAGTCTTGCTCTGTCACCCAGTCCGGAGTGCAGTGGCACAATCTTGGCTCACTGCAACCTCTGCCTCCCAGGTTCAATCGACTCTCCTGCCTCAGCCTCTTGAGTAGCTGGGATTATAGGCGCGTGCCACCATGCCTGGCTAATTGTGTGTGTGTACGTGTGTGTGTGTGTGTGTGTGTATTTTTGTATTTTTAGTAGAGGCAGGGTTTCACCATGTTGGCCAGGCTGATCTCAAACTCCTGACCTCAAGTGATCTGCCCACATTGGCCTCCCAAAGTGCTGAGATTACAGGCGTGAGCCACCGTGCCCGGTCCAATTCTTCAGTCACTTTAAACTCAACATTGACTCCTTGAGTAAAAAACAAAAACTAAGCAATACTGGCAAACATTCAATTCGTTAGGAACCAAGTAAAATCACTTGAAATCATTTGCTTTGTTTTTGTTTTTGTTTTTGTTTTTGTTTTTGAGACGGAGTCTCGCTCTGTCGCCCAGGCTGGAGTGCAGTGGCCAGATCTCAGCTCACTGCAAGCTCCGCCTCCCGGGTTCCCGCCATTCTCTTGCCTCAGCCTCCCGAGTAGCTGGGACCACAGGCGCCGCCACCTCGCCCGGCTAATTTTTTGTGTTTTTAGTAGAGACGGGGTTTCGCCGTGTTAGCCAGGATGGTCTCGATCTCCTGACCTTGTGATCCGCCCGTCTCGGCCTCCCAAAGTGCTGGGATTACAGGCTTGAGCCACCGCGCCCGGCCGGTCTGTTTTTGTTTTTGTTTTTGAGACAGGGTCTTGCTCTGTCACCCAGGCTAGAGTGCAGTGGCATGATCACAGCTCACTGCAGTCTCAAACTCCTGGGCTCAAGTGATCCTCCCACCTTAGACTCCCTAGTAGCTGGGGCCACAGGTGCACACCACCACACCAGCTTTATTTATTTATCTATCTATTTATTTATTTATTTATAGAAGCAAGGTATTTCTATGTTGCCCAGGCTGCTCTTGAACTCTTGCGCTCAAGCAATCCTTCTGCTGCAGGCTTTCAAAGTGCTGAGATTACAGGTGTGCCCCACCGTGCCTTGCCCTTTTTTTGTTTGTTTGTTTTTGTTTCTGTTTTGTTTTGATGTTGCTTTCAATGTCCTCAACTCTTGGAGCCACTGTTCTTTTTTTTTTTTTTTTTTTTTGAGACGGAGTCTCGCTGTGTCTCCCAGGCTGGAGTGCAGTGGCGCGATCTCGGCTCACTGCAAGCTCCGCCTCCCGGGTTCACGCCATTCTCCCGCCTCAGCCTCCGAGTAGCTGGGACTACAGGCGCCCGCCACCACGCCCGGCTAATTTTTTGTATTTTTAGTAGAGACGGGGTTTCACCGTGTTAGCCAGGATGGTCTTGATCTCCTGACCTCGTGATCCGCCCGTCTCGGCCTCCCAAAGTGCTGGGATTACAGGCTTGAGCCACCGCGCCCGGCCTTGAGCCACTGTTCTTGCTGAAAGGTGAATAGTCTTCAACAGGTTTTATTTTTCTTGAGCATATTTCTTTGACTTCTGCAACCGAACACAGTTTAGCTCAATATCAGTAAATGACTTTCCTTGCTTGGCTAACAAAGGAGCCACTCAGAAACTTACTTTGGCTACAGGCTTATTTTTATTTTTTACTTTTTTTTTTTTTTTTTAGATGGAGTCTCCCTCTGTTGCCCAGGCTAGAGTGCAGTGGCGTGATCTTGGCTCACTGCAACCTCCACCTCCCAGGTTCAAGCAATTCTCCTGCCTCAGCCTCCTGAGTAGCTGGGATTATAGACGTGTGGCACCGCACCCAGCTAATTTTTGTAATTTTAGTAGAGATGGGGTTTTACCATGTTGGCCAAGCTGACCTCCAACTCGTGACCTTGTGATCCGCACACCTCAGCCTCCCAAAGTGCTGGGATTACAGGCATGAGCCAATGCGCCTGGCCTATTTTTTAGTTCTATAATGAATTTTGCTAAAATAAGATATTCTACTTAAAAATTTAAATTGTACTGGCCATTGCTCTCCTCTGAGTTGGGAATATTGTGATGAATGCTTAGTCTGGTAACGTTGATGTACATTATAATATTGTAGCAATGTGATGGTGTCATTGTGTAATAAACACAATGCTCCCACATCTAATTTGGCAATTAAGTAATCCACACTCCATTGTACCTTAAAAGCAAGACCTTCAAAGCCCACTTTCTTTACTTTTGACACAATAGGTATGCACTTGTAACTTTTTTAAATGCCATGGTAGATACATGTGGTATTCAATACACTGTGGAGTTATGCTGCATTCCTGCAATTTGTAGTACTTGGAGCAGCAGTATGAGGTGATGAGAGCACCACACACAGCCTCTGTCACTCACCTCTGCCATTGTAGCACAGATGCAGCCACAACCAATACAGTAGGCCCTCCACATCTGTGGATGCAGGACTCACAGATACGGAGGGCCAAATGGGGGACTTTAGCATCTGTGGATTTTGGTATCTGAGACAGACCCTGGAACCAATCCCCTGTGGATACCAAGGGATGACTGTGCATAAATGAAAGAAAATGGCTGTGTCCCAGTGAAACTTTATTTATGGGCATTGAAATTTGAATTTCATGTAATTTTCTTTTATTTATTTATTTATTTATTTAGAGATGGAGTCTCGCTGTCTCCCAGTCTGGAGTGCAGCGGCCCGATCTCTGCTCACTGCAAGCTCTGCCTCCCAAGTTCATGCTATTCTCCTGCCTCAGCCTCCCGAGTAGCTGGGACTACAGGCGCCCGCCACCACGCCCGGCTAATCTTTTGTATCTTTAGTAGAGATGGGGTTTCACCGTGTTAGTCAGGATGGTCTCAATCTCCTGACCTCGTGATCCGCCCACCTCGGCCTCTCAAAGTGCTGGGATTACAGGCATGAGCCACCGAGCCCGGCCAAATTTCATGTAATTTTCATGTGTTACAAAATATTATTAAATCTTTTGACTTTTTTCAACCGTTTAAGAATATAGAAAACCATTCTTAGTTTGTAGGCCATAGACAAATAATGGCAGGTTAGATTTGGCTGTAGTTTGCTGAGCCCTGGTCTGGTGGATGTGGCTGGTTTGACTGAATTCCCATATACAACATGGTAGACATGTGTATTAGTTTCATATTACTGCTGTAACAAGTTACCACAAACTTGGTGACTTAAGACAACACAAATTTATTACCTTAGAGTTTTGGACATCAGAAGTCCAAAACCAGTATCAGCGGTCTAAAGTCAAGGTGTCAGCAGGTCTGATTGCTTCTGGGGGCTTCAGGCTTCCATCTTTTGCCTCTTCCTACTCCTACTGCAGACATACTTTGGCTCCTTCACTGACGGCCACATCACTCCGGTCTCTGCTTCAGTCATCACATGGCCTCCTCTTTTACTCCTACATCATCCCTCGTATAAGGACTGGTGTGATTGCCTCAGGTCCACCCCTTTAATCCAGGATAACATCCTCATGTCAAGAGTCTTAATTTAATCACATCTGCAAAGTCCCTTTTGCCATGTAAGGTAACATATTCACCAGTTACAGAGATAAGGAAATGGAGATCTGGGTGGGGGGGCGGAGGGGGCAGGGTTGTGCATTATTCGGCATACCACATCATGTCTTTGTTTTCTTTGATTCAGTAATTTAGCAGGTAGTGAAATCCTTTTTTTTTTTTTTGAGACGGAGTCTGGCTCTGTCACCCAGGCTGGAGTGCAGTGGCGTGATCTCAGCTCACTGCAGCCTCTGCCTCCCAGGTTCCAGAGATTCTCTGCCTCAGCCTTCCAGGTAGCTGGGATCACAGGCACGCACCACCATGCCTAGCTAATTTTTTCGTATTTTTAGTAGAGACGGGGTTTCACCATGTTGGCCAGGCTAGTCTCGAACTCCTGACCTCAGGTGGTCCACCCGCCTCGGCCACCCAGAGTGCTAGGATTACAGGCGTGAGCCACTGTGCCTTGCCTGAAATCGCATTTTCAAGGCCTTAATGTCTCCATTTCCCTCAACTTTGATATTCCCCTCCCTCCATCCTAACCTCTTTGTCTCTCTCTCTCTCTCTCCCCTCTGCTCCCACTTATGTCCTAGAGGCTGAAGATGAACAACATACTACAAGTTGTCAAGAGCAAAAGCACACACTTTGCTAACTGTTGCTTCCTAAAAGTGATTCTCTTGAAATATTTTCTGAGATTATTTGAGTCAAGAAAGACCTTTCGATTTTTATTTTCTGTTGGTGCTTTGTTGCTGTTTGTGCTAAATTTTATCAACAGAGGTGAAAACCGTAGGAAAATAAAATTCATTTGCCTTCACTGGATAACAGAAATACAAACTTACAGCCTGATAAGGCAAGAAACGATCTTTAATTTCGTCTCCTAACCCAAAATAGTTCAGGAAAATAAAAATCTATTTTTCATGTTGAAATCTTCATGAATGAAATTTCACAATTTTTTTGGTTTTTTTTTTTTTGAGACAAGTCTTGCATTTTTGCCCAGACTGATCTCAAACTCCTCACTTCAAGTGATCCTCCCACCTCTGCCTCCCAAAATGCTGGGATTACAGGCATGAGCCACTGTGCCCAGCCCACTTTTCTTTAAATTGAGGAGACTTGTCCTTTCCGGACCTCTGCTCTTGGGTAGGGGTGGTGCTTGGCTGTGAAGAGGGTATTTCTTCAAGATGTCAAGGTCAAAAGAGGGTAGAAAGAATGCTTGGCCAAACTGCGCTATAGTTAGTATGTTCTAGCCTGATAATCATCATGCTGGAAAACAATCTTCTGTATCGCTGCTTGCTATGACAACCCTGCTTCTGCTGAGGAATGTGGGGGCACGGTGTTCCTGCAATGCAGTTTCATTCCTTAGTCAGAGAATGCTATTCCCATGCAGGTGCCCGGGGCTTCCAACCATTTGGGTCATGCTCCTGAGTTTTTGTTTGTTTGTTTGTTTTTTGTTTTCTGAGATGGAGTTTCGCTCTTGTTGCCCAGGCTAGAGTGCAATGGTGTGATCTCGGCTCCCTGTAACCTCCACCTCCCGGGTTCAAGCAATTCTCCTGCCTCAGCCTCCGGAATAGCTGGGATTACAGGCACGCACCACCATGCCCGGCTAATTTTGTATTTTTAGTAGAGACGGGGTTTCTCCATATTGGTCAGGCTGGTCTCAAACTCTTGACCTCAGGTGATCCACCCACCTTGGCCTCCCCAAGTGCTGGGATTGCAGGCTTGAGCCACTGCGCCCAGCCGTTAGTTTTCTCGATTATGTAGTCCAAGAAAGGAAGAGAAAGGGGGTTTCAAAAAACAGACAAGCTCACAACAAACTTACATACATCTATATCCTTCAATAAATTTCAGACATGTATATCCAGTAACAGGAGCTTCTCAGTCCCTTTCATACTCTCCAGTATGGTACATGCCATTTCTTAATAGGGTATTTTCTCTCTCTCTCTCTTTTTTTGGTCTGGTTCTGTCGCCCAGGCTGGAGTGTAGTGGCATGATCTCGGCTCGCTGCAACCTCTGCCTCCTGGGTTCCAGCGATTCTTCTGCCTCAGCCTCCCGAGTAGGTCGGACTACAGGTCCTCGCCACCGCACCCAGCTAATTTTTTTGTATTTTTAATAGAGATGGGGTTACCCCATGTTGGCAAGTCTAATCTTGAACTCCTGACCTCAGGTGATCTACCTGCCTCAGCCTCCCTAGTACTGGGATTACAGGCATGAGCCACCGTGACTGGCCTCAAAAGGATATTTTCTTTTTTTTTTTTTTTTTTTTTTTTGAGACGGAGTCTCGCGCTGTCGCCCAGGCTGGAGTGCAGTGGCCGGATCTCAGCTCACTGCAAGCTCTGCCTCCTGGGTTTGCGCCATTCTCCTGCCTCAGCCTCCCGAGTAGCTGGGACTACAGGCGCCCGCCACTTCGCCCGGCTATTTTTTGTATTTTTTAGTAGAGACGGAGTTTCACTGTGTTAGCCAGGATGGTCTCGATCTCCTGACCTCGTGATCCGGCCGCCTCGGCCTCCCAAAGTGCTGGGATTACAGGCTTGAGCCACCGCGCCCGGCATTAAAAGGATATTTTCAATGCATCTCTCTCATGCTCAAACACCTATAAAAGCTGCCTAAATTCCCCAACCTCGCATTTGAGGGCATTTAATCAACTTCTGTCACTCTCACTTTTCCTAGTTGAGTTCTCATCATTCCCCAGCCAAGAATCTCTCCATTAGCCGAGCTCATCTGCCCACTATTCCCAGAATATGGTTTAGCTCTATGCCCTTGTCTGTGCCATTGCCCTCACAGAAACTGCTTAAGTTCTCTCTCAAGCTCTGCTTTCATCTCTTTTGAAACAAAATTGAAATACACCCATTTCAGGAAGCTTGTCCTGATCCCACCAGAATGACGATTCCTCTGCTGTGCAGTCTCTCAGCATCTGTAGTTTCACATACTTCTACAAGTTGAGGATCCCAAATCTGAAAATCCAAAATCCCAAATGCTTCAAAACCTGAAACTTTTATAATGCAAAGAATTCCAAAATCTGAAAAAACAAAACAAACAAACAAAAAAAAAACTGGAAATCTGAAACCGTTCTGGTTCTGCTGTTGCTGTTATAGGCAGACTTCTAAGATGCTGCCCTCCCCTAAGATTCTTGGTCCTTGGTATATACGCACACTTTCTCCCAGTTATTAAATGAAATAGTAATCTAGGTTCTGCAGTGGCAAAATTTAGCAGATGCAATAAAGGTCCCAAATTAGATGTTTTTAAGATAGGGAGATCATCCACAGGGTGGGTCTGACATAATCTGGTAAGCCTTTAAAGTAGACTGTGCTCTTCCTGAAAACAAGATTCAAAGAGTGAGAGGGATGTAGTAGGAGAGAAATTCTCTGTTGATGACTTTGAAGATGGAGTAAGCCACGTGGCAAGGAATGCAGGTGGCCTCTAGGAGCTGAGAGTAGTTCCCAGGTGGCAGCTGGTAAGGAAATAGGGACCAAAGTCCTACAACTGCAATGAACCGGGCTTGGCCAACAACTTATAATTTGTTAAGCAGTGATGAAAACGAATATGCTTGCTTTTGTAGATCTTGCTTTTGTTGATTTCATATGTGTGTATGTGTGTGTTAGTAGACTGCAAGTTCCTAGATGAGAGGAAAAAAAGTTTTTTAAAAAATTTTTGTACCCCCTTCCTACTACAGCCATAATGTGATGCTATTAGGGAGACTTGCCTTAACTGATATATTGGAGTTAATGGGAGATAGAAATCCTTGACCATGAAAGTACCTGTTATTAAACAGCAGCTAGAATTACTACCATTGTCAAGTGCCTCCTGCTTCTCATGTTAGAAACAAATTCCTGCACATCTGATATCTTCTGGACATCTTCACGGGGATGTCTCACCAGTCCCATGAACTCAGTAAGTCCCACCCAAAATTTCCTCTCCCAGACTTGTCCCTCTCTCTCTATTCTGTAATTCTGTTAATGGCACCTTCAAATCCCCAGTTATCTTGGGGCTTAGAGTTTCAGCCTCTGTTGACTCCTTCCTCTCTCTTGCCTCCATATTCTACCTGTTGCCAAGTCCTCCCCATTCATTCATATACTACTTGCCTTTACTGTCACTGCCTGGTTCAGTATCTCACACCTAGATACTGCAAGAGTCTCCTGCCTGCTCTCTTGAGACCAATCTCTGATAAGCACAGCTCTAATGATGTCACTTCCCTGCTTAATGGACTTCCAAGGAATCCATTAGCTTGGCATTCAAAACTCTTGATGACTTAACCCAAACCTACCTTTCTCCTATTTTCAATAATTTTTAAATGTGTATTATGCCTATCTTCTAAGTTATTTTGGGTTGACCTTTAAAAATTATCCTTTAAAAATGTTACTGCTTTTGCAGGTCCACGGACTGTGACTCTTCCCGCAACCTGCAGCTTTTCCACGTTCCTTTTACTTCAGACCCACTGTCCTTGCAACTCCCTGCAGTCGGATAGTCTCATACTGTGGACTCTTCTGAACATATAATAGCCGCTCGGCTTGTTGAACTACCAAGGGAAAATGTGGTTCCAGAGCCAAATTGTGAGTGCCCAAAGCTAAACAAAACAAAACAAAACCCTACTCTGCCTGCCTTAAGCTCCCATTCCCTCCCACAGGACATACAACACCATTTCATTCTGCCCAGGGGTGATCATTGGCCTAAACGTTGAGCGCCCAATCCTGCATTCAATCCCACAGCCCCGCCCCGCCCGCCGGTCATAGTCAAGGCCAATTTATTCTTTTGATTTTTCGTGATTTTAACCAATCACTCTGCTCCGCACCCCTCCGACCCCAATCTCCGGTGTCCGCAACGATTGGGCACCCTAGAGTTGCCGCTTTTTAAGAACCGGTTTTACCTCCGCCCACTCCTTCGTCCTCTAGTTTGGGACTTCCAAACTTCTCCCCCCTCCTCCCCGGGCATAGTGCGCGCTCTCATGAATGATCTGGTCACAAAACAAAAAAGAAGAGAAAAAGAAAAAAAGGAAGAAAAAAAAGAGAAAAAGAAAAAAAGCCGAAAACTTCCCAGGGTTTGCCTTAGAATTAGCAGGTGGGGATGGACCCCGTTCCACCACGAGGTCCTCCAGCGCCCCGGGCTCCAGCGTACCCCACGCCTCTGAGCTCGCGGCCCCGCCCCCGGCCTCCTGCGGGGCTTTAATGACATAAGCAACTTTCCTCGCGCACCCCCCGCCCCGTCTTGGTACGGCCTGTCCGGCGCTCGACGTTCCACCCCCCTCTCTCTGCTCTCAGGTTGGTTCAGCCCCCGTCTACACTGGGGTGGTGCTTAGCCGGCGCCAGACCGACCCTCGACTTCGGAGAGGCAGCGCGGTGCCTCTGGGTGCTTCCGCCTCCCCTTCTCCGGCTTCTCCAGCGTCCTCGGCCTCGTCGCCCGCCGCGGGAACCCGAGACCCCAGTGTATGCCCCACCCCTGACCCCGCTCGCGACATGTCCACTCCGGCTCGGCGGCGCCTCATGCGGGACTTCAAGAGGTAAACCGAGGGGACGGCCGAGGCCGGGGGTTGCGAGCCGGGGCACAGGGCGGGTCCCGAGGTGCGCCGGGCGGGGAGGGCTGGGGAGCGGCCGGGAGCGGGCGCCAGTGCCGGCCTAGGGGGACCCCTGTCTGTCTTCCCGAAGGTTGCAGGAGGATCCTCCAGCCGGAGTCAGCGGGGCTCCGTCCGAGAACAACATAATGGTGTGGAACGCGGTCATTTTCGGGTGAGTCTGCGTTCGTGGCAGTGGCGAGAGAACCGGGGACGCGAGCCCTCTCGGTCTGCGCTCCAAGGCGGGCCCCCCGTGGAGGCCGAGGGGGTAGGGGAAAATGTTTGGGTCTGGCTGGGCCTAGGCGCCTCCCCGGAGCCTGTGCCTCGATTAGCTCAGTTCCCGCTGCCAGGGGGAACCGCTTGGGGTTCTAGGGGGGCGGGGCGGGGAGTGGTGGCGGTTAGGCGCGGCGGCCTGCCCTGTGTCTCTGAGCCCGGGACATCTATTTGTAGTGGCTTTCGACTCCGGCAGCGGTGCGGGAGGTGGCAGAGCTCGGGATAGCCATCTCAGATGAAGCAGGGAGAAGGGGGCCCCTTAAGTGGGAACTGACCATTTTTCTCTGTGTTGCAGGCCTGAAGGGACCCCGTTTGAGGATGGTAAGAGAGAGTTTCTTTACCCGCTTTTCAGGAGCCTGATCATCTGGGGAATGGGTTCCCACTCATCCTGGAAGTGTCTCCTGCTTAGGAACCTGGCTGTGCCTAGTCTCTGTCTGCTAAAGGCTTGAGTGGAATGCAGTGTGTAGCTGGTCGTTCTGGATATTGTATGCTTGACTAGAACTGCACCTTTCTTCTTGTTTTCTTAAAAAAAAATCTGGGGAAGGCAGTCACTTTTTAAAAGGAGCAATCATAGCACTGGTATTAAGGATTTTTGAGGCTTGGGCTGTGATTCTGCTAAATTCAGCCCTCCATCACTGAATTAGTATAAACCCAACCAGTTGCTGATAGTCAGCAGAAACACCAGAGACCATCTGGTTCAGAATTCTACCCCAAGGGCAGGAATTGTGGTCAGCAGGTGCTTGGTAGATGTGTGTTGGATGTTGAGTGGATGCAAGCGTCCCTTCCATTCAACTGTCTGGTTTCTACAATCTGACATTGAATGCCTGTCAGCCTCACTTCTCTAAGATGGTCTTAAATGCCTCGTTTGAGTACAGTATTGTTTCTTATTTTTAAGTGAATTTACAGTGTGTGCTTTCATCAAGACGTTATGATCAGTAATTTCAAAGCAGCTTCACAATTGAAGTTAGCCTCACTGTACCCTTTTGATCAGTGTCCCGCCTACTTGAAAGTACTACATGTACCAGTAGGTACATAATTTTTAAGTGATTTAGGTTTAACTTTTAAAAACACATGTGTAAATTGCTTTTTTAAAACTTTATGATTTTAGATAATTATAGATTCATATGCAGTTGCAAGAAATTAAGAGAGACACCCTTTATACCCTTAACCCAGTCCTCTCCCCAAACCCTCCCGTTTGGTAACATCTTGAATGACTAGACCCTATCACAACCAGAAAAATGACATTGATAGTTCTGCACTCAGTTGTGTGTGTGGTGTGTGTGTGTTGTTTTTTGAAAGTTTAATACATTTAAAGGATGATTAAAGTATTTGAACTTATGAAATTCTTTAATATTTGAGGTTTTTTAAAAAAGGAAAACGATGTTTCTGTTATTTTTTTTCCTCAATGATTTATCTTCATTCGGTCACATAGCATTTATACACACACACACACTTCAGTTTGAAGGTGGGAACAAAAACATTTCTGCAAACTACTTAATACATACTTATGTTGCTGAGCCGGATTGCTTTTTGATGCTACCAGTCCGCAAAATGTTGTGAGGTAAGTCAATATCAACCAAGTCTATAATCCATCTCAAGTAGTTAGATTTCCCCAGGAAACTGTGGACAGTCACCTGAATATTTTTAGCTTCCTCTCTACCTTTACCCCCTGGGTAAATATCATTGCTCTTCAGGGCTGCAATGAAAAGAAATGACAGCAGGAGACAGTGATTGTAAGGGCATACTACTTTGGTGTAGTTAATCATTTGAGCTGATTTGTAGCAAGAAACTATAGCTAGACTTAAATTTTCCTCTACTAGATTGGCACTAGTTATTTATTTATTTATTTATTTATTTTTGAGACAGAGTCGTGCCCTGTCACCCAGGCTGGAGTGCGATGGCGCGATCTCAGCTCACTGCAACCTCCGCCTCCTGGGTTCAAGTGATTCTCCTGCCTCAGCCTCCTGAGTAGCTGGGATTACAGGTGCACGACACCACGCCCGGCTAATTTTTTGTATCTTTAGTAGAGATGGGGTTTCACCATGTTGGCCAGGCTGGTCTCAAACTCCTGACCTTAGGATCCACCTGCCTTGGCCTCCCAAAGTGCTGGGACTACAGGCTTGAGCCACCGTACCCAGCCAGCACTAGTTCTTTATACCTGAGATTTAAATGTACAGATTAACTGTATTTGCTTTAGCTCTAGTAGGCTTTGTTTTCATTGGCTTCTTTTTTCTCGTTTTACTCTGTTTTATGCTGGGTACAGCTTTATTAATAGTACATCGCTTTGCTGGGGATTGGCTACCTAAATATTTCAAGGGTGCTTCTCTTAAGTGGTATGAATTGAAAAGGTACTTATGGAGTCCATTATCTACCAGGACTGTCACCTTTGACATTACTGGTACTATTTTTGATGATGTGTATCTCCATCCTAGCATTACTGAAAGGAATTACTCAGGCTGATTTGTTCTGTTGAACAGTCTGCTACCCATGGATGCTTCCTCAGGTATCTGGAACACTGTGGTTTTGAGATGGAGTTTTGCTCTTGTCACCCAGGCTGGAGTGCAATGGCATGAGCTCAGCTCACTGCAACCTCTGCCTTCCAGGTTCAAGCAATTCTCCTGCCTCAGCCTCCCGAGTAGCTGGGATTACAGGCACCCGCCACCACGCCCAGCTAATTTTTGTATTTTTAGTAGAGGGAGGTTTCACTATGTTGACCAGGCTGGTCTCGAACTCCTGACCTGAGGTGATCCGCCCACCTTGGCCTCGCAAAGTGCTAGGATTACGAGCATGAGCTGCTGTGCCCGGCCTTAACCATTTTTTGAATGCCCTTTATTTACAGTTGGGGACTTTACAGTTAGAGAAAAGACTGATTAGGGATAAGTGGCATAGTTGATTTTGCTGTTTCCAATGTATTATGTTAATTAAGAACCCCAAAACTACTTTTGCTTCTTCGTTGTAAACTGTTCGTTATGGAAGTTTCTGAAACAGTCAGGTCCTAGTTAGAGTGATGAAATCTTAAGAAAAGCAACACTTAAGGGTATTTTGGTTTAACTTCACACAATAAGAGGAATATATTCTTAAGAGCTTACACTACCAAAACACTGGGGAGAAATGCTTCCTCATCAGAATATCTTGGTATACATGCTAAATACAAAGGTTATGGAATATAGTCTTCATCACATAATCTAAAAATTGTTAATAGACATGGTAAGGTCCTGGTATTTGCTTTTCATAATAGATGTGTTCTTTAGAATTGGGGTATACATCTTTTTTATTTTTTTTAATTTTTGGAAATATTTCTGAGTCATAAAATCGTTTTCAAAATGAATCTCTAAAGTCCACTAAGAGTATTTTAAAGATAAATAAATCCTATGATGAAGAGTTTTGGATATTACTTGAAAAATGGAGTTTCAGTCATCAAAAATAATTTTGAAGTTACATGTATTTTGCTTTCTTCTCAGGAGTCACAAACTGGTGGCCAAATAGCAGAAAACACCTGCAGGTGTGTTTTCTTTGTGGCCAGCACAGTATTTTCCAAAACGACTTTGTCAGTGTCTTCAGGCAGAACACATACTCCCTCTAGTTCAACCTTATCACTCCTTACTGCCATACACCAAAATTAGATAAACTTAACACGCTTATATAATTTTGGTGGTCTCCCTGTATAGATGGATTAATGGATACTTTCCTTACGATGTTTGAGCCTCGGGAAGATGAACAAAATTAGTATACATTATGTACAACCGTGGTGAGGCTTACATTTTCAGTTATTTTAAAGCCTAGCCTTCTAAATATTCAGAGAGTAAGCTCTAGTCTCAGACTGCATACTACTAATTCTGGGATTTTAAATTCCCTTAACATTTGTTTAGAGCCTAGAAATTACATTGAAGGTTATACTAAACAGGCTCTGATTAATGTGACTAAAAGTGCAGTGAAGTTTTCACCCTCTTTTTAATGTGTACCTTGAATAAGATTTGGGTGAAGTCTTAATTTATATTCAAGTAGACATAAATAGGTTGCTTCACTTCTCAAGATATTAAGTGAACTGTTTTAAAAGACTTGTGATTAACTTCTTTGGTAGCTAGGTAATCACCTAGTTGAACTTCTGGGCAAGTGTATGCAGAAAGCTCAAGTCAAGGAACTTGTGAGCCACCAACATAGGTACTCAACTTGCTTTGCACTGTGAGTGTTTGATGTAGACCTAAAAGTACTGTTTAATATCTGAATGCCTTCATTGTATATTTCTTACTGATAGTTAAGTTCTGATTTTTGGGTTTTGCTTCCTTCAGCTGAGTCTAGAGATGTGAAACTTTAGAATTATTATAGCAAAAATAGTTGCTCATGGTTTTGGAGCACTTAACTTTGTGGCACTATGCATATTTCTCTCATTTAAACCTCACAACAATGCTGTGTGGTGGGTACTATTATTAATCTCATTTTACAAATGAGGAACTTAAGGTTTAGTCAAGGAGCACACCTTCCCCGAAGTCTCACAGCTAGTAAGTACCAAAGCAAGGACTTGGGCCCAGACCTGTCTGACTGCAGAGCTCACGCTCTTAGCCAGTATGTTGTACTGTTGTTGTACTGTTTTTGCTTATGGCTTCCCTGTGTCTTGCTTTACTACCTTTAGATATCATATTTAGTGATGGTTTTAAAGTAGCTGGGATGTCCATGTGCTATTACATCTTCCCAGTTTTAGAGCAGCGTCTCTTACTCATAATTTGGTCAGATTGCAACATCGATCCAAGTGTGTTTACACTTGAGATCATAATACATAAGGAAACTCAAAGTTTGGAACTCTAACAGGTTCCCGCTTTTTCTTGCATATTATAATGTCAATAAATACTGAAAAGGAAGAACTGTGCTTTCTTCCTCAGAAGGAGGAAGATTTATGACCAGGTGGTGATAAAGGTGAAGTATATTCTGATGGACATACTTCCATACTTCTAAAGGGCATATGTTTGTCCATTCCATAAGATTTTACTTTCTTTCCTTAGTTATAATACATAGTATCTTCAGGTCTGGCTTTGAAAAGAAAATAGGGAGTAACAATAGTTTGAGGAATATAATGTCTCTATATGTTGCATTTTATATTACTATGAAGCTTTGAGACACTTGTTCATACTAAGGGCAGCTTTGTTAGCAAATCGTTTCCAATGAGCTTGCTAAAAACAAACTTTTTGATATTGCTTTGTCACGGATCTAGTCCTAGAATGATTATAGTCTTCTCTCTTTTTCTTAAGCAGTGATAAACCTTTTAATGAGAACAAAAAGGAAATAAATTGCTAACTCTGAAGGAACCAGTAAGAAATACACCGAAGTGTGGTCTGTTGTTTTAGAATAATTTGTTAAATGGACCAGAGTAATACAGTGGAACATGCATCACCTTATACCATATAGTAACTGATTCTTTTAAGTTTACTTGAACAGATTTCAGTCAGGAAAAAACATTGCTGAATTGTTTTCTTGAATTTATTCAACAAACAATTGAAAATAATATTTTAAAGGACATAATCTCCTCAGATCACATCTTAAAATTCTTGAATGAGATCCAGTTTGTCCATGCCTTGTAAGTAAGTTTATAACCTACTATGCTTTAGGGCCTCCTGCTACCTTAGGTTGACATATATTTAAGAAAAATAATTTCATTTCAATAGTAGCGTAAACAAACATTAGAAAAATAAATTTGCTGGAAACGTGAATGCAATCTAAACAAAATATGATTTTAAAATTATTTCTGCCATTAATTCCTTCCATATGTGTGAATAATTGAGTTGATTTTATAGTGAAGTACCTTATGAGCCATACTTAAGGGTTTCTGAGAAGGACTATGAAGTTTTTCCTGGCTTAAATTCAATTAAGTTTTCATTATAGGATCACTATGACATGAAAAGGAACCAGAGTGAACACTTTTATACTTACTCTCTTCTATTTTAAAAATAGCTTGATTATGGATTTGTATTCTGGCATTGGTTTTTGAACCTTTGTGCCTTCATTCTTTCCAGTCTGTTTAAAAATCACTGGATAGTTTAAGATGGCAGCTGACTAAAATAGGCCTTTGAGGTCTTTTGGTCTTCTAAAGGAGGAAGGCCAAATTTTGGACCCAGTTTCTTATTTTAAGGATGTTTTCAAAATGTACAGTGGCTAAAGTTATCTTGTATGCAGTAATTTTGTGTTTATGATGGCTGTCTTCAAGTTTGGGGGAAAATAATGGCAAAACAAAAAATCACATTTGAGTAGTTCTTAGAGCAATTCCTAGAGATGTATTTCTTACCTGGCCTCTCCTCTCTACCCTGTATCTTTGCATTATTTAATACTTGGAAAAACCCACATAGCATTAAAAACAAAGTACAACTGAACAAAGTGATAAATACATTTTCTTAAATCTTTCTTTTCTAACTACAGGAACATTTAAACTTACAATAGAATTCACTGAAGAATATCCAAATAAACCACCTACAGTTAGATTTGTCTCTAAGATGTTCCATCCAAATGGCAAGTATCACTTTTAGTACAGTGTTTTAAACTACTATAGTGTTTATTATGGAGTATTCCACATTTCCTGTGTATTTTGTGGTGCCTGAGTATTTGTTTAGGCAGCTTGCTGCTTCCTGAAAGCTGAACTTGTTCTTGGTTTTCTGTGGCTGTCTTGTCCTAGAACTGAAGCAGTGGAGTTATTTTCCCTTTGCTTGGAGTCTGGGAGCCTCCTGATTTTGATGATCTTTGTCATTTACTTATTAAACAAAACGAAGGATGCTCTTGAGGTTTCCTTTTAATGCTAGGCCAGATTGGGATAGTCTTGTGTTGTAATTATTTTCATTAGCGTTTAGAAAAGTAGTTTTCATTGGATGCATATCAGAATTACTGTGGAACATTTTAAAAATGCAGATGCCTTCGCCTCACTCCAAACCTACTGAATAGGATTCTGTTGTTGAGGGCCAGGCATACGGTATGTCAGAAAAGCACCACAGGTGATTCTAACTTACCGCTTTGCACTTTTTAAAATAGTGGTAAGCCTAGAACAGCTTGCCTTTTATTTAGGTTAATGAAGTATTTTTCAGGGTATCAGATATTTTTATCTTTTTGTCAAAATGAAATCTTGTGAACTCTGAGCGATCTTTTGTTATTTCAGATAGGCGATACAGCCTACAAATTTGGTGGAATGAATTTCCCACATGTCTGGGGATAGCTAGGGACCCTGTTCAAAAATGTTTGATTTCCTGGATAATAGGGCAGTCTTTTCCAAAGGATGAACACTAAGTATCTTCCAGTTTTATGCTGATCACATCTGACATTCTCTGATCATCCTGATTATTTCACTAGTGGTGGTTATGACTCATCTTTTTAGGCAGTTAACTGGGAAGCAACCTAGGAATCTTTTTAAAACTTCAAAAGCAAAGTATTCTTGACTATTTTTGTTTTGTCTATAATGTTAAAACCTTAGTGGTCTTGTTACGTTTAATGTACCTACTTCTTTGTTCTTAGTCTATGCAGATGGTAGTATATGTCTGGACATACTTCAGAACCGTTGGAGTCCAACCTATGATGTGTCTTCCATTCTAACATCCATACAGGTGAATTTTTCCTTAATGTGACGAACTATAACTTTTAATATGTTTATATTAGCAATTGAATTGTTTTTGAAAGTCATAATGTAATAGACCTTTTTATTTTTGGTCAAAGCTTGTTTGTTTTATAGATGAAAAGTAGACCATTAAGACCCAAGTCAGCTGGGTGCAGTCGCTCACACCTGTAACCTCAGCACTTAGGCAGGCCAAGGTGGGAGGATTGCTTGAGCTCAGGAGTTTGAGACCAGCCTGGGCAACATAGTGAGACCCCATCTCTCTTTTAAAAAAAAAAAAAAAAAAAAAAGACCCAAGCCACATGTGTTTTCCTAGCTACTAGCAGATTCATGTAACTCTGGGTTTGCGTGCTAAAGACAAGAAATGTAGCTGTACTTAGGACAATTCAATTGAGTGTCACTACCTTATCAAATAGCTGTTTTGCATTAAGTAACTGACATTTTAAAAATTGTCTCTTTAGTCTCTATTGGATGAACCCAATCCCAATAGTCCAGCAAACAGCCAGGCTGCTCAGCTGTACCAGGAGAACAAACGGGAATATGAAAAGCGTGTTTCTGCAATAGTAGAACAAAGCTGGCGTGATTGTTGACCCCGGGTACAGTTTAAAGAAGAAGCTGGCCATAAGAAAAATATATATTGATGTGTTTGTCACTCCCTACTCCTGTCATTACATTTACTTTATTAAAAGCAAAATAGCTGTTGTGCTGTTTCCATCTTCCTTGCCAAGTTTTCCTACCCCTTCTACCCTCTCCTTAAACATCAGAAAACACCCTCTATGAAATCAAATGTACTGTACCTGGGTTACTTGCAAAAATTACTAATGCTTCAGTTTTTCTGTTGTATTTCATTTCCAGTTTTCAAGCAGTTATTTTTATTACTGTACTTTAAGCTTTTAAGATGAATTGTTATACAAGAGGTGCTTATGCTTAGCTTGATGACCAGGATGTTATTTTTAATGAAATGATTGCTGAGTGTTTCATCCTGGCTGGTCCTTCACTTGTGTTGGATTTAGAAGTGAATGTGTTTGGAATATGGCCTACAGAGAATAGAAACAAATCCATGTAAACAATTTTGAAAGAGGAATGGGAGCTAAAAATCCTGTGATACTAAGATCTCAGTCATATGAATTACAAGATAGTATTTACTGGCAAGGAGAATGTTGAAGGACTCAGCTAAAGGAGTACAGCAATTGTAGTAACTGACACATCCTCTCTTTGCAAGCTACTGACAGGGCACACTCATGCTAAGTTTCAGAATATTGGTCTTCTGGGTTTTTGCTTTTTAAAAGAGGTGTGGGAGCAGAGGAATGGAAACATGCATGAGTTTTTGAGCTAGGGAAAGTTGGAGATACTTTAATCTTTTTAAAGGATCAGTGCTGCCCTAGATGAATAAACTCAATTGTCCATCTTTATTTTAGAGTTTTAATGAATTCAAGGAAGGGAACACAGCATATCTGTGGCCAACTGTTTTCCACTCAAATCCTGAGTTATTGCTGCATGCTTTAATTTCTTCCCTTTCAGCATCTGAGAACCTTAAAGCCAACGTCTGCAATCTGTTTTTCGATATTTATACTTTTAGATATATAGTACCTTTAAGTAGCAGTATGGGACAAGGCTTGTAAATGTTTTGTCTAATGTTCTATTGTCACCTTTTATGCATTTATCACTTCCAAATCTAACTTTGCACAAGTAACCCATGTAAAAAAAATGTACATTTTTCAAAGTTGTAAATAAAAATAACCTTAAAATTTCATAGTCAAGGTATCATTGTTTTTTTCTGGTTTGTTTGTTTTGGTTTGGTTTTTTTAGCTCAGTATAAACTTTTTGTATTGGTTTCTTATTGGGATCTCATATCTACTCATTTCCCCCCTCAAACATTAAGGTAAAAGCAAAAATACTCATTCTGGGAATGGAAAAGACAGATACTTCTGGAGAGAACCTTTTTTTTTCTTTCCAGTCATAAGTGGTAATGCTTTTTAAACATTAACAATACAGAGCTGGGCGCAGTGGTTCATGCCGGTAATCCCAACACTTTGGGAGGCCGAGGCGGGCAGATCACGAGGTCAGAAGATCAAGACCATCCTGGCTAACACGGTGAAACCCTGTCTCTACTAAAAATACAAAACAATTAGCCAGGCAAGGTGGCACGCCCCTGTAGTCCCAGCTGCTTGGGAGGCTGAGGGCAGGAGAATCGCTTGAACCCGGGAGGCGGAGGTTGCAGTGAGGCAAGATTGTGCTACTGCACTCCAGCCTGGTGACAGAATGAGACGCACCCTCAGAGACCAAGATCTAACTTGTTGATCCTGACATTCCACCTCTTTAAAAGCCCTAGCTCAAAAATAAACAGTACCAAACTACTAGATTTTTTTTTTTTTGAGATGGAATCTAGCTCTGTCGCCCAGACTGGAGTACAGTGGTGCAATTTTGGCTCACTGCCACCTCTGCCTCCGGGGTTCAAGTGATTCTCCTGCCTCAGCCTCCCGAGTAGCTGGGATTACAGGTGCCCGCCACCACGCCCAGCTGATTTTTGTATTTTTAGTAGAGACGGGGTTTCACTGTGTTGGCCAGGCTGGTCTTGAACTGCTGACCTCATGATCCACCTGCCTCAGCCTCCCAAAGTGCTGGGATTACAAGTGTGAGCCACCGCGCCCAGTCTAGATGGTATTTTAAATCCTATGTAAAATTTGGGAGTACAGATATCCTCAATCACTTTGATTAAACAAAACTCTGCTTTCTTCTGAGGAGCAACCCATCTCATTTTAAAGAGGCAAAGACAATGACTGTAAAAACTACCACCTCTTCGTACTTGTTTGGTTGGGTGGATGGTGCTAAATGAAGTTAAGTCCTCAGGATGCATGTATCCCATTCATCTTTTAAGACATGGTACTTGAAGCCTCAGTATGGAGAAGTACAATCTGCACTAATTACCACATTACTTGGATTGTTTCACCTAGGAGCAATGTCCTTCAATTTGCTTAATATTTTCCCTCAAGTCCATTTCTGCTTCAAAGTAGAACCACATTAAAATTTTCTATTTGGTGGATTAGTTTTGCATTAACTTTTTCATCCTGCTATGTGGCTGAGTGCTTTAAATATTGACACTGTTAATCATACCTGAAAAAATGTAAGGCGAGACTCAGAATGGTCAGGTTTAATAACTTTTTTCTTTTGTACACCTCCTGAGAAACACTATACCCAATCTCTTTCATAGGATAATCTGTTTAAAACCTTACAACAGAGCCAACAAGCTGACCTCCCAAAAACAACATATGCATGGTCAAAGGCACCACAAACCATTCATTTGAACATTTTATGCTAATTGCCTCTTTCTCCCTTTAAACACCACAGGCTACATGTATTGATAACAAAGTTAATGAAAACAAATTTGCACGGTCCCTTTTTCAAATGGCAGTCAGGTTGGAACTTTTCAATTCTGCATGTGCTGATGTGGGGAAGGAGGTATGATGAAGAACCAAAGCTGCAATTAGAATCCTTTATTTAGGACCCATCTCCAGCTCAGGGGTTACTCATAGCAAAGAGAATGCATTGTATACTACTAAAAAAGAATCCCAACAAAAGGCATGACATTTCCATTCATTTTGCAATCAAAGGGGAGGAAAAAAATCCAAAAAGTACATCTGTGACACTAAAAGCTAGATATAAAATGGAAAGCACAGTTAGTTCTTCAGTATAAAAAACAAGTAATCCAAATAAAATTTGAAATTGCTCATGTACCTGTGCAGATTTTATAGAAGGTTTCTGGGTTAAGAATGACTACATTTCAAAGAAAGGGAAAATACAGTAACCAACTGAAAGGGGACAAAATGGAACAACAGCAAGCTTGTCAGCAGCTCATTCATGCCAACGCCATTCTCAACATTATTTTATCCTCAAGCAAGTTTTAGGTGATTTTGCTCTAATTCTGTATCAGTATCACAGATCCTAAGAAGTTAGGCAATCTGGCCCCTCAAATCCAGTAACCAAATTTGTATCTACTTGGCGCAATTATTTGGGAGCCTTCCTAACTGTAATTACCTTAATATTCTGTTCTGTAGGACTCACCTAGACAAACCAGATTCACATTTAACCTTTCCCCGCCTGAAAATCATTTGGGGAAGAAGAAAGAAATCTAAAGAGAGTAATCAGTCCACTTTTCATATCCCTTAATCCCAAAGCCACTCTTACTCAAAGAATTGAAGGCAGGTTTTTTCTAACTCACAAATTCAACCATAGCTTCTGAAGGCTGGTATGAACCTTGTAAATGAAAAACAGAACAAAATTGTAGTCCAGGTGTAGTGGCTCATGCCTGTAATCCTAGCACTTTGGGAGGCTGAAGAGGGTGGGCTGTGTAACTCCAGGAGCTTGAGACCAGAATCCCATTTCCACTAAAAATACAAAAAATTAGCCAGGCCAGGTGGTGTGCACCTGTAGTCCCAGCTACTCCGGAGGCGGAAGTTGCAATGAGCTGAGATTGCGCCACTGCACTCCAGACTGGGTAACCGGAGTGGGACCCTGTCTCAAAAAAAAAAAGAAAAAAAAATTGTAATCCTATAATATCTATAAATATATTGCTTAGTTCTTTTTGCCAATGTTAATATGAAGTGCCAAAATAAAATGTACACCTCATTTCTCTTCCTACCTACATTAAGAAAGGCTATGCACTGTAGAAAGACCGTTAATGGAAAACCATTATCACACTGGTTAGTTACTGTAGATGATTACCAGTTACAGAGATCCAGGTATAAAGGCTAATCCTTTTATGTTTTTTAAGCATTAATTTAACCACAGTGGGCAGCCGCTTAATGTAAAATATAAAAAACAGGGCCGGGCGCGTTGGCTCAAACCTGTAATCCCAGCACTTTGGGAGGCCGAGGTGGGCAGATTGCCTGAGGGTCAGGACTTCAAGACCAGCCTGGTCAACATGGTGAAATCCCGTCTCTACTAAATATACAAAAATCAGCCAGGCGTGGCAGCGGGTGCCTGTAATCCCAGCTACTTGGGAGGTTGACACAGGAGAATCATTTGAATCCAAGAGGTGGAGGCTGCAGTGAGTCGAGACCACACCATTGCACTCCAGCCTGGGCAAGAAGAGCGAAACTCCATCTCAAAAACAAACAAACAAACAAAACAGGGGAAAGGAAATTACGATTTCTTGTTGGCCAATTACATGTCAAGCATGGTGCTAAATGTTTTCAAGCACTGTAAACCACCTAATTGTCCCGAACATCATTTCATTAGAGGTGTCCAATGATCAATGGTAAATTCCCCTGTGCTTTTATGAGGTTATACTTGATTTACCTGAGATACAAAAACAAAATCACATAAAAGGGAGCGGCCTAAGATTTGGTTGAAGCCAGCATGTTGGCCCACAGGAAAAAAGTGATAGTTGACTGATTCCTATCTGTTAAATCCGGACATTCATCCACATGTGCTCTGGGTGCTGAACTATTCTGTGCAAACACCACTTCCGTTCTCCAGAGACCCAGTGCTGCTACAAGGCTGCTGCCCGGAAATGAGCACGCCACCATTCTGATCAACTTTGGCTCCTTTTTATTCAGGAAGCATACACTAATTCTTTTTATACATTTTTTTTTTTACATTCCAGAAATAAGCGAAAATAGCAGTTTTAAATATGTTACAAAGTTGGCTTTTCAGGCTTAATAAGCTTTTTGAGAGAGGGACCAGCCAACTGACCTTTTCATCAAAGCACCAATGTATCTTCAGTCTTTTACCAAGCTCTACCACAGCTGTGGTTGCCTTGGATGTGCTGCACATCCAAACCGTGTGAAAGCTATAATGGAGAGTTGCTGTGAGTCTCTCTGCAAGGCACCAAGAACAAACAGTTCAAGCTTCCTTTCTTCAGATTGAACCAAAGTTTTTGAAACTTTCAACTGCTCTCAAGTAGTGCTCTCTCAGCGTGAAGACTAGAATTTGTTAAAACCCATATATCACAAGATACAGTAAATCACTTCCAATATTCTGGAAATCACATGGTAGAAGTTATAAATAAATGAACACTAAAATTACTTTAAGAAACTTTTACATCATTTAGTTGGTAAGGACATTTACGTGTACAGCACAATTTATTGTTAAACATTCTATAACTGGCTTCACACAAAGATGAAAATAGATTAATACAAAATGATCTGACATTTTCAGTAAATCTGGAATTAAGACTGGATTTTTATTGTAGTCAATATCAACTTTACATATTGTTGCAGGTTGCTGTGCTATGCCCTTTAAAATGAGAATTTCTCGGGGTAAAATTCCATTTGGATATGTGTTCTTGCTTGTCAAACTACTAAAATCTGAGGGACACAGCAATATCAAAGACACAAACAGTAACTGCACAATATCATCTGCTGGATTAAGCTAATACAAGTAGACAGAATTCTTTAGGTTCCAATATCTAATAAACCACTATGTGAAATGAACAAGGTGAGACATCTTATGAATATACTCTGCAACCGGAACATGTAGCATCTCTTTAATTCAAAAATCTGCCTCATTAGGCATTTACAAAATAAATTAGTAAGATCTCAATTTGCTTGAGGCATAACAAGCTCGTAATGGCCCACTTGGCCTTCCTGTTTGAGCTGATCTAGTAGGTCTTCCTTCCGTCTTTTTCTACCTACCACCAGGTACCTATCATGGCCCACCCCATGAGACTTACTCTTAAGACCATACTTCTGGGCAATCTGATGTATTTGCTTCCGTTCGTCATTAGTCAGCTCTCTAGAGAAAGTCAAATCTGTGTGGCTCTCGGAGCGGGCATAGTTTCTGATGATCTGTTCAATATCTCTCTTGGCAATTTTATTCACCCTCTCTACATCCAGACCAAGCCCTTCCCGCTTATGCTGCTCTTTGACTGAGATAGGCTCCCGTATGCCCTCACCAGATTTACCTAAACCACCACCAGTCCAACCCATCTTTCTCAGAAGCTGATTTCCAATGTTATCTTCTTTGATTTGTTGTTTGTAAGCCTCCTCTGCTGAGCGGCCCTGAATTTCATTTCTTGAAATCACATCTTCAACAGCTCCTTTCTTCAAGTTGTTAATGACAGTCGGCTGGGTCTTTTTGAGGGTTTTCACAGCTTCCCCAGCAGCTTCATATTTGACAGTTTTCTTCACCCCAACTGCTTCTGCAATTACTTCACTCTCTAGAATCACTTTGCATTTCCAGCGGAGGCCTGTCATCCTTTCATAGACATACTCAACTGTCATTCGGTTAAACTGAGCTGTGTCATTCAGCGTGCACACGGGATTTGAAGAATTCTCATAAACTACAAGATCCTTTATATCTTTCTTCTTTCCAGATCCTCTGGGTGAAGAGCCTGTATGGCATTGTGAACTTTTGACAGATGGATAAGTGGGCTGTGTTTTTTGAAGAATTTTCAAAGCCTCGTCGGCAGCTGCATGTTTACTTGTTTTCTTGGTTCCATAACCTTCAGCTAAGCAGTGATCTTGTAAAAACACTCGACAACGCCATGTGCGATTTGGCATCATCTCATATTTGTATTCAATTGACATCTTGTTGAATGAGGCAGAATTGTTAAGGATACCAATTGCATCATTTGCATTTTCTGTAATGACAAAATTGGTCCAGTGTTTGGCGGAAGCATTAAAAACTGGCTGCCCGGAAGCATCTTTACCCAGTACCACCAGGTCTTCTGGTGGTTTCAGAGCTGGAGGAAATTCATAGGAGGACATGCCAATCTGACACACCACGAGGTCCTCTCCAAACGTATGTTTGAATTTCCGCCGGACAACTCTAACTTCAATACGTTTCTGCAAGAGTTTTACAGCTAGTTCTGTAGCTCGATCCCTGGACCCATTCTTGCTGCCAGCATAACCTGTAGTTAAGTAGATATTTTGGCATCTAACTTCACAAGCATAGCCATCAGTTAGAAGTTTTTTATTTTTGGGGATGTCAGCAGGAGGAATTTCCTTTAAAGGAGCATATATATACTCAGGATTTGTCTTACATGCCTGAATACAACGAGTTAACATATATGTATAATTAATTTTATCAGATCCAGAAGTCATCTCTGGATTAGAAAGGTTCTTCCAGATTGTTGCCGTTAACTTTTCAATAAAATACTGCTTCTCGGCTACCACGGACTCGGGAAATGTCTGTGATGGTGAAGGCTCAGGAGTTGACTGAGAGTTTGCCTGCTGTGATGTGCTGCTTGGGGCAGGGTTCCCACTGTCAAAATACATGTTGGCTGCTACAGGCTGGTCTTTTGTGAGAATGAATCCTGATGAATCACAATACTGAGAATTCCCATCTTGTATACTGAAAGAGTCTTGAGTATAATCTTGGTAGATGTCTCTTGGCAAGCTGGCAAAATGTGTTTGTTCATTTACCTCTTTTGTTTGAGGGCCATAAGGATCTTCCTGTCTTTCATCTTTTGAACTACTAGCTACAAAATGTACAGGCTCAAAACGAGGTCTCGCATGGAATTTGGAACCGGCTTGCTTTTTAGGAGGATTTTGACCTATAGAATGAGTGAAATTTACAATTCATTAAAATGGGAATATTTCAAAAGAACCAAACAGGAAAATAGTACCAACCATATTATTTGCAAGCTGCATTGTTGGTACAAGATACTTCCATCACAAAAACTTCACATCATT
The DNA here is from genome assembly GCF_024542745.1 of Macaca thibetana thibetana. NCBI lineage: Eukaryota > Metazoa > Chordata > Mammalia > Primates > Cercopithecidae > Macaca > Macaca thibetana. The sequence goes on from NC_065598.1 coordinate 114,721,086, forward strand.
TGGGTGAAGGGACTCAATTATCAATGTAAGATTCCAGCGTAAGGAGGGATGTTCCCTGTCTTTCCACATGTATGGGAAGACCCTTGATAGAAAATATACCATTGAGTCAAGTATGCAGGTCACCACCACACATTACTGGTAGCTGCTTTTGCATCAAATGAGCTAAAGCACAGGTGAAGTGTACTCTTCACTTGTGCTGGAAGGTGAAGTGGACTGGAAGATTGTTCCAGTACAATCTCATACCACCCATGCTGAAAAGCTCACTTAAGGATTGAAAATGGGAAAGATGGTTCTAATGCAAGGCAGATGATGAGCAGAGGCAGTTACAAAGCCTTTCTCTTTTGTATCAGAGGTGAGTGACTCTGTGATGGTGCTTTACATAGTTGTGACTAAAAATCAAAGAAAAAGAATGATCAAAAGTTTTCAACTTCAAAACCTCAGCTCTGACCCATTCATCACAAAAGGGTGTTTGCTCTATTTTCTTTCTAGAACAAACAACAGCTGGAAACTAATGATTTATGTGAGATGCCAAATTTAAAGCTATAGATGAACTCTGATGAGGCTATACTAGACACTAGAGCTTCCTCCCTGTAACACTGCTCAGTAGAAAGCTCGTCCATCCCGGACCCATCCAAGAGGATTTAGGGATTTAGATGCTCAAGTGATCACAGGATAAGATTTTATTTAGAGGGCGGTTCCATGGCATAAATTTCAAGGACTGCATAATAATATGATTTCGATATTCTTAGTTTTCAATTCTATTAAGCATACTCAAAAAAGTGTATATAACTAAAAGCTAAAACTCTTTTACCCGTAAGAACTAATATTACCAATGTTATTTGAAATCATATACCACACTCATACCATTTTTGAAAGCCATGTTTCTTCAAATCCCACCTTTCAGAAACAAGTATACTCACCATCACATGTTGAGAGGTGGCGTTTTTGACCTTTGGAAGGCTTGGACAGCACCAGATCATATGAAGGCATCTCCCCAATATCAATACCTTCAGCCATTTGGAGAATTTTTTCCATCAGGCGTGGGCTGTACCTATTTAAGTTAATATAATCTAGAGTTAAAACAGGTAAGGATGTCTTTTCAAAAAAGCTTCAAAATAAGCCAGTCTCATAATTGCTCCCACAAGACTTTATCAACAGGGTATTTTGGCTATAAAACCAAAGAATCGGCCCTAAAATATTTACCCATCAAATGAATAATTATGTTACTAATTAGGAAATCAAGATTTTTTCAGCATAAGACATACAAATATAAACTCAAAAAATTTTTAGCAAAAACCTTAATTTGAATTGAAAATATCAGTATAAATTCATGATTTGTTTTGATTGTGGTCTCTACCACTTCTCTTGAAATGGAATCAGGGTCCTTAGAGAAGTGGCTGATTCTAAGTCTGTGGCAGGAAATGTCTAAGGTGAGCCTGAGAAATCTTCTAGCACCTAAAACCAAGGAATCTGTCAAAGATCAAAGGGGTTGTGTCAAATGGACTCAGAAGCCAATCTGAATAAACTCATACTGGCAAAGTGAGCCAACTAAAATATCGATAAGAACAATGATGGCAATGGATTGAAACACATCAAATATGTTGAAAATCCATTAGTTCATAATGATACTTACAAACTATTATTGGTCACCTTTGAAGGATGGAAGGAACCATGTCATTATTCTGCAAACAGGTAAATATGAAAGGAAGAAAGCAAACATTTATCCTGCATTTTCCTGTATAAACTGTACTTAGAGCAACCAAAGAGATGATGAGGAAAATATCTTTTAGAGAAGCATTCCAGCTAATAAATGAAGGAACGATGGACTACTACCATTTCGTAACCTATAATAAAATAAAAAACGATCATCAGGCGGGTATGGTGGCTCACACCTGTAATCTCGGCACTTTGGAAGGCCGAAGCAGGTGGATCACTTGAGGTCAGGAGTTCGAGAACAGCCTGGCCAACATAGTGAAACTCCATCTCTACTAAAAATACAAAAATTACCCGGGCATGGTGGTGGACACCTGTAATACCAGCTACTCAGGAGGCTGAGGCAGGAAAACTGCTTGAACCTGGGAGGCAGAGGCTGCAGCGAGCCGAGATTATGCCACTGCACTCCAGCCTGGGCGACAGAGCTAGACTCCATCTCAAAAAAAAAAAAAAAAATCAACCAACCAATCAATCAATCAATGGCTGCTAAACCTATTAGGTGAAAAGCTAATGGAGGAAGAACTCACAGTCAGACCCAAGCAAATATTCTCAACTGATTACTGACAAAGGTGCCAAGGCAATTCAATGGAGGAAGGATAGCCTTCTCAACAAATGGCACCGCAACAAGTGGGCATCCATAGGCAAAACAAAAAACAAACAAACAAAAAAAAAACAAAACTCTACAACCTAAACCTCACACCTTACAAAAAACTAACTCAAAATGCATCATAAACCTAAATGTAAAACTATGAAACTTTTTTTTTTTTTTTTTTTTTGAGACGGAGTCTCGCTGTGTCGCCCAGGCTGGAGTGCAGTGGCCAGATCTCAGCTCACTGCAAGATCTGCCTCCCGGGTTTTTACGCCATTCTCCTGCCTCAGCCTCCCGAGTAGCCGGGACTACAGGCGCCCGCCACCTCGCCCGGCTAGTTTTTTGTATTTTTTAGTAGAGACGGGGTTTCACCGTGTTAGCCAGGATGGTCTCGAACTCCTGACCTCGTGATCCGCCCGTCTCGGCCTCCCAAAGTGCTGGGATTACAGGCTTGAGCCACCGCGCCCGGCCTGAAACTTTTATTGAAAAAAACACAAGAGAAAATCTGTGGGATCTAGAGCTAGGCAAACAGTTCTTAGGCTTGATAGCAAGCATGATCCATCCATAAAGAAACTGGTGATAAAACGGACCTCACTGAAATTAAAAAGTTTTGGCTGGGTGCGGTGGCTCACTCCCATAATCCCAGCACTTTGGGAGGCCAAGGCAGGTGGATTACTTGAGGTCAGGAGTTCAGGACCAGCCTGGCCAACATTGGCAACACCCTCTCTCTACAAAAATAGAAAAAAAAAATAGCTGGGCATGGTGCTACACACCTGCAGTCCAAGCTACTTGGAAGACTGAGGCAGGAGAATCACTCGAACCTGGGAGGTGGAGGTTGCAGTGAGCCGAGATCGCGCCACTGCACTCCAGTCTGGGTCTGGGTGACAGAGCGAGACTCCGTCTCAAAAAAAAAAAAAAAAAAAAAAAAAAAAAAGTAAAAATTTTTGCTCTTGAAAGACTGTGAAGAGGATGAAAAGTCAAGCTGAAGACTGGGAGAAAATAGTTGTAAACCACACACTTGACAAAAGACTAGTACCTAAAACTCAACAGTAAAAAAAAAATCAAATTAAAAAATGAACAAAAGACATAAACAAAATATTTCACCAAAGAGGATAGACAGATTGCAAATAAGCACATGAAAAGATGTTCATCACTAGCCAGCAGGGAAATGCAATTTAAAAATCACAATGAGGTATCACTATACACTTATTAGAATGGCCAAAATAAAAAAGTGACAATGGCTGGGCACGGTAGCTCACGCCTGTAATCCCAGCACTTTGGGAGGCCAAGACGGGTGATTCACGAGGTCAGGAGTTCAAGACCAGCCTGACCAACACGGTGAAATCCCGTCTCTACTAAAAATACAAAAATTAGCTTGGCGTGGTGGCATGTGCCTATAATCACAGCTCCTCAGGAGTATGAGGCAAGAGAATCGCTTGAACCTGGGAGGCAGAGGTTGTAGAGAGCCGGGATTGTGTCACTGCACTGCAGCCTGGGTGACACAGCAAGACTCCGTCTCCAAAAAAAAAAAAAAAGTGACAATACCAAATGCTGGCAAAAATGAGAAGAAACTGGATCACTCAGACATTGCTGCTGGGAATGTAAAATTATACAGTCACTCTGGAAAACAGTTTGGTAGCTGCTTATAAAACCAAACATCAAACTGGGTGCGGTGGCTCACGCTTGTAATCCCAGCACTTTGGGAGGCCAAGGTGGGCGGATTACCTGAGGTCGGGAGTTTGAGACCAGCCTGACCAACATAGAGAAACCCCGTCTCTACTAAAAAGACAAAACTAGTCGGACGTGGTGGCACATGCCTGTAATCCCAGCTACTCGGGAGGCTGAGGCAGAATCGCTTGAACCCAGGAGGCGGACGTTGCAGTGAGCCAAGATTGCACCACTGCACTCCAGCCTGGGCAACAAGAATGAAACTCCGCCTCCAAAAAAAAAAAAAAAAAAAGAAAAAAATCAGTTACCACTTGATCCAGCAATTGCAATTACACTCTTGGACATTTATTGCAGAGAAATGAGAACTTATGTTCACACAAAAACCTGCTTTATTTGTAACAGCCCAAAACTACAATCAACCCAGATGTCCTTCAACAGGTGAATAGTTAGATTCTGGTACAAATACACTATGGAACACTACTTGAGACAAAAAGGAACTTTTTTTTTGAGACAGAGTCTCGCTCTGTCACCCATGCTGGAATGCAATGGTGTGATCTCGGCTCACCGCAACCTCCGTCTCCTGGGTTCAAGTGATTCTCCTGATTCAGTTGCCCAAGTAGCTGGGACTATAAGCATGCATCACCATGCAGGGCTAATTTTTGTATTTTTAGTAAGATACCTGTCTCACTAAGACATGTGAGACTCAACATGTCTCACCATGTTGGCCAGGCTGGTGTCAACCTCCTGACCTCTCCGCCAGCCTCAGCCTTCCAAAGTGCTGGGATTACAGGCATGAGTCACCGCACCCGGCCATCTCTTTGTATTATTTCTTACAGTTGCATGTGAATCTATAATTATCTCAAGAAAAATTTCAGTTTAAAAAGCTGATTGGGGACTTCATCATCTTAATATCACTAAAAGTGGGACAATGAAACATGTACCCCAAGATGTGATACAATAGGACATCACGGCACTATCTAGAAAGCATTATGGCTCTTCAGAGAATTAAACCTGAACCTCATCAAGTTCCTGACTCCCAGAAACATGTGAAACACCACAAGAATGGAACTATCCAACTCCAGAATGAGGGAACAGTATGTGACAGCCCAGTCATCAAATAAATACTGTAGGAGGGAGTGGCTATAGGTTAAAGGAGATGGATCAAATACACTGTATAGACTTTGTATCATGAATGAATCAAACTGTAAAAAGACATTTGAGACAAATGAAGAAAACGACATGAAAGAGGCATTGGGTGATTTTTAAGAAATTACTGTTAATTTTGTTGGACATGAATAATGCAATCGTAACTCTATTTTTAAAAATTCTTATCTGATACAGATGTGTACTGAAGAATGTACAGGTGAAATGATGTCAGGATTTTAAAAAATATACTTCAGACTAGTGCCCACAAAAAGCTAGGGCAGAATAGATGAAGGAAGAAGGGTAGTATGGCAGACTGCTGATGATTGCTGAGTGATGGGTACATGGGATTCATTAAACTCTTTTCTATTTTTGTGTGTTTGAAATTTTAAGACAAAGCTTTAAAATATACAATTAAAAAATGTCTCCTGGCTGGGCACAGTGGTTCATGCCTGTAATCCCAGCACATTGAGAGGTGGAGGTGGGCAGATCACTTGAAGCCAGGAATTCAAGACCAGCCTGGACAACATGGCAAAACACCATCATTTCAAAAATAAAAAAACAAACGAAAAACATAGCCAGGCATGGTGACCCATGCCTGGAGTCCCAGCTACTTGGGAGGCTGAGGTGGGAGGATCACTTGAGCAGGGAAGGTCAAGGCTGCAGTGAGCTGTGATAGCACCACTGCGCTCCAGCCCGGGTGACAGAGTGAGACCCTCTCTCTCTCTCTCTCTCTCTTTTTTTTTTTTTTTTTGAGAGGGAGTCTTGCTCTGTCTCCCAGGCTGGAGTGCAGTGACACAGTATCAGCTCACTGCAACCACCACCTCCTGGGTTCAAGCAATTCTCCTGCCTCAGCCTCCCAAGTAGCTGGGATTACAGGCATGCGCCATCATGCCTAGCTAATTTTTGTATTTTTTTAGTAGAGACGGGGTTTTGCCATGCTGGCCAGGCTGATCTTGAACTCCTGACCTCAGGTAATCCACCCGCCTCAACCTTCCCAAAGTGCTAGGATTACAGCATGAGCAACTGCACCCGGCTGAGACCGACTCTTTTTTTTTTTTTTTTTTCTTTTTTTTAAAAAAAAGGCTCCTTATGAAGATTGACTGCTTGATAGAATAACATTTTACTACAGAGAAACAGAAACAGGAGCTCAAGTGAAGTGTTTGTTATCACGGTTACCTGTTCTCCCTTCCTACCTTCAGAGCCTTCCCCAGCCTAGGACCAAAAAAGAGATTTCTGGTAGCATTTGGGAAGAAAGTTCTGAAAATGAGTAACTATCACACCTTTACATGAATCAGTTCTAAACCAGAAGGAGGGTAACATTTTCCATTTTCAGCAGAACAGGTTGCACACCCATCACGTATCATTCCACGCAAAACAGAAGTCAAGGCACGGTGGCCTCCCCGACAGATTGCTGGAAGCTAGCTCAGTTGTAACCTGCACTTTCTATTGACAACTGTTGCTGCTAAAGCTAGCACGAGTATTTAAATACCAAGAGTAATTTTATCTTCATTGACTCTTATCTGAACATCAGAAAGCACAGTCTAAAACACAATATGGCTGGGCAGGGTGGCTCACACCTATAATCCCAATGCTTTGGGAGGCTGGGGTGGGCAGATCACCTGAGGTCAGGAGTTCAAGACCAGCCTGGCCAACATGGTGAAACCCCGTCTCTACTAAAAACACAAAAATTAGCCAGGCATGGTGGCAGGTGCCTGTAATCCCAGCTACTTGGGAGGCTGAGGCAGGAGAATCACTTGAACCTGGGAGGCGGAGGTTGCAGTGAGCTGAGATGGCACCACTGCACTCCAGTCTGGACGACAAGAGCGAGACTCTGTCTCAAAAATAATTAAAATAAAATAAAATAAACACAATACATTCTACATATCACTTCCATTCAAACTGGGGAGTCCCATTTCCAAAATATGAGATAAAAACAAAAGCCGGGCACATGTGGCTCACACCTGTAATCTCAACACTCTGGGAGGCCAAGGCAGGTGGATCACCTGAGGTCGGGAATTCGAGACCAGCCTGACCAACATAGACAAATCCTGTCTCTACTAAAAATACAAAAATTAGCCGGGTGTGATGGCACATGCCTGTAATCCCAGCTACTTGGGAGGCTGAGACAGGAGAATCGCTTGAACCCGGGAGGCAGAGGTTGCAGTGAGCCGAGATTACGCCATTGCACTCCAGCCTGGGCAGCAAGAGTAAAACTCCATCTCAAAAACAAAAAAAAAACACCATGAAAATGAGATGAGTCTATACATCTTAAACTACTAATCCCACGCCTGTTACCAAAAGTGGCCCTACAACCAGGCAACTTACCTTGAATTCCAGTCAATATTCTCCAGACCTTCAGTTAGAGCCTGATTCCAAGTACAGTGTACAACTGCGAATGGCATATATGTCTTACGGTGTGATGCACTTAGGGCTCACTCATTCATGCTCACTTTTCTCAGGTTTCTTCCAGCATTAGTAATTACTCTACCTACTTACTATACCCTATTCATTACATCTGCCACAAAATTCAACTTCACCCATAGGCCATAAAAATAAGTCTTTGCATAGGTTGCTGATACAGTTCTCTGTCCTTTGCTATGAAGTCATAATACTGAAGAAGCCCAGCCAGCTTGAACAATAATGAAAAAGACTATATAGTACCTAACAAACACTTCACTATTCAAAGAACAATGTAAATATGAATCTGGAGTGTTTAGTAAGACCACGAGGCTTCTACAATTATTCAGAGTAGCTATCCAAAGATAAAAAAGTGGTGCCACATATTTAAAGTAAGCCAAGGCAGTAAAGCTTTTATTATTCAGTTTCTCCAGAGTCTATTTTTTAATAGTATGTTTTAAAGTAACACGTTTAACACCAGGAATTTTAGAAAATCCACCAAGAAAAGCACCTACATTCCCAACCACTGGCCGGGAGCGGTGGCTCACACCTGTAATCCTAACACTCTGGGAGACCAAGGCAAGAGGATCACTTAAGCCCAGGAGTTCGAGATCAGCCTGGGCAACATGGCAAGACCCTGTCTCTACAAAGGGAAAAAAAAAAAAAGCTGGACATGGTGGCATACACCTGTAATCCCAACTACTCAAATCACTTGAGCCTAGGAAGTTGAGGCTACAGTGAGCTGTGATCACACCACTGCACTCCAGCCTGGGTGACAGAGTGAGAACCTATCTCAAAAATAGTAATAATAACTCCAACTACTGATAACTTCATCAACATGTTGGGTTTTTTTTTTTTAACTAATCTTTTTTTTTTTTTTTTGAGACTGAGTCTTACTCTATTGCCCAGGCAATGGCGTGATCTTGGCTCACTGCAGCCTCCGCCTCCTCGGTTCAAGGGATTCTCCTGTCTCAGCCTCCCAAGTAGCTGGGATTACAGGAGCACACCATCACACCCAGCTAATTTTTGTATTTTTAGTAGAGACTGGGTTTCACCATGTTGGCCATGCTGGTCTCGAACTCCTGACCTCGTGATCTGCCTGCCTCAGCCTCCCAATTTGGTGCTGGGATTACAGGTGTGAGCCATCGCGTCCCGGCCATGTTGAGGTTTATTTTTTAATGTTTTTTCTGTGTTTTCCATAACTCCCCATCACTATCAGGTCATCTATGTTGATTTGAAATCTGGTGGGGGTTTTCTGTTAATTTACTGTACCATAAGCCTTTTCTCCACATCATTACCACGTGAGTTTTAATGGTTATACACTATTCGTATTATTGAATAAAATGTAAGATATCATTAAGGCAAGTCTAATATAGTAATTTTTTAAGATGCACACGTACTATATTTTTAAGTCTGCTAAGTTACCCTTTAGATTATAAATGCTTAAAAAAGAAAACCAGGCCAGGCATGGGGGCTCATGCCTGTAATCCCAGCACTTTGGGAGGCCGAGGCAGGCAGATCACTTGAGGCTAGGAGTTCAAGACCAGCCTGGACAACATGGTGAAACCCTGTCTCTATTAAAAATACAAAAATTAGCCAGTCGTGGTGGCGTGCGCCTGTAGACCCAGCTACACAGGAGGCTGAGGCAAGAGAATCGCTTGAACCCGGGAGGCGGAGGTTGCAGTGAGCTGATACCACAGGCTGCACTCCAGCCTGGGTGACAGAGCGAGACTGTCTCAAAAGAAAAAGAAAAAAAAAAGAATCCCAAAATTCTGAGGTCTATGGTTCTCAAAAGTAGCTGATAGTATACCAAGCTTTTGGAAACCAGGATGTGACTCAACTATCCCACCATATCTAGCACATAAAAAGATGATTTCTAATGAACAAAAACATCTGTCTTCGTAAGTTTTACATCTCTGGACACAAAACAGGTGCATATATATGCGTACCTATGAATAACATAAACCACTATAATATACAATGGCAGGTGAAATTTAATAAATATTCAGCAATAGATGCTTACAAACTTTTTTTTTTTTTTTTTTTTTTTTGAGACGGACTCTCGATCTGGCGCCCAGGCTGAAGTGCAGTGATGCTATCTCGGCTCATTGTAACCCCTGCCTCCCAGGTTCAAGTGATTCTCCCAACTCAGCCTCCCGAGTAGCTGGGACTACAAGCACCCATCATCACGCCTGATAGAGATGGAGTTTTACCACATTGGCCAGGCTGGTCTCAAACTCCTGACCTCACGTGATCTGCCCGCCTCAGGTTCCCAAAGTGCTGGGATTACAGGCATGGGCCACCAGGCACAGCCTTTTTATAAAACTTTAAAAAAATATATTAAACTGTTCTACTAAGTTCAAATAAAAAAGCTGAGATTTGAAAATTAAGCAAAGATTAAGGTTTCCAAGTATAAAATTGTTTATTCAAAACTATTCATAAGGAAAACTAATTAAAAAAAAAAAAAAAACTATTCATAAGACTTGGGCCGGAGCCTGGTGGAATGGCTCATGCCTGTAATCCCAGTGCTTTGGAAGACCCAGGTGGGCGGATCACCTGAGGTCAGGACCAGCCTGGCCAACATGGTGAAACCCTGTCTCTACTGAAAATACAAACAAAATTAGCTGGGTGTGGTGGTGCACGCCTGTAATCCCAGCTACTTGGAAGGTGGAGGCAGGAGAATGGCTTGAACTTGGGAGGCGGAGGCTGCACTAAGCTGAGATCACGCCATTGCACTTCAGCCTGGGTGACAGAGCAAGGCTCTCTCAAAAACAAAAAACAAAAAACAAAAAACACGCTGGCCACAGTGGCTCATGCCTGTAATCCCAGCACTTTGGGAGGCCAAGGTGGGCGGATCACCTGAGGTCAGGAGTTCCAGACCAGCCTGACCAACATGGAGAAACCCTGTCTCCACTAAAATACAAAATTAGTCAGGTGTGGTGGTGCACGCCTGTAATCCCAGCTACTAGGGAGGCTGAGGCAGGAGAATCACTTGAACTCAGGAGGTGGAGGTTGTGGTGAGCTGAGATCGCGCCATTGCACTCCAGCCTGGGAAACAAGAGCGAAATACTGTCACAAAAAAAAAAAAAAAAAAAAGAAAGAAAGAAAGAAAGAAAAGGAAAGAAAAGAGAAGAGAAAAGAAAAAGAAAAAAAGACTCAGACCAGGCACGGTGGCTCACTCCTGTAATCCCAGCACTTTGGGAGGCCAAGGCAGGTGGATCACTTGAGCTCAGGAGTTCAAGATCAGCCTGAGCCACACAGGGAAACCCCATCTTTATTAAAACAACAACAACAACAACAACAACAACAATTAATGAGACTCCTGACATCATAAGTGAATAACATATACCCAGATTACTGATAATCTTTCAAAAGCTCCCACACCCATTTAATTAGCTAGTGATTGCTGCACTCTCCCTACTATGTGCACAGTTTTGCAACATGAGCCCAGCCAGCATCTACCTTCCAAACACCAGTCTTGTATCAACCAGGAAGAGACAAATAAGGGAGCAAAGCTGGTTTCATTTTAAGGTATATTTTATCTATTAATTAATGTCTCATCAAAGGTAAATAGTAGGCCAGGATTCTCCTTCTAATCTTATTGATCAACGACTGGAAAACTAAATGCCCCAGTTAATCAAACTGCTTTATTAAATATAAAGACACTATCTACAATTTTAAGTAAAAATCACACAGTTCTTTAGGCATTCATATGTACAATTATTTAAGTGCTGCAGGTGTAGTTGGTCAGAAAACTGAACTAATTTTTCACTAGCCACAAATCTTAGAAATTGCTTGCAGAAAAAATTCTTGGTTAAGTTGTTTACTTGAACGGAACAGACAAATGAAAAAACGAAGTGAAACAATTTTAGCCATTTGAGCTTTCTGGTTGCCTGGACAATGAGGGAGAAAATGATTAAAAAACAGAATAGAAACATTTTTATTTTATCCTAAAAAGCAGTGGTTCTGAGAGTGCTGTTCTCTGGATCAGCAACATCGGCATCACCTGGGAACTTGTCAAAAATACAAATTGTGAGGTCCCACCTCAGACCTACCCAGTCAGACACCCTGGGGCTGGGACCCAGCAATCTGTTTCAACAAGCCTAACAGGTGATTTTGATGTGTACTTAAGTTTGAAAACCCCAGTTACAGAGTCAAGAAGATACCCAAATTTGTTCTGTGGAAATTGCCACCATCACCAAAAGGAATGAAATATGTTCTGTTTCCCTGCACATTTGAGTTCCTCCTGGCTTGGTCTTATGATGAAGGAATTTTCAAAGATTTATTTGACCTAGAAGTTTATTTCAGCCCCAAGTAAAATGGAACACAAAACATTTTGCCAGAGGGAAAAAAGAGCAAGGAAATTCCTCTTTGCTATTGGTTCACAGCCTGTTCCAAAAGTCAAGTGATAAACCTTGAGCAACAAATCAACAATTTAAGGCCAGGTGCAGTGACTCACTGCTGTAATCCCAGCACTTTGGGAAGCCAAGGCAGGCGGATCACCTGAGTCCAGGAGTTCGAGACCAGCCTGGCCAAAATGGCGAAACCCCGTCTCTACCAAAAATACAAAAATGAGCCAGGTGTAGTGGTGCATGCCCGCAATCCCAGCTACTCAGGAGACTGAGACATGAGAATAGATTGAACACAGGAGGTGGGGGTTGCAGTGAGCCGAGATCATGCCACCGCACTCCTGCCTGGGCGACAGAGCAAGACTCTGTCTCAAAAAAAAAAAAAAAAAAAAGAAAAAGAATTAACAATATAAGTTTAGAAAGAGCTATTTCACCATGTATTCTGCAGTTCACTTGAGAGAAGAGTATTCTGTCACAGAAAACAAGAACTCTGCCAACATCTACATTAACATCAACAAGTATTGGAACACAAGTTTTACCCACCTGAAGATGAGAGGTAACATAAAGCCCATCTAAAGTGGAAGACTGCACTTGGTCCCTAGCTTCCAAGATTCTTCATTGGCCCTTCCCTTTCTCCTATATGGAAGCTATCAGATATAATGCAAACATTACTTTTCAGTTAAGCTATTTGATAATGTAATGGCAATTCTTGTATTAACTAAACTGACTTAGCTACAATGTAACATGGTGACTATAGCATACATAGTATCCACAGATGCACCTGAGTGCACACACAACAGCCTGCAATGCTTGAGCCTTTAACACCAACTACCATTGGCCTACTTTGTGTTTTTAATGCCCTGCTTATGTACAAGGGTGTTGTTCTTGGAATTAAATCCTGAGATATAGTGATGTGGCTTATGTCAGTTACTTGCTTTCACTCATGATCCATCCTTCCCAAATATGGCAGCTGTGGCTCAGTGGAAAGAGCATCAGTCTGGGCATCAGAAGACCTGGGTCCTAGCCCCAGCTGTAAGACCTTGGACACGTCACTTAACTTCTTGGCCTCCACTGATTTAGCAGTAAAAATGAGACGCCACCTGATCCCCCAGGTTGTTGTAGGAAATGAAATAAATATTTAAAATGTGTTATACATCATAAAGCTGTATACATCCATTCACTCCACACACATTTATTGAGCAGCTATTATTTAGCAGGCAATCTTCTAGGCACTGAGGATAAAGGTGTAAACAAGAAAGCAAACTCCCTATCCCTAAGGAAGCTTCCATTCTAGTGGGAAGATTTATTAACACAAAGGACGGTTACCCTCATTCAAGTTTTTGTTTTTATTGTATTTTAAGGATTCAGATTCCCGACGGCCTTCTGTGATATGATGGAGACTTATGATTATAGGATAAAGGTAACTTTTGAACTCAAGAACAACATTGTTAGGCAAAGGTCAAGTAGATTTATCTGACTTGTTTAATAACTAAGGCTTCCTCAGTTGTAACCAGTTCCTCCTAATCATTATCTCTGGTGGTAGAAATTATGCTAACCTACAGAAGACAAAAAAAATAAATTTATGTGATGAGAGCAAAGTATATCACACTGAATGCCATGTTCAATAATTAAGGGCAGGAGTAGACAATCCTTTTTCTGCATCTGTTACAGTCACTCCTGGAACTGAACTGGCCAAAATTGACATGATCATATTCCAGAATTTCTCACCCTTCCTGATAAAAAACAAACAAACAAACTATGATTGCAGGAATGTCGAAAGAAGTCGTCTCCCAGTCTATCAAAGGAATGAGTAGTATAGGGCCGATTTAGGGGTTCTGAAGGACAGAGGTCCAAGCAGCCTGCTCAAAAAAAAAAAAAAAAGAACTGCGTTGGAACCATACTGCAGTCTCCATTCAATGCAAAGAGCTTTCAAAGAGGCCTGTTCAAAACGTCACCAGGTTCTAGGAAAGGGGGGAAAAACAAACAAACACACACCCCCACCACACACACACACACACACCCACCCACCACACACACACACACACCACTAAAACCACACACACACACACACACACACACCCCTAAAACCTCACTCAGAGCCAAATGTTAATCCTTCTGATCCCATTTAGGGTAAAAAGAGGGCAATCCATTTTTACAGTAGATATATCCATTTCTTTGTTTGAGTCCAGACACATTATGCGCAAATCTACAAGCAAGGCTGACGCTGCTGCGGCTCTGAGAGCTGATACGTACCGCCTCCCCAGGAGAAGACAGTAAGACCCTGCTAGGGGCTGCAAGTAGAGGGGGGTGTTTTATTTAAGGGGAATGGAAAAAGAGAGTGGTCAGGAGGAGACTAGAACAGTGGGGTCCCCTCGCCCTTCCCCCACAACCCCAACTGTCGAATATATTCTCTGCGGATACTGCATGCTTGGAAGGCCCTACGCAGGTCCGAGATGCTGCTATTCATCATTTCCCACGTCCTCTAATACCGCCACCAACTACAACGACCATCTCTCAATAATCCTCTTCTAGGCGCTGCTTCATCTCCATCCCTGGTCCTGGAGAGTCCGCTTCCGCGATCTCTGCGCCCTACTAGCTGTTATGTCATGCCCAGCCACCACAGTCGGCCACCCCACCCCCAGGGCAAGAGTGATCCCTCTAGTGCCCTCCAGCACCTCCAAATATCCAGCCTCCAAGCTATCCTACGCATCCCGCCCCCGTCCCTATCCCAACCACCATCATCGATCCCTCCCCACCGCAGTCCCTAACCCGATCCCCCATCACCCATCTCTCACCCCCGTCCCTAACCCGACACCCACACCTTACTCACCTGCAGCCCAGGAAGACGTGGTTGGTCCAGGCGGCGGAGAGGGCGAGGAGCTGGTCGAGGGCAGCCCCGGGATAGCTGTGCAGGTGCCGACAGATGAAGCTGCGCCGCAGAGCCCACTGCCAGTCACTTTCGTGGCTATAGCGCCACTGCTCCAGCACTGGCTCGGGCGGGGGCGGCGGGAGGGGCGGCAGCGGCGGCGGCGGGAGGGGGGGCAGCGGCGGCGGCGACAGGAAGTCGCCCCCCAACAGCAGACGTCCTCCAGCCATCTTCTCCGCCCCCAAGCAGGGACCCCAGGGACGAAGCCGACTACGGAACGCGAGCTAGGTAGCTAGCAAGCGGGCGGAAACGGGGGGCCTGTGGGAGGGGCCGGGTAAGGAGGCGCGCGCTGAAGGGCGAAGATCAACTCTCGGGGGGACTGGAGTGTGTGCGTGGGGGCCACCGTTAGGAGGAAAAGAGGAGCACGAGCTCGCGTCCCGACACCGGGGTGCACGTCCGCTGCACTCCTCCAACTCGTGGAGGAGCAGAAGGGCTTCCGCCGCACTCACGCGCGAGCCGGGGAGGCCGAGTGAGGCTCCGCACCTCCACGGATCCGCAGACCCACGCACTGCGCGGAGAGCGATAAAAGACCCCAGCACGCTCTGCTCCCCTCCTCTAGGTTCTAGCCTACCTACCCGCGTGCCGTCCGGGGTTGTGAGGCCAGTGCGCTTGCGCCGCGGCTGTTCCCTAACTTCCAAATCCCGTCGCAGAATCTCGCGCGACGTACTTTTTTCCCTCCAGTGACGACTACGGGCCTTTGACGCACTACGGTGACAAGCAGAGGGCGGGGACTCTAGAAAGGGAATTTAGGAAGGTTCTCTGAGGTTCGAGAATATGGTTAGAAGGTGCCCTCAGGTAGCCGTTGTTAGCCCACGGCTCGTCTGACGCTTTTCCCTGGATTTCTAAGCGGCGCGACAGTGAGACCATGTTCCTTGTAAGGGCTTTAGGTCTGCAATGGACTTTACATTAAAACAAAACAAAACAGGCAGCTCCCCGAGGTGCCTTTTCTTCAGAGTAGCTTGAAATGCTCTGTGCATCATGCATCATTAGCTCTGTGTAATAGCTTACTGCGAAAACGTACTAAAAATGAAACACTTGCAAAGAAAATCATCCACAGCGCCGCTTCTCAAGTTAGCCACTTTCAAGTCCCTACTGCATCCCAATTACGAACACAGACACTGTTTACACAGTTCTGATCACAACTGCAAATAAGTGTATTTCACGTATCAACTTAAGTGCAACAGATTACAAGATACAAAAGGGGCCCAGAGAAGAGGGGCCCGCTCAATCACTGTAGCCAAATGTATCACTCCACCCGGAGTCAGCTTCACTCAATAACTTCAGTCGCTTCACAAAAGCAGTTAATGAGTGTTTGGCGGCGGGAATTTACACAGCACCTACTGTGTGCTCAATACAGCAAGAATACACAAAAGAAGGAAAGAAAGTGGGTTTTCTCTGTTGTCCTGGAATTGACTACAATCTTTGGGGGGAGAAATAGCCCTGCATAAAACTAAATGTTCCGGCCGGGCGCGGTGGCTCAAGCCTGTAATCCCAGCACTTTGGGAGGCCGAGACGGGCGGATCACGAGGTCGGGAGATCGAGACCATCCTGGTTAACACGGTGAAACCCCGTCTCTACTAAAAAATACAAAAAACTAGCCGGGCGAGGTGGCGGGCGCCTGTAGTCCCATCTACTCGGGAGGCTGAGGCAGGAGAATGGCGTGAACCCGGGAGGCGGAGCTTGCAGTGAGCTGAGATCCGGCCACTGCACTCCAGCCTGGGTGACAGAGCGAGACTCCGTCTCAAAAAAAAAAAAAAAAAAAAAAAAAAAAAAAAAAAAAAAAAAAAAAAAAAAAAAAAAAACAAAAAAAAACTAAATGTTCCACCAGGAGCCGGAGCATTGGATGAGGTGGCTTTGACGCACTACCATCTTTAACTCTTTAAAGTATTTCTAATTATATGACACTTTATGTGTAGGGGTGTAGTAGACTGATAGGAGAAGATAACAGTACTTTACACACTTTCATAATGTATTTCCACGTCTTTCTCCATGGTGGGCATTCATGTTTATTGGGATAACAATCAGACTGTTTTTAAAAAGTTCACAAGGTGATACATGCTGTGAAGAAAATAAAACAGGCTGGGTGCGGTGGCTCACGCCTGTAATCCCAGCACTTTGGGAGGCCGAGGCAGGAGGATTACTTGAGGTCAGGAGTTGGAGACCAGCCTGGCCAACATGGTGAAACCCCGTCTCCACTAAAAATACAAAAATTAGCTGGGCATGGTGGCAGGCGCCTGTAATCCCAGCTAGTCAGGAGGCTGAGTCAGGAGAATCGCTTGAACCTGGGAGGCAGAGGGTGCAGTGAGCCAATATTGCACCACTACACTCCAGCCTGGGCAATAGAGTGAGACTCCGTTTCAAAAAAAAAAAAGAGAAAGAAAAGAAAAGAAAAAAGGGCAGTGCAAAGGCAAATGACTGGGGGAACACTAGATGAGAGGAGTCAGGTGACCTAAATTCTCATCTCATCGTTGCCAACAACTATCTCTACAACCTTCGGCAAGTCATTTCACCTCTGTGGCCTTGTTTTTCTCACTCATACAATCATTACTTGAATTTATTATCTCTAACCTTCCTTCGTAGTACTATGTTCTTTGATTTAGTGGTTCAGAGACTAACATTACCTCAATAAACATGAATGCCCACCATAGAGAAAGACAGACATGGAAATAAAGAATTCTGAAACTGAAAAGTGCTGTTATCTTCTGCTCTTCTCAGTCCAATACACCCCTACGCATAAGGTGTCATATAGTTAGAAATATGTCATTAGAGAGTTAAAGAGGGCACTGAGTCAAAGCCACCTCATCCGGTGGTCCTACTGCTGGTGGCACATTTAGTTTTATATAGGGCTATTTCTCCCCACCCAGCTTGTAATCAATTCCAGGACAACAGAGAAAAACCACTTTCTTTCCTTTTCGTATTCTTGCTGTATTCCACTGGAATGTCAGCTACATGAAAGCAGGGAACTCATCTGTCTTGCTCTTAGCACCTACACCTTGATCCTGTAGGTCCTCCAGATATATTTGTTGAATTAAATGCATAAATGAATGAAGCTCTTCCTTTTGTCCCAACCTAGTGAAAATCATTTCCTTGGAGCCTACATTTTAAGCTGATTTGTAATTTTATAATTAGATTAAATTCAGCCTGCTATGGTTTGAGTGTGTCCTCTTCAAAATTCAAGCATTGAAACTTAATGGCTAATGTGATGGTATTAAAAGGTGGGGCCTTTGAGAGGTCATTAAGCCATGAGAGCTCCTCCCTCAGGAATGGGATTAAGGCCCTGATGAAAGAGGCTTTACACAGTGTTTGGTCACTCGCCCTTTGCCTTCTGCCATGTGAGGATATAACACTCTTCTCCCCTTGTTGCTGGAAGATGCAGCAACAAGGCACCATCCTGGAAGCAGAGAGCAGAGAGCTGCCCCCACCAGACAACTGAACCTTCTGGTACCTTAATCTTGGATTTCCCAGGTTCTGGAACTCTGAGAAATAAATGTATATTCTTTATAAGTCTCAAGTCTCAGTATCTTGTTATAGCAGTATAAATGGACTAAGACACAGCCTAAGTTGCCAACTTTCACCAAAATCAGCACTGTAATAAATATACATCTTTCCTAGAAAACAATCTGTGAAAAGATAAATTACTTCCTCTCAGCCTGAATTAAAACGTTTCCATTATATAGAAACAAATAATTGTAATCTGACTTCTGAACTTGGATTACAAAATAAAAGGTGTTGGAACTGATGTAAGAGGCCATCTGCTCTGGAACAACCATAATAGGATTCCATTTGTAAATCCCACTAAGGAATAAGCAGTTTCATCCATGGAACACAAATTTCCAGGATTCTCCATGTCCTTCTCTCCCTGGTATCCTTCTGATTACAAAAAATCCATCAGCCAATCTATTTTAGCCCATTCCTTTCTCACAGCTACAGATGGTTTCTCAGTAAGCAGGAGTTGAAACCCCTGAGCAGAAATACATTAGTTGAAGAGACGTGTAGGTGTAGATAATAAAGGTCGCCATTACAATCCTAAACAAGCCAGAAGACCGGGCATGGTGGCTCACGCCTGTAATCCCAGCACTTTGGGAGGCCGAGGCGGGCAGGTCACTTGAGGTCAAGAGTTTGAGACCAACCTGGCCAACATGGTGAAAACCCATCTCTACTAAAAATACAAAAATTATCCGGGCATGGTGGCATATGCCTGTAGTCCCAGCTACTCAGGAGGCTGAGGCAGGAGAATTGCTTGAACCTGGGAGGTGGAGATTGCAGTGAGCTGAGATTGTGCCACTGCATTCCAGCCCAGGCAACAGAGCAAGACTCCATCTCAAAAAAGAAAACAAAAACAAAAATAATCCAGACACCTCCTGTAATCATCCATCCTCTTCCCCTCTATTGCAGGTGTCTGTCACTGCTTTTTTTTTTTTTTGAGACGGAGTCTCCTCTATTCCACGGTTGCCCAGGCTGGAGTGCAGTGGTTGGAATGCAGTGGCTGGAGTGCAGTGGTATGATCCCAACTTGCTACAACCTCCACCTCCCGGGTTCAAGCAGTTCTCTGCCTCAGCCTCCCCGGTAGCTGGGATTACAGGCTCTCATCACCACACCCTGCTAATTTTTGTATTTTTAGTAGAGACAGGGGTGTCACCATCTTGGCCAGGCTGGTCTTGAACTCCTGACCTCGTGATCCACTCGCCTCGGCCTCCCAAAGTGCTGGGATTACAGGTGTGAGCCACCGCGCCCAGCCCTGATCACTGTCTTAAGACACATAACCCCCCATTTTGACTGCTTTGAGCTTCCTTCCCTGCTTTTGCCTATAGGGGGAGTCGGTATGTAATGGAAAGACAGAAACTTGAAACCTGATGCAGCACCACTCCCATAAACTATCCCAAAAATCAGATCACTGAAAGTTCTTGACCCGAGAATTCTGCACCACCATGTGCTCTTGAGGAATGTTTACTAACGGATTGAAAGCGTAACTAGGAGTTCTCACTGGCCAATTCTGAGTAATGTGAGCACCAATATTATTAAAGACAGTAATGAATTATAAACCATTGAAAACTAGGGAGCCATAAGTCCACAGTGATACCAAATAGATAAATAAATGAGAGACAAGGGAGGGCCTTTGCAGGGAGGGGCTTTGCTTTCAGTCGAATACCATGTGCTGACTGGTAAATATGGAGGGAGTGCTGGAGTTGGAAAATCATCATTTTATATAGATTGGTCCAGGCAAACATTATCAATAGATGCTCAATCCAAGGATAAATTTTTGATGAGTAAGATATTTCCAGGAATTTAACAGTTTCTCTCCAAAGATTGTTTATTAGTAGCAATAAAAAAAAAAAAGTAATTATATCCTGGAGAAATTGGGCAACACCTTGACCCAAAATGAGAACATCCTATTTTAAAAATAGGACTTATGGCCGGGCGCGGTGGCTCACGCCTGTAATCCCAGCGCTTTGGGAGGCCGAGGCGGGCGGATCACAAGGTCAGGAGATCGAGACCACGGTGAAACCCCGTCTCTACTAAAAATACAAAAAAAAAAAATTAGCCGGGCGCGGTTGTGGGCGCCTGTAGTCCCAGCTACTCGGGAGGCTGAGGCAGGAGAATGGCGTGAACCCGGGAGGCGGAGCTTGCAGTGAGCCGAGATCGCGCCACTGCACTCCAGCCTGGGCGACAGAGCGAGACTCCGTCTCAAAAAAAAAAAAAAAAAAATAGGACTTCAAAAATATCAATGTCATGAAAGACAAAGAAGGGCTATTCCAAACGAAAGGAGAGTAAAAAGACAGGGTACAATGCATAAACATAGATTAGATCCTGTACTGCAAGAAAAAAAAATGGTATAAAGGATATTGTTTGATAGATTAGTGTTAGAATGTGAAATTTACCAAAGTTGATAACTGTCTGTGGTTATGTAAGAAAATATTATCTGTATATATGGTGTAGATACATATATATGGGGCACAAAAATGATAAAGCAATAGGGCAAAATGTTATCAACTGGTGAATTTGGGTCAAGAGTATGCGAGTATATGCTGCACTATTCTTTTTTTTTTGAGAAGTTTCACTCTTGATGCCCAGGCTGGAGTGCAATGGCGTGATCTCAGCTCACCGTAACCTCTGCCTCCTGGGTTCAAGCGATTCTCCTGCCTCAGCCTCCTGAGTAGCTGAGATTATAGGCATGCGCCACCACGCCTGGCTAATTTTGTATTTTTAGTAGAGACAGGGTTTCTCCATGTTAGTCGAACTCCTGACCTCAGGTGATCCTCCTGCCTCGGCCTCCCAAAGTGCTGGGATTACAGGCGTGAGCTACCATGCCCAACCAGGTTGTACTATTCTTGTAATTTAATTTCAAAATGTATTGTTTGAAAAGTGCAATAGTGGGTCAGGCGCGGTGGTTCACGCCTGCAATCCTAGCATTTTGGGAGGCCAAGGTGGGCAGATCACGAGGTCAAGAGACCAAGACCATCCTGGCCAACATGGTGAAACCCGTCTCTACTAAAAATACAAAAATTAGCTGGGTATGTTGGCGCTTGCCTGTAGTCCTGGCTACTCAGGAGGCTGAGGCAGAAGAATCACTTGAACCTGAGAGGCAGAGGCTGCAATGAGAGATAGTGCCACTGCACTCCATCCTGGGCGACACAGCGTGACTCCATCTCAAAAAAAAAAAAAAGTGCAATAGCTCCCGACATTGGTGAAGAATATAAATCTAGTGCGGTTGCACAATCTCAACTCACTGCAGCCTCCACCTCCTGGGTTCAAGCGATTCTCCTGCTTCAGCCTCCCAAGTAGCCGGGACTACAGGCGTGTGCCACCACACCTGGCTGATTTTTTGTGTTTTTAGAAGAGACGGGTTTTCACTGTGTTGGCCAGGCTGGTCTTGAACTTGTGACCTCAAGTGATCCGCCTGCCTCAGCTTCCCAAAGTGCTGGCATTACAGGTGTGAACAACCATGCCCAGCCTCTAGCTACCTCTTAATCACTTATCTTGAGGTCACACTTTACTGGGACCTCTGGAGAGCTTATAAATGATGCCCCTACTCTTATGAAGTTTAACATCTCTTGAGGAGGGAAGTCCCCCAATAAGCAGCAGAGAAGATTATGTAAATTCAACTAGGGGCCGGACTCGGTGGCTCATGCCTATAATCTCAGCACCATGGGAGGCCGAGGTGGGTGGATCTCTTGAGCTCAGGAGTTGGAGACCAGCCTGGCAATTTGGCGAAATCTTGGCTCTACAAAAAAATACAAAACATAGCTGAGTGTGGTGGTGCGCACTTGTAGTCTTAGCTACTCAGGAGGTTGAGGTGGGAGGATCACTTGAGCCCAGGAGGTAGTGGTGGCAGTGAGCCGTGATCATGCCACTGCATTCCAGCCTGGGCGATGGAGTGAGACAGTGTTAAAAAAAAAAAAAAAAAAAAAAAAAAAAAAGGTTCAACTGGGAAGTTTGAAAATGGAGATCAGGAATCAGGATAGGTGGATGAGATCAAGGAAGTCTTCAAAGTAGGACCTGAGCCTTGAAGGTAGGATTTAAATCAGTAGAGGATATTTCAGACAGAGTCAATGAACAGTTTGTGTAACTCAGGGAGAGGTTTGTGCAGAGATGGAATAGACTGGACAGAGAACGAATATTGGGAAGTGTTGGCAAACATGGTTGAGTAGATACAAGGGGCCAGTCTGCAAGTTCCGCAAGGGCAGCATCTAACTAGATCTCATGAAAAAGATTTAATTAAGCCCGGGCGCAGTGGCTCACCCCTGTAATCCCAGCACTTTGGGAGGCCGAGGCGGGAGGATCATTTGAGGTCAGGGGTTAGAGACTAGCCTGGCCAACATGGCAAAATCCGTCTCTACTAATAATACAAAAATTAGCCGGGTGTGGTGGCGGGCCAGAGACTACAGGCCCGCGACACCAGGCTAGTTTTGGTTACGTTTCTTAATGGCTGGGAAAAAATTGCTGGGTGCAGTGGCTCACGACTATAATCCCAGCAGTTTGGGAGGCCGAGGTGGGTGAATCGCTTGAGCTCAAAAGTTCGAGACCAGCCTGGGCAACATGAGGAAACCTGTCTACAAAAGATACAAGAATTAGGGGGGCGTTGGGGCGCGCTCCTGTAGTCCCAGCTACTTGGGAGGCTGAGGCAAGAGGATTGCTTGGGCCCAGGAGCTCGAGGCTGCAATGAGCTATGACTATGCCACTGCACTCCAGCCTGGATGAAGAGTGAGACCCTGTCTCCAAAAATAAAATAAAATAAAATAAAAATAAAAAGAATAATTCAGGATATGTGAAATTCAAATCATGCATCCATAAGTGAAATTTTAGTGAGCACAGCCATGCTCAACCTCTTACATATTATCTATGGCTGCTTTTGTGCTACAGTAACAGTTGAATAGTTGCAGAGATCATATGGCCTGCAAAGCCTAAAACATTTATCAGCTGGCGCTTTACAGAAGTTTGCAGCTGGGCACGGTGGCTCACGCCTATAATCCCAGCTCTTTGGGGGGCCGCGGTGGAAGGATCACTTGAGCCCAGGAGTTTAAGACCAGACTGAGCAACAGCCAGACCCCAGTCTCTACTCACCCCCTCCAAAAAAAAAATTAAAAATAATCTGGGCGTGGTGGCACGAGCCTGTAGTCCCAGATACTCAGGAGGCTGAGGTGGGAGGATCGCCTGAGCTCAGGATTTCGAGGCTGCAGTAAGCTGTGATTGCACTACCACGTTCCAGCCTGAGCAACACAGTGAGATCCAGTCTCAAGGAAAAAAAAAAAAAAGTTTGCTCACTCCTGACCTAAAGTGATGGTTGTCCACATGGGGCGATTGTGCACAGGGAATATTTTGGCAATGCTTGGAAACATTTCTGGTTGTCACAACTGTGGAGGGTGGGGAGGGCATCCTACTGATATCTAGTTAGCAGAAGCCAGGGATGGTGCTAAATATTCTTTTTTTTTTTTTTTTTTTTTGAGATGGAGTCTCGCTCTGTGGCCCAGGCTGGAGTGCAGTGGCGTGATGTTGGCTCACTGCAACCTCCGCTTCCCGGGGTCAAGCAATTCTCCTGCCTCAGCCTCCTGAGTAGCTGGAATTACAGGCACATGCCACCACACCCAGCTAATTTTTGTATTTTTAGTAGAGACAGGGGTTCACCTTCTTGGTCAGGCTGGTCTCGAACTCCTGACCTGGTGATCCACCCACCTCAGCCTCCCAAAGTGCTGGGATTACAAGCGTGAGCCACTGCGCTCAACCCTAAATATTCTTTAATGCACATGACAGCTCTCCAGATGTCTGGTCCCAAATGTCCATAGTACCGTGGTTGAGAAACTCTGGATTATAGGACTCTAAGGTGAGTACTTTCTTTTTTTTTTTTTCTTTTTGAGACAGAGTTTTGCTCTGTTGCCCAGGTTGGAGTGCAATGGCACAATCTTGGCTCACTGCAACCTCCGCCTTCCAGGTTCAAGCAATTCTCCTGCCCCAGCTTCCCCAGCAGCTAGGATTACAGGTATGTGCCACCACCCCTGGCTAATTTTTGTATTTTTAGTAGAGACAGGGTTTCGCCATGTTGGCCAGGCTGGTCTCGAACTCCTGGCCTCAAGTGATCCACCCGCCTCGGCCTTCCAAAGCGCTAGGATTACAGGCGTGAGCCACCACGCCCTGCCAGATGAGTACTTTCTAGTACAGGGAAAACTCAGTCCTTAACAAGGGAGCCCATTGACTGAACGCCCAGGTCTTTAACTTACATTAGCTCAGGAAGCCTTCACAATGACCATGGTAAGGCAATCACTGATGTCCTCCTTTTCCGGAGACGTTTTATTAAATTTTTATTTTATTTATTTATTTTTGAGACAGAGTCTCACTCTGTCGCCCAGGCTGGAGTGCAATGGCGCAATTTCAGCTCACGGCAACCTCCGCCTCCCGGGTTCAAGCGATTCTCCTGCCTCATCCTCCGAAGTAGCTGGGATTACCGGCGTGCACTACCACACCCAGCTAATTTTGTATTTTTAGTGGAGACGGGGTTTCTCTAGGTCGGTCAGGCTGGTTTCGAACTCCTGACCTCAGGTGATCTGCCCGTCTTGCCCACAGCTCTCAAGTCTGTAGGACTCCAGGGCTTGTAATTTTCCATAACACCTCAGTGCCTGCCTCTGCTCAGTGACATCACAAACGTCACAGACGTATTGTCTCACTCGGTTGTCCCCTAGCGTGTGAGCTGCAGAGAGCCAGGCCTATATACGCAGAGCCAGGCCTATATACGTGGAATATACGTGGGTACTTTCTGAAGCCTCCAGGCCTCCGTAAGGAAAGGATGCGTGCCCTGATGTCCGCACCCTGGCCCTTAGGCAAGCAAAGTTGAGGAAAGTTTGTTTTCCTAAGAGCCACCAGAGTTCTTTAAAGTGACAACTCTCTCTCTTGCCCACTTTAATGCTTGGGAGGATGGGAGGCTCCGCTCTCTAGTAGACCCAGGACACAAAATACTCCCTAGTATCTATAGAATGCTTTTTGAGTGATGAAGAATAGTCATATCCATGAATTTGGGGGGATGCTCACATCACAGGAGTAAATGAGAGAAGACACGTGGTGCAAAGTTCTTTTCCTGCCAGAATTAAAACTCACCTGAATCTTGTTCCGTAGGCTCTGGCACTCTACTTTCTCCATCTAATATACTAGATGATAATCAGCTCAACTTAGTTAAATCCATGCTAATAAAGAAAAAGTAGAGGACTTCCTGCACACCTCCACCCCAGGTGGTGGGAATTTCAGGCCCAGATGGAAGAAAGTTAGAGGGGGCGGGCACAGGGGATGGCAACCCACTTAGGAAGATTTCATAGGCTGACGGTGCCTCCCTGAGCCCTTCAAATCACCCATTCAGAAGGCAGCCACCCACTCCTCCTCAGGCAAACCGTGGTGGGCCGCATCACCCAGTGACTTAAGATCAGACCACACAGCCATTCAGCATTTCTTTGAATTTTATTGAAAATTGACATGGACATTAGAAAGGTAGTAAGCTAAACAGTGCTGGTTCTGGGATGTTTCTCCTGGAGAATGAAAGCCCCAGAGGGGCAGTGACTGGTCACACCTTTGAGCAAAAAGAACAAAGGAGAAGAAAGGAAAAACACACACAGATTCTGGAAAACATGCAAAGAGGCTCTCTCAAGAGACACTGAACAGCAGAATGGTGGTGATGATGGTAGGGATCTATGAGAATGAGCACACTCACATGGTATTTTGATGCAAGTTAAACCAATGAATTCAAGGCAGATTTACCAACATCAAAGCTCTCCCTCCAGATCCCAGGTTGAGCAGAAACCTCTCTCAAAACCCCAACTGGTCTCAGAAGGTGGAATGGAGTAATTTTGCCCTCACTAAGCTTAAACCCCCTCCCTTCTCTCCCTTCTCCACCTGAGTGTTAGATAGTGGACACATTTTTCCCCTTTGCTGGAATCTATAGAAGGTCTGTGAATGCTGAAGAAGATAAAAATGTCACTTGACTTTCTCTTCCATATTCAGAAATATTTTAACAGTGGCCGTAGACAGTCAACCCATCGAACCAGAGAAATGTTTAAAAGAAAAACACAAAACGCAAACAAAACCTTGTGAACAGAACAGCACTTCCACACCCACAGCTGAAGTGTCCTGCCCCAGTCACTTACACTTGGGTGAGTGGTCCTGTAGTTGTTTCTCTGAGGTTACATTTGGTCCATTTTCCAGCTCTGATGGTTCTTTTCCTGCCTTGTTAGTTAGGACAAGACACTTCCATTTAAAATACCATGTGAGTCGGGAAGAGAGCTTCTTGCCTGGACACAGGGACACATGAACACTTGTTGGGTGGTGTGGCGTATGTGTGTGTGCTTGCAGTTTGAGGGGAGAGGGAATTGGTTGATTTCTGATTTGAGACAATATGGAACCCTAACTCTTCTATAATGGCAGTCTTCTCCTTTAGACTTAGTGCAGCTGCTGAAGACAAGATTAAAAAAAGCTGGAGAGGGAGAGAGAAAGAGAAAGAAAACATGAGATTAGCCAAAGAAAGAGGACATTCAAAGTTAAGACAGGGGGAGGGGAATGGGCAGTACTGAGGTAGCACAGATTATAGTTTGAGAAGACAGGTTAGAAATGGGGGTCACTGTTGGGCCATCACCACAGGGAAATCTGCTGAGAAGGTTTTAAGAACACCACACACCAGTTTAAAGCTTCTTGTTTTAATTAAAAACAAGCACATTATTAACAGCCACATGTGAATGCCAAATGATTAAAACATAAAAACAAAAACAAGAGCCATCTACACTGCAGCTAGGGAAAGCAAACTTCTTGGCTTAGGAGAAGTGAGGGATGTGTGTACGTGTGTGTGTGTGTGTGTGTGTATTTCAGAAAAGCCACTCCAGTCTGGGAAAATAAAAGCACAGACCATTGCTAATGACTGGTTTTGTTTCACCAGAAGTAAACAGAGTACTTAGGGTATTTTTTTTTTAAATAGTAACAGTTGTACTAATTTTTTGTTGTTGTTGTTGAGACGGAGTCTCACTCTGTCGCCCAGGCTGGAGTGCAGTGGCCGGATCTCAGCTCACTGCAAGCTCCGCCTCCTGGGTTTACGCCATTCTCCTGCCTCAGCCTCCAGAGTAGCTGGGATTACAGGCGCCCACCACCTCACCTGGCTAGTTTTTTTGTATTTTTTTAGTAGAGATGGGGTTTCACTGTGTTAGCCAGAATGGTCTCGATCTCCTGACCTCGTGATCCACCCCTCTCGGCCTCCCAAAGTGCTGGGATTACAGGCTTGAGCCACCGCGCCCGGCCTAGTTGTACTAATTAAAACACCTTTTCATTGAAGAAGGAAAAAAATCTTTCTGTCTACAGTGAATAAAGCCACCCAATGAAATACCCATTTTAATGGGCTTGATCAACTTTTTATGTTCACTCATGGGTTTGATTTTTGTTTACCAAACTTCCCTGATTATAATGGTCACCTAGGGCACCTGTTACACACAGTCTCCTGGACCCCGTTCCAGCCTTGCAGCATCACTGGGTTAAGGAGCTGGCCCAGCATGCCTTCATTTTGCCAGCCCTCACCCAATCCATCTTCAGATGTTTTTCTGTGGGAAAAAACCTCGAGGGTCTTCTAATACTAACTATTCAGTTACTCTGAACATCAAAAGGCCTCGTATCCAGGAACGTATATAAACAGACTGAATCCCTTTGTGAAATGGATTGGGAGTCAGGAGGCATGAAAATTAGTCTGGCTTCTGCCTGGAAACAGCACTGGGACCTTGCTCAAGTCCCTTCCCTTCTCTGGGCCTTCATTTCCCCTTACGGAGTAACTAGGTTATATCGTCTTACTGACTAAAATGTCTCCCTTAATATAAAACTCCTCTTTAGTTTCTGAAGGTCTCTCCAAGGCTGTATGGGTCTAATACTTTCGAAGTATTCAGAGCTTCTCAAGCCTTAAGTAGTTAATCTGTACAGAAATGCAAATGAGGGCGCCTCCGGTTTGTAATGCAAATAATTGCCGGGCGGCGGGGTCAGGGGTGGTAATTACCAGTTGGTTTTTTAAGCGTGAATTTCTGGGAAAGCAGCTCTGAAGCTGGACATAGAATCATCAAAGTTGCAAATACGAAGCCTTTCCCAGGGAGACCTGACAGGCCTAACTCAGCATCTCTCTGAGCTACTGGCTGAGTATCTGAGCAGATTTTTTTTTTTTTTTTTTGGTTGTTGGTTTGTTTCTACCTCCAAGCATATGGTCTTCAAAACAATACTCCACCGTAACTTGAATTTTCCCAAGAAACTGGCTTGTGCTTTGGCAGCATCACCTTTATACTTGCTCTGGTCACTCACCAATCAGTAGAGCACCAGACGGTACACAGCAAACCTACACTTTTGCTTTGCCAACAAAAAAAAGGAAGTACGTGCATATGTTTGCTTTTCATTTTTTTCTTTTTGCTTCCTACTATGATCTATAATCGAAGCGAGAAATCCCCTTCCCCTTCTCAATACTTCAAAAAGGCCTGGAAATTTGGCATAACCTTGTTTGACTGTGTGCTTTGAAAGTAAGTGATCAAAAAAAGAAACTCTAAAAAAAAAAAAAAAATAGAAGGTGGTCATGGTCAGTGCCAGTGGGGCTGGGAGGCAGGAGCAAGTTGCGGAACTCAAAAAGAAGTGAGCTTGAAGTACATGGCAGGGTAGGGGTGGGGGGCCTGGCTGCCTGGCACCCCAAAGGAAAGCTGTCAGTTAAAATAGAAACCTTGGCTTAAAAGGCTAAATGGAGTCCAGTCCAGCTGTAGCGGGGAATACTATTCAGTACACAGCCATGGATTACTGCAAAGGAAGGGCAGAGAGACGGCACGTTAGCCACAGATCATTGCCAGGTCAACTCCCTCTCTCACACTGTCACTGGCCAAACACCAAAGGCCACTGTGCCTCATAACCCTAACAAGGGAGGGCTCTCTACTTCACAGAGGTTCCCAAAGCCACTATCAGATGGGACCCATGATAAAAACTAGGGCTGGAATATTTTTAAACTCTCAACTCCTTAAATTGGAAAGCAAGTTAAGGGCCTTCCAAGGTGTAACACCTCTTTTCTTCTCTCCAGCCGATAGTCTCATCTCTTCTTATTGAGGGATGCATGCAAAATGCATGTTAAAAATCATCATGACGTTCACCAAATGAACTACAAGACTCATCAGAGCAAACCCCCAAACACTTGATTCTTTTGACAGCTCAGTTTTCCAGTCTACAAAGTGGGATTTATTATTCCTGCTACTGGCCTCACCCTATTGGGACAGTGTGGAGCCCTTCCGGAAATTACCCCTGAGATGCTGAAATACCTCACAAGAAGAACTCAGTAAGGCTATCATTCAAGACTCTAGGCTGGTAATAATATGTAGGTTTATTCTCCCTTTTGCATCTGTGGGATACCCAGAGTTAGAGAGAGGGGAAACGTCTGCTATTTTCTCCAGCAGTTGTGTTTTATGGGAAGGGCTTGGTGTAAATAAATGCATTTACAGATTTTGAGCACAGCTTGAGTGCAGTTACTTCGAGTGAAGGAAAACCGGAAAGGGCTGGACTCAAAGGTTAGACGGAAAAGGCGCCAAAGGCTCTCCTTTTGAAACTCTCTAAGAAGTGGCTGTGGCTCCTGAGGATGAGGGTGGGGTGGGCCAGGGAAGACTAGTGACTGGGATACAGGAGACCAAGGGGGCAGCTGTGCTTATTGGTGCTTACCCAGCCATGGTGGATGCAAATACCTCAGGGAAAACTAACAGCAACCAGAACTGGAACAGGGGAGCTGCTGGGGAAGAGTAGCAGATGGGCCCCCTGACCATGTCACACCTCTGGCAAAGATGTGGGGGAAGACAGGGGGGATGGCTGGGGTTGCTGGGAGGGGGACTGGGATGCAGGATGCATCTGCGAGCCACATGACTGTTGGCTTCTTGACCAGCGGCCAGACATCGCCCTCAGATTCTCAGGTTTCTATAAACCTTGGCAGGAAGAGAGGAGAGGGCCTGGGTTGGACTGTATGCCCCCCAGGCATGTTAAGGGGGAAGTTAGAGAAAGGGAGGCCCAGCTCTGTTGCGCAGGAAAAGGGTGTCTACAGGAAGCCCAAACTGAAAATGAAAAGAGAAGCTGAGTTAATGAATGGATAGATTAATGTACCAAAAAAAAAAGAAAAAAATAGTCAGAAGAAAATTAAGTCATGAGGACTAATGGCTAAATTAGAATTTAGCTATGTTAGATGGTCTTAAGGTCTTATTGCATTGGCTCCAGGGAACATGCTTTCTAATACACTCCACACACACTCCCACATGATGGCAGCAGTGGCATTAGCCAGCAAAATAATGATCAACAACCACAAAAATACATTTTATCTCTTTTTTTTTTTTGAGATGGAGTTTCAGTCTTTCACCCAGGCTGGAGTGCAATGGCGCGATCTTGGCTCACTGCCACCTCCATCTTCCAACTTCAAGCGATTCTCCTGCCTCAGCCTCCTGAGTAGGTGGGATTACAGGCACTTGCCACCATGCCCAGCTAATTTTTGTATTTTCAGTAGAGACGGGGTTTCACCATGTTGGCCAGGCTGGTCTCGAACTCCTGACCTCAAGTGATCCGCCCGCCTCAGCCTCCCAAAGTGCCGGGATTACTGGTGTGAGGCACTGAGCCCGCCCTATCTCTTCTTAATGACTAGGTCCTGACTAATGTCTCCCCTCCCCCGCCCCCCACACCACCACCTAATACCTTGTACAGGAATACCTTCTGCAAATCTCTAAGTGGCCTCAGGCCACCGGATAGAGCCCCAGGCTCTAGCCACTGCATTTCCTGTCCCATAAGGAAAGCAGAGGAGGCTGAGGTTTCACAGCAGGAGGCCCTCAGAGCTGTCCTAGTCAGCTAACTGGTACTCTGGGGCAAGACCTGTTTGCAGAGCATATGAGGATGGTTGCTGGTTGCTGAACTCTGCTCTAGGGTCCAGACCACAGTTAACTGAAAACATGAACTATGGAAACCCATCATTGGTTTGTGCTTAAATAATACTTTCACCTCTCTTCCATGTAAGTTTCATTCCTGTGACAAATATACGGCAAGTAGGACTGATCCCCATTATACATATGAGTAGACCGAGAAACACAAGAGAAGTCAATAGACTTGCCTGTGGCCGCAAAAGAGTCACAGCTGGGCCCAGAGCTGGTGTGTGTGTGTGTGTGTGTGTGTGTGTGTGTGTGTGTGTGTGTGTGTGTGTGTGTATGTGTGTCTGTGTATTTTTATTTTTATTTCTTTTGGGACGGAGTCTTGCTCTGTCACCCAGGCTGGAGTGCAATGGTGCGATCTTGGTTCACTGCAACCTCCGCCTCCCAGGATCAAGCGATTCTCCTGCCTCAGCCTCCCAAGTAGCTGGGATTACGGGCGCCCGCCACCATGCCCGTCTAATTTTGTATTTTTAGTAGAGACGGGGTTTCACCATGTTGGCCAGGCTGGTCTCGAACTCCTGACCTCGGGTGATCCGCCTGCCTCGGCCTTCCAAAGTGCTAGGATTATAGGCACGAGCCTCTGCGCCCGGCGCCAGAGCTGTTGTTTATTTAAGACTATCACATGCAATGTCCCTGAGAATTCCTTGGCTATAGATCTAAGCCCCTATTTATTACCCGAAGAATAAATTTATCCCATTAAATAAAGACTATTAGATATCTGTCAGGGATAGAAGTATGGGCATAAATGAGTATGTTTTACAGTCACTTCCTCAAAGGGAATATACTCCCATACATACACTTTGAAGGTATACACACGCTGAGGTGAATGGTCATTTATATCAGAAATTAGGAGTTCTGCCACCAACTCACCGTGTGGTCCTTGGTAAATTCCTTAAATTCTCTGCTCCTCCATTTACTCTCTTTACTCTCTCTCTCTCTTTTTTTTTTTTTTTGAGATGGAGTCTTGGTCTGTTGCCCAGGCTGGAGTGCAATGGTGTGGTCTCAGCTCACTGCAACCTCCACCTCCCGGGTTCAAGCGATTCTCCTGCCTCAGTCTCTAGAGTAGCTGGTATTACAGGCACCTGCCACCACGCCCAGCTAATTTTTATATTTTTAGTAGAGATGGGGTTTCACCATGTTGGCCAGGCTGGTCTCAAACTCCTGACCTCAGGTGATCTGCCCGCCTTGGCCTCCCAAAGTGCTGGGATTACAGGCGTGAGCCACCATGCCCGGCCAACTCTCTTTAAAACAAAACAAAACAAAAAAATAGAGACGGGGTTTCACCATGTTGCCCAGGCTGGTCTCCAACTCCTGGGCTCTAGTGATCCTCCCACCTCAGCCTCCCAAAGCGCTAGGATTACAGGAGTGAGCCACCTCACCCAGCCTCCATTTACTCATCCTGCAAACTGGGGATTATTCCTTCTCTACCTCACAGACCTGTTGTAAGTATAAAATGAGATACCATATCAAAAAACCCCCAAAACCAAAAACAACAACAACAACAACAACAAAACCACTTTGGAAAGTAATAAAAGCTATACAAATGCTCATATCTTATTTTTATTCTTTGTCTACTTCCTAGGGGAAGAGTAACCTAAAAAACACTGCAATGGCCTATGTTCTAGGTTTCATGGGAAGGCTGATATATTTTGATGTGTGTATACTATCCATATACTGTGCACTCCTAAGGACCAATAACGACTGAGATAGAGTATCTGCAACTATGTGGGGGGTCACAAATGAATCGCTTTTACAAATGCAGAGAGCTATAAGTAGCGCCTCAAGCAATTTCAAAATGTGGAGGCACAGTAAGCCTCACTCTGCCTGCATTCTAGGTGGCCTTTGTGATCCACCCCTTGAATGAGGGCTTTGAGGAGGGGGCGGGTTGCCTTTGCTGCTTTCAGATCCTGGGGGGGCCAAAGCCTCCTGTGACCAAGCAGTTGGTCTGGAACTGCTTTCGTGGTCTGCCAGGGAGAAGCCTGCCAGGAAGAGCCAACCTACTTGGGGTTGGGGTTGGCTGTTCCAGCTGTTTACCAATTGCCTCTCACTTGTAAAGTGTAGCTTTAATTATAGTTTTGCCAGAATTCATTTTAGGAATGGCCACTAACACTGATTTACTTGGGGAAACCTGTATGCAATTGTGTCAAGCCATGTGCCGTGAAACCTGAATTAACTGAAATCTCATTAACTAGAATACATATTTCCTGCTCACCTCATTAAAAATGGGGGAACAAAGAACATAACACATGAACCAAGTTCTTATTACATGTCAGACACTTCGCTAGGCACTGGAACTACATACAGTGCAAGGAATGGACAGACATTCTAGGAACTGTCTTCCTAAATGGAAATCTGCTGTTTAATTCCAATCAACTAGCAGGGGCTCCAAGACTTGCTGTTAAGCCAGACAGTAAATCAAGTCATTGTTCTTTTAAGATTGTTTCCTTTGGCCCGGTTTCATGGGCCTTATGTTGCAGAAACCTCTATGGACTTCCTCTTCAGGATTTGCTTCCAAGCAGGATGTTTTGCCAGCTGCCCTGAGTCCCCAGTGCAATAGCTGCGGCAATCAGTTTGGTGACTAACAGCAGGTTCTCCATTTAAATCATAAACTACATGGGTGAGTGGGGAAAAGTCTTTTCTATATTTTATATTCCCCGATCCAAACAAACCAAATGTAAAAGGGCATTTATGAGACAACCGGGATGTTTCAAACACTGACTAGACATTTCATGTTAATGAATTATTGTTCATTGTGTAGGTGTGATAATGGTGGGGTTGTGGTTATGTTTTTTTTTAAAGAATCGTTATCTCTTGGAGATATATACTAAAGTATTCACAGATAAAAGGATATAGTTTTGCTTTATAATAATTCAGCAGGTCTGTGGTAATTGATGAAACAAGACTGGGCATACGTTTATGGTTGTTTGGGGGCTGGGCTCTGGGCTGAACTGTATTATCCTCTCTTATTTTGCTCATGTTTTAAAGTTTCCATGGTAAAGTTTAAAAAAAAAAAAAAATAACCCTTAGTTGGGTGCAGTGGCTCACGCCTGTAATCTCAGCACTTTGGGAGGCCAAGGTAGGCAGATCACCTGAGGTCAGGAGTTTGAGACCAGCCTGGCCAACATGGTAAAACCTGGTCTCTACTAAAAATACAAAAATTAGCCAGGAATAGTGGCACATGCCTATAATCCCAGCTACTTGGGAGGCTGAGGCATGAGAATTGCTTGAACCCAGGAGGCGGAGGTTGCAGGGAGCTGGGATTGTGCCACTGCACTCTAGCCTTGGCGACAGAGGGAGACTCTGTCTCAAAAAAAGAAACAAACGGAAATAACCCTAATTATGTTAAATTAAAAATGTTTGTATTTCCTTTCCATCCACTACCTGCGTCTAGTAGAGGAGATAGAAGGTCCTTAATCCCTGCTTTCAGTCTCTCTATAAACTATGTGATACTTTATAAACTTTTATTAATACAACATCTAGCACTGAGGAATCCTTACCTGCTGATCTCCTTATAAGAGGTTTTCATGAGGCCAGTACTTGTAGGATTAAATGTAAGGAATTCTCTGTAATTTCTAAGATCTCTTCATTTTCCTCCACTTTTATTATAGGTTTTTGTTTTGTTTTTTTGAGACGGAGTTTCACTCTTGTTGCCCAGGCTGGAGTGCAATTGCGTGATCTTGGCTCACCGCAACCTCTGCCTCCCAGGTTCAAGCGATTCTCCTGCCTCAGCCTCCCGAGTAGCTGGGATTACAGGCATGCACCACCACGCTTGGCTAATTTTGTATTTTTACTAGAGACAGGGTTTCTCCATGTTGGTCAGGCTGGTCTCGAACTCCCGACCTCAGGTGATCCACCCGCCTCGGCCTCCCAAAGTGCTAGGATTATAGGCGTGAGCCACTGCTCTCAGCCTTATTATGGTTTTGAGGGGTACAGTCAAAGGAAATTTGAGAACTTGAACCCCTCAGATAAGAAACTGCCACCAGCAGGAAACAGAGAAGTGAGTTTCCATTGACTCTGGACATTCTCAAACCTGATGCAGGGAGATGGGAGAGGGTTGATGCTGACTGTGACACTGCAGGACAGGGCTTGTGAAACCCAAAGTTTCTCTCATCACTATGGTTTCATTAATTTTGAAAATGATGGTTATAGCTCCTTTTGTTTTTGAGATGGAGTTTCACTCTTGTTGCCCAGGCTGGAGTACAATGGCGTGATCTCGGCTCACTGCAACCTCCGCCTCCCGGGTTCAAGTGATTCTCCTGTCTCGGCCTCCCAAGTAGCTAGGATTACAGGCCTGTGCCTCCACGCCCGGCTAATTTTTTTTGTATTTTTAGTAGAGATGGGGCTTCACCATGTTAGCCGGGATGGTCTCAATCTTCCGATCTCAGGTGATCTGCCCTCCTCGGCCTCCGAAAGTGCTGGGATTACAGGTCTGTGAGCCACAGTGCCCGGCCCGATTATGGCTCTTTAAGAAAAAAACTGCCCACACTGAAACCTCAAATACTGATCACAGGATCCACCTGTGTTACCCAGCTGTTCTAGCAGCAAAAGTGTGAAAACGACCCCTCATTTTAATCAGGCAGGCAGGCATTCCACATGTACACTTGAAACCACACTAGACTATTTCTGCATATTATAAGTCACGAGAGAAAACCAGCTAGACCAATGAAGCAGCTTCTTCTATGATTAGATGCTTGTGTTGGGGGTGCAGGATTGGGGGAGATATGTTCTAGAAGCCACTGCCAGTTCTATTTAGAGTTAATCAAGCTTACCAGGACCCTGGGTCTCATGCAGCATGCAGCAAACAGCAGAGTTAACTGTAAAACAGTAAGAGCTGATGAAGATGGAGTGAGCATGAGGAGAAATCAAATATTATGACTTGACACAAACAATGAAGGGTTAGAGGTCAAAGGTGATTAGGAGTAGCAAGAAGGGGAAGTGGGAAGGGTGGACTGGTAGGAACCCCTGAAACACTGATACTCTTTTTTTTTTTTTTTTTTTTTAAGTCAGGGTCTCCCTCTGTTGCCCAGACTGGAGTGCAGTGGTGCAATCACGGCTCACTGCAGCCTCAACCTCCCAGGTTCAAGCAATTCTCCCACCTCAGCCTCCTGAGTAGCTGGGATGATACGCAAGTGCCACCAGGCCCAGCTAATGTTTAATTTTTTTTTTTTTGTAGAGACAGGGGCTTCACTATGTTGCCCAGGCTAATCTCAAACTCCTAGACTCAAGCAATCCTTTGCGTTGGCCTCCCAAAGTATTGGGATTACAAGCGTGAGCCACCACGGCTGGCCAATACTTTCTTAATCTCTTTAGGGGCAGCTAAAGGAAATTCTGAATATGTGACTCTTAGATCCAACCACCATCTCTCAAGAAGAAATACTACTACCACCATTTCTGCCCTCAAAACTCACTACCATGACTATGGGAGGAGGGTAGCACAGGTCTAACGGTGGCTCTTCCAGAAGTTAACCAATTGCTCATGAAATTACATAAGAAGCCAAAACCCAGGGCCACTTCTGCATCTGGAAGTACGGAAGAAGACAGGTCATTCTGTCAGGCCCTTATTGCTAATATGAGGTGCCACATGCCAGCAGGGTTTTCACCCATTTCAGAATTGGAAAGGAGCACTGTCACCAACCCCAAATATTCCTGGAGAGTAGAGAGGGGTATCTCCCTCTTGGGGTCTCCTGCCTGGGGTCGGAGAAGTCAGTCAGTAAGGGCAACAAGGGGAAAGCTTGATGTGAGAAGAACTTTTACTGAACATCTGAATAGGGAATATTTATAGTTTCAATGTAGCCTGAACAAACCAATTCCTAACTCCCACAAGCAGGCTATGAAACTGCCCCAGGTACTGAGTTAACAAATACCACAGGACCATGAAGGCAGCAGTTATAGCTGGATGACAAATTTAGATTTTTCTGATCTTAAAAATAGGAATTCATTCCTGCTGGTGCAACTAATACACCACGACAGATAAGTTAATACAGTACAGGGTGTGTCCAAAGAGACTTTTTTTCTGGCTAGTTGAACTTTATCCATCAGGTAATACCAAAAAAGTTCATTCATCAGTGAATTTGACATATAGTATTAAGATTCAGTAAGAAAAATTTCTGGACTAATTGGTGAAGATGTTCTTTTTTTTTTTTTTTTTTAGACAAAGTCTCACTCTGTCACCCAGGCTGGAGTGCAAGTGGCACGATCTTGGCTGTGCAACCTCCACCTCCCAGGCTCAAGTGATTCTCCTGCCTTAGCCTCCTGAGTAGCTGGGACTACAGGTGTGGGCCATCACACCCAGCTAATTTTTGTATTTTTAGTAGAGACGGGGTTTCGCCATGTTGCCCAGGCTGGTCTCAAACTCCTGACCTCAGGTGATCTGCCTGCCTCAGCTTCCCCAAGTGCTGGGATTACAGGCGTGAGCCACTGTACCCAGCCAAGATGTTTAAATTACGCATTTGAATAAAGAGTAATTGGATTGCAAAGCTGAGTGCCTTCAAATATAACGTATTTTACTGTTAAGCAAAAGTTACCATGTTATTCCTAAGTGATAAGCCAGAGGAAAGGAAGGTGTTTCTTCCTTCTGGCAAAAATATCCCATAGTTAAGTCCTGGAACAAATGGCTGGAAACAGAAGGCAATGACCATGGACACCTTTTGGATCCTCAGTACCCTTTAGTAAAGACACTGCTAAACAGTCCACCTGGGAACACCTCAACCCACACTGCACAAACAACTGCAGGGCACAAGGGCACCACAGGAGTTTTTCTAGATCCCGTTGAAATACTTTTCTCTGGTTCTAGGATGAGGAATTGATAACTTCAGCAAGCAGAGACTGGGGTTGGGTGAGGATTATTGACCCACATGGTATCTAGGAGTCACTGTTCTAATACCAGGGGAGATGAGAAGTCTTAAAATCATTCCACAGATTGAGGATGGGGCACATGCAGCATACACTGACATCTGAGGGCTCCCCTGTTAAGTTCTCAGCACCCCAGGCTGGGCAGAACTAAGCCAGCAGGGAGGGATCACAAAGAGGTAGGAAATCAGGGCTGGGCTGCAGCCTTCAGTGGCAGCAGTTAAATTCTGTTGGCTGCAGCGAGTAAGAACTGAGGCAGGGTGAGGGTGGGACTACGGCCAAGGAGAGATGAGCAACCTCAGATATAGGGCAGGGGTGGGGAGAGAGTGCACTGAGTTTCTGCTAAAGGCTCTCTCTTTCTTCCACTACCCTGTATCTGCACTTCTTTTTTTTTTCTTTTCGAGACAGAGTCTCAATCTGTTGCCCAGGCTGGAGTGCAGTGGTGCGATCTTAGCTCACTGCAACCTCCGCCTCCTCGGTTCAGGCAATTCTCCTGCACAGCCTCCCAAGTAGCTGGGATTACAGGCGCACGCCACCACGCCTGGCTAATTTTTTGTATTGTTAGTGGAGACAAGGTTTCATCATGTAGGCCAGGCTGGTCTCGAACTCCTGAACTCAAGTGATCCACCCGCCTTGGCCTCCCAAAGTGCTGGGATTATACCATATCTGCAGTTCTTTTTGTTCCTCTCTTTCTTTTCTATTTTTTTTTTTTTCAGATGGAGTCTCACTCCATTGCCCAGGCTGGAGTGCAGTGGTGTGATCTCGGCTCACTGTAACCTACACCTCCCAGGTTCAAGTGATCCGCCTGCCTCAGCCTCCTGAGTAATTGGGACTATAGGTGTGCATCACCACACCCAGCTAATTTCTGTATTTTTATTTTTATTTTTTTAGATGGAGTCTCGCTCTGTCACCCAACCTGGAGGGCAGTGGTATGATCTCAACTCACTGCAACCTCCGCCTCCTGGGTTCAAGCGATTCTCCTGCCTCAGCCTCCTGAGTAGCTGGGATTACAAGCTCACGCCACCACGCCTGGCTAATTTTTGTGGTTTTAGTAGAGACAGGGTTTCACCATGTTGGTCAGGCTGGTCTCTAACTCTTTTTTTTTTATTTTTTATTTTTTGAGATGGAGTCTCGCTCTGTAGCCCAGGCTGGAGTGCAGTGGCGCGATCTTGGCTCACTGCAAGCTCCACCTCCCGGGTTCATGCCATTCTCCTGCCTCAGCCTCCCAAGTAGCTGGAATTACAGGCGCCCACCACCAAACCCAGCTAATTTTTTTGTATTTTTAGTAGAGATGGGGTTTCACCATGTTAACCAGGATTGTCTCGATCTCCTGACCTCGTGATCCACCCGCCTCGGCCTCCCAAAGTGCTGGGATTATAGGCATGAGCCAC
Source organism: Macaca thibetana thibetana (assembly GCF_024542745.1). Taxonomy (NCBI): domain Eukaryota; kingdom Metazoa; phylum Chordata; class Mammalia; order Primates; family Cercopithecidae; genus Macaca; species Macaca thibetana. The sequence goes on from NC_065598.1 coordinate 114,760,529, forward strand.
TGCGCCCAGCCTATTTTTTTTTTTTTTTTTTTAAGTAGAGATGGGGTCTTGCCATATAGGCCAGGCTGGTCTCGAACTCCTGACCTCAAGTGTTCCTCCTGCCTTGGCCTCCCAAACTGCTGGGATTACAGGCGTGAGCCACCTTGTTCCTCTCTTATATTGAGAGGCCTTGTTCCTCTCTTATATTGCTGCACCTCTAATTTTTTTCCTCCCTTCTGCTCTCTCACTCTCCCTTTGCTTTTCCTCTTTTCCCTTCCTCTCCCATGGACCTTGAGTTTGCAGGGCTTTCCTGAGCAAGCTGGACAGATGGGCTGGGCCTCTGGGACCACACCCCTCCCCTATTCTCAACTCCCCAAGCTCAGGGAATCAAAAGGTCCCACAGGGATGCTGGGACCAGTTATAGGTACCTCAACCAGTCTGACAGCCCGCAGCTCACCTCTGGTCACCAGTCCTCAGCCCCTTCAGGTGCCACGTCCTGCCCCGGGAGGATGAGCAGCAGGAAAGAGAAGGCACCACCCCAGAGCAGACTGCTACTTACTTTTTCTTCTCTTTGTCTCTCTTCAGAGTCTGTGAGCCTCCAGCCTGGGAGCCCTGGGACTGGAGCAGCTCGGCTGCTGTCTTTCTTTGCTTGAAAGCATTCACTTCATCATCCAGGGATTTCTTCTTATCCTCCAGTTTCTTCTTCTCGTCCTGGTGCAGTTTCTTCAGACGGTCAAACTTCTCGTGCAGCTGGCAGGGAAGCACAGGGAGATTGGAGAGAGTCCCCTGTGAGCAGTCCCCAGCCTGGCCAAGCCCAGATGGGTGGGGACCAGTAGGGCTGTGACCCTGCAGGACCCTGGAACCTCAGGGGGCATTTCTGTCAGGGATTGCCATGATGGCACCAAAGGCACCATGCTCTGGATCATTCTCTCCTCCTGTCATTTTATCTCCAAGTCTCTGCTCCTGAATATGGTAAAGGAACACTGCATTGTGTTTAGTCAGACATTTTGTTAAAAAGAGTCCCCATAGTTACCACACATGTTCAATAATAACATCAATGATAATAATATAACATTTACTGAGTGCTGGCCGGGCTCAGGCCTGTAATCCCAGCACTTTGGGAGGCCGAGGTGGGCAGATTACTTGAGGTCAGGTGTTCAACACCAGCCTGGCCAACATGGGGAAACCCCGTCTCTACTAAAAATACGAGAATTAGCCAGGCATTGTGGCATGTGCCTGTAGTCCCAGCTACTCAGCAGGCTGAGGGAGGAGAATCACCTGAACCTGGGAGGCAGAGGTTGTACTAAGCCGAGACCACACCACTGCACTCCAGCCTGGGCAACACAGCAAGACTCCGTCTCAAAAAAAAAAAAAATTTACTGAGAAATTATTATAGGCTAAGCACTAACTTTTATAAGCCCTTTATGTATATTAACTTATTTAATTGTTACCACATTCCTATGAGGTAGGTTCTTTATTATCTCTATTTTATGAGGAAACAGAAGGTCTAAGAAGTAAGGAATTTGACTATGGTCAACCCAGTATTTAGAGCATTATATAACGGGACCTCGTATGTGTAAGGAACCCCTGTCTTTTCTTAACCCCACAATCAGGAAGGATCACCACGGATCACAGAGAAAACTTCAGTAATGGGAAAGTCAGTCAATGGAAATGCTTGGCTTTGGGCATGGAAGGAAATAAAAAGGATTTTATGACATGGAATGAGTACAGACACCTCAGCCTTAACTAAAGGGAGGCTTCATTAGTCCTGAATAGAACCAGAAACCCAAAGAACAAGAAGAATATTCTGGGCCAGGCACAGTGGCTCATGCCTGTAGTACCAGCACTTTGGGAATGCTGTAATCCCGGTAGTCAGCTCAATCCCAGCCAAGGTGGGTGGTACGAAGTCAGGCGTTCTAGACCAGCCTGCCCAACATGATGAAACCTCGTCTCTACTAAAAGTACAAAAATCAGCTGGGTGTGGTGACGCGTGCCTATAATCCCAGCTACTCGGGAGGCTGAGGCAGGAGAATCGCTTGAACCTGGGAGGCGGAGCTTGCAGTGAGCCAAGATCGCACCACTGTACTCCAGCCTGGGCAACAGAGCGAGACTCTGTCTCGGAAAAAAAAAAAAAAAAAAGAATATTCTGCTATGCCATTGTGGTAGGTGGATCAAAGAACAAGAGGCACAGACAGTCACAAACTAAAATGCAATAAACTACCCTGAATAGTAAGAGCAGAGCAAGCTGAATTGCACTTTCTTTCATGGATTCGGAAAAGAGTTTAGGAGTCTGTAGCACTTGCAGCATACCATGAAGAAAGTTGGTTCTCTGGGTCCTGGGGGTATTTGACACTGTCACTTAGGTAGGTGAGTGATAGACTTGCTGTATAAACCAGCTCTTTTCTTTTTTCTTTCTTTCTTTCTTTTTTTTTTTTTTTGAGACAGAGTATTGCTCTGTCGCCCAGGCTGGAGTGCAGTGGCACGATATCGGCTGCAACCTCCGCCTCCCGGGTTCAAGTGATTCTCCTGCCTCAGCCTCCCGAGTAGCTGGGACTACAGGCGCATGCTACCACTCCTGGCTAATTTTTTTTGTATTTTTAATAGAGACAGGGTTTCACCAAGTTAGCCAGGATGGTCTCGATCTCCTGACCTCGTGATCTGCCTGCCTCGGCCTCCCAAAGTGCTGGGATTACAGGCGTGAGCCACCGCAACTGGCCTAAAGCATCTCTTAGTCACTAGGGCTGCCTATCAGTTGCCTTAACCTGGCTTTTGTTTGTTGTACTTTTATTAATTTGTCTTTGAGATCCCCTCAATTCTCCTAGAAGTGATGGGTGACATCTTTTTTTCTTTTTCTTTTTTTTTATTGAGACAGTCTCACTTTGTCACGCAGGCTGGAGTGCAGTGGCCTTGATCTCTCGGCTCAAGCATTCCTCCCACCTTAGCTTCCTGGGTAGCTGGGACTACAGGCACATGCCACCATGCCTGGCTAATTTTTTGTATTTGTACTTTTTTATTTTTATTATTATTATTTTTTGAGATGGAGTCTCACTCTGTCGCCCAGGCTGGAGTCCAGTGGCACAATCTCGGCTCACTGCAACCTCCACCTCCTGGGTTCAAGCAATTCTTCTGCCTCAGCCTCCCAAGTAGCTGGGACTACAGGTGCGTACCACCATACCTGGCTAATTTTTTGTAATTTTAGTAGAGACGGGGTTTCACCATATTAGCCAGGCTGGCCTCGAACTCCTGAACTCGTGATCCACCCACCTCGGCCAACCAAAGTGCTGGGATTACAGGTGTGAGCAACCGCGCCCGGCCAATTTTTTGTATTTTTAATAGAGACGGAGCCTCAGTATGTTGCCCAGGCTGGTCTTGAACTCCTGGGCTCAAGCAATCCACCCGCTTTAGCCTCCCAAAGTGCTGGGATTACAGACCTGAGCCAAGGCACCTGTCTGACTTTTTTTTTCTTTTTAAGTGAAACTGGAAAAAAAAAAAAAAAAAAAAAAAAAAAAAAAAACCAATGCCCTTGTCATGGGCTTTGGTGAGAACCCTTGAGAGTGCGACAGGTTAAATGTGGAAGAGATTTGTGAAGTAATTAAGTGTTTCCTTTCTTTTTTTTCTTTTTGAGATAGAGTCTTGCTCTGTCACCCAGGCTGGAGTGCAGTGGCACGATCTCAGCTTACTGTAACCTCCGCCTCCCAGATTCAAGTGATTCTCCTGCCTCATCCTCCCAAGTAGCTGGGACTATAGGCATGTGCCGCCACACTCCACTAATTGTTGTATTTTTAGTAGAGACAGGGTTTCACCATGTTGGTCAGGCTATTCTCGAACTCCTGACTTCAGGTGATCCAACCACCTCGGCCTTCCAAAGTGTTGGGATTACAGGCGTGAGCCACAATGCCCAGCCCGATGTTTGGATTTCTGTTCCTGTGTTAGTTTGCTGAGGATAATGGCTCCCAGCTCCATTCACATCCCTGTAAAGAACATCCTCTCATTCCTTTTCATGGCTCTATAGTATTCCATGGTGTATATGTACCACATTTTCTTTACCCAGTCTATCATTGATGGGCATTTGGGTTGAGTCCATGTCTTTCCTATTGTGAATAGTATTGCAGTGAACATATGTGTGCATGTATCTTTATAATAAAATGATCTATAGGATTGCTGGGTCGAATGGTATTTCTGATTCTAGGTCTTTGAGGAATCACCACACTGTCTTCCACAATGGTTGAAGTAATCTACATTCACACCAACAGTGTAAAAGCGTTCCTATTTTTCCACAGCCTGACCAGCAGCTGTTGTTTCTTGACATTTTAATAATCACCAGGCTCACATTTACCTCTTTCTCTGCCTCTTTGAGCTCTGCTTCTTTCTCTTTGACTCTCTGGACGAACATCTGTCTCATCTCCTCTTCTTTTTTCTGGAGTTCCCCTAGGAACTCATTTCTTTTGGCCTCATACGTCTCCTGTAAACTGCGAACATGGTCAGGTTAATTCTTCTTCCTTTGGAATGGCTCCTGTTTGATAAAACTGGCCCCAAAGATCCTCACTGGGTTCCTCTGTCCTCCCTTCCCCAGTTGTGAGCCAGGTACAAAAATAGAACCACAAAACTGTGGGCACCTGGCTTGGCCCATGACAGCATGCCCACAGGGCTTCCGAAGAGGGATGGGGCAACCCTAGTGAACTGGAGAGACTGAGAATATCTGATTCTATACTCTTGTTCTACGGATGAGAAAACTGAGGCCCAGAGAGGTGAGGTGTCTTGCTCAAGGCTCCATGGCTAGTTAGAGGGAGACCTTTGACCAGAAGCTAAGTCTCCCGTCTCTTCATCTGGGTTTTCCCTTGCACAATGCTGCCAGGCCCTAGCTCTGAAACCGACCACATGAATGAACTATTTCAACAAATGCTTGAGGAGACTCCATATGTGCTAGACTCAGTACTAATTGACATGATGCTAGTCACTCAGCCTCTACAGCCAACAGCCATCATACTTGCCATCAAGGAACTCATGGTCTAGTGGGAAATGCTCCTGGCCTAAGCTTATTTTTAAAGAAATAGGAGATGATAGGCTGGGTGCGGTGGCTCACACCTGTAATTCCAGCACTGTGGAGGCCAAGGCCGGTGGATCACCTGAGGTCAGGAGTTCGAGACCAGCCTGGCCAACATGGTGAAACCCCCATCTCTACCAAAAAATATAAAAAATTAGCCGGGCGTTGTGGTGGATGCCTGTAATCCCAGCTACTTGGGAGGCTGAGGCAGGAGAATCGCTTGAGCCTGCTAGGCGAAGGTTGAAGTGAGCCAAGATCGCGCCACTGCACTCCAGCCTGTGTGACAGAGTGAGACTCCATCTCAAAAAAAAAAAAAAAAAAAAAAAAAAAAGGCAATAGCCTGGTGAAGAAGAGGTGGAACTGTGATCCAAAGAGGGCAGCATGTAAGAAAGCTCGTGTGGAGAGAGAATGACATTCTTAGGGAGCCAGGTGTGGTTCAACATGGCCAGAGAGCACCATGGCAATGCTGGAGTAGAGGCAGACGAAGTTCCTGAGCCTGGTGGAAGAGAACAGGCTTTGAATGACATATTTAAAAATTGGACGTGTATGCACTGCATGGTTTTAAAGCAGGAAGTAGTACTAGATCCAATTTGAAAATGAGAAGGACCACTCTGGCTGTGTTGTGAGAAGGATAGACTTTCCATCAATCCAAGTAAGAAGTGACAGGATCTTGGCTGGGCGTGGTGGCTCATGCTTGTAATCCCAGCACTTTGGAAGGCCAAGGTGGGTGGATCACTTGAGGTCAGGAGTTCAAGACCAGCCTGGCCAATATGGTGAAACCCCGTCTCTAATAAAAATACAAAAATTAGCCGGGCGAGGTGGTGGGTGCCTGTAATCCCAGCTACTTGGGAAGCTGAGGCAGGAGAATCACTTGAACCCCGGAGACCAAGGTTGCAGTGAGCCGAGATTGTGCCATTGCACTCCAGCCTGGGCGAGGGAGCAAGACTCTGTCTCAAAAAAAAAAAAAAAAGAAAAGAAAAAAAAAGAAGTGATAGGATCTTAAATGTTAAGGGCTGGGAGGGAATGGAGGGAGTGGTAAGAAAAGCAGAACTCCCAGGACTTGGGAGGAGCCAAAGGTAATTCTGATTATCCCTGGGCAACCAGGTGGATGGTGGTATCATGAATAGCAACAGGGAATGTTGGAGACGCATGCTTAAGAGGGAAGAAGATGAATTTGTACTAAGCTTGATTTTCGGGGATGTCCTCTATGGGATGTCAGAGTGGAAATGTCCAGGATGCAGTTGGATTAATGGGTTTAGACTTCAGAAGTAAGACTAGCTTGGGAGCCATCTACTTCTAGGTGGTAATTAGGGCTGTGAGAGTAGAAAGAACCAGCGGCAAAGAGAACAGAAAGTGAAAGAAGCAGAGGCCCTAGGAAAGAATCCCGGGGGGTGTATATCAACATTTAAAGGAGTAAGGTGAAGAAAATGAGCCTGCAAAGGAGGCTGAGAAGAAATAGTAGGAGAGATAGGAATAGAATCAGCCAGGACATTGCTGGAAAAGCCAAAGGCAGAGAGCATTTCAACGAGGCAGTGAGGAATGGCATAAAGTGCTGCGTTGATATCAAATAAGATGGAACCCAAAGGCAACATTGAACTTAGCCACAAGTTTGCGATTCCCGGCCTTGGAGAGAGGCATTTGAGTGGTTATGCTGGGGGCAGAAGCCAGACTGCAGTGGGTTGAGGAATGAATGAGAGATGGAGAAGAGGAAACAGCAAATATAGAACAACTCTTTCTCCTTCTCATCCTGTCAAGGACTTCTTGACAGGGCAGAGGCTGGTAAGAAAGAGCAGGGTTAAGGGGAAGTTTCTTCAGCACAAGAATGCTTACGTGCAGCACGAGAAGGAGCTGGCAGAGAAGGAGTGAAGAAGGCGAAGACACAGGAAACAGAGTATTCAGGATGGAGTGAAGGAGGAGGGAAGGAGACAAAATGACCAGGTGGAGGCACACCTACTCCTCTACAAATGCAGATGAAAGCTGCAGGTGGGGAAGAGAGCCAGGGGGCTCCCACCAGAAAGAGACAAGCAGGGCTTCCCCCAGCCCCACGTGCTCCAGTGGCCCCTGGCCCCACCTGTCAGTATAGGGCATGAGCCTATCCTTCCTGAAGCAAGTATCCCCAAGGGACTGGTCAGGCTCTGACTCCAGGCCAGCTTTAGGCTGTGAACAGGTAGTGTAAGATCTCAGAGGCTCTTTGAAAGCCTTTTTAACCGGTAGACATCTCCCTCACTTGCTTATTAGTGCTTGACCACCATAAAGGGCACCACGTGGTAATTTCAACTGTGGAGCTTATTTCACACATCACACATATAGATCAGACACTTCTACTTGGTGCATCACTCCTCTCTGCATAATAACCTGCTTTCAAAAACATTTCCCTTCTCTAAAAGCATTCTGATTTAAGAAATATGCCAATGATGATTAACATCCTGCGGTCAAAACAGAACTTGCACTTGAATGCAGACACTAAGAACAGCAATTGAAGAGCCTGCAGTTTATCGATGCATGGCAAGGGATCGCTACCTGGTCCTATCTGGGTTTCAGAATGGGGAAATGGGTAAAGAACCTGTCTGAGTGCCAGGAGCCTGATGAAGAAAGAGGGGCAGAGGACAGTTACCAACTGCCACCCCGTGGAACAGGGCCCCAGCTTGGGGATCCCCTCCAGCGCAGCTGCTTGGAGCTGTCACGGATGCGTGCATGTGTGTGTGGTGATCCGCCTTGCTGGTCCTCTGGGCCTCCTCCCTTCCCTTGCCCTTCAAAGCAAGGCAGCAGTACTTCCCAAGCCTGCGCCCCACAGCTCTCCTGGCAGGTGTGCAGTGGCGAAGGGTGAACAGGCAAGCAGAACTGGCAAGTGAGCTGCCCCTGCTCCTCGAGGTCTTAGCACCCGTGTCTCGCCTCCCCTGTGAATTCTCCAGGGGAAGGCTTCCACACCACCTGGGTGGGCTGAGCTGAGCTGGGCTGGACTGGGCTGGCAGGAGTGGTACCTGAAGGGTTTGCTGTCAGGGTCGGTGTCCTTGAAGCCCATCTCCTCCAGCTTACAGCGGCGATACAGCTCATAGTGCCGGGTGTGGGTCTGCTCCCGCAGATCCTCCATGTTGACCCGAATCAGCATCTCCCGCAGCTTCACAAAGTCGCAGTGGGCCTCGTTTTCAACTGCATAGCAGGGTTTGGGGTATTGAAAGTATGTTGAAAGGAAGGCCAGAGGAAGCAGAAATGGATGAAACGAGAGGCAAAATGTCTAACAGTGACGTTGCCTTGCAATCTGTGTATTTAGATCCTGCAAATTTACTTCCTCTCTTTTTTACTGAAAATGTAAATGAAAGGTTACAAAAATGCCAGTAATGAAAAATGGTGATACCATAAAAATACTTGTTAAGACAGTCAGTAGCACCACAATCTAAATTCAGCAGTCAGACCTTCAAAAGAATGTTTGGTCTACACCACTTGTAGGACAACAGCACATATGCATCTATCCATCCATCCATCCATCCATCCATCCATCCATCCATCCACCCATTCATCCATCCATCTATCCATCCATCCAATCAATATTTGTGGAATCTCTGTTCCCATTATTGTGTGAGGCACTGGGAATTCAGAAACGAAGTCATGGAATCTTGCTGTCAGGAGCTTACAGTTTAGAGGAAGAATAGATGCAAATAGACAAATACAATTCAGTGCAAAACTACAAAAACAGAGGGATAGCCAAGTGGCAATAAAGCTCAGGAGAGGGGGGCCTAAGAGCTCCTGGGAAAGTGAAGACTTCACCGAAGAGAAAATCCCTAAGATGACTCTGGAAGGAAGAATAGTAATTTATCAGCCAGAGAAGGGAATGGTGTTTGCAAGGTGTCAATGAGGTTAGGCAAGGTTATGTAGCTAGTAAGTTGCAGACTTAGGGCTCAAACCCAGGCAATGTAGGGGAGGTGACAAAGTCTCCAAATAATAAGGGGAAAGAACTAGGATATTGATAGATGACAGTGACAAGGAGGGGTGTGGACTGCAGGCATGGCCCACCTGGATGGTAGAAGCTTCCAAGGAGGTGGTTTCTTTAGAGGGTAGATAATGGCCTGACAGTAGCAATGGTGACTAGGAGCAAGGGGACCCCACTTTCTGGCCTGTGTGAACAAGTCCCCTCTTCAAAAGAGTGCAAGCAAAGGTCTGCAATTTTGGGCAGTGGTCAAGAATGACAGATGTGGACCAAGTCATAGCAAAATCGATTTCTGGCTAGACCAGGTCACAAGCAGTACTTTGTCAAGGTGGCTACAGGTATGGCTTCACTGTGTCGGATGGTGGTATTTGGCCTGAACAAGTAGGAAAAATGGTGTCTGAAGTGATGAGCAGGCAGTCACCCCAGATTCTGTCTTGCAGAGTCTGGAAGAGGGTAGTGGGGGCAGAGAGGGGCCTGGGATAAGTGGGTCAGCTGTAGTTGAAGCAGACTGCCTTGTGGTCATCAGTCTTTCCAAAGCCCGAATCAGCTCACATAATCCTTCTGCTTAAGACCCACTGAATTAGGAATAAAGCCCCCTGCTGTCATAGAACATAGGCTAATATTAAAGATGACATCAGTAAGACAACTTCTCAGGACTATGCTATATGCAACTTCTCAGTACTATGCTATATGCCATCTCCTCCTCCATCTCTGGACAGTGATCTCTGATGGTGAGTCAGAAGGAGTGCCTCCAAGGCCCCTGCAGGCTACCTAAGCAATATACAACTTCTTCCTCATTCAAGCAGAACAGTCAACTTAGACTTACAAGAAAAACTTTCAAAGCCCCCTTTATTGTTTAGGTTCAGGGTAGTCCACGTCAGATGAAGTAAGTCATTGGAACCATGTCTACTGGCTTCTCCTCATCTCACTTCAGGTTCCTGTTTCTCAGACCACAAGTCCATTCCCAGGGTGGGACTATGGGTCCAGAAACCATTTGCAAATGTTCCTAGTGGAGCAACCCCAGCTCCGAACAGCAGAGAAGACCAGAACTTAGCACAGCTCTGATAACCAGTCTTGTCCTACCTATAGAAAATCCAGCTATTGTCAGTGGGTCTGCGGGGTGTTCTAAAACATGCCAGCCTTCATATGTGATGCAGACAACTCGCCACCCACTTTCAGGTGTTTCCCCAGTGGTAGGGATGAGGTTACAGAGAACCAGCCACTCTTTCACACGATGCCCCTATCAGCCACGGCCCGTTTCTAGCTGTAGACTCTCAGGACCAAAGACCTCTTCTACCCACAGCACTGTCCTTGGCCTTGTCTTATGCACTGAACTGACTAGCCCTGAGGGTAAGTTAACATATGTCAGACAGATCCCAGAAGGAACTTTCCTGAGTGTAATACAATATGTCTGATTGCTTTTCAATTGTGAAATAATCATACATTCAAAAGAGAGCATGAAATATGTATGTGCAATTTAAAGAATTTTTGAAAAATCAACACCAATGTCTCCACAACTCAGGTTAAACATTACCAGTATCTTGGAAGCCCCTGAGTGCCCTTTTCCAATCTCATCCTCCTTTATCCCCCCACTCCCCTGGCAGAGACTTAACCCCTCTCCTGACTTTGGAGAGTATCATTCCTTTGTTTTCTTTACAGTTTTACCTCTCATGTATGCATTCCTAAAAATATATATCTTGTTTAGTTTTGCCTCCTTTTGGAATTCATACAAAGGGAATCCAATGGTATGTTTCTTTCTTTTTTTTTTCAATCTCGCTCTGTCGCCCAGGCTGGAGTGCAGTGGCGAAATCTCAGCTCACGGCAATCTCTGCCTCCTGGGTTCAAGCGATTCTCTTGCCTCAGCCTCCTGAGTAGCTGGGACTACAGGCACATGCCACCATGCCTGACTTTTTTTTTTTTTTTTTTGTATTTTTAGTAGAGACGGGGTTTCACCACGTTGGCCAGGTTGGTCTTGAACTCCTGACTTCAGGTGATCTATCCGCTACGGCCTCCCAGAGTGCTAGGATTACAGGAGTGAGCCACTGCGCCCAGCCCCAATATGTAGTTTTTTAAAATCCCTTACCCCCTTCCCACCCTCCCATTATCCAGTCTTTTTTTTTTTTTTTTTTTTTGTACTTTTAGTAGAGATGGGGTTTCACCATGTTGACCAGGATGGTCTCGATCTCCTGACCTCGTGATCCGCCTGCCCCGGCCTCCCAAAATGCTGGGATTACAGGCGTGAGCCACCACGTCCGGCCTATCCAGTCTATTTTAATGAATATCTGGATTGTTTGTAATTATTTGTCATTACAAACAACACTACTGTGAACATTCTTGTGCATTTCCTGGTGCACTTGGGCAAGAACACAGGCTTTCTCGCACACTCCTTCCTACCTTGCAAGTCTTTGTGTTTAGGAATACTTTTCCCATGAGAGACAGAGGAAGCTTGCTCCCATCAGGGCATCCCAGTATGGAGCCAGAGTTAGCTTCCTAGTGACCCCTATGGCTATTTGGGACCCATGCCAAATGAGCAGAGACTTGGGACAGTTTAGAAACTTGTCATATAGTGGCTGGGGACAAACAAAGAGGCAGACAAAAGGGGTTTCCTGCATGTAGCCCCTCTCCCGGAGACTCACTCACCCTGCACAGTGCCCCAAGGATACTGCCGTGCCCTCATCATCTTGTTGCCTATCTTCAGTTCTTCTGTGCTGCCGATGACAGCAAACGGCAGGTGGGCCTGAAACCGAAGGCAAACGAAAGCTGAGAACTGCAGAGGAAAGGCACTGAGTGTTACACAACCCAACTGCTGTTGGTCTCTGGGGCCCCAGACCCTCACCCTGCAATGTCCCTCACTGTCATCATCACCAACAAGCATTTATTAAGTTCCCAAACTATGTGAGGATAAGAGGCCTAGTCCAAGCTTCTGCTGTTCAGAAATTCACAATAGAGGGTAACAATGACATGGCTGAATGCATAGGGAACAAAGAGAGAAAATAAGCAGAATAATACGCAGACACACAGATTACCAAGCTATTCGCTATTCATAGTTACTGCTGAGGGCAAGAGCCTTTGGAAGATGGGGGAGTGGAATGAGGGGGGTTCTGTGTGGATAGAGAGGATAAAGGAGTACCGAAGGGTCTCAGATCACTGGCCCTTCTCCCTCCCTGGCGTGCAAGAGCCCCAAGACTAGGTCCATACTGAGACCACAAAGCCGACTGAGCTGTATTGTCCTTGTTCTCATCCTTCCCTGGAGAAAGAGCTGACACTGAACTTGTGAGCCTAGAAGGCAAGTCACTAAGGATTTACTCACATGACCGTGCTGGGTGCTGCTGTAGGTGCTATAAGGCAGATAGAAGCAGCAGAAGACATGCTCCCTCGCCCTCTAGGAGCTTACAGTCTAGTTGAGGGAGCCCAAATTACATAACTCAAGTCATATAAGATAGTATGTGATCAAGGGCTCAAGTATATGGTCTGGTGCCCTGTACATAGCAGGTGCTTAATAACTACTTCCTGAATGGCTGTGGTAAGGCTAGGGAAAGAGGAAAGAAAGGCAAAGGACAAATAGGTTTATGAGCTTGGTGCTCACAGGGGGAATGAGGAGCTTGGCCTGGCTTTATGGGTCAGAGAAGAGAGAGCTGCCCCGACTTGGTAGTGTGGGGCCTGGGAAACACTCACAGAGCCCCAGTCCACAAGGAGCTGGCCAGCCTGTCAGTGCTGAGTCACCACAGCCAAATGGAACTACGGAATCAATGTTTACCGACCAGGTGAGCCCAGGCGGGGCTTTGCCCAAAAGGGCTTTACACCAACAGGTAAAGAGCCTATGGGGAAAGTTTCTTAGCCTGCTTGCAGAAACAGACCATGATCTCAGATATTTTGACCCATTTGCCCACTCACCCTAGCTCCTGTGATATATGCTAGGGATTAAGAACAACGTAATGGCAAAAAAGCACAGAGCCTGGCCCCGGAGACTGCACAGTGTGCCCAGGGAGAAAGCCATCCCGACAATGATCAGACAGCAAGATGAGGGTTGTGCCAGAAGTGGAGGTTGCAGTGAGCCGAGATCGCACCACTGCACCCCAGCCTGTGTGACAGAGCAAGACCCTGTCTCAAAAAAAAAAAAAAAAAAAAAAAGATCAAGGTCGTAAACAGGGCTGGAGTAACACAGAAGAGGGAGCAATTAACTTCGTGGGAAGTCAAATAAGTCGTTTCAGAGTAGGTAGTGGCAATCATACTAACAGCGTTAGCATTAGCAATAATTTGTTAAGCCCTATGCACTGGGTACCAGCTGCTTTACATGGTATTGTCTCACTGAATCTCTACGACAACACTATATGGTAAGTTGCCTTATTATTCTCCTCTTTAAGATGGGGAAACTGAGGTCTGGAAGGGCTAAGGGACTTGCCAGCAGGCACACAATAGTAAGGAACAGAATGAGGTATGGAATCCTGGTCTCTCTGACTTCAAAGCCCACCCCTTGCTGGTCTGCTACTTCCGTTTAGGGGGTTCAAGCAGTAGATGAGGTGCGTACTCTAAACCCTGGGGGAACTAGTTGTTCAAGACCAGATTATCAGAGGCAATTCAATTCAGGGAAACCCACAGCAAATCTGTTGCTTGTTTGTTTAATCCACAGGCTGATGTCACAGCCAATCCTTCCTCTCCATTCTCCTCTAGCTCTGGACCCCAAAAATGTCCTTCAGAGCAGAAGAACACAGACTTTCATCAGGAGCTCAGCTCCAGGACCTCCACCAATCCCTTCAATTGCTTGGCTGCCAGCTGAAGCTGCTCTTCTTTCACCTTCTCGCCTCTCAGCTGCTATCAGATGATCATCTCAGCCTCTCTCCAACCCCTCCCCACTCCACTGACTGTCCCTTAAATCTGGACATGGGAAAGAGGAGGTTATGGATATGGAAGGTGGGTGTGGGGTGGAGGTGAGAAATGTTTCATCCATTCTGGGAGGGGAATGACCAGAAGAGTAACTGGGCAAGTGACACACAGGGCATTTGGGAAGCACTGAATTCGTGAAAATGCTGCCCAAGGGCCTAAGCATCTCCAGTCTTTGCCAGGAGGGTTGATCTGGCCACAATTCATTCCCACTCAGGGACCTAAGACATATCGGGAGCCTCGAATCCACCCCTAAACACTTTCTGGGAAAACATTTCCCCTGCAGAGACCCCACAGCTTCAGCCACATGACACAGAAGAGCCAAGGGGCGGCGAATGCAGAGAGCTAGACTGAGGGAGGAGGTGATAAAGAAAAACCACGTTGTAGCACTCCCTCATCCTGGGCTCTCAGCTGTAAGTGATGGAGGAGGAAGGCATGTGAAGTGGGAGGTGCTTCTCCGAGCTCGAGAAAAAAAAAAAAAAAAGAAGAAAACAAAGGCATACAAAAATGTCAGTATTCCCTCGGGCCTGTTCCATTTTTATCATCAAGAGACACTGTCAGAATGATAGGGTGACTTGCTTCCCCCTCTTTCTCAAACTGCTGTCATTTTATTCTTCTAGCTCAAAAATATAGCCCCAGCCCTCCCACGGCACACTCCTTTGCAGCTGGCCTCAGTCTGTTTTGATAAGTATATGCAAGGTAGGCATTTCCCAGCGCTCTCCTTTCATTTGACTTTCACAGCATCCTTCTATGGCAATGATTAAAAGATCCATTCATGAGTTGGGGGAACTGGGATACAGGGAGGTTAAACGAGTTGCCTAAGTCCCTAACCCGCATGCCCAGATCCTCTGAAGCAGCAGCAAGGCCACCGAGCTTTGGCTGCCAACCTCTCCCAGCCACCTAGGGTGGCTCGCACTCTGCCTCCTGGCTACATGGCATCCGCTAGAAGGAAGCAAACCATGACAAGCAGGAAATCATGGGGACCAGGCTCTGGCCCTCTGTTCCACTGCTTTTGAGAGACAGATGGCTTTGACAACCAGAATGGAGTCGAGCGGAGCAGAGAGCAGATACCCACCCTCCCCCCGCACCACCACCGACCATACTCCTAGGTCCTACCAGTGGGATCCAAATCTGAGGCTGGGCTTTCTGCTATTTTTCCCAGGTCTCTGTAGGAAACTGACAGACAGGGGTGACATTTTCTATGTGTGGACCCAGGGAGGAGACTCTGTTAGATGCAGGGCAGTGTTGCTGCTGAAACACAAACAGCCCTCTCAGGGGAGTCTGTGTAAATCTCTCACTCAGACTTCCAATGAGGCGCCCTCGGATGTCAGATTTCCCAGTGTCAGAAAACTCCAACAAGAGATAGTCTCAAGCCTCTCTTGGGAGTCCATTCCTAGATTCACTATCTGTCTTAGTGCATTTTGTCTTGCTACAATAAACTACTTGAGACTAATTTATCAACAATAGAAATTTATTCCTCATAGTTCTGGAGGCTGGGAGGTCCAAGATCAAGGCACCAGCATCTGGTCTGGTGAGGACCTTCTTGCCACATCCTCACACAGCAGAAGGACCAGCTAGCCCAACACTGCATGATGTCTCTTTAAAAAGGGTCTTCAGCCAGGCGTGGTGGCTCATGCCTATAATTCCAGCACTTTGGGAGGCCGAGGCAGGTGGATCACGAGGTCAGGAGTTCAAGACCAGCCTGGCCAAGATGGTGAAACCCCCATCTCTACTAAAAATACAAAAATTAGCTGGGCGTGGTGGTGGACGCCTGTAATCTCAGCTACTCGGGAGGCTGAGGCAGAGAATTGCTTGAACCTGGGAGGCAGAGGTTGTGGTGAGCCAAGATCACACCACTACACTGCAGCCTGGCCGACAGAGCAAGACTGCATCTCAAAAAAAAAAAAAAAGGCCTTCATCCCATTAACAAGGGAGGAGCCCCTCATGGCCCAATCACTTTTTTTTTTTTTTTAAAGACGGAGTTTCACTCTTGTTGCCTAGGCTGGAGTGCAATGGCACAATCTCAGCTCACTGCTGCAACCTCCGCCTCCCGGGTTCAGGTGATTCCCCTGCCTCAGTCTCCCGAGTAGCTGGGATTACAGGCGCCTGCCACCACGCCCAGCTAATTTTAGTATTTTCAGTAGTGACGGGATCTCGCCATGTTGGCCAAGCTGTTCTTGAACTTGGGTGATCCACCTGCCTCAGCCTCCCAAAGTGCTGGGATTACAGGCATGAGCCACCGCGCCCAGCCAGGCCCAATCACTTCTTAAGGGCCCTTTTTTTGTTTTTTCTTTTTTTGTTTTTGAGACAGTCTCACTCGGTTGCCAGGCTGGAGTGCAGTGGCGTGATCTTGGCTCACTGCAACCTCCACCTCCCGGATTCAAGTGATCCACCTGCCTCAGCCTCTCGAGTAGCTGGGACTACAGGCGTGTGGCACCATGCCCAGCTAATTTATCTTTTTCTTTTTTTTTGCAATGGAGTTTCGCTCTTGTTGCCCAGGCTGGAGTGCAATTGCGTGATCTCAGCTCACCACAACCTCCACCTCCTGGGTTCAAGCAATTCTCCTGCCTCAGCCTCCTGAGTAGCTGGGATTATAGGCATGCACCACCATGCCCAGCTAATTTTGCATTTTTAGTAGAGATGGGGTTTCTCCATGTTGGTTAGGCTGGTCCCAAACTCCCGACCTCAGGTGATCCGCCTGCCTCAGCCTCTCAAGTAGCTGGGATTACAGGCGTGAGCCACCGTGCCTGGCAATTTTTTGTATTTTTAGTAGAGACGGGGTTTCACCATGTTGGCCAGGATGGTCTCGATCTCTTGACCTCTTGATTTGCCCACCTTGGCCTCCCAAAGTGCTGGGATTACAGGTGTGAGCTACTGTGCCCGGCCCCCACCTCTTAATACTATCACACTGGCCACATTTGAATTTTGGAGGGGACACAATCAAACCATAGCACCACCTTTACTGACTTGTGTCTAACTTAAATTCTTCTTGGTACATTGTAAAGTACTTAATAATCCAATTGGCATGAGTTACTTTATTCTTATTTCACCACATCCATTATACTTGGGAGGCTAGGTGACTGTCTTCCTTAACCCAGTGAAATAGACAATGTCAGAACTCTTTATTCCTCATCTAATGATAATATTCTGATTGGGCTTGCTTCCCTCCCAGAGTGGACAGTGTTTCCCAGTTATGTTAGTCCCCATTTCAGGCTTCTGCTGGTGACTGAACAAGACCATTGGCTGATTTGCTCTCAAGTCAACCACTGGTGATTCCTGCAAAAGTACATGGAAACAATGGAAATACCACTGCTGTCTCAGAGGAAGGGATGGACTTGTGTCTACGGGTCTCCCTGTGACCCTACTGTTCAGCCATGTGCTCTCACTGGACCCAAATGTCAACTGCCTTTGTGGGAACCAAACCCCAGACCTCACAAATGGACAACTAATGGAGCTTAGTCAAATAAGTAACTGGGCCTTTTTGCTGGTCCTGGTCATGGTTTGAGCCATGCAAAGAACATCATTAAATTTAAAACAACATAGCAATTTTCAGTATTAAAGTCTACAACCTTGAGAGATATCAGAGTATGAGTTGAAAATAGCATGCAACAAGACCTCGCTCTCCCTTCCCTTCCCCCTCAATCTAAAATAAGGTTTTCTGGAGTCACCCATAATCCAAGGTGGTGGCTGGGACCTCATTACTCTCACTTCCTGCCATAAAAATCCCTCATGGTGACAGACAGGACATTGTCCAGTCTTCTCCACTCAGGCAACAGCCTTCTTCCACTTCTTCCAATCCAGCTCCTATGACAATTGGCTGGGATGGCTGAGGCTGTGGGGTTGGAGTCAAATCCAAAATGAAAGACCAGCACCAATTCCTCCTACCACCCAAGCCTAGGTCCTGAGGATGCAGTTTCATACACCACGGCTTGTGTGAAGACTCTGGGGACTTTTGACGTAGTTGTTCAGTGGCAGGCAGGCTAAGCAATCGTCTGTGTATATTTGATAGCACCCTCTTTCCCATCACAGCGCATGTAACACAAAGCACTCACATGCAAGCTCCTCTCACAGGCATGCCAATTCCAGGCACACTAGATGTGGGGCCACTCCTCTCTTTCCCACTCAAAAAAACCACGTGGATTAGCCGAGCAAGGTGGTGCATGCCTGTGGTCCCAGCTACTCAGGAGGCTGAGGCAGGAGGATTACTTGAACCCAGGAGGTGGAGGCTACAGTGAGCTGAGATTGATTACATCACTGCACTCCAGCCTGGGCGACAGAGCGAGAGCCTGTCTCAAAAAAAAAAGAAAAAAAGAAAAAGAAAGAAAAAAAAAGCACAGTGGGATGCAAGGGAGTAAGTGGTGAGTGATTTATAATAGGGATAATCCTGAATCCATTGGAATTCCCTCCCTCCCTCCCTCTTTCTCCTTCCTACCTTCCTTCCTTCCACTGGAATTCCCTCCTTCCCTCCCTCTTCCCTCCCCTCCTTCCTTCCTTTTTGTTTCTTTCTTTCTATTTAGTTTTTTTTTTCTTTTTTCTTTTCTTTCCTTTCTCTCTCTTTCTGGATTATTTTTTTTTTTTGGTGAGACAGGGTGTTGCTCTGTCACCCAGCCTGGAGTAGTGCAGTGGCACGATCAGGGTTCACCGCAGCCTCAACTTCCCGGGCTCAAGTAATCCTCCCACTTTAGGCCGCCCACCGACCAAGTAGCTGAGACTACAGGTGTATGCCACAGCACTAGTTAATTTTTTTTTTTTTTTTTTTTGAGATGGAGTTTTGCTCTTGTTGCCCAGGCTGGAGTGCAAAGGTGCAATCTCAGCTCACTGCAACCTCTGCCTCCCTAGGTTCAAGCGATTCTCCTGCCTCAGCCTTCCAAGTAGCTGGGATTACAGGCATGCACCACCACACCCAGCTAATTTTGTCTTTTTAGTAGAGACGGGGTTTCTCCATGTTGGTCAGGCTGGTCTCGAACTCTTGACCTCAGGTGATCCACCCACCTCGGCCTCCCAAAGTGCTGGAATTACAGGCGTGAGCCACTGCGCCTGGCCACCAGTTAATTTTTTTTTTTTAATTTCAGTAGAGATGAGGTCTTGCTATGTTGTTCAGCCTCGAATTTTGTTTTTCAAAGTGAAACACAATTATGAGTAATAAAAGACCCAAAATTCCTTCTCAGCCATAACAGCATGCTTGACAACTGCTGTTGCCTAGCTTGGGGGTTTCCAGCCTTGAGGTTGAGCCTACCCTAGGCTCAGTAGGAGGCCAGAGCTGAGCTGAGAACAGAGCCCAGGATGACTGTCACTCCTAATCCACGAGGTACAAAGATGTGGTTCTGTGTGACATCTTGAGATGGCTGACAACTCTCAGTCCCTATTTATTCTTAGCAAAGCAAACCACAAGCCTGAAAGCTGCTTGGTGACTTAGGGCATCAGTGTTCGGAAGGTCTCTATGGCGACTGATGTCCTGAGGTGACTAGACGCTTCCAGACATCAGTGCCGGTGGCACCTAGACAACACTTCTCACGAGGCTCCCGTTTTTCTGCAGACTAGGCTGTCTCTTCATAACAGAGCCTAGTTTCCATCAAAATGCCCTGACTTCTCGAGAGGACAAGCACTAATCTTTTTTAATTTTTCCATGCCCATGGCCGGTCAGAGAAGACCTATCTCCACCTGCCACGCTCCAGAGAACCTTACCCTTGAACCAGATTTGTCTAAGGTGGTGATGGTGATAACAAACACATCTCGGGTGTACTGATGGACAGGAAGTCAGGCGAGACAATGACTTGCTGCCCTGCTATGCTAATTTGTTGGCCAATTCATAGGAGGTGGCAGCTGATGTTGTAATGATAACTTAGAGGGCAGTGGCAGCAGGAAAGTTTTCTAAAAATGGCTTTTATTACAAGGCTTTCCTGAGTTTGGCTATACCCAGGCATTATGTCATTAGGAAAAACTGATGCCAC
Source organism: Macaca thibetana thibetana (assembly GCF_024542745.1). NCBI lineage: Eukaryota > Metazoa > Chordata > Mammalia > Primates > Cercopithecidae > Macaca > Macaca thibetana. The sequence goes on from NC_065598.1 coordinate 114,780,309, forward strand.
TCAATAGAGAAAAAGAAATCTGTTCCCAAAGCAGACGCTTTCTGAAAGCTATTAGCTGTCTGCTTGAAATCACAACATTGAAGATTTCACAGCAACAGCAACACATTGTAAGGAAGCATTAGGAGATGTTTGCCTCTCTGCCTTCTTTATTAGTCATTCCTCTAGTAGGGAAAAGTGGGGGAGGAGAGGAAAGATGGCAAGGTTTCTTTTTTTTTTTTAAATTCATTCACACTTAATAAAGCAAAACACAACCCTGATTTTTTTTTTTTTTTTTTTTTTTTTTTTTTGAGATCAGTCTCGCTCTGTCGCCCAGGCTGGAGGGCAATGACGTAATCTTGGCTCACTGCAACCTCTGCCTCAGCCTCCAGAGTAGCTGGGATTACAGGCGCACACCACCACGCCTGGATAATTTTTGTATTTTTTAGTAGAGATGGGGTTTCGCCATGTTGGTCAGGTTGGTCTCAAACTCCTGACCTCAGGTGATCCACCCGCCTCAGCCTCCCAAAGTGCTGGGATTACAGGCCTAAGCCACCATGCCCAGCACACCCTGATATTTAAAAATAACATCTCTCGGTTGCAGTGAGCTGAGATTGTGCCACTGTACTCCAGCTTGGGCAATGGAATGAGATCCTGTCTCAAAAAAAAAAAAAAAAAAAAAAAAAAGAGTAAAAGAAAAAAAAAAAAAAGAGTTAACTACACTAAGATGGATGGTGAAGATGTTTTGCTGCTCTTTGGTAAAATAATAATAATAAAGGGGTCAGCGTGGTGGCTCACACTTGTAATCCCAGTACTTTGGGAGGCTGAGGCAGGAGGACTGCTTGAGCCCAGGGGTTCAAGACCAGCCTGAGTAACATAGCAAGACCCCGTCTCTACAAAACATTAAAACATTAGCCAGGTGTGGTGAGTGCACCTGTAATCTCAGCTACTTGGGAGGCTGAGGCAGGAGGATCCCTTGAGCCCAGGAGTTCAAGGCTGCAATGAGTTGTGATCACACCACTGCACTCCAGCCTGGGCAACAGAGCAAGACTCTGTCTCTAAAACAAATTAAAATAATGATAATCATCATAAAAAGCAAATGGTCAGGAAATTGCTCCCACTCACATTCATGGTTCCATTGATCTCTGCTACTGACTCATCATCTGTAGGAAACTGATAGATCTGGACTCCGTTGCTGACAAGCTCACTGGTGATTTTGATTTTGAACTTCGTTAGCTCACTCTTCGAAATGGCATCTGCTTTGGCAATGATGGGGATGATGTTCACCTAGGGAGAGGAGGGCAAAGCGGGGTCATTGTTGGTAACCTGCAACTGATAGCAGCATCACCTAAGACTTCCACCAGCTGCCAGAGGGAGCCGCTCAGCCCAGTGGTCAAGGACTGGCCGCTTCTGTAGCCAAATGACAATACAATAAACGACAAGTACTAACTGTGCTAGGCACTGAACTAAGTGCTTTACATGAATTAGCACAATTAATCCTGACAATAACCCTTCTTTCCAGGAGGTATTATTACTATTTTGCCAATGAGAAATTAAGGCATAGGGAGGTTAAGTAACTTGTCCAAGGCCATGGAGCAGGTAAGTAGCAGAACTGGGATTCGAATCCAAACTCAGCCTTATTCCTAAGTCCATAGTCTTAAGCATGAGCTGTCTACCAGTTCAGATCCAAACTGATGAGCTGTATGATATCTTGGTATCAAGGTTACTGCTTGGGAGATATGAAGCAGAAAGGTGATAGCTGGGAATCTGTGGCTGACAGGGGAGAGGTGGCCTCTTCTTGCTAACAGTAAATTGTTCCAACCCATCGAGTCCGGGCTAGCCCCAGCCGGGCGTGATATGGACCCACATGAGAGATGGCAGGGAAAGGAGGCAGGACAGTGCTCAGCGAGGATGTACACCTGGCTCTCTTTCTGGCAAGAGACACTGAATAACCAACTCGGTTAGGTGAGGAAGAACCTCTAGTTACAATTTGATCTGAGACTTATGCAAAAAGAATTATACTGCCTGAGTCTCATGATTAATTTCTGAGTAAGAAAAGCAGTATAAATGCCCAATTTCAGGCATCAGGAGAAAGGCCTAATGCCAACCAAAAGTTCAGTCCACCTGAACCCTAATCCTTGAAATTGCTCCAAGAAGGGACAAGGCTTTTACTGTCAGAAGGTAAAGAAACTTGAAATGCACGCGTGTTTGTGAGACAGAGCACACTAAGGTCAAGTTGACATGGAGAGCATAATCATTCCTGCCAGGAGACTCCAACAGGGGGGTGGGGGGGTGGGGGAGTGGGGGGCATAGGTGGCACTCAGGCCCCGGGCTCTGAAAGGGGAGTCTGGGAGCACCAGACGTGAAAGATAAATCCTGCCTCCTTTGCACTTTGGCTTAGGAGTGCCTCTGAAGGCTGATACCACACAGGTGGTGGGTCAAAGAAAGACTGAACCTTGGAGGCACCTCCCTTGAAGTCTTTCGCGGGTAGAGGGGTCAATGCCCTTGCCAAGATGAAACAGCAGGCAGAGCCTATTCTCCTTGGCACTTTCGCCAAGTCCCCATTGACACACCATAAACATATATCAGGCCGGGAGCAGTGGCTCATGCCTATAATCCCAGCACTTTGGGAGGCCGAGGGGTGGATCACCTGAGGTCGGGAGTTTGAGACCAGCCTGGCCAACATGGTGAAATCCTGTCTCTACTAAAAATAAAAAGTATCCGGGTGTGGTAGCGCATGCCTATGATCCCGGCTACTCGGGAGGCTGAGGCAGGAGAATTGCTTGAACCCGGGAGGCGGAGGTTGCGGTGAGCTAAGATCGTGCCATTGCATTCCAGCCTGGACAACAAGAGTGAAATTCCATCTCAAAAAAAATTAATTAATTAATTAAAAAAAAAAATATATATATATATATATACAGACACACACATATATATCAAAGGTTTAACTCAGCCCATCCACCAGGCCTGCAGCCATGTGGCTCACCAATGCCCCTATACAGGACATGCAGGGCATGGCCACATTTCAAGAGCAGCCTTTTATTCATGGGCCATGAGCCCATTGCTGCAAAAAATGAAAAACCGCTCCTATTCTGATGAGAGCTGAAATTCAGTTTTAGAGTGGATGTGCTACTAAATGGCTGCATGTAAATTCGATTATTATTGTTTGGTATATAGTCTTGCTCTGTCACCCAGGCTGGAGTGCAGTGGCATGATTCCGGCTCACTGCAACCTCCACTTCCAGGTTCAAGTGATTCTCCTGCCTGAGCCTCCCCAGTAGCTGGGATTACAGGTGTGCAACACCATGCCCAGATAATTTTTGTATTTTTAGTAGAGACGGGGTTTTGCCATGTTGGCTTGGCCAGGCTGGTCTCGAACTCCTGACCTCAGATGATCCGCCCACCTTGGCCTCCCAAAGTGCTGGGATTATAGGCATGAGCCACCAAGCCCAGCCTAAATTCAGTTTTTGTAAAATAAAAGACCATGGAGTCAGAGCTAGGTCCAAATCCCAGACCCATTTCAAGTTGTCTGAGGTTGAGCAAGTGACTTGACTTTCTGCCCCTCAATTTCATCATGAGTGAAATGGGAATAATAATAGTACTCACCGCTGGATTATTGGAAGGAAAAAATAAAATAATGCATATAAAGTACTCATCACAGCATCTGGCACACATTAAATGGTAGGTGAAAATGTAATTAGGCTTTCTGAAGAATCCCGTGATCAATTCTTTTGTAAAGCAAATAATCCTCTAACATGAAGAATCATTGTATAATTTATACATGGTATAGAATTTGCATTTTTAAGTTTTTTGTTTTGTTTTGTTTTGGCTGTTTTTTTTTTTTTTTTTTTGAGACGGAGTCTCGCTCTGTCGCCCAGGCTGGAGTGCAGTGGCCGGATCTCAGCTCACTGCAAGCTCCACCTCCCGGGTTTACGCCATTCTCCTGCCTCAGTCCCGAGATGGGACTACAGGCGCCCGTCACCTTGCCCGGCTAGTTTTTTGTATTTTTTAGTAGAGACGGGTTTTCACCGTGTTAGCCAGGATGGCCTCGATCTCCTGACCTTGTGATCCGCCCGTCTCGGCCTCCCAAAGTGCTGGGATTACAGGCTTGAGCCACCGCGCCCGGCCATGGTATTTTTTTTTTTTTTTTTTTGAGACGGAGTCTTGCTCTCTCACCCAGGCTGGAGTGCAATGGCCCAATCTTGGCTCACTGCAAGCTCCACCTCCCAGGTTCACGCCATTCTCCTGCCTCAGCCTCCCAAGTAGCTGGGACTACAGGCGCCCGCCACCACGCCTGGCCTTTTTTTGTATTTTTAGTAGAGACGGGGTTTCATTGTGTTAGCCAGGATGGTCTCGATCTCCTGACCTCGTGATCCACCCACCTCGGCCTCCCACAGTGCTGGGATTACAGGCGTGAGCTACCACGCCCAGCCAAGTTTTTCTTAAAGCAAGACGATGCCTGATTCCCACAGCCATCTTTCTCGGGCATAGAAGCATTATAACATGGGGTCACAGATCTGAGTGTCACAGAATCTGCACTCTACCAGTAGCTAGCAATATGACAATGAGCAAGTCACTTAACCTCTCAGAGCTTCAGTTTTCTCTTCTGTAAAATGAGGCTAACAATAATGTGTACTTCATGGGGTGGGCATATAATGAGGGTTTTAATGTTAACTGCAATCATAAAAGTAATTATTGATAGTAAGAATGGTAACTTTCTTTTTTTTTTTTTTTTTTTTTTTTGAGACGGAGTCTAGCTCTGTTGCCCAGGCTGGAGTGCAGTGGCCGGATCTCAGCTCACTGCAAGCCCCGCCTCCCGGGTTCACGCCATTCTCCTGCCTCAGCCTCCCGAGTAGCTGGGAGTACAGGCGCCCGCCACCTTGCCCGGCTAATTTTTTTTGTATTTTAGTAGAGACGGGGTTTCACCGTGTTAGCCAGGATGGTCTCGATCTCCTGAACTCGTGATCCGCCCGTCTCGGCCTCCCAAAGTGCTGGGATTACAGGCTTGAGCCACCGCGCCCGGCCAGAATGGTAACTTTCAAAGTCAAGTTTGCATGTTTGATTCTAGCCAGTTAACAATGGGACAAAGAAAAAACAGCTTTCCATTGCCAAAGCCTTTGCCCTTAGACCCAGGGAGCCGTCTTGCTAGTCTCCAAGACGGATCAGGGCAGAAAGACAGCTCAGGGCAAGCCCATCCCTAGTGCTGGGAAAACAGATCACAAAGTGTATGATGCTGGTGCTGGATCCATAACACCATCTTTATGGAGGGACAGGGAATGAGGGAGAGGATGAGGATGCCACAAATCTCTCCCGGAATCCCACATCTACTTTGCACAAGAGATCAGTAAGGGTGAGCCCCCAGCGCCCCCGCCCCTGCCTCCTATACCTTACTGTCCAGCTTCTTCATAGTCACTAGGTCCAGAGACTTCAGGGAATGACCCGTGGGGGCAATGAAATACAAGCAGACATGGATCCGGGAGTCATGGTAGGTGTGCAGCACTCTTCGGATCTTCAGCTCTTCCTGCAGGTAGGCCTCGAATTGTGCGTCAATGAATTCCACGATGGGCTTGTAGCTAAAAAGGACAGAGGTGAACCCCATCAAAAACTTGGATTTTGACCCTGTCCCTTTTGGAAGTTTCAAATGCCCTCTGTAATCCTGACTCTCTCCCATCCAGCTGCATTTCTCCATCTCCCTTCAGTGGGCCTCCGATCTTGTCAGCGTGGCCACCTTCTTGGTCTCTACGTGAGCCAAACATATGCCCATCTGTGCACCTTCACTAGAACGCCCCTTTCTCTCTCCTCATCCCAATTCTGCCCTCCCAGACCTCAGGGCTCAGCTTAATGCCCTCCTCCTTCCTACGGCCTTCCCCACTTATGCCAGAAATCCCTTCTGCGAGTCAGGGGCATAACAAGAAATGGCATTCAATTACTTATTGTTGCTTCACAAAGATTCTCTCAACTAGATTGTCTTCCTAAAGGGCAGGGCCTGTGAAGGGCACTTCTCTGTCCCTCAGAGGGTCCCAACACAGCATGGAGCTCACTGGCCGTATCTGTAGAGGGGCTGATTTTCCTCCAAGCTGGGCTCATGTCTTTGCTTCCTTTATGTTGCCCTACAGTGCCTAGATGAGAGCTGGGTACACAGTGGGTAACGAGACCTCTCTTTGGCCCACTGCTGGGCAATCTTGTGAGCACATTCAAGGCTTTTGCTCATTCTTGCTAGGTTTAGTAGAGCTCCCCACTTGGCTCCCCCAAGGTCAAGATATTTTTCTGATTCTCATTTCTGCCAAGGTGGTGACTTTAAAATCTAAGTATTCAGGCCAGGCACAGTGGATCATGGCTGTAATCCCAGCACTTTGGGAGGCTGAGGCGGGCATATCTCCTGAGGTCAGGAGTTCGAGACCAGCCTGGGCAACATGGCAAAACCTCGTCTCTACTAAAAATACAAAAATTAGCCAGGTGTGGTGGCTCATGCCTGTAGTCCCAGCTACTCAGGAGGATGAGGCAGGAGAATCGCTTGAACCCGCGAAGCAGGGGTTGCAGTGAGCGGAGATCACGCCACTGCACTCCAGCCTGGGCAACAGAGTGAGACCCCGTCTCCAAAAACAAACAAACAAACAACAAACAAAACTAAGTATCCAGGCAAAATCTGGTAAAGCTACTCCCCCCTGCACACGTGGACACAGGCCTGCCAGCTCACTGAGTCTCCACACACGGCTCCTCTAGGTGGCCCCCAAGTCTTGCCAAGGCTTCTTAAACAACAGTCAGCCCTCTATGTCTCTCTGTCCTGGGCCTCCCTGGGAAACTTCCCTCTCTCCCTGTCCCAGTCCCCTCCCACGTCATCCCTGTCACCCCTACAGCCTCTTTCTGCTTTAACTAGGTCAGCTTAGCTCAGCTCTGCCTCTTGTTCTCATCTCTCCTATCTGTCTGCTGCCTCTCTGGCTGAGGGGCTGCCTCCCTTCAGGCTAGAAGAGGCTGGTCATGTGGGCCCAGGGCAGGGAGTTTTCAGATACCGCTGCCAGAACAGAACATGATGATCAAAGGAGGAGCTGGGTCCAGCCAATGCCTCCTACCTGCCGCAGCTCCCAGGCTGAGCCTTTTTGAAAGATCCCCCTAGTAGAGAAGGGGGAAATAGCCTTTTAAAAAAGAATCACAGGATCCTAGATTCTGAGAGCTGCAGCCAGAGCTGAGATCCAGGTTCAGGCTATCTCTGGAGCCCCAGAGAAAAATCTTTTATTTTAGATGGAGTTTTGCTCCGTAGCCCAGGCAGGACTGCGGTGGCGCGATCTCCGCTCACTGCAACCTCCACCTCCTGAGCCCCAGAGAAAACTCTAAAAACACAGTCCTTTCTTTATTCCTTTGATCCCTCTGAGCCACTGTTCTGAAGGGTAATCGCATCAAAGAATCTCTTGGTTGCAAAGATCCTTAGAAGGTTCCTGACGAATTTGGAGTGAGGGTGGGGGATGTATCCCCTAGGCTTATCTAATTAATTTTTGGATGTTTTGCTGATTTGAAATAGTTGATGATGGCACTGCTTCATTTTTTTTCTCAATTACATTACTTTTTTTTTTTAAACTTCATTTTTTGCTTTGCAGAAGGAATCAAAGGAGGAAAGAAAATAAAGCTAAAAAGTACATTTTTTAGCTCCCCCCGCCCCACCCCGGAATCTGTAGTGATACCCTGTGCCTGTCTTACTGCAGTTGCCTCTGGCTCTCGGAAGCTCCCAAAATGTACATGGATCAGACCAGCCAAATCAGCCAATCAGCCACCAGGATTTGGTGCAGACGAATCCTAAATGGGTGATTTCTCTTCGTCTTATTCATCTCTGTATCCTCCACGTCTAGCCTGCTGTCTGGAACATAGTAAAGTTTCCCCTGCTGCTCTGCGTTCCCTCCACCCCCGGCCTTAGTGACTCATCTTCCCACGGTGGCCACCTCTCTCCCACACTCTGTTGTGCTGCTCACTGGACTCCAGTGGGTGGTAAACTAAATCTTTTATTCTTATAGGCTACCTCCTCCCAAACTGCTTCCTTCCTCTAAATGACACCTGACTATCCTTCAGAGATGCTCCTTTTCTCATGTCCTTCTCAACTGGAAATTTCTTCATCTCCACACCAAAGTCCCATGGATGGGCAGAGAGCACAGCTTTCTTCTAGCTCTTGATTCCCTTGCTCACTGTGATCTCCTCATCTCCTCCATCTTCGACCAAAACCAGCTCCAACAGACTCCATCCCTCCCCATCACTACTGATAATCTTTGACATTTCAAGACAGCCGTTCTTAACACGGGGTTCATGGACCTCCTAGGTTCTGTGAATAGAATTCAGAGGATCTGTGAACTTGGATAGGAAAAAAATACATCTTTTTCACTAATCTCTAACTGAAGTTTAGCAGTTTCTTCAGCTACAGACATAGGTAACAATCTATAGTAATGTTAGCAGTGCCTGTGATTTCATAACCAATAGAAATCACTGATACCATCATTTCCCATTCCAGTTGTTGCAAATAGCTCAAAATGGCATTTATACTCATTACACCCAAATTCTGATAATTATTAAGCCTGCATATAGATATTATTACTTCCAGAATTGATAGAGAAGCACATAGATTACTAAGTCACAATTTTTAAATATTTTAATAACTGTATTTTTAGTATACTTGGTGTATTTTAGGCATTTAAAAACATTATTTTGAGAATGAGCCCACAGGCCTCACTAGATTGCTAACGGGGCCAACGGCACAAAATAACCCCTGGTCTAGACAATAATTCTTATTCATTTTGGATAATGATATGTACTATGAAGATACTCCAATAGGATAATGGGATATACATGTGATTGAGGGTTCAACTACTTTAAATACAGTGATCAGGGAAGGCTTCTCTAAGGGTGTGACATTTGAGCCGCAAGGATGAGGATGAGAGAGCCATGGAGAGATCTGGGCGAAGAGCATTCCAGGCAGAGGGAAGAGCAAATGTGAGGATGGTCCTGAGGCAGAAGCCAGTCTGACAGGTTTGAGCAATGGGAAAAAGGCCAGGGAGGTGGGACTTGGTGAACCCATATTGAGTAAATTATTCACAGTAGCCCAAAGGTAGAAACAACCCAAATGTCCATCAACTGATGACCGGATAAAGAAAATGTGGAGGCCGGGCGCTGTGGCTCACGCCTGTAATCCCAGCACTTTGGGAGGCCGAGGCGGGCAGATCACGAGGTCAGGAGTTCCAAACCAGCCTGACCAACAGGGTGAAACCCCGTCTCTACTGAAAATACAATAATTAGCCAGGCATGGTGGCGGGTGCCTGTAATCCCAGCTACTCAAGAGGCTGAGGCAGGAGAATTGCTTGAACCCAGGAGGCGGAGGTTGCGGTGAGCCGTGATTGAGCCACTGCACTCCAGCCTGGGCAACAGAGCGAGACTCCATCTCAATAAATAAATAAATAAATAAATAAATAAATAAAATAAAGAAAATGTGGAGGCCAGGTGCGGTGGCTCACACCCGTAATTCCAGCACTTTGGGAGACCGAAGCAGACGGATTACCGGATGTCAGGAGTTCAAGACCAGCCCTGCCAACATGGTGAAACCCCACCTCTACTAAAAATACAAAAATTAGCCAGGCATGGTGGTAGGCACCTGTAGTCCCAGCTATGTGCGAGGCTGAGGCAGGACACTTGCTTGAACCTGGGAGGTGGAGGTTGCAGTGAGCCAAGATTGCACCACTGCACTCCAGCCTGGCCACAGAGCGAGATTCCGTCTCAAAAAAAAAAAAAAAAAAAAGACTGTGCCTTATTTCTTAGTATCTCTGACACCTCACACTGTACTTGTCACATAGTAGACATTTAAGTTTATAAAGTGGGTAATTAGCCAGGCCTGGTGGTGGGCGTCTGTAGTCCCAGCTACTTGGGAGGCTGAGGCAGGAGAATGGCGTGAATCCAGGAGGCGGAGGTTGCAGTGAGCCGAGATTGCACCACTGCACTCCAGTCTGGGTGACAGAGCGAGACTCCATCTCAAAAAATAAAAATAAAATAAAAAAGTTTATAAAGTGGACTAGGTTTCCGCAGCAACTTGGTTCTCAGTCTTGTGAATTCTCTCAAATCTGCCCCTCCTCTCTATCCTCAAAGCTTCTCTTCCTGTTTAAACCCTCATCATCTCTCCCATCCTCAAGAGTTGCCCCTGACCTCCTTGTCCCCCTCTAGACTGGCCTTGTGTATTTCTCCCGGCTCAGACAAGTTTTCTTTTTTATCTCTTTTTCAGAGATGAGGCCTCGCTCTGTTGCCCATGTGGGGGAACAATGGCATGATCATAGCTCACTGTGACCTTGAACTCATGGGCTCAAGTGATTCTTCTGCCTCAGCCTTCTGAGTAGCTGGGACTACAGGTGTACACCACCACGCCTGGCTAATTTTTTATTTTTTTGTAGAGACGGGGTTTCTTTATGTTACCCCAGGCTTGTCCTGAACTTTTGGGCTCAAGTGATCCTCCTACCTTGGCCCCACAAAGTGTTGGGATTACAGGTAAAAGCCACCACGCTTGACCTAAATTTATTCATGCAATAACACCTATTCTCAGCCGGGCTCGATGGCTCACGTCTGTAATCCCAGCACTTTGGGAGGCCGAGGCGTGCAGATCATGAGGTCAGGAGATTGAGACCATCCTGGCTAACGTGGTGAAACTCCCTCTCTACTAAAAATACAAAAAAAATTTAAAAAAAAAAAAAAATTAGCCGTGCGGGGTGGCAGGCGCCTGTAGTCCCAGCTACTCGGGAGGCTGAGGCAGGAGAATGGCGTGAACCCGTGAGGCCCAGCTTGCAGTGAGGCGAGATCACGCCACTGCACTCCAGCCTGGGAGACAGTGCAAGACTCCCGCTCAAAAAATAAATAAATAAATAAAATAAAATAAAAGAATACCAATTCTTCCTTTCTCACAGATAACCTCTATTTTCAGTTTGCTGATTACTTTTCCAGACCTTTTTCTATGCATCTACACACACAAATGGAGAGAAATGTTTGTGGTTTTATTGGAGGGAATGGGGCAGATTTACACACATGGCATCATGATCATTCTGCAACTTCTTTTTTTCACTTAACAACATATCCTGGAGATCTAGCCATGTGGGTATATATGGATCTACCTCATTCTATTAAACTGGTAAACACAATTCCATGGTATGGTAATTCCACAGTTTATTTAATTGCTCTGTTTGTAGAAATTTAGACTGTTTAAGTTGTTTTTCATTCCATAACCAAAGCCGCAGTGAACATGCTTTCTGTATGCTTCTCAGGAGCATGCGCAGCTGCTTCTCTAGGCTGCATACTTAAAGGTGGAACTGTTGGGTCATAAATCATTCACATCTAAAATTTTAATAGATACTGCCAAGTTTGCCCTCCAAAAAGTCTACATCAAGTTTCAGTCCCATCAACATGAATGAAATTACCTCGTGTTAGTGGATAATATACCATCTTTTTGTTTTTGCAGATCTGATGGATAAAAAATATTTCATTGTTTCATTTTGCATTTCTCTAATTACTGGGGAAGTTGCATGACCATCATTTCCTATGTTGATTGTACATTAGTATTTCCCCTTCTGTAAACTATTTATTTCTTATTAAATTGTAGAAGCTCTTTTTCCATTTTAGAAGAATCCTTTGTGTATTATTTAGGCTGCAAATATCTTCTCCCCATCTGTAGCTTGTTTTTACTTTTGTTTATGGTATCTTTCAATATAAAAGGGTTTTTTATTTTAATGAATTTAAATCCATCAGTCTTTTCTTCTATGACTTTTGAATTTTGCGTCACGATTGGAAAAGCCTTCTCTACCCCCAAAGTTATAAAAATATTCTCTGATGTTTTCTCCTTGTATTTTTAGAAATCTGTTTTTAGTCCAATGGGAATCTATTTTTGTGAATGGTGTTTGTGTGAGAGGGTCTCGTTTTATTTTTTTCCTAAATAGATGGCCTATTTTCCCAGCATCATCTCTTGAATAGTCCATTCTTCCCCTGCTGACTTACATATGCTAAATTTCCATATGAGCAGGAATCTGGTCTTAGACTGACTTTTCTGTTCCACTGCTCTTTTAGCTGTTCTGATGCCTTTACATCCTTACTTTCCATTCACTCAGCAATCACAGTAATCTGGCTTCTACCCACAGTTCCCCTCGAACTATTATTCTGAAATGTATTACTGACCTTCATATCACCAAACCCAATGAATATTTTTCAGTTCTGGTCTTCCTGGATACCACGTATCATTCCCTCCCATATGCTACATGATTTAGCTGTCCCTTGATTCTTCAATCAATAAAAATCATGATCATAATATCTTCAGTTTATGAGGCAGTAACTCTGTGCCAGGTGTTTGAGCATTTCACATTCCACACACGTCAAATGTGCTTCACCACAACTCTCTAAGGTAGGTGTTATTATTATTATTACCATCATCATCATCCCCATTTTACAGATGAGAAAACTGAGGCATAGAAAATGTAAGTACCTTGTTCAAGATCCCTGGGCTAAAAAGACAGCAAGATGAAATTTCAAGCCAGGTCTGAGACCAAAGCCTAGGTTCCTAAGCACTCCCCTCTCCATCCTGTCCTTCTCAGTCTCTCCCTTAAATCCCCTTTTCTCCAGCATCCTTTTTTATTTTTATTTTTCGAGATGGAGTCTCACTCTGTCGTCTAGGCTGGAGAGACATGGCATGATCTCAGTTCACTGCAACCTCCGCCTTCCGGGTTCAAGCAATTCTTGTGCCTCAGCCTCCTGAGTAGCTGGGATTACAGGCACACACCACCATGCCCGGCTAATTTTTTGTATTTCTAGTAGAGACGGGGGTTTCACCATGTTGGCCAGGCTGGTCTTGAACTCCTGGCCTCAAGTGATCCACCCACCTCGGCCTTCCAAAGTGCTGGAATTACAGGCTTAAGCCACTGTGCCCTGCCTCCAGCATCATTTAAATTGTAGCTTTCCGCAGTATCCGGGCTTAGTCATTCCTCTTCCCAGTTTATGCATGTGCCCTTGTAAAGCGGGATATTCTAATGCCCTGTTTCAATGCAGTTTCACTGACATATCTATGCTAATATGGCCCTAACAGCATGAAGAAAACATTGCTTTTTATTATACATCCCTGGAGCTCACTCCACCCTTGCTCCTAGTGCAGTTTCAAGGAGGCTTTTCATTTCTACTTATTTGATTTATTATAAGTATGCATCACATTTATAATCAGGAAGAAACAATAGGGATATCTTAAAAATATAACGGAAGGAGATTTGCCTCTGAGGGGCAGTATCTGTTCAGTCCTCCCAAGCCATTATTATCAAGGCATTGTCCAATGTTAGATATGTTGAATGTATGTAACTGAAAGAATTGTAAGAAATGTAATTGAAGTTTCTGAGCCATCTGCAGCTGAGATTAAGCACTCATAATGTGGCCCAAATATCCTTTCTCCAAAGTTTAATTTATTCTCAACCAAACAAGATTAGCACAATAAGCACGCCTATAAAAAGCAGAGGTGGCCAGGCCCAGTGGCTCATGCCTGTAATCCCAGCAATTTAGGAGGCTGAGGCTGGGGGGGGGAAATCACTTGAGGTCAGGAGTTCGAGACCAGCCTGGCCAACATCGTGAAACCCGGTCTCTATTAAAAATACAGAAAAATTAGCAGGGTGTGGTGGTGTGCAACTGAGTCCAGCTACTCTCGGGAGGCTGAGGCAGGAGAATCACTTGAACCCTGGAGGTGGAGATTGTAGTGAGCTGAGATTGTGCCACTGCACTCTAGCCTGGGTGAGAGTGTGTGACTCCAGCTCAAAAAAAAAAAAAAAAGAAGAGATGTCTTTTTTCTTTTTTCTAGATTTTCAAATGCAAAACAGAACTCAGTTCCATTATTAAGAAGCTACATATATTTATTCATTATAAGGAAGTGAGTGTGGCTGTTGTAGTAGCTTTAAGGGGGAAATAAAAGAATTTGACATAAAGTTCATCTAAGCAGCAAGAGAATCCTGAAAGGATGAGAAGACCCTCTGCTTAAAATGATGAATGGCCCTTTCTGAGATAAGCACATGTGATAACCATGTGACTTCTGGTTAAATGCAGATGATACCTGACCTACCCCTTATCACGTCCCCATCTCTGAGCCTCACCTAGTCTTCACTCACATACATGCTCAACCCCCCACATCTTTTTGTTTTGTTTTGAGACAGAGTCTTTCTCCGCCGCCCAGCCTGGAGTACAGTGGTGCAATCTCAGCTCACTGCAATCTCTGCTTCCCAGGTTCAAGTGATTCTCCCGCCTCAGCCACCCGAGCAGCTGGAATTACAGGCACCCACCACCACACCCAGCTGATTTTTGTATTTTTAGTAGAGATGGGGTTTCATGATGTTGGCCAGGCTGGTCTCGCACTCCTGACTTCAAGGGATCTGCCCGCCTCAGCCTCCCAAAGTGCTGGGATTACAGGTGCAAGCCACCTTGCCTGGCACCCCAACATCTTTCCTGGACCTCTCCTACCTGTCTGCTTATTCCTGTTCAGTCCCTTTTCAGGATGTCTTTTCCTCCATCTATTGACTTAACATCCTGAGGTTTTTGTCTTTAGCCCAGTGTTCTTCTTACTTTACTCTGATCCCTGGGTGATTTTACATGTGTCCATGGTTGGAACATATCACCTCTACCTTGATAACCCAACCTATGTTTCTAGCCTCTTCTGATCTCCATCTCTGTGTGTTCAACTGCCTACTGCTGAAGGTCATTGCGTATCTCAGTATTCCTCAGACAGATCAAACTTGACATGTCCAAAACAGAGCTGATTATTTTGAACCCTGGTTCTCTTATGGAACGCCATCACCAATGCCCACTCTACAAAGCCAGAAATTTGGGCCTCATTCTAGATTTCTCTTTACACTTCACAACCTCACACCAAGTCTCTATCAAGTCTTGTTGATATTTACCTACTCAGTATTCAGCAAATCTGTCTCCTCTTCCCTATCTCAGCACCTATTTTACCTCTTGCCTCGATCATAAAATCTTCTGTGATCTGGCACCTGCGTACCTCTTCAGCCTCATCTCCCCCTGTTTTTTCCCCAAGCTTAGTCCAAATGCTAGCCCAGGGGCACAACCAGGTTTTTCCAGCCCTTATGCTTATGCAATTTGAAAGACTCTCTAAGGAAAATAATACAACGTTGTGATTGAACATTAGTTACAGAGCTTTGGAAGGGGCCTGTGCAATCTTCATTAGCTTCACAGTGACTCTGCCCTCTGTCTAGCCAAAGAGAGCAAGCTGCACTTCCCTAGAACGTACCAGAATCCTGCACATCACTTTGCCTTTATACAGGCAGTTAATTCTGCCTGAGATGCCCCTCTCTCCCTTCCCTTGTCTGTCTGGCAAAACAGTTCGTCCTTCAAAAATCAGCTCCGGAGGCACATCCTTTGTGAAGGCTTCCCTGACCTCCCTACGTAGAACTGACTGTTCTCGCCTTTGTGTTCTCGTTGTAACTTGTCGTTTATCTCTTTGTACCCTGTCCTTTACAGAACATCTTAAACTCTATGGAAATTATTTGCTTAAAACTGGTTTTGCCTGTGAGTGCCTCAAGGGCAGAGACTAAGCCATTCCTTTTTAGATGGTCAGAACTCCACAGTACCTGGCGCAAGGTGGGAGCTCAATAAAAGTTTGCCGCATGGAATTGAGACCTGACCCATGTATATTAGAAAGACACCCTTCTTTTGGCAAAGTGAGTGGAGTGGAACAGTTGCTGTAGACAGGGACACTGGACGGGGCCGATGCTTGGGAGGTACCTGCTGCTGCCCACACCATTCTGGGAGGACAGGCCCGGGCCTGGTAACTGTGCTGTCTTCAAGACCCACATGGTGAGTTCCTCTGTGCGGCCCTCTACCAACCTCTCCACCTTTGCCACCCCACCGCCTTCCTTACCTGTCCTCTTTGTTGATCTGGTCCCCAAAGCCAACTGTGCTAACGATCGTGAGCTTTAGCCTCACGTTGCTCTCTTGGAGGTCATAGGTATTAGACTGGAGCTGGACGCCCGGCTGTGTGTGGGTGGCTGGCTCCCCTTCGAACTTGGTGTTGAACAGGGTGTCCATGAGGGTGGACTTGCCCAAACCTGTCTCTCCTGAAAAGCAAAAGGATAAATTATGGTCTGTTCACATAGTGACTATTCAGCCCTTACACATCATGTCTCAGATACACATTTGTTGACATGGGAAAATGAACATGATAAAACATAAAGCAAAAAGCAGATAGAAGCAGATGAACTGTATGATCTCAGTTAAATGAAAAAGACTAACAGGAACGATACAGATGGATCAGTAGTAGTTATCTCAGATAGTAGAATTGAGGTAGTTTTCATTTTATTCTTCCAATTTTTTTTCTGTCATTTGGAAATTTTACCTTGAGTATACACTGCTTTTTTTTTTTTTTTTGAGATGGAATCTTGCTCTGTCACCCAGGCTAGAGCGCAATGGCGCGATCTTGGCTCACTGCAACCTCTACCTCCCAGGTTCAAGTGATTCTCCTGCCTCAGCCTCCCAAGTAGCTGGGATTACAGGCGCCCACCACCATGCCCGGCTAATTTTTGTGTTTTTAGTAGAGATGGGGTTTCACCATCTTGGCCAGGCTGGTCTCAAGCTCCTGACCTTGTGATCCACCCGCCTCGGCTTCCCAAAGTGCTGGGATTACAAGCGTTAGCCACTGCACCTGGCCGAGTATACGTTGCTTTTATAGTCAGAAAAAGAAATTGTTATAGGCAGTGATGGAGAGGTATAGCTATGTCTAGAAAAAAAAGACTGGAAGGAAATACAATATACTCTTATCAATGGCTATCTCTGAGTGGTGACCTTATGTGTGGTTTTCATCCCTTTCTTTATGCTTTTCTATATTTCCCAAGTTTTCTAAATGGAATATGTATAGTTTTTGTCATAAAAATTAAAGGAGTATTTTAATTTTTTTTAAAAAAAGGACAGCAGTGGCCAGGCGTGGTGGCTCACGCCTATAATCCCAGCACTTTGGAAGCCTGAAGCAGGCAGATCACTTGAGGTCAGGAGTTCAAGACCAGCCTGGCCAACATTGTGAAACCCTGTCTCTACTAAAAAAATATATTATACATACACAATTTAGCCAGGCATGGTGGCAGACACCTGTAATCCCAGCTACTGAAAGGCTGAGGCAGGAGAATTACTTGAACCAGGGGAGGCGGAGATTGCAGTGAGCTGAGATCATGCCATTGCACTCCAGCCTGAGCAACAGAGTGAGACTCCATCTCAAAAAAAAAAAAAAAAAACAGTGGTCCCTTGTCAAACAAATATCCTCTCATTCCAGTCCCCGCCTCTCCTCCCTGCCAAGCCTAAACAGCCCTCTGGGGATGCCCAGATGTGCCTCCCAGTGGTGAAAACTATGCAGGCTCCTGGCTTATCCTCCCATCCTGGTTGAATGGTTGAACTTTCGGTGAGACCATTTTTAACTAAGAAGGGTGGGGTGGGGAGACTTAGCAGGCCACAAAAATTCTTCTTCTTTTTTTTTTTTTTTTTTTTTTTTGATAGAGCGTCTCGCTCTGTCACCCAGGCTGAGTGCAGTGGCGCAGTCTCGGCTCACTGCAGTCCCTGTCTCCCGGGTTCAAGTGATTCTCCTGCCTCAGCCTCCCAAGTAGCTGGGATTACAGGCGCCGGCCACCATGCCTGGCCAATGTTTGTATTTTTAGTCGAGATGAGGTTTCACCATGTTGGCTCGGCTGGTCTCAAGCTCCTGACCTCTGGTGACCCACCCGCCTCAGCCTCCCAAAGTGCTGGGATTACAGGCATGAGCCACCGCGCCTGACCCTTATCCTTAAATTTTAAACAAACTAGCCATTTATTTGTTTAACTACTAGGCTGCGAGATACTAATAAATCAAACCATTGGAATTTTTAAAGTCTTGAACTTCACACTGGGGAAACAAGTAGGGGAAGGGCTGTGGCAGACTGGTGAAGGTTTTGGGAGCTTATTCCTGGGAGATCAAGGGATAGCAAGCCACTGTCAGGAGCCAGCGAGACTTCAGGGAATGGGACATCACAAGAAGTCTGGAGTTGGTGACAAGGGAGCTAAACAGGAATCTGATATGAGGCCACAAACTGGGCTGGGCACTAAAACTGCTTATAATCTCTACAGATCCAGGCTGTATTTGACCCCTGAGCCCACCCCAAGTGACTCAGGAATACCAGGAATTAAAGAGTCAGTAGAGAGGCGGGCACTACGAAAAGAGGATATCATTAATTACTCTGGCCTGCCCTTTGAAGACAAAGACTACCCTCCCGTTTATTCTGCTATCATCATCCCTGTTTTTCCCTCTCCTCTCCCCAGCCCAGGGGGGATGTGAGCCTCGACTTCTCTTCACAGTCGGGACTGGGTTTGCATTGGGCAAATTGTGGCCTGCCAAATCCCACCTTGGGACCAAAAGCACACATCTGCAGGGTGGTTCAGGGCTAGGGTTAGAGCTACATGATGTAGAACTGAAAATGCTCCATCTTCCCTCCCCCTCTGGGTGTGTCTAGCCTGCTTTTTTTTTTTTTTTTTTTTTTTTTTTGAGACGGAGTCTTGCTCTGTCACCCAGGCTGGAATACAGTGGCGTGATCTCACATCACTGCAATCTCTGCCTCCCGGGTTCACGCCATTCTCCTGCCTCAGCCTCCCGAGTAGCTGGGACTACAGGCGCCCGCCACCACGCCCAGCTAATTTTTTGTATTTTTAGTAGAGATGGGGTTTCACCGTGTTAGCCAGGATGGTCTTGATCCCCTGACCTCGTGATCTGCCCGTCTCGGCCTCCCAAAGTGTTGGGATTACAGGCGTGAGCCACCGCGCCCGGCCTAGCCTGCTTCTTTTATCCCAAATAATGAGCTATGAATGCAGGAGGTGCCTTTTAAAATATCTGTGTATGATGAGAGTTTTCTGTGTGTGGACAGAGAGAAGGGAGAGAAAGAGAGAAGAGATAAGAGACAGGAGGGAGACAGGGAGAGGAAGGGAGAACAAGCAGAACATTCAATTCAGTCTGGCTACCCGGCCCCCCAGCCCAATTTCATAGCCAGGTCTGACTAACTTGGTAAATTGCCAGAGTCTGGGGAAATGGTTCCTCACACAGATCATGTTTCAAACCAGGGTCTGCTATATCCATTAGCAGCAAAGACTCTTGAAGAAGAGGCCCCCTTTTTCCTCCCCTAAAGAAACAGGAAGTATTTGGGTCCCAAGAAGAATTTTATGAGGTGGGGCCTTTGCCATGGGAGGTGGCAGACTTGGCCAAGCAGTGGAATGTATCACACCCCACCTCACCCAAATTTGGGGTGCACCTTAACTGCAAACGGGGCCAGCACCTTAGAGGTAGGAGCACACTGTGGCTCTCACATCCTAACTCACCTCCCCTCTCAAGGGCACTGAGGTTTGAGCTACAGTTTAACTCATCTTCTTGTGTGCCTGATGAATTTTCCATGTTACCCCCAACTCCCTCCCATGGAACAGAAGGGAGCTCATGGAACAGAACCATCCTTACCCCCAACTCCCAAACCCTTCTGTTCCATGAGCTCCCTGCCGAATGCCCTGTAGCTCCTAGGGAGTGGGGGTCCTGTTTCCCTAGCACCCAGAGTGGGCACCCTGACTCCCCGATCCTAAGAATTCTCAGAGAGCAGGAGATGGGGCATCTTCCAGTACCCCCGGGAGTGCCTAACCCAAGGTTCACACCGAAGGCCTCAGGGGCAGCAGCGCAGCGTGAGGGACCCACCCTGTTTGCACAGCTGGAGGAATGGGGGCCGGGCAGGGCAGGACAGGGAGCTGGGAGGAACAGCAGGAGAAATGACCACCCAAACGCCTGCTGGCACAAAAGGGCTGTGGAAATTAGATGCCAAATAACAAACGTCTGGAAGAAAAGAACACCCGGGTGTCTAGGGAACTGAGATAAATGCAATAGTAGAGAGGGCAGAAAACCAAGCGAGCTCGTCCTATGGCTATCGAGAGCTCCTGTTCCAGTTTTCCATCAGTGTGGAGCCTGGGGGTCGGGGAGCCTTCCTCTCAATGACTGGCACAGACCCAGCCTGAGCCGAGGATGCTGCCCCTCCCACAGCTGCCCTGGGTCCAGTACTGAGTGTGAGTGTGTTGTGAGGGGGAGGCACACATGACCTAACTGGGATCGGGTCAGCAGATTCCACGCCCCTGCAGGAAGGTGGGGACTTGGCAATTAGATTCCAGCAGGAAACCTGAGGAGTCCCGAGGGGTCAATTTCTCACTCCTCTTCCCCCAGCCCTCCCAGAGCTCCTCCAAGTGGATAGTAAGGTTTTTAATGCATGCTCCACCAGCCAAGAGGCTTTCATCTCACTTTGCTTAATGTAGATAGTATTCTAGAAACAACAGTTTTAAAAACATTTTTAAACATATATGAGTACTATGAAATATGTTTTTTTCAAACTATACTCTTGCAGGGCACGGTGGCTCAGGCCTGTAATCCCAGCACTTTGCAAAGTCGAGGCGGGTAGATCACCTGAGGTCAGGAGTTGGAGACCAGCCTGGCCAACATGGTGAAACCCTGGCTCTACTAAAAATACAAAAATTAGCCGGGCATGGTGGCGGGCTCCTGTAATCCCAGCTACTCGGGAGGCTGAGGGTGGAGAATCGTTAGAACCCGAGAAGCAGAGGTTGCAGTGAGCCAAGATCTCACCACTACACTCCAGTCTGGGTGACAGAGCGAGACCCCATCTAAGAAAGAAAGGAAAGAGAGCGAGAGCGAGAGCGAGAGCGAGAGAGAGAGACAGAAAGAGAGAGAAAAAGAAAAGACTTCTAGCCAGGTTATTGCTAAGTTACTGTGTGACATGAACTGAGCCCTTTCCCCTCTCTGGGTCCCAGTCTCTTTTTCTATAAAATGAGAGGGTTGGTAATAACGGCTATTGTTTACAGTCACTGCTGTAAGTTTTTTACATATATTTTCTTGTTTATTCCTCACAGCAAGCCTATGAGGTAGATGTTACTATTTGTCCTCAATTTATAGATGGGTTAACCAAGCCACTTACTAGCTCTGTAAATTTGCACCAGTTCCTCAGCATCTCTGCTCCTTACTTTCCTCATCTATAAAATGTGGAGGGGCCTGGCACGGTGGCTTATGCCTGTAATCCCAGCACTTTGGGAGACTGAAGCAGGAGGATCAGTTGAGGCCAGGAGTTCGAGACCAGTCTGACCAACATAGACCCCGTCTCTGTTTTACTTTTTATTTCCACAGGTTTTTGGGGGGACAGGTGGTGTTTGGTTACATGAGTAAGTTATTTAGTGGTGATGTGTGAGATTTCGATGCACCCATCTCCTGAGCAGTATACACTGAACCCAGTTTGTAGTCTTTTATTCTTTACCCCCTTCCCACCCTTTCCCCCTGAGTCCCCAAAGTCCATTGTGTTATTCTTATGCCTTTGCATCCTCATAGCTTAGCTCCCACTTACGAGAACATACAATGTTTGGCTTTCCATTCCTGAGTTACTTCACTTAGAATAATAGATCTATTTTAGAAACTAGTAATAATAAAATGTGGAGGAAGTAACTAGTCCAAGGTCACAAACTAGTAAGTGGCAGAGCCAGCATTTGAATCCAGGCAGGCTGATGCTGGAGTCCATGCTTTTAACCAATGTGCTCTAGCGAGACGCATAGGTGTGATATGTTTGTTCATTCAGTCATTCAATGAGTATTTACGAAGCCTCTAATAGGAGCCAGGCACAGTTACAGGAGCTGCAGATACAGCAAGGAACAAGATAGCCACAATCCCTGTTCTTGTGGACCTAAAGTCTCTTCCAGTTCTGAATGTTGAACCCAGAGAAATGTCTCTGAGTTTAACAGGGAGGTGCCCAAAAGGAAACACTCCAGGAACTCTGGTTGGCTAAGGAAGCCTATGGAAAGGGACAAGGTCATGCCTGGTTCTGTGACCTTGTCCTTTCTCCTTCCTGATCTTACAGAGGCCCCGCATGCAGTGGTGTGCTGGTGCCAGCTTGTCCGCTTCCTGCATCTCTTCCCAAGCCCACGTGCAGTGATGCCATGTTGGTAGCTTAACAGCAGCCATGGCAGGAGTAATGACACCAAGGAAATGAGCAGATGCTTCAAACCACAACAGTTTTTCTCCTGAGATGGGCTGTGACGTTGACCAGCACACCACTGCTGGCGGCCTGTTTTAGACAAGTGAGCAGCTGGCCTTTCCCAGAGATGAAGGTATGAAACAATTGATCCTTGGCCTTGATAGAATGCTAGCTGCCCTTTCCCTCCTCCTGCAGCAAGCCTCAATCCTGCTTCTCTTGTGTGACTGTTTTTTTCCATGTTCAACAGAGCCCAGTTGAGCCTGGAATCCTGAGCAGCTTCAAAGTAAATATTATCATTATGACCCTTTGTGCTCCTCACAGCCATGACTGCTACTGGGGCATTTGGATGGATGAGTCTCTTTGGGGCTTGTTCCCAGGAGTGCAAAGTAACGGGCCCCAGAATATTTGTACTGTTGGCTCCGGTGGTTCCTCTGAGGCATTCTGTACTGTATCTAGGATCAAAGGATCCTTGAAATTTCCAAAGCTAAGGGACTAGTATATGTGTTTTCATGGGGAGAAAGAGGAACCTCACCTCTATGGTAATTACGGTCAACCCTAGAGAATATATTGGAGAGGAATCATAATATGCTCACACTCATGTGCCTAGTCCTCTAAAAAGAATAATAGGCCAGGTGCAGTGGCTTATGCCTATAATCCCAGCACTTTGGGAGGTCAAGGTGGGCGGATCACTTGAGGTCAAGAGTTCGAGACCAGCCTGGCCAACATGGTGAGATCCTGTCTCTACTAAAAATACAAAATCAAATAGCTGGGAATGGTGGTGCACACCTGTGATCCCAAGTACTATGGAGGCTGAGGCACGAGAATCACTTGAACCTGGGAGATGCAGGTTGCAGTAAGCAGACATAGTGCCACTCCACTCCAGCCTGGGTGACAGAGTGAGACTCTGTCTCAAAAAAAATAATAATAATAATAATAATTGTAGGTGCCGTTTATTGGTATCCTTACTATAAATTAGGTTCTGGATTATTAAAAATTCTCGGCTGGGCGCAGTAGCTCACGCCTATAATCCCAGCATTTTGGGAGGCCGAGGCAGGTAGATCACCTGAGGTCGGGAGTTTGAGACCAGCCTGATCAACATGGAGAAACCCCGTCTCTACTAAAAATACAAAATTAGTTGGGCATGGTGGTGCACGCCTGCAATCCCAGCTACTTAGGAGGCTGAGGCAGAAGAATTGTTTGAACCTGGGAGGCAGAGGATGCGGTGAGCCAAGATCATGCAACTGCACTCCAGCCTGGGCAACAAGAGCAAAACTCCATCTCACACACACACACACACACACACACAAAAATTCTCTCTCTCTCAGTTGCAACACATATATGTGCACAGATGTACACACATATGCACAAGCATATAGGATACTTTGCTGGACGTAGGCCTATGATCAGCAGCCCAGCACCAAGATAAACAATAGTGTGAAAAAATATCCTAGGTCTCTGTTAATAATTGAAGCTAGTGCTACCATAATTTTACACCAAAAATGCCCTATCAAGAAAAAGAAAAGTCTGGGTACAGTGGCTCATGCCTGTAATTCCAGGACTTTGGGAGAGGCCAAGCAGGGAGGATTGCTTGAGCCCAGGAGTTCGAGATCAGCCTGGGCAACATAGTGAGACCTTGTTTCTACACAATAATTTTAATTAAAAAAAATTAGACAGGCATGGTGGCATGTGCCTGTAGTCCCAGCTACTCAGGAGGCTGAGGTGGGAGGATTGCTTGAGCCTGGAAGGTTGAGGCTGCAGTGAGCTGTGATCACGCCACAGCACTCCAGCCTGGGCAACAGAGTAAGACTGTGTCTCAAAAGAAAAGAAAATAAAATACTTTGGGGAAATATATTCTATGCCCAAACAGCATCTTTTTATAACAGTCATTAAGGGAGTAAATGTACACAGGCAGTAGGCATGAACTATGGTCACAAATAGCTCTGCAAGATAAAAGATCACCTTCAGCAGCTAAGCTATGGACCCTTTGCCTAGTCAGCGACTGGATCCAGCCTCATGGCTGGGCTGACATTGCAGCTTCTGAGTTACTCTAAGCTACTCATAACCTTGGCCCAAATTGTGGGTTCTCTGAGCAAGGACAGGGTGGTGAGCATAGCAAGAGGGCAGGATGCATGCATTGCAGGGTTTTTTGGAACAGGGATGAAATTAACCCAGTCGGAGCTGGCCTATCCAGTGGTTGCACCTGCAGGTCTAAGACAGGAGCTACAGAGGCAGCCATTTCCTGAAACTTGACAAGTGGGGAGCAAAAGAGAATCTGTGACTCCTTGAGGATGAGAGCATCTCCTTCCTACTCCTCCCCTCTTGGAGGGTTTGTGCTGGACACTTGAGCAATTCCATCCCAGTAGGTGCAAGTAGAAGCAGTTGTAGCTGTACAATGTCTAGAGGATGGGATTACTATTTCTCCCACTCACTTTGCCTTGAGCTTGGCTGCCTCTGGGCCCTAGGGGAGCCTGTGCTCCACATATCAAATTACCCTACACTGCCACCCTCAGAGATCCATTTCAATTCACATGGCCTCCCTCCTAAAGCTTTACTAGTCCACGCAATCGCACTGGTTGCAAGGTTGCTTAGAGTGGGTCTGTCATTTTCTCTTCTCATCTCAACTTCAGTACAGGTCATATGGAGTTCTGGGAAGAATGCCAAGGCACTCTGATATGTTTGTGCTGAAATATTGTGGTAATCAAATATTATGTGAAATAAGTTGGCCATCAGCCAAAGATTGGAGCTCTTGTTAGTTAAACAGAGATTTGGCAGTGCTAATATTGGATGTGATAGTCTTTGCACTTGATGTCGATTACTATGACTTCTAGTTATTTTACATTTTTCTCCAAATAGCACCTAATGATAACCATTAGTTAGACTTTCAGCATTTGAAGAATTAACAGCCTAGATCTGGACTCTAAGGCCCTCGATGTGTAATTCTGTGAAGCACATATTTTCTTTCTTTCTTTTTTAATGTACTGCTTTGTTCGCTAACGCCTCCAGGTATATTTCTCTCCCTGTGAACAAGGACATGCATAGTAGAAGTCACATCTTAAAAATAAGTTTGAGTATAAATCTGTTGATTGAAACTGAAGCACATATTTTCAGCTGACAGGTTCCAAAGTTGATGTGGGCCAGGCACGGTGGCTCATGCCTATAATCCCAGCACTTTGGTAGGCCGAGGCAAGTGGATCCCTTGAGCTTAGGAGTTCGAGACCAGCCTGGGCAACACAGTGAGACCTCACCTCATCTCTACAAAAAAATGAGCCCGGTCACATGCCTGTAATCCTAGCTACTTTGGAGGCTGAGGTGGGAGGGATGCTTGAGCCTGGGAGGTTGAGGCTGCAGTGAGCCTCTGCACTACAGCCTGGGTGACACAAGGACACTTTGTCTCAAACAACAACAACAACAAAACCAAAGGTGTGTGGGAGTGAGCCATTTAGCTAGGGAGTGAGCCTAGCTTGTGGGAACAACTGCCCATCATCTGTTGTTCTCCACTTGTCCTTGAATGTGGAGTAACTCTCTTACAAAAAGTGATCGGAAAAAGAATGCTGGGGATAGAGGGAAAAAAAAAGATAAAGAGCCCAAGAAAATGAATGACCTTAGTGAGAAAACAGAATTTCTAGGCCGGGCGCAGTGGCTCATGCCTGTAATCCCAGAAGTTTGGGAGGCCAAGGCGGGCGGATCACTTGAGGTCATGAATTTGAGACCATCTTGGCCAACAGGGTGAAACTCAGTCTCTACTAAAAGTACAGAAATTAGCTGGGTGTAGTGGCATGCACCTGTAGTCCCAGCTACTCAGGAGGCTGAGGCAGGAGAATCACTTGAACCCGGGAGGTGGAGGTTGCAGTGAGTTGATATCGCGCCACTGCACTCCAGTCCAGGTGACAGTGCAAGACTCTGTCTCAAAAAAAAAAAAAAAAAAAAAAAAAAAGGAAAGAAAAAAAAGAAAGAAAAAACAGAAATTCTGAATACATTAAAGAGTAAAATAACCAATTTAGTAGTAGTTCAGATCTACTACATGAACAAGTTCCCCATACACTCTATACAAAAATAAAAGGCAATTAGCAAAAGTGTTTGAGTGTTTCAGCCAGTACAAAAACCGACTTTATTCTGGTATTTATCTAATCATTAAGGTTCAGAAGGTCACTGAAAATATGCAGGTATGCTTTCCCATGCTACAGGGTGAAAATTATATGCTATGATCATGTTTGAAAATTTGGGATATTTAAGATCTAAGAAAAAAAATATATATATATATATTTTTTTTTTTTTTTTTTTTTTGAGACAGAGTCTCGCTCTGTTGCCCAGGATGGAGTGCAGTGGCGCGATCTCGGCTCACTGCAAGCTCCACCTCCCGGGTTCACGCCATTCTCCCACCTCAGCCTCCCAAGTAGCTGGGACTACAGGCACCCGCCACCACGTCTGGCTAATTTTTTTTTTGTATTTTTAGTAGAGACGGGGTTTCACCATGTTAGCCAGGATGGTCTCGATTTCCTGACCTCGTGATCCTCCTGCCTCAGCCTCCCAAAGTGCTGGGATTACAGGCATGAGCCACCGTGCCCAGCCAAAGACATTCTTAAAGAAGGAAATGTTATCCCTCATATTTGTTTGATTGGTGCTCAGTGGGTTTCCAAAGTGCTTTCATGTGCTCAAGAGATGTTGCTGGCAGCAATTAAGAGAAGCAGGGGGAGGAACAAGGGGTCAACCAGGCCTGAGTCCTCATTGTGGTGCCACTTCTTCTGTGTTGCCTCAGTTAAGTCCCTTATCCTCCCCAAGACTGTGTCTCCACCTGTTTCATGAGGATACAAATGCTACTTGCTCTGCTCACTTCGAGGAGTCCTGGTAATGTCCAAAGAGCTAATGTGAGAAAGTGAAAAGTATAATGAATGGTTCCTGTGGCATTCACTCATTCATTCATTTCACAGATATTACCGCACTCTGCTTATGCTGTGATTAGCAGATAGAGGGGGCTAAGACCAGTTCCCACTGTTGAGATTAAATGTGTAGGTAGAAGCCAGGCACAGTGGCTCACACCTGTAATCCTAGCACTTTGGGAGGCCAAGATGGGTGGATTACTTGAGCTCAGGAGTTCGAGACCAGCCTGGGCAACATAGTAAGACCCCGTCTCAAAAAAAAAAAAAAAAAGTCTAGGTAAAGACATAGGTAAAGGGAATAAAAGAATGTTGCATACAGCTGTGTGGTGCCTGTATGAGCTCAAACTAAACCAAGCACAGCAAAACTACAGAGGAAACAGACCCAACCCACTGCCCACAGCTGGTGGGCAGGCGTTTTTCCTCAGCTATCCCCTCCCTCCCAATTCTGCCCTGGCTCCTGTCTTCTGTAGTCAAAATGAACTCTGCAGCCGTCCTGAGCCAGCCAGCTCCCTTACAGAATTTCCACTGGGTCTCACATAGCTCAGTTTCCCCCCAAGATATGGCCCTATACTCTGGTCTGGCCAGGGGAAAAAAGTAATTACAGCCATCTGCTTACAAAAAAAAGGCAGAGAGATAAAAGAAGAGGGGAGAGACACTCTCACAACTAAATCAGAATGACACACTATTTAACCTAATTACCTGCAAAGCCGTATCCAGCCATTAAGGATCCATATTCTGTAATAGAATTTCCTGCTATGGAAATACTCACCCACGCACAGGATGTTGAAGCAGAAGCCCTGGCTGACGGACTTATTCACCAGCTGGTCAGGCAAGCTGTCAAACCCCACATGTCCAGCCAGGGGGACAGTTCGGCAACCTTCACCCTAATTTGGAAGGAATTGGGGAGAAAATGAAAATGTGCTTAAAAGCAGTCTGAGTCTCACTTCTCCATCCAAATGTTCGCCGTGCAAGGAAGTCACACCCGCCCAGGTCCAGTGTGTCATGTCTTCCCTCAGCTACTCCCTGCTCCAAAGCAAAATGGCCCGTCAGCTTGGAAATCACAGATTCTTGGAGACAGGCATCCTCTAGGCTCAATAGTGAATGTCGCCACAGCTCCAGAGAAAATTACAGAGGAGCTTATTAGGGGCAGGAGAGTGGAGTCAGGGGAGGAGAATGCTGGCACCGGAGGTTCACAGACTCAGGTTAAATCTCCACTCAGTCATTTACAAGCTGAGTAACTTGCTGAGACTGTTTCCTTCCACATCTGCCATCTGAGATAATATGGCATATCTTAGAGGTGACTGGGAGCCTCAGAAGCGCTAATACATGTAACGAGCTTAGTACATGCAGAAGTGTTCAGTAAGTATTACAAAAAGGGTTTAAAAAGCAATTACTGGGCCGGGTGCGGTGGCTCACACCTGTAATCCCAGCACTTTGGGAGCCCGAGGCAGGTGGATCACTTGAGGTCAGGAGTCCGACACCAGCCTGGCCAACATGGCGAAACCCTGTCTCTACCAAAAAAACAAAAAGTAGCCGGGCATGGTGGCGGGTGCCTGTAATCCCAGCTACTTGGGAGGCTGAGGCAGGAGAATTGCTTGAACCCTGGAGGTGGAGGTTGCAGTGAGCTGAGATCATGCCACTGCACTCCAGCCTGGGCAACAAAAGCGAAACTCTGTCTCAAAAAAAAAAAAAAAAAAAAAAAAAAAAAAAAAAATCAATTATTGACTGGCAAAATGTCTTACACCTGTAATCCCAACACTTTGGGAGGCCAAGGTGGGTGGATCACTTGAGGCGAAGAATTTGAGACCAGCCTGGGCAACACAGTGAGACAACGTCTCTACAAAAAATCAAAAATTAGCTGAGCGTGGTGGCATGTGCCTGTGTAGTCTCAGCTACTTGGGAGGCTGAGGTGGGAGGACTGCTTGTGTCCAGGAGGTAGAGGCTGCAGTGTGCTATGATGGCACCACTGCACTCCTGCCCAGGCGACAGAGCAAGATCTTGTCTTAAAAAAAAAAAAAAAAGGCAATTGTTCCTCTCTCTAGGACACTTTGAGGATCTACAAAGGCAGCATAGTGTAGAGGTTAAGAGCAGAGGCTTTGAAATCTGGCAGGTGTGAGTTACAGCCCCATCTCCGCCACCTCCTGGCTGTGTCACCCTCAGACAAGTTACGTAAACTTCTCAAGTTTTCCCCATCCATAAAATTGGAAACTATTGAGTAGGAGTGTGAGGATTATACAGGATCACGCTCCTCAAGCCCTTAGCGCAGTGCCTAGCATGTGGTGAGCATTCAATCAGCAGTAGTTGCTGCTGTTATTCACTGTGGGGTTATCGTTACACCCCCAGCCTAAAGGGTACTGCATGGAACACTGTGGCTCCTTATGGCTACAAGAAGCTGCCTCCGTGCTTCCTCTGGGTCCCTTGACTCCCTAAGGGTCAGCCAAGCCACTCCCAGCCCTGGAAAGCAGAGGGCCTTTGCTTTGCCTGCAAGACCCAAAGCTGCTTATAGTTAATGATTTTAAAAAACAGGAGGAACCTCAAACTGGGACAGGATTCCAAGGAGCCAGGGGGAAGCATAAAAGGGGCCTGCATGGACTCAAGAAATGTGCCAACTACCAACCAACGGCCACAGGGGAGGGGAGGGGACAGGAGAGAAGGGAAGCTGGAGACAGCTAAGTTGACAAGAATTGAGTACTATGTAAGGAGTTAGTTTCTGTTGGGTGGGGCTGCACCAAGCTTTCCATAACTAGAAAGATGCCAAGAGCAATCCAAGAAGGACATGGTTAGTGCCAGGAGGCCCAGCCCAGAATCCCAGGCTGCACTAAGCAGACAGCTCTTCTGTTGGGCTGGACCAGTTTTTAGACTAGGTCCATAATAAGAGCACATTTTCACACTGAAAGGGGTGGGCTGTGAGGGTGGAGGAGCCTCTCAGCAGCCCACTTTGTCAGAACTGGCTCCCAGATAGCCCCTTCACACAGCTTTAGCTCTCACTCCCATCAGTGTCATTGGATCCTCTGAGGGCAAGCAACAGGGCTGGTGCCGGTGAATGCCATGTGGCAAGTTCATTACCCTCACACATCTCACCCCACACACTCCCAGTGGAGAACTCTTAACAGACAGCCCATACGCCATCATTCAGTGAGAGTGGGCATATTTTCTGCCCCAGGGGGCCCCCTGAAGACAGCTGAGGCTGGGTGCAGTGGTTCACACCTGCAATTGCAGCACTTTGGGAGGCCGAAGTGGGCGGCTCTCTTGAGCCCAGGAGTTTGAGACCAGACTGAGCAACATGGCAAAACCCCACCTCAACAACAAGAAAAATACAAAAATGAGCCCGGCATGGTGGCGTCAGCCTGTGGTCTCAGCTACTCAGCAGGCTGAGGTGGGAGGATCACCTGAGCCCAGGAGGTCGAGGCTGCAGTCAGCCATGATCTCGCCATTGCACTCCAGCCTGGGTAAGAGCAAGACCCTATCTTGGCCGGCGCGGTGGCTCACGCCTGTAATCCCACCACTTTGGGAGGCCGAGGCGGGCGGATCACGAGGTCAGGAGATGGAGACCATCCTGGTTAACACGGTGAAACTCCGTCTCTACTAAAAATTCCAAAAATTAGCCAGGAGTGGTGGCAGGCGCCTGTAGTCCCAGCTACTTGGGAGGCTGAGGCAGGAGAATGGCGGGAACCCGGGAGGCGGGGCTTGCAGTGAGCTGAGATCGCGCCACTGCACTCCAGCCTGGGCGACAGAGCGAGACTCCGTCTCAAAAAAATAAATAAATAAATAAAAATTTTAAAAAAGCTGAGCCTCATGAGTGGTTCACATCACTCAAGGCTTTGTTCTACATTCACCCCTTTCTGCTTCTTCTTCCCATTTCCCCTTCTCTTTATTAAAGCAAACAAAGTAAGATGCAAGATTCCCACTGCTAGTTCTTGGTCCCCAATGCTGCAGGGGAGTCAGGGACATGAGAACTAACACGCTTTCTTAACGGAGCCTCCAATGTAGCAGGCATCGGAAATTGAGGTGGACTCAGAGTTGAGGTTTCCTGAGCCAATTGTTATCATCCCTGGCTGCCTCTTCCGGCCTCCAACAAATTCAGCACCATGAAGCTTCAAGTGCTCCAAAGCCAAAAGCAGAGGAAATGAATTTTCAAACTGAAGACAGTGGAAGGTAGTGGAAAGAGCTTCACACCTTATTCCTAAAGATTTACTCCATTGCCAACAACTTACCAAACACCTCCCATGTCCCGCCATTATCTCCCACCTAGCACAGTGCTGTAAAGAGCCCTAAAAGGCAGAAGAAAGAATCTTTTTTTTTTTTTTTTGAGGAGTCTCTCCCTGTCGCCCAGGCTGGAGTGCAGTGGCGCGATCTCGGCTCACTGCAAGCCCTGCCTCCCGGGTTCAAGCGATTCTCCTGCCTCAGCCTCCCGAGTAGCTGGGTGCCCACCACCACATCTGGCTAATTTTTTGTATATTTTAGTAGAGACAGGGTTTCGCCATGTTGGCCAGGCTGGTCTTGAACTACTGACCTCAGGTGATCAACCCACCTTGGCCTACCAAAGCGCTGGGATTACAGGTGTGAGCCACCATGCCTGACCCAAAAGAAAGAATTTTCTAAGCCCTAAGAAGCAGTAGTATGGACTTCATTTCCTAAGCAATGGGATTTGGAGGATTTTGAGTGATTTGAGCAGGGAGGGCCATGATACAGGGAGTGTTTTTAAAAGATCACTCCAGCTGCAGGGTGTTTGCTTGATTGGACGGACAGAGAGACTAGGAGCAGGAAGACATAGGAGGAGATGACTCCAATAATGTTGAGCCAGCAGAGTGACATCCAGGCATTGTGACAATAAATGCTTGTTGGTGTGAACGGACCTGACTTGGGGCTCAAAGAGAAGGAACAAATTTGAGAGATGTCTTAAAGAAGGGATGAGCCTCTGCCGGGCACGGTGGCTCACACCTGTAATCCCAGCACTTTGGGAGGCTGAGGAGGGCAGATCACGAGGTCAGGAGTTCAAAACCAGCCTGGCCAACATGGTGAAACCCCATCTCTACTAAAAATGCAAAAATTAGCCGGGCGTGGTGGCGGGAGCCTGTAATCCCAGCCACTCAGGAAGCTGAGGCAGGAAAATCCTCAAACCCAGGAGGCGGAGTTTGCAGTGAGCCGAGATTGTACCACTGCACTCCAGCCAGCCTGGGGGACAGAGAGAGACTCTGTCTCAAAAATAAATTAATTAATTAACTAAAAAAGAAGGAATGAACCTCAAGGAGTGATTGGGCAAAGGGAGCAATCGCAGGGGTCTAAGCCCGGGAGCTCAGACTGACAGCACTATGGAGAGACACAGGAAAGCCAGGAAAAGACGCTTGTTTAGTGGGGATGACAAGGAGTCTGGTTTTAAATTAGCTGTTACTAAAAAAAATTACATTTATCAGATTTTTTATTTTGTGGAAGTAATCAATGTTCTCTGTAGAAATTTTAGAATATACAGATAATAATAAAGGAGAAAATAAAAATCAACCATAGTATCACTCTCCAGAGATAAACACTGTTAATTTTATTTATT
Organism: Macaca thibetana thibetana; assembly: GCF_024542745.1. NCBI lineage: Eukaryota > Metazoa > Chordata > Mammalia > Primates > Cercopithecidae > Macaca > Macaca thibetana. Next base: position 114,812,755 of record NC_065598.1, read on the forward strand.
TATTTTTTTCAAGACGGAGTTTCACTGTTGTTGTCCAGGCTGGAGTGCAGTGGCACAATCTCGGCCCACGGGTTCAAGCGATTCTCCTGCCTCAGCCTCCAGAGTAGCTGGGACTACAGGCGTGCACCAGCACGCCCAGCTCATTTTTGTATTTTTAGTAGATATGGGGTTTCACCGTGTTGGCCAGGCTGGTCTTGAACTCCTGACCTCAAATGATCTAGTCACCTCGGCCTTCCAAAGTGCTGGGATTACAGGAGTGAGCCACCATGCCCAGCCACTGGTGACTCTTAGAATCCTTATTTCTTTTGTATCTGTTACCCAGGGTCCAATACACCTAAATTAACTGAGGAGTTTGGGAAAGAAGGGACATGGAACCTGGTCAGTGTGTTTTTCTTACTAACTGGGATTTAAGCAGTAAACTTTTTGTCTCAATCCCTGTAGCTAAGAGAGCTTCAAAAATGTATTTGTGGCCGGACACGATGGCTCATGCCTGTAATCCCAGCACTTTGGGGGGCCGAGGCGGGTGGATCATGAGGTCAGGAGTTCAAGACCAGCCTGGCCAACATGGTGAAACCCCATCTCTACTAAAAATACAAAAATTGGCTGGGCATGGTGGCAGATGCCTATAGTCCCAGCTATTCGGGAGGCTGAGGCAGGAGAATGGTGTGAACCCAGGAGGCGGAGCTTGCAGTGAGCTGGGATCACGCCACTGCACTCCAGGCTGGGCGACAGAGTGAGGCTCTGTCTCAAAAAAAAAAAAAAAAATGTATTTGTATAGTTCCTACTTTAGGAAATCCTGTCTGGCAAACACTATGCACCCGTGCTTTGATGAATCTTATAAGATGTCAAGGTCATCATTATGAATATCAGTCCGCATTGTTCAGAGTTTAATACGCAAAGGTAGAAAGGACACGACATTGAACTGAATGTACACTGACCCCAGCACAGCCCCTGGAAGTTTCTCCCCTCCTCTCTCACTAAATCTCTGATATCTTATCTCTTTCCTTTTTCTCCTTAAGGTGGCCTGATTAATTGAGGGCCTGATTACTTTGACTGCAGTTAATTGAATGCTCAGTGTGCCCAAGAGGAGATGGAACCGGCAAGTTGGCCCAGCATGTCCGACACTAAATCTCAAATTTTCATCTGTAGTAGCAGGTAGTTCCATATTACCATACCGAAGGCCTGAACTGAGATGCTGGATTGGCCAAAGTCACCATTTTAAATTGCACTTCTCTCTTAACCCTGCAACCTCCTCTCAGAATCTGTACAAAGATCTATTACAAGGAAATTTATTATAGCACAGTTTATAATGCTGAAAAACGAAAAACAAACAAACAAACAAAAGCCAACCTAAATGTCCAACAATAGGAAAATATTTAACCAAATTATGGTACATGAATATTCTGGAATATTCTACATCCATTAAGAAGAATGTGGTAGTTCTGTATGTACTGATGTGAATATCTCCAAGACATATTATAAAACAGAAAACAGAAGTTATAGGGAGACTGTAATAAAATAGAAGAAAACGGAAGTTATTACATGACTGTAATCCTAGCATTTTGGGAGGTCGAGGCAGGTGGCTCGCTTGAGCCCAAGAGTTCGAGACCAGCCTGGGCAACACAGCAGAATCCCGTCTCTACAAAAAAATACAAAACTTAGCCAGGTGTGTTAGCACACACCTGTAGTCCCAGCTACCCAGGAAGCTGATGTGGGAGGCCTGCTTGAGCCCAGTAGGTCGAGGATGTAGTAGGCCAAGATTGTGCAACTGCACTCCAGTCTGGGCAACAGAGTGAGACTCTGTCTCAAAAAAAAAAAAAAAAAAGAAAAGAAAAGAAAATATAAATTGTAAACCATAAGCACAATATGAGCCCATATATACCCCAGAAGCCCTGTATATATGTATTTGCATGTAAATGTATGTGGATACATAGAAAGAGGACTGAAAATACAGCCACCAAACCCACAGTCGTGGCTACCTCAGGGGAGGGGGATGGAAATAGGGGCTCAGTCAAGGGAGTAGTCAGTATGCTTCCCTATTGTTTGACTCTTTTATAGCACGAATGTATTCGCACGTTACCCATGTAATTTTTAAACATTTTTAATATAAGAAAGAAGAGTTCTCACTCAACTTTGCAGCAGGGGTAATTAGGATGCAGAGTCTGAGAGGAGCTAAAAGGAAGGCAAAATGAAAGAGTGCTCCTGAGAACTGGGAGAGTGCCCCCACTCCCCTCCCCAATTACATTTCCTGTTTTCTCCTCATCTGCAGTCACCTGTGGTTTTGAAATACGTTATACCACGTTTCGTATCACAGGCAGAAACACTGCTCTCTTTTTCTTCTGCCTCCTCTCCTGAGGACACACCAATTTTGTCTTTTAATTGAATATTCGTAAAGTTCATATTATCAAGAACAAGTTACGGCGGTTCCAGCTGCGCATCTTTCTCTCATGGCTGTTACTGAAGATAAAGAGTCCTTTAAGCACCCAAGTAGGCCACCTCTGTCCCCCACTCCCCTCGGCCCCTCTTCCAACCTCTGTGATAGTAAGCAAGCCGTATTTGAGGCCCCTGGGAACTGAGGGTGCATCTGTGTCAATGGAGAATTTCCTGCCTCTGTTTCAAACCAGGGTGGCTAAGTTAGTAGCTGTCATTCTAAAGAATGATAGCAAAAAGTTTGAAACTCATTGCTGATGACTAGGCTGTCCCTAAACTTTCTCCTTTGGCCATTCCCATCCAAATGCTAGGAAAGTGGCCAGGTGCAGTGGCTCATGCCTGTAATCCCAGCACTTTGGGAGGCCAAGGTGGGCAGATTACTTGAGGCCAGGAGTTCGAAACCAGCCTGGCCAACATTGGGAAAACCCATCTCTACTAAAAATACAAAAATTAGCCAGGCTTGGTGGCTCATGCCTGTAGTCCCAGCCAGTTGGGAGGCTGAGGCAGGAGAATCGCTTGAACCCGGGAGGCGGAGGTTGCAATGAGCTGAGATCGCACCACTGCACTCAGAGGGAGACTGTCTCAAAACAAACAAACAAACAACCAACAACAACAAAAATGCTAGGAAAGGAAAGAAACACTGAAATTGGACTCTCTTCAGTCACCTACTGGTGGGCCCAAGCTCTCACACCTTCCCTTTCTCCATTTCCACTCCCAGCCCTGAACACTGATCTCTGAATGACCCTGCAAATCTCCAAGGCTATGAAACCCGTTTCATCGCTTCAGTGATACACGATGGAATATTAAGCAGCCGAGAAAAATGTTTTCTAAGAATATTTAATGACAAAAGGAAATGCTCACCAAAGGCAAACAACAACAGGGAAACCAACCTGTATGCACAGGGGTCATCCCAATGATGGGGGAAAAGTACGCATTTTTTAAAAGATTAGAAGAACACATGCCAAAATAATGTCAGTGATTTCTTTTGGGTAGAGAGATTGTAGGTGATGTTGCTTTTCTGGGTTTTCCAAATGTCCTACAATAGGCATATTTTACTTTTATAAACAGGGAAAATGTTATTTTTTTAAAAAAGATTCTATGATGATACTTTCCTGGGTAGGAAAGTGGCCTCAGATATTTTAGAAAAATCTTGAACTACAACCAAAAGGTGCTTGACAATTTGGCTCATCAGAGCATTTAGCTTTCAGGCAGTTTTATTGTATATAAAACATTTATTTTACCAGCAATACAATAAAACCCTCTTAGTCTTCTTATTATAACTGCCTTTTTATTTATTTATTTATTTTTTTTTTGAGACAGTGTCTCACTCTGTCACCCAGGCTGGAGTGCAGTGGCACGATCACTGCAACCTCCCCCTCCTGGGTTCAAGCGATTCTCCTGCCTCAGCCTCCTGAGTAGCTGGGATTACAGGTGTGTGTCACCACACCCAGCTAATTTTTGTATTTTTGGTAGAGACGGGGTTTCACCATGTTGGCCAGGCTGGTCTGTAACTCCTGACTTCAGGTGATCCACTCACCTCGGCCTCCCAAAGTTCTGGGATTACAGGCGTGAGCCACTGTGCCCAGTCCCCTTATTATAACTTGTTATTATATATAATACATACATAACTGATAGTCATACAGTATAATTTCTTATTATAATGATTCATGTGAACCAGAAGTCAAATAATATATCCTGAAACATGTAGCAAACAGTCTTGATGAAACAATCAGGTAGCTGATAGCTTCCTCTGCTGCCTCCAGTGCTGCCAAGGATGCCGCTGTATTATCAGTCAGAAGAACCATATGGTCATAAGAACCATAAAAGCACTGATAAGTTCCCAGAGGTTTTTTTTTTTTTTTTTTTTTCCTGAGATGGAGTCTCACTCTGTCTCCCAGGCTGGAGTGCAGTGGTGCGATCTCAGCTCATTGCAACCTCCGTCTCCAGGGTTCGACTGATTCTCCTACCTCAGCCTCCCGAGTAGCTGGGATTACAAGCACCCGCCACCACAGCCAGCTAATTTTGGTACTTTTAGTAGAGACAGGGTTTCGTCATGTTGGCCAGGCTGGTCTCGAACTCCTGACCTCAGGTGATCCGCCCACCTCAGCCTCCTAAAGTACTGGGATTACAGGCGTGAACCACCGCGCACGGCCAAGTTCCCACAGGTTTAAAAACAATTCTCAAATGCATCCAACACATCAAATATCAGAATGTCCCTCATACTAATTAAGCCAGGCTAAGAGGAAACTGAGTAGTAGCAATGCCCTATCCTGGGAAAGAGAAATGTCAGGGCTGTTCTAAGGAGAAATAAGGCCTGCAAAAGCTGGCAGCACCCCCAAGGGGCCTCAGAAATGCCCTTCAGTTGGGGAGCAGTTGTGCTGAAGAAGTACAAGACAGACTATCCTTACCAGACAGAGGAGGAGCCCCATTTTTGGCAAATCCAATAGATTAAACTGATTTTAATACACAAGATAAATTCCAGAGTGGCTTTTCATTCTATAAAAGGATTCACAGCAGGATTCCATTAAATAGCCGGCTCTCCTACTGCATTGAAAGCAGGATTCAATAGACAAACATTCAGCTGTCATGTACCTTTATAGAAGACAATAGCTATCTACACCTACATGGACAGGCAATATCTGAAGGGTTGTTTCTGTTCCACTTACCGAGAGCCTGCTGAACTAAAAGCATAGACCGACCTTCCCTACAACTCTCTCCCCACCCAGCTCAAGGGGTCAAAGCAGGGAAGGGGTGGGGTTCAATTCTGCCACCTCATTTGGAAGCAGACGCAGGCAAGGACCTAAAAGAAATGAGGGCCGGGCGCGGTGGCTCAAGCCTGTAATCCCAGCACTTTGGGAGGCCGAGACGGGCGGATCACGAGGTCAGGAGATCAAGACCATCCTGGCTAACACGGTGAAACCCCATCTCTACTAAAAAATACAAAAAAACTAGCCGGGCGAGGTGGCGGGCGCCTGTAGTCCCAGCTACTCGGGAGGCTGAGGCAGGAGAATGGCGTAAACCCGGGAGGCGGAGCTTGCAGTGAGCTGAGATCCGGCCACTGTACTCCAGCCTGGGCGACAGAGCCAGACTCCCTCTCAAAAAAAAAAAAAAAAAAGAAATGAGGCTGGAGAAAAAGGAAACATAAGCACCACACGATGTTAGAGCTGGAAACGCCCTTAAAGATCACCTAATCCAGCCCTTTCGTTTCACAAAAGGGGAAACAGAGACTCACAGAGAGGAAGTGACTTGGCCCACGTCACAGACTGATTTAGTGACAGAATAGTGCTAGGATCCAGGCCCCTGTCGAGCCGACGGCCACTCTCAAATGGAAAAGCTGACTCAAGTGGCACATGTGTTTCTTTATGCTGGTAAAATTCCGGGACACTGAGCTTCTGGCTTGATGCTGGTCAGCGGCAGAAGGGTCAAGGAACCGAACCTGGAAACCCGTGAGCTCCCCAAGGTGGTTCTGGCCCACAGAAGGCAACTGAAGCAGTCAATACGGTGCAAGGCGTTCATTGTGTGTTCCTGCTCTCTACTCACTTCCCTACTTTTCCCTCCCGTTTCCCTCTCATTTCCCTCTCCTTTGACTGCGGCCTAAGCCTCAGCCTGGCCAGCTGCCCAGTTCTGTTTAAGAACCCCAAGGCTAACACAAGCCTAAGTCTAGGTCAAATATCCCCACCTCAGGCCAGGGGTGACCCCTGCTCAGGGTGAGTGAAACTTTCCCACAAAAGCCAGCCAGATTCTCTGGAAGCCAGGCAGTTGAAAGAGAGTTTTCTAGGTGTTCTGGCTATTGTTACCTTCAATCTGCTAAAAAAGAAAAGGTTTACCCACAGGCCTCTGGGTGAATGCCCAACTGCCCTCTGGGGAGCCTGAATTTGCCTCTGCCTCCATCTGGTCTTGTTTAATGGGGATCTGAAAAAACCCAGTTCCTGCCTCCGCGCCAGTGTTCAGAGCTGGGGGCCTCCAATGTGAAAGGAAACCAACCACGACCTCACACCTCATCAAGGCCAGGAAAACAGAGTTCTGCCCCTGTTACCCCAGGGCCTTCATTCCGGGTCAGAGAGGGCCATGGCAGGGGAAACCTGAGCCCTGAGGCCTGTCGCTGAGAAGACCTGCAGATCTTTTCCCTGGTCACCTTTAAGTGAGTGGAACGGATGACCCAACTCCAGGGCCAGTTGAGAGCCCGCTGCATAATTCAACAGATGGCTGCCTCTAATGAGAAGACACTGAAGAAGAGGATAACATTATTTCTCACCCTCCTGAGCATGTGGCCTCCTTCCTCTGTGCAGGCAGCAGAGAAACCCACGGTTTCAAATCCCAGCAGCAGAAGCCTCCTCCTGCCAAACCGAGGAGGAAGGGTCTGTGTTTCTAATTTATTCTGCGCCCCCCCTCCAGTTGTTACTTAAAATAATCCATCATTACATGGCTGGTGGCTCCAAGATTTTTATTTAAAGCAATATGGAGAAGAAAAAAAAAAAGAAAGAAAAAAGAAAACCCACACAACCCGTGACTGTGCTATATTGGATTTAAGCTGAGAATCTTTTTAATATCAGAGAGTCTCCGAATCACCCTAGTATACTCTTCCCTGGGTCCTATGGGGGTGCTGAGGGAGTGTAGTGAAAGAGGGGGAAGAGAGGCCATGGCAGGATTTTGATTTCTTAGAAACATCATGAAAAGACCAGTGTTTTTAAACAAGGAATCTGTGTCATCTGGTGGGTGTTTAATTGTATCACCCACTGACCAGCAATAGCACTTCGGACTAAGTAACTTGGTCTCCCTACACCCATTAAATAAAGAGAACAGTAATACTTGTCCAGGAAGCCATTGGGGAAAATGAAATCATACAGATGGAAGCATTTTGAGATAGCTGAAAGAAACATGTTACATCTATCCATGGCTTTCCTTCTTTCTTTCATCTGTCTTTTTTTTTTTTTTCTTTCTTTCTTTTTTGAGATGGAGTCTTGCTGTGTCGCCCAGGCTGGAGTGCAATGGCGCAATCTCGGCTCACTGCAACCTCCGCCTCTCGGGTTCACACCATTCTCCTGCCTCAGCCCCCCGGGTAGCTGGGACTACAGGCGCCCGCCACCATGCCCGGCTAATTTTTTGATTTTTAGTAGAGACGGGGTTTCACCGTGTTAGCCAGGATGGTCTCCATATCCTGACCTCATGATCTGCCCGCCTCGGCCTCCCAAAGTGCTGGGATTACAGGCGTGAGCCACCGCACCCGGGCTCACCTGTCTTGAATGTAGTTTTAATGTACGTGCAACTAAAAGCCCTTCTCAATTGTTTATGCTAATGTTAAACCATGGCTCTGATCATCCAAAAACCCAGGCAAGTCCAGAAATCAGCCCTACTTAGTTTGGGAATACCTTTTTCCGGAGTACTTATCTTCCTAATTAGTTTTGCTCAGGCTAATGCAATGGGTTTGCTCCCTTATAGCACACAAAGGCAGGGGCCATGCCTGGTAACAAAGCCAGCAATTAATAGAAAATTTACAGCAGAGACTCCACAAAGTAAATGCTATGCACACGACTGCAGATCAAAATCTCATTAGACGATACAGACAAATCACTCTGCTGTAATGTAGTTTTGTATTAAGAACACCACTAACACTCACATTTCCAGGATTTAGGATATGAAGAGGAAACAGGGCTTATTCCTGCCTTTCATCTGGAAGCTCTGAGAGGACAGAGTTCCTGTGTGCCTTGGCCACCACTATATCCCCAGCACCTGGCACAGGGCCTGGCCGATTAGTGCCCAGTGAATATGTGCTGAAGGAACGAATGAAAATAAAAGTGGGTGAATTGGCAAATGAAATGTTCCCAACCCAGTAGCAGATGTGAGATCTCACCCACCTTCACACCTACCCATTTCCTATTTGAAGCCCTCAGGAAGCCCTTCCTGTCATCCTCTGCCTCCATTCACTGCTGAGTTAGGTTCTCTTAGTAATGAAATCTCATGGCAGGCAGTCACTCTCCTGTGTAGCACTTATCACAAAGATAATTAGATAGTGATTTGTGTCTGCCTCCACCAGTTCCTTGAAAGAAGGGACCATGCGCATTTCGGGGGCATTGTCATTCTGCCCACTTTTTATTTTGAAAAATCCCAGGCTGGGTGCTGTGGCTCACACCTGTAATCCCAGGACTTTGAGAGACCAAGGCGGGCAGATAACAAAGTCAGGAGTTCGAGACCAGCCTGGCCAACATGGTGAAACCCTGTCTCTACTAAAAATACAAAAATTAGCGGGGCATGGTGGTGCACACCTGTAATCCCAGCTACTCGGGAGGCTGAGGCAAGATAATTGCTTGGGCCGGGCGCGGTGGCTCAAGCCTGTAATCCCAGCACTTTGGGAGGCCGAGACAGGTGGATCACGAGGTCAGGAGATGGAGACCATCCTGGCTAACACAGTGAAACCCCATCTCTACTAAAAAATACAAAAAAACTAGCTGGGTGAGGTGGCAGGAGCTGAGGCAGGAGAATGGTGTAAACCCGGGAGGCAGAGCTTGCAGTGAGCTGAGATCCCACCACTGCATTCCAGCCCGGGCGACAGAGTGAGACTCCGTCTCAAAAAAAAAAAAAAAAAAAAAAAGATAATTGCTTGAACCCCGGAGGCGGAGGTTGCAGTGAGCTGAGATCGCGCCACTGCATTCCAGCCTGGGCGACAGAGCAAGACTCCGTCTCAGGAAAAAAAAAAAAGAAAAGAAAAAAGAGACATCCCAAACCCACAGAAAAGTTAGAAAATAATGCAATGACTGTTCAAAAAACCCTCAAATTTAGAATCAACATTTTTAAATATTTGGGGCCATGTAAACTTTCTTCCGTGTTGTATCACCAATAGAGCTAGGTAATAGGGTTTTGTTTTCTGTGTTTGAGGTACGATACTATCTTTAGTGGGTGGTGGTAGGAATGCCTGAAGCAGAGACCTCAAAGGGAATCAAAGAGTAACTGCCACGTGATGATAGCAAAACCAGAGTGCAGCAGCAATCTTTTCCCCACCTGAAGACAGTTGCTCTGAGACAGTTGACCCAGACCAACCCCAGCTAACTTTGTAGAGCAAAGTTAGCCCCTGCAAGTTCATTTGGGAGAACGACCACTACCTAGATTGCCACTGAAGAAAGCTCCATTGTTCACACTACGGGACTAGTTCAAGCCAGAATCATCCAGATACTCTTTGTATGGGCCAGCATTTACAGTCTGGATCCCAGAATGCAACACTGAAAGGAACAGCTTATTAAAAGAGCCAGCACATGCAGCTTTTGGGGCCTGCCCTGTGCCTTGGTTACCTTGGACAAGTCATGGAACTTCTCGAAGTATATATCAATAGCAGCCCAAGCCACCTCATAGGCAGGAGGTGAGGTGGGGCATCCCAAAGATCTTCTATAGTTCTTTAATTATTTCACAGTGTCCACAATTTGTCACTCCAACTAGACTATAAGCTTAAAAGCCACGAACGTTTTGTTTTGTTTTGTTTTGGTTTTGTTTTTTGAGACGGAGTCTCGCTCTGTCGCCCAGGCTGGAGTGTAGTGGCGTGCTCTTGGCTCACTGCAAGCACCGCCTCCCAGGTTCACCCCCTCAGCCTCCGGAGTAGCTGGGACTACAGATGCCCACCACCACGCCCGGCTAATTTTTTTGTATTTTTAGTAGAGATGGAGTTTAACCGTGTTAGCCAGGCTGGTCTCAATCTCCTGACCTCGTGATCCGCCCCCCTCGGCCTCTTTTTTTTCTGTTTTGAGACGAAGTCTTGCTCTTTTGCCCAGGCTGGAGTGCAGTGGTGCAATCTCGGCTCACTGCAACCTCTGCCTCCAGGGTTCAAGTGATTCCCCTGCCTCAGCCTCCTGAGTAGCTAGGATTATAGGCACGCGCCACTACAGCCGGCTATTTTTCGTATTTTTAGTAGACACGGAGTTTCACCATGTTGGTCAGGCTGGTCTTGAACTCCTGACCTCATGATCTGCCCACCTCAGCCTCCCAAAGCACTGGGATTACAGGTGTGAGCCACTGAGCCCAGTCCAATCACGAACATTTTTTAAAGACTACTACCTTTTTTTGTCCAGTTGACAAGGGCTAACCATAGTGCTGGCCACATATCATTCAATCAAATAAATATGGACACAGTGGAGAAATGGTGTTGTCACACCAAACCCTTTGTGGTGTTCATTCAAATGGGATGGACTTGTATTATGTGCGCCAGAATTGAGCTTCCAAAGTTGGCTGCATGCAATATAAGCCCTACCCAACAAGCCTTACCCAACAAGGCTTGTTTTAATCACTAAGGATGTTTACCCACAGTGACTCTCAACTGACTCTAGAAAGAACACAACCACTGCTTACACACACACACACACACACACACACACACACACACACTAGGGCACTTACTCATATGGTACCACGTCTCAGAGCTCATTAAAAAGAATTCTTGGCTGGGAGCGGTGGCTCACGCCTGTAATCCCAACACTTTGGGAGGCTGAGGTGGGCAGATCACAAGGTCAGGAGTTCGAGACAAGCCTGGCCAACATGGGGAAAACCTGTCTCTACTAAAAATACAAAAACTAGCCAGGTGTGGTGGCGGGCACCTGTAATCCCAGCTACTCGGGAGGCTGAGGCAGGAGAATCACTTGAACCCGGGAGGCTGAGGTTGGCAGTGAGCAGAGGTTGTGCCACTGCACTCCAGCCTGGGCAACAGAGCAAGACTCCGTCTCAAAAAAAAAAAAAAAAAAAAGAATCCTAAGCTAGCCACACTTAGGTTTATTCTCTAGTCTTCTGTTCCCAAACCCTGAATACATGTTCCTTGGAGGAAACAAGCAGCAACCAGATGTCCAAGGTCTCCTGAGTTAATTCCATCTTCCCTGGTGAATTACAACTTCTTGCAGACACAAAGGAGAACAGAGAGACAAATGACACATAAACAGGAGCTTCACTGGCTGGGGGAGGGGGGCATGGAGAGTGACGTCAGTTTTCCCAGAAACCCATTTATCACGATAACAAGGTCTCGAGTGCTTAGGCTGCTCTTTCAGCTTCAGAATCTGGCGTACAATTATGTTCTTCATCATACAGTATGGCAAGGCCAGCCAGAGCAAACTGGAGCCATGCAAAGCAAACCAAGTGGCCCTAAACCACCCCCTCACCCCCATTTGCAGAACAAAGGGCATCTCTGGGTTGCCTGAGTTGTGCCTGAGGTGAAACACACACAATCTTCTGGAATGTTCCCCTTTGCAACATCTGCCCTGCAATCCTAATCCAGGCAAGAGAAACTGGTGAGAATATGGAGGACAGGTCAATGCAAATTCATTAGCTGACATGAAAAATCATTAGCCTCATTTTTGGATGGAGCAAGTGTAATCCCAGAGATTAATTCCTCTACTTCATATACCATCTCTGACATGCAGGTAACCAGGAGCAGAAAAGCCACAGCAGAAAAGAGGGAGCCCTCAAAACACTAAAGCAATAAACAATGAGAGTGCCAATCTTGGGGGAAGAAAATTCTCTCAAATTCCATCATCACAGAGAATGTCTCCTGTCTACTCCTGGTCCTTCCACATCATGACTGCATAAAGTGCACTGTGCTAGGGTGTGCAGGAGGTGGAGGAGGTTCTGAAGAAATGATCCTGCCTTTCCAAACAGGGGCAAAAGAGAGGAATACATTAATACATATTCTGTAGAGAAAATACTATCAGATTCTGGCTTCAGATTTTGAAAAATCAATTTCAATTACACCAAATACCTAGAGGCTTTTTTTTTTTTTTTTTGGTACTGTAATTGCATTGCATGAACTATTTTCCTAAACAAGTAAGCTACAAGGTTGAAAAACATTTTTATGTGGTTCAGAGATTTTCGTCAAGTAGCATTTGGTGTCATGGGATTTGACCTACCTCTGTCTCCCACTCCTTCCTCACCTCGGGGTGCTGGTGGGCTTCTTAAAGTCCCAGATACCCATGGATGAATAGACAAGCTAGGGTGTCCCCCCCAAATGGAATTCATCGCCCTTTGCAACCAAACTTCTGGTCTAAAAAACAAACATGGAGCCTCAGGTCACTTCAACATGGTTTCTCTGCACATCGCAGGCTGGAAAACTTCAGTTCTTTAAATGAAGATTTTTTTTTTTTTTTCCCCTGAGTCGGTCGCCAACAAAAAAAGAGACGGCACCGCTTTTGCGAGTCTCACACTTATTTTCCTGAGTCTCCATAGAAAGAAGCCAGCTCCACAGGTTTTGGCACACAAGCCCAGTTACACTGAACATGCACCCGAGACAGATCCTCAGAGGCCCGCTCCAAAACATGCCAAAATACGCAGCCAGCCACCTACAGGCCAGCCAACTGCACCCTACACTGACGCACAAATGAGACCCAGAGGCACACAGCACAAGCAGACAGAGAGGCGTTCGGACACACACCACAGAGGTGAGCACACTCAGAGAAACAGGCGGACTTCTTTGGGTCACAGACAGAACCCCGGCGCCGCCGCCGCCCGCCCGGGAAGACACGAGCGCGCGCGCGTGCACACATACGCGCACACCGATACACACACAGACGCAGTCACATATGTAATGCATATAGAGAAACCTTATCCCAGCCAGTCACTTCCCCGCCCCCCTCGCCACTCACAGCCTTCTGCCCCAGGCTAACCCCAGCCCCGCGCCTCTTTGCCTATGCCGTCCCGGGTCACAACGGGCAGCCGTGCGCAGGGGCGCGGCAAGGCCAGGGTGCCAGGGACCTGGAGGGCTCGGCGGCTCCTACGGCCATTCATTCGGCAACGCCCCAGCCGTGGGGCCGCAGCTGCAGCGAGGGAGGCGGCCGCGCTCACTGCGGCTCTTGGGCAATGCAAGTTCAGCCGCCGGCCCACAGGCTTTGCCAGCCCCCTGCCGCCCCCCGACCCCCGCGCGCCACCACCGTTTTCCGGGACTGGCTGGGGGACTGAGCTGCTGACCCCGGGAGCAGAAGTCCCACCGTGCCCTCGGCTCCTGGATGCTGCCTACTGCCCTCCTCGCGATGTGGGGGCGGCGGCCAGGTCTCCTTGACCCTCCCCAGGCCCTGGGCCCTGGCCCTGGCACCCAAGCTCTGCACTTACCACCTGGCGAGCTATATCGGTCGCTGCCATCGCTCCTGCGTCCGCCAGGGCTGCCACGGGTGCAGCCGCAACGGGAGCTACTGCACAGGAAACAGAGGAGCTCCTCCGACAAAGAGAAAGTGTTACACTTCGGGCGCGACCAAGTCCGGTGGGGGGAGGTGCAAGGGAGGGGCCCCCTCGTCGCTGCTCCAACCCCAACGTCCCCTCTACCGCCCACCCCTTGAAAGTAGGGTATGGAGAGGGGGCGGATTTAACGCGCCGCTTCCCACTTCGGCCAGCCCAGTTCCAGTTCTTCCTGCAACCCCAGCCGCAGGCTTCTGCGAAGGGGGGCGGGGGCTCCCCTCGGTGACCACGTCCTCTGCCCCCCCCCGCCACTTGGCTCCGTGGTACGTCCCGACCTCTGCTGAATTGTCACACCCCCCTGCTCTCCTTTACATCCCTAAGTCCCCAGACCCCGGAGGCTGGAAGGGAGCCCCCGCCCCTCCCCCCTCCCATGCTAAGCTCAGCGGCCAAGCTCTGCAGTTCTCCTCCCGGCCCCCGGAACCCCCCTTCCTTTCCACCGAGATCCCAGGGTGCTTAGATGGGTGCGCCTTGGCCGCTGGAGTCTCGATGCCCCACTGTCGTGTCTCCCTCCCCCCATGGCCCGGGAGCGCAGCTGAGGCCGAGGTACAGGGGAGGCCTGCGGCACCTGCCGCTCCACAGTAGAGCTTAGCAAGGGGGCCGGTGGGGGGAGCCGCACTGCAGTCCCGCAACTGAGCTGAGCTGTGGCATGTGGGGTCCGAGGCTAGAGGTCTTGAGACGCTGCTTCTGCCCAGGGGTTTCCAAGCCTTGGGTGCTGTGGGCTGTAATTTCGTGGAGCAAAGCTCACCACCTTTGGGTACGTAGTACAGACGGAACCCACGCCTCCTCTCTCCGACCCAGCCCTAGACGCTCAGCAAGACCAGAGACTCGGACCACCCACCCCTTCTAGTACCAGAGGAGGGGCTGGGGATGAAGGTTGCCAGCTCTCTGGAGCGAGATGGAGGGGCGGGTGACGGGGAGCGGCCTCCAGTCACTCTGTCCCGCCCCCTGATTTCTCCTTGACCCTCATTCAGCCCGGGACAAGGCGGCCAATAGGGCGCAGAGGAGAGAACTTCCGAAGGCAGGAGTGTGCCCGCCCGCCCTCCTTATCCCCCTGGCCCACCTCCGCGGGTCCTCTCTCGTGGGCACCTCTCCACTTCTCCGGCTCTGGCGCCCTCTCCTCTCTCCTGGGGCTGGCCTCTTGCTAGCTCCCTGTCACTGGAGCACGCTGGCAGATTTGGCATGCCCGAGGCCCCAGCGGGAGGGACAGTACATTCCACTCCTCAAAAGGGCAGGTTCCCTGCTGTGGGAGAGAGACCTGGGCCCGCCAGAGGGACCCCAGATGGGGGAGGGGATGACAAGCCTAGGGAGGAAACCCCGGCCCAAGAGGGGGCCCCAGTGGAGCATGGGAGATGACCCCTTAAAGGCCCAAGGCTGGAGCAGCTGAGGGGGAGGCAGGAGAGAGGAAAAAAGAAAAGTAGGAACCAGGGAGAGAGAGGAAGACCCAGAGGCCCTGGTCTCGGAGAAGTCAGGGAAGACAAGAAAATGGAGTGGCCAAAGAAGAGCATGCCTGGCACTTGGTTCCACCTGCTGGATGGAGCTTCTCACATTCTCTCGGGAAGCCCTTTATGTATGTACCCTGTGCGCCTGGAGAACAAGGGCTCAGCAAACGCATCCCGGGGCCGAGTGTAGGGCCTCGCAGCCAGGAGGCTCTCCATTAAGCTGAGGGCAGAGAATTCGGAAGCGTGCGTGGGGGGCGGGGATAAGGAGGTAGAGACACAGTGAGGGAATAGCAGTAAGGACAGTCATGAAGAGCCAAGTATTCAGGGAGCGCCACTGTGCGCCTTCATTGTGCTGGAGACCCAGGAGCGGCCTAAAGAAAAGAGCCTGGCACAATCAGGGTTCAGTGCAGGGGAGCTCCGTGAGACAGAAGGCGTAGGCCACAGGGCGGATGGCGGTGGCAAGGAAGAGGAGCAGCTGGAGTCTTTCAGACCCTCTGGAGCTTTGGGGCAGGGCCTGAGCCCTGGATTGGGTTGGCAGTGACACGTGGGACCAGGGCTATATCTGAGGAACTACGGTGAGGCTTGGGCCCCAACCGGATGGGGGCGGGGAGTCAGAGGTGACTGGCGGCTTCCAGGCTGGGTGTCTGGGACAGGGCTCTTCCCTGGCAAAGGCTAGGGCGAGTTGGACTGAAAGGGCCCGAGGTCACTAGCCCCGATCTGGACTTGGGGTTTGGGGTGGTGGTGGGACAAAAGGGGAGAACTTGGAAGCCAGAGCAGAAAGCTGCTGCCGGAGCGGAGCGGGAGGGGACTGGCGGGCTGCGGGGCTCCCCAGGAATCCCCCACGCGCTGCCCCGCCCGCCTTAGCACTCCTCACGGATTGAAGCTCCGAATTTACCGGCCCAGCGCTGGGGGGCACCTGAGCACGGAATCCTTGGTGTCTCATCCATATCCCCCATTCGGCCCTCCGGTTCCTGGAGCCTACCAGAACCTCACTGCGGCCTCCTCTTCCAAAACGCTGAACCTCGAAGACCTGAACCAAGTGCTTAATTCAAGTCTTCTGGGACCCTTTGTTTCCTCCAATACCTGTCCCGTGTGACTACAAGCCCCTCCTGGGGCCTGGGCCTCCAGCCTCCTTCGATGGGGTGTGGGTCAGTGTGTGTGTTGGTCTTGATGTGTGAGTAGATGTGCCGGTGTGTTCGTGTGTATTGTCAGTGTGTGCTAGCTGTGTGTCTGTACATCTGTGTGTCAATGTGTGTGTTGGCATGGGTTTACTTGTGTTTGTATTTGTGGTTGTGTCTGCCGGTGTGTGTCCATGTGTGCATGTTGGTGTGTTTTGCGGTGTTTCAGTGTGTCAGTGTGTGTTTTGGCATGTGTTGGTGTGTCAGTGTATTTCAATGCATGGTGAGTGTATGTGTGTCAATGTGTAGAGCAGTGTTAGCTCACTAGCTTTACATACCTTATCTCAGTGCAGTGGGCCAACAACTGAGACGTGTGAATCAGAGCACTCATTTCAATAAAGAGATTTGGAAACTCTCTGGGATCATGCCTTTCTTTTTTTTTTTTTTTTTTTTTTTTGAGATGGAGTCTTGCTCTGTTGCCCAGGCTGCAGTGCAGTGGCACGATCTCTACTCACTGCAACCTCCACCTCCCGGGTTCAAGCAATTCTCTGCCGCAGCTGGGACTGCAGGCACCCACCACCACGCCCGGCTATTTTTTTTTTTTTTTTTTCAGTAGAGACAGGGTTTCACCATCTTGGCCAGGCTGGTCTTGAACTTCTGATCTCGTGATCCACCCGCCTCGGCCTCGCAAAGTGCTGGGATTACAGGCGTGAGCCACCGTGCCAGGCCTGGGAGCTTGCCTTTCAGTCTTTGTCCTGAGCCACCTTCTCAGGAACAGGGGAGATGGAAGGGTTGAGGAGGCAAGAGGGCTCATGAGTGGTCAGTTCGTGGGTTTTCTTCCTTGAATGTCTGTCCTCATTGATGAGTGAGACCAAAAGATTCCCCTTTATGAAGAATCATTTGGGACTCCCAGGTGCTGCTGTGAACATGTATGTGCTCATGTTTGATGTGTCCTTGTGGGGTCCCTTGGGCCCAGCATGGTGTCTGGCAGGTGTTCAATCAATGTTGAGTAAAGGAATGAACAGAAGCATGTAAATGAGGTGGCTTCAGTATTTCCACATCCTTAAAGAAGCTGAAACAAACAGAGATTTCCCAGGGGTGAGCAGGTGACTGTCATTAGCATGCCAATGTTTGTGGAGCCAGACTCTACAGCCTGGGAGCACAAATGGCTACCCCTGCTAGATAATTGGAGCCCAGCTTTCCACAGGTCACTGACTGCTGGAGTGGGGGGTGCTAATACTGGATAGAGGAGCAGCAAGCAACTCAGGGGCAGGGAGGGAGAAGAGGGCACTGAAATGGAGCTAAGAGATCAGGAAACGGCTTTGTCCTGAAACTGTGGCTTTGTGATAGGAGAACGAGAACGATGGTAGAGTCAGTCTCAAGTGGAGAAGCCCTGAGAACTATCTGAAAAATAAGATCAGAAAGTTGGAGGATCAGCCGGGCGCAGTGGCTCACACCTGTAATCCCAGCACTTTGGGAGGCCGAGACGGGCAGATCACGAGGTCAGGAGATCGAGACCATCCTGGCTAACACGGTGAAACCCCGTCTCTACTAAAAAATACAAAAAAACTAGCCGGGCGAGGTAGCGGGCACCTGTAGTCCCGGCTACTTGGGAGGCTGAGGCAGGAGAATGGCGTAAACCCGGGAGACGGAGCTTGCAGTGAGCTGAGATCTGGCCACTGCACTCCAGCCTGGGCGACAGAGCGACTCTGTCTCAAAAAAAAAAAAAAAAAAAATTGGAGGAGGGGCCAGGCATGGTGGCTCACACCTGTAATCCCAGCTTTTTGGGAGGCTGAGGCAGGTGGATCACCTGAGGTCAGGAGTTCAAGACCAGCCTAGCCAACATCGTGAAACCCCATCTCTACTAAAAATACAAAAATTAGCTGGGCGTGGTGGCGCATGCCTGTAGTCCCACCTACTTGAGGCAGGAGAATTGCTTGAACCTGGGAGGTGAGGGGTGCAATGAGCCAAGATTGTGCCACTGCACTCCAGCCTGGGTGACAGGGCGACACGCCGTCTCAAAAAAAAAAAAGAAAGTTGGAGGAGGAAGACAAGGTGAAGCAGAAGGAAATTGATACGGGATTCCTCAAATCCCAACAGCGCCAATTGAATCAGAAACTCTGTGAAGGGGCTGAGTCAAAATGAACTGAGGATCCCTTTCATCAATTCAGTATTATCACCTGCTGCCCCTGGTTTTGCGTTAGTTTCTTTCCAGTGGTTCTTAAAATGTGGCCTTTGCAGCATATGGGAAGTTATAAAAAATGCAAATTATCGGGCCCCACCCTAGACCTACTGAATCAGAACTTCTAAGATGGGACCCAGGAATCTGTGTTTTAACAAGTGCTCCAGGGGATTCTGATTCATGCTGAAGTTTGAAGACCTCTGGTTTATCTTGAAAATCTAGCCCTGATGGGATAAGATACAGGACTGGTAAGGTTTGGTAGGATATTGAAGGAAAAGTTTGAAGCCTGGGCCATTGCCAATAATTGTAGATCCTGTTGGATTTCTATGGTGGGAGGAGTGAGGGTATGGGAAAGGGGGTGACAAAAAAGTAATAGAAGGGAACCCAGCAGGAGCCAGCTCACTAGAAGAGTTAGAAAGATAAACTGCCTCCTGGTATGGTTAGGCTTTGTGTCCCCACCCAAATCTCATCTTGAATTGTAATCCCCATAATCCCTTTGTGTCAAGGGAGAGACCAGGTGGAGATAATTGAATCATGAGATGGTTTCCCCCATGTGTTATCGTGATAGTGAGTGAGTTCTTATGAGATCTGATGGTTTTTGTTTTTGTTTTTGTTTTTGAGATGGAGTCTCACCCTGTCACCCAGGGTAGAGTGCAGTGGCACAATCTTGGCTCACTGCAAACTCCACCTCCCAGGTTCAAGCGATTCTCATGTTTCAGCCTCTCGAGTAGCTGGGATTACAGACGAGAGTCATCACGCCCAGCTAATTTTTGTATTTTTAGTAGAAAGAGTGTTTCACCATGTTGATCAGGCTGGTCTCGAACTCCTGACCTCAAGTGATCCGCCCACCTCAGCTTCCCAAAGTGCTGGAATTATAGGTATAAGCCACTGTGCCCAGCCAGACCTCATGGTTTTATAAGGGACTCTTCCCCCTTTGCCTGGCCCTTCTCCTTCCTGATGCCTTGTAAAGAATGTGCCTTGCTTCCCATTGGCTTTTCGCCATGACTGTAAGTTTCCTGAGGCTTCCCCAGCCATGCTGAACTGCATTAAACCTCTTTCCTTTATAAATTACTCAGTCTCAGGCAGTTCTTTATAGCAGTATGAAAATGACTAATACACATCCTTTGCAATTTTCATTCATTCCACAAATATTCACTGAATCTCAACTGCCAATTGCTAAGTGCCAGAGGACTCAAGAAAGAATGAGTGACAAGAACTCCTACCTTCACCTTAAGGCACTCCCAGGACAGTTGCCAGATAGCTCTATAAACAACCAGTAATGTGGTAAGTGATATAATTGGTCAGGAGCAACACCCTGGGGAGGAAGAGACCCAGAGAGGTGAGGGAAGGTATCTCAAAGAAGAGCCATTTGGATTGAATCTTGAAGAATGAGTGGTGGTTTATCTGTTAGTCAAGGGGGGGACAGCAGAGAGAATAGAACGAGTAAAACCAGAAAGAAAGGGCAGAGAGCATTTCAGGAATTTTAAGTCTTGGCCAGAGGGAGTGGTAGGAGGAGGGGACAGTGGCTATAAATGAGACTGGAAGATAAGATGGGGCCAGATCTGGAAGGGTCACGCTGGTCATACCAAGTTGCTACACTTTTCGCTCCAGAATAGGGGTTCTCAAGCTCTGCTCTCCAGACAACGCCTGGAACTACGCCCAATGAAAATGGGATGCCCACAGTGAAAAAAAAAAAAAATCAGTTAATGGGTAGAAATATCTCTATTTTAACTTTTTTTTAACCATAAATTTTCCTAAATCTTTGACAGATGCTCCTACTTATCTGCTAGCAAGTAACAAAACGAATGAACAAGTTGCCAACGAATACAAAACAGACAAACGTGGTACTAATCATGCTTAATTCAACAGTTTATTTTTTCATGGACATCTGTACTTGTGGCTATGATTTTATATTGCACACACATAATGTGGACATATTTTCAGCTAGCAGAAGTGTTCTTTTGAAAAACATTTTATTTCATATGGCATGATTTAATCTATCAATTATTTCATGACATTCTGGAAAGAGCACCACCACATCCAGATGCTGTGCCACCTGAACCAGTTGGAGAAACTATCCCTTAGTGAGGAGTCGCCGAAGAGTTTTGAGCAGGGGAGTGACTTGAACATATTTGCAATTTTTTTGTTGTTGTTGTTGTTTTTTGAGATGGAGTCTCACTCTCTCACCCAGACTGGAGTGCAGTTGCATAATCTCTACTCATTGCAACTTCCGCCTCCTGGGTTCAATCTATTCTCCTGCCTCAGCCTCCCAAGTAGCTGGGACTACAGGCTTGTGCCACCATGTCCAGCTAATTTTTGTATTTTTAGTAGAGATGGGGTTTCACCAAGTTGGTTAGGCTGGTCTCGAACTCCTGACCTCAGGTGATCCACCCGCCTTGGCCTCCCAAAGTGCTGGGATTACAGGTGTGAGCCACCGTGCCTGGCCCATATTTGCAATTTTGAAAGGTCACTCTGGCTCCAGCTTGGGAAAAAGATTGGAGCAGAAGGTGATTAAAGCAGTTAGGGGCCAGGTGCAAAGTGGTTCATGCCTATAATCCCAGCACTTTGGGAGGCTGACGCAGGAGGATCACTTGAGCTCAGACGTTCAAGGCTGCAGTGAGCTATGATTGCACCACTGCACTGCCTGGGTAACAGAGCGAGACCCCATCTCTAAAAAAGAAAAACATGCAAGACTTGGGAGTGAGTACACTGCTGTAGCAGTTCAAGCAAGAAATTCTGGTGACATCGACATGAGAGTGGAGTGGCATGGAAGGAATAGACTCAGCATTTAAAGGGGTCACCCATTAAAGGTCTTGTGTGCCATTCTAAGGATGCTGAAGTTTCAATGTGTAGGGAATAAAAGAGCCTTTGAATCCCTGTTTCTTAATGGGTGGTACCCAACCAGCTGCATCAGAATCACCTATACTGTTCCTAACAGATGCAGGGGCCTAGAGCCCGCCTCAGATCTGCTGAATCAGAATCTCTGTATGGGAGAAAGAATGTGGATTTCTACCAAGCACTCCAGGCGGCTCTGAGGCACATCAAAGTTGGAGAACTACTGCGTGAATGGTTCTTGAGCAGTGGAATGACAGAGTGAGATCTATGTTTATGCAGATCACTTGAGTCACCACATGAAGAACTGATTGAATGAGGGTAAGACTAGAGGCAGGAGGCCGGGCATGGTGGCTCACACCTGTGATCCCAGCACTTTGGGAGGCTGAGGCAGGTGGAACATCAGGTCAGGAGATTGAGACCATCCTGGCTAACACGGTGAAACCCCATCTCTACTAAAAATACAAAAAATTAGCCAGGCATGGCGCATGCCTGTAATCCCAGCTACTTGGGAAGCTGAGGCAGGAGAATCGCTTGAACCCAGGAGGCAGAGGTTGCAGTGAGCCGAGATCGCACCATTGCACTCCAGCCTGGGCGACAGAAAAAAAAAAAAAAAAAAAAAAGAGGCCGGGAGCGGTGGCTCACGCCTGTAATCCCAGCACTTTGGGAGGCCGAGACGGGTGGATTACGAGGTTACGAGGTCAAGAGATCAAGACCATTCTGGCCAACATGGTGAAACCCTGTCTCTACTAAAAGTACAAAAATTAGCTGGGCGTGGTGGCACTCACTTGTAGTCCCAGCTACTCAGGAGGCTGAGGCAGGAGAATTGCTTGAACCCAGGAGGCGGAGGTTGCAGTGAGCCAAGATCGCGCCACTACACCACTCCAGCCTGGCGACAGAGTAAGACTGTGTCTCAAAAAAAAAAAAAAAAAAAAAAAGAAAGAAAGAAAGAAAGAAAAAAAGAAAGAAAGAAAAAGGAAGAAAGAAAAAGATGGTAATGACACCTTGGTGAGATACTGACTTCACCATCACCACCATTAGTCATTGATCAAGATGAGGTATCCATTTTATATCAAGCTCTCAATACTTTGCATTTATATACTGATTTCTCCTTGTATCCATACACTGTGTACACACAGATACATGTGCACACCCATGCACACACACACACAGACACACACAGCCATCTCATTCCAAAACAGATTTTATGGGTACATCAGGATCAAAACAGAGAATTCAAATATGCTATTTCTAGTGGGTTGATATAATTGCTATGATTCAGCTTTGTATTACACTGGAGTCTCCAGAGAAACAGAATATATGTATATTAATGTTATATACTTACTATATTAACATATATGATATTTATTATAAAGAATTGGCCCACACGATTATGGAGTCTGAGAAGCCCTACGATTTACCATCTGCAACCTGGAGACCAGTAAAGCCAGGGGCACAAAATTCCAGTTCGAATCCAAAGGCCTGAGAACCAGGGGATCTGATGGTGTAAATGCCAGTCCAAGAGTCCAAGGAGGCCAGGCATGGTGCCTCACGCCTGTAATCCCAGCACTTTGGGAGGCCGAGGCGGGTGGATCACATGAGGCCAGGAGTTCGAGACCAGCCTGGCCAACATGGTGAAACCCCATCTCTACTAAAAATACAAAAATTAGCCGGCGTGATGGCAGGTGCCTGTAATCCCAGCTACTCAGGAGGCTAAGGCAGGAGAATCACTTGAACCCAGGAGGCGGAGGTTGCAGTGAGCTGAGATCATGCCACTGCACTCTAGCGTGGGCCACAGAGTGAGATTCTGTCTTTAAAAAAAAAAAAAAAAAGAGTCCATGAACAGGAGAAGAGAAATGCCTCAGCTCAACAGTCAGGGAGAGAAAGGCAACTCAATCTTCTATTGCATTTTTTTTTTTGAGACGGAGTCTCGCTCCGTCGCCCAGGCTGGAGTGCAGTGGCCGGATATCAGCTCACTGCAAGCTCCGCCTCCCGGGTTTACGCCATTCTCCTGCCTCCGCCTCCCGAGTAGCTGGGACTACAGGCGCCCGCCACCTCGCCCGGCTAGTTTTTTTGTATTTTTTAGTAGAGACGGGGTTTCACCGTGTTAGCCAGGATGGTCTCGATCTCCTGACCTCGTGATCCCCCTGTCTTGGCCTCCCAAAGTACTGGGATTACAGGCTTGAGCCACCGCGCCCGGCCTCTACTGCATTTTTTTTAAGAGATGGGATCTTACTCTGTCCCCAAGGCTGGAGTGCAGTGGCACAATCATGGCTCACTGACTGCAGTCTCAAAATCCTGAGCTCATGAGCTCAATAACTCCTTCTGCCTCAGGCTCCCAAGTAGCTGGAACTACAGGCACTTGCCACCACGCCCAGCTAATTTTTTTTATTTTCAGTAGTGACAGGGTCTCGCTTTGTTGTGCAGGCTGATCTTGAACCCCTGGTCTGAAACAATCCTCCCGCCTCAGCCTCCCAAAGCACTGGGATTACAGGCATAAGTCACTGGGCCCAGCTTCATCTGTTTTTTCCTTCTATTCAGGCCCTCAACAGATTAGATGATGCCCACATTGGGGAAGGCCATCTGCTTTACTCAATCTACCAGTTCAAATGCTAATCTCTTCCAGAAACATGTTCACAGACACATCCTATTTCTGGGAATCCCTTGGCCCAGTCAAGTTGACATGTAAAATTAGCCATCACAAGCTTTAAATATGCTTTTTAGCTTTCTGGAAGGCATAGCAAAAGGAAAAATACTAGCTTGCATAGTTTTATGTATTTCCTATATACAAAGATCACCATGTGATTCATTAATCCCACAAATATTTATTGAGTACCTACCGTGTGTCAAGTCTTAGACTAAGTGCTGGAGATTAACAGTGAGCAAAAGCAAACTTGGTCCCTGACTTCATGGAGCTTACAGTCTAATAGAGAAGACAGATAACAAACAATATCACACACATAAATGCAAAAATAAAACTGCAATAAGAGCACCTAGGAGATACTCATGGTGCCCTGAGAGCCTATAATGGTGGTGGAGTGGGATGGGGACAGATTTGACTTAGTCTAGCAGTCTGGTGTGTCCATCTACAACGCTTCATGGAGGAAGTGATGTTTTAATTCAGATCAGAAGATTAAAAGGGAATGAGCAAGGTAAAGGGAGGATGGGAGTAGGAAGAGCATTCCAGGCAAAGGAAGAGCAAGTATGAAGACTCTATGCAAGAAACAGAGGCTGGGAGTGGTGACGCACACCTGTAATCCTAGTACTTTGGGAGGCCAAGGCAGGAGGGTTGCTTGGGGCCAGGAGTTCAAGACCAGCCTGAGCAACATAGTGAGACCTCATCTCTACCAAAAAAAAAAAAAAAAAAAAAAAGGTTAAAAAACTAGCCAGGCATAATGGCACATACCTGTAGTCCCAGCTACTTGGGAGGCTGAAGTGGGAGGACTGCTTGAGTCTGGAGGTGGAGGCTGCAGTGAACTGTGATTGCACCATTGCACTCTGGCCTGGGCAACAGAGTGAAACGCCATCTCAAAGAGAGAGAGAGAGAGAGAGGGAGACAGAAAGAAAGAAAGAAAGAAAGAAAGAAACAAACAAACAAACAAACAAACAAACAAACAAAAAGAAAGCTGATATGGCTGCAGTGCACAGGGACCAGAGCGGGATGAAATGAGATTGGAGAGGTGAGAATAGAGCAAGATCACACAGGGCCCTAGACCAACATAAGGGGGATATTTTTATCTGACAATATAAAAAGCAAACGGGAAGCAACAGGAAGCCACTGAGAGTCTTAAGACAGGAGTGTGACATAATCAGATCCATGTTCTGAAAAGCTCCCTTGTCTTCAGTGTGGACAGTGTATTGAAAGGCAGAAAGAGTGGAGGCAGGAAGGTCAGTTAGGAGGCTATTGCAGTGGTCCAGCTGAGAGATCATGCGGGCTTGTACTAGGGTGTTGGAAGTGGAGATGGAGAGAAGAGAACTTCTTTGGGAGATAATTAGGAGGGAAAGACAACCCAGACTCGGTGATGGGAGGTGGAGGATGAGGAAGACAGAGATGCCAAGGACAACTCTGAGGTTTCTGGCTTATGTGGTGGTACATTTTGTTGAGATGGGAGCACTGGAGAACCTCTGATTTGGGGAGGAAGGAGAAAGTCTTTGGCACCAGTTTGGGACATGTTGAGTTTGGGAAGCTTTTGAGGCATTGAAGGGGAAGATGTCAAGTCGGCAACTGCAGCTCAGAGGAGAGATAAAAGTATAGGAGTCATTGGTTTGCAGGTGGTATTTAAACCCATGGGAATAGAGGAAATGACCTAGAGGACTCAAGACTAATCCCTGGAAAACCTCGACATTAAGAGATGGAAAATAGGAGGAAGAACCTGAAAAGGAGAAGCCAGAGAGGTTGGAGAAAATGAGGAAAATGCAGACCGCCACGTGCCACTGAAACCCAAGGACAAGAGGATTTCAAGAAGGTAATGGTCAATAGAACTGAATCCTGGCTGGGTGCATTGGCTCATGCCTGTGATCCCAGCACTTTGGGAGGCCAAGACAGGAGGATCACTTGAGCCCAGGAGTTTGAAACCAGCCTGGGCAACATAGAAAGACCCCATCTCTTTAAACAAACAAACAAACAAAAAAGGAGCTGAATACTGCCAACTGCCAAGAGGTCAAGGGAGATAAGGGAAAACTGTCCATAGAATTTAGGGTTCATGGAGCTCATTGAGCTAATCAAGAGCTGTTTTGGGAGTGTGACGGTGGCAAAAAAAATGTCTTAAGTATGCTGAAGAATGATTGGGAAATGAGCAAATGGATTCAGCAAGCACTATATAGCCAATTTGAAAAAACAAAATGGCTGTAAAGGAAAACAGAGATGGCATGGTAGCTGGAGAAGGATGTAGAGGTCAGAGTTTCTTTAAAGATGGCAGGCAGGGCACAGTGGCTCACACCCGTAATCCCAGCACGTTGAGAGGCTAAGGCAGACAGATCACTTGAGGTCAGAAGTTTGAGACCAGCCTGGCCAACCTGGTGAAACCCCATTTCTACTAAAACCACGAAAAGTAGCCAGGCGTGTTGGTGGGCACCTGTAATCCCAGCTACTTGGGAGGCTGAGGCAGGAGAATTGCTTGAAACCGGGAGGCAGAGGTTGCAGTGATCCGAGATCGCGCCACAGCACTCCAGCCTGAGTGACAGAGTGAGACCCTGTTTCAAAAAATAAACAATAATAATAATAGAAGAAAGATGGCAGAGAAGACACGAGAATGTAAAATGTAGTTGGAAAGGATTCCGGTGAAAGGTAGTGATTGAATACACAGAATACTGTGCTGGTAAATGTTTAGTAAATGGCTTTCCAAGAAAAAAACAAACAACAACCCTGCTGCGCATCATTTGCTGATTTCCACGGTGTAAATACTCTCACTATGACTGATTTCAAGCTATCGATGTGACGCTTCAAGCCCCACAAGCAGGCTCTAGCACACCGCTGACAGGAGAAATAATTGAAATTCGTAGTTATAGCCAATTGTATCTTCTCTTTTATAAATGTCCTGTACATGTCCTTAACCCACTTTTATATTGAAACATTTATCTTTCTCTTGGGAATTCACATGAGGTCTTTATATACACATGAATATTAATCCTTTCTCATTTATTTATGGTGGATTTTTGTATAAGAGGTTTAAAATATTTATGCAGTCAAATCTGTCAATATTTCCCTTTATGATATTTGCCCTTAGTGTTCTGCATTTTACTGTAAATTACTAAATTGTCACTCTGCTTTGATTATTGTGAATTTGGCTAGCATGAATTGCCTTTTGGAAGTTGAGGTATTTTAAATTGCAAAGATGAGGAACAAACTGTAGATCTTAGTATATTCACCAAGGTATTAGCATCCTGTGTGGTCTCTTGGTGGCCAGGTAACACTCCTAATTTCATCTTTTTTTTTTTTTTCTTGAGATGGAATCTCACTCTGTCTCCCAGGCTGGAGTGCAGTGGCATGATCTCGGCTCAGTGCAACCTCTGCCTCCCAGGTTCAAGCGATTCTCCTGCCTCAGCCTCCTGAGTAGCTAGGATTACAGGCATGTGCCACCATGCCCGGCTAACTTTTGTATTTTTAATAGAGACAGGGTTTCACCATGTTGGCCAGGCTGGTCTCGAACTCCTGACCTTGTGATCCACCTGCCTCGGCTTCACAAAGTGCTGGGATTACAGGCGTGAGCCACCGTGCCTGGCCAATTTCTTCTTTTCAACTAAGTAATTAAAATATCATAATAGGACAGAAAATACTTGCAAAGGGCCTGCTCCCTTCTTTTTTCTTTTCTTTTCTTTTCTTTTGGAGACAGGCTGGAGTGCAGTGGTTCAATCATGGCTCACTGCAGCCTCAACTTCCTGGGCTCAGCTGATCCTCCCACCTCAGCCTCCCAAGTAGCTGGGACCGCAGGCACACACCACCATGCCTGGCTAAGTTTTTCTGTTTATTTTTTGTAAAGACAGTCTCTCTATGGTGCTCAGGCTGGTCTTGAACTCCTGGCCTCAAGTGATCCACCCACCTCCACCTCTCAAAGTGCTGGGATTACAAGTGTGAGACACTGCCGCTGTAGTGCAGTGGAGCAATGATCACAGCTCACTGTAGCCTTGACCTCCTGGGTTCAAATGATCCTCCCATCTCAGCCTCTCCAGTATCTGAGACTACAGGCTCACGCCACTATGCCCAGCTAGTTTTTTGTATAGACAGGGGTCTCCCTATGTTGCCCAGGCTGGTGTCTAACTCCTGGCCTCAAGCAGTCCTCTCATCTTGGCCTCCCAAAGTGCTGGGATTTCAGGCGTGAGCCACCACTCCCCGCCCTTCTTTTTAAATTTCTACTCCAGTGATTTGAATGTGTGTTTCAATCACCTGGACAGATATTTTCCCTGCCATGGCAAATACACATTCAGGGACTTTTAGGAAGCTGGTGACAAGGTTTCATCATTACCTGCCAAGAGAGACCTCAAAAGATAATCAGTCATGGTATTTTACTCCTGTTAGAAGTAATCAAGATAAAATCGTAACCCTTGACTTTGGCATATATTTTCTGTAACTCAATTGGTCAATATTAAATAACTTTATAAAGTAGATTCAGTCACCTGAGGGCATATTGACTTGCAGCTAATTCAACGAAGCAGACTCATGGAGAAGTCATGTTACTGAAAATCAGACATTCCATAGTGTCAGCCTTCAGCTGAGAGATGAAGTCAAGGATACAGTCAGGGTTTAAAGGGGTAAGTAAACTGGTGGAATACATTCATTCTTTCATTTATTCAATAGAGATTTATAGAACATTTTGTGTGTGCTGAAACCTGTACATGACATTGGGAAACAGTGGTGAACAAGTGCATTATGGAATTTACAGTCTGGGTGGGAGTCGGGGGATGAAAAGCCACATAGGTTATTATAATAGATTGGTGAAGAAAAGAATGGGGTCCTCAGGATGGGTACCTAATTGAGACTCAGGTAATTAAGGAAGACTTTACAGATGTGTTGATACCTAAGTTGATGCCTGAATGGCAGTAGGAGGTGGCTGGGTAAAATAGGCAAAGGAAATTATCAAATTATTAGAATGAGGTCTAAGAATAAAACGCTGGTAACCAGAAATGGATTGGGAAATGCCAGATGGTCAACAAAAGCACGGGGGTGGATTCCAATAGTGTGAATCTATTATCTTGAACTGGAGTCAAAACTGAGGGTGAGTAAGGATGTGTATGTGGGGGAGGAAGGGGTAGGTTTCAAAACTAAGAATCTTTAGTTCTTTCTGTGGAGACATGGGACATGGGGGTTTTGAAGACAGCTCTAAAGCAAGGCAGAAATGTGTTGGCTTAAGTGTGGATGGGATCTTGTCAGAAAGGATAAAACACCCTTCATCTAAGCTCGCTTTGTTTTTTTGTGTTTTTTTTTGTTTGAGACAAAATCTCGCTCTGTCACCCAGGCTGCAGTGCAATGGTGTGATCTCGGCTCACTGCAACCTCTGTCTCCCGGGTTCAAGCGATTCTCCTGCCTCAGCCTCCTGAGTAGCTGGGATTACAGGCGGGCACCACCACGCCCGGCTAATTTTTGTATTTTTAGTAGAGACAGGGTTTCACCATGTTGGTCACGCTGGTCTTGAACTCCTGACCTCGTGATCCACCAGCCTCAGCCTCTACAGGCATGAGCCACCATGCCCAGCCTAAGCTTGCTTTTGAATGATATGCACCACCCCAGCTTCTCAAAGTGGTCCTTCATGTGGCCTTTGCAGTGCTGCAATAGTGTTGAGGTTTTTCTATGACCATGGAAAGTGACTGATTAATGTTCTGCTCCGTATTATGGAATGTGGGGACTCAATGGTGCATTTTTTTTTTTGACATGTTGGCAAAGGGCCAAAACTGTTTCCTGAGAAAGATCTGGGCTTCACTGCAAATAGCTTCATGGCCCACCTCCATGAGAGGTCCTACGACCTCCCATTCAGGCAAGACCAGAGGTCAAGCTTCTCAACATTTGTAATAGAACATCTACAAAGCACCCCTGCTATTGGTTTCCAAAATATACGCATTAGCCCTCAATAAACATTTTTAATTTAGAGATAAAATACTAGCTCTCTAAGCCCTTGTCAGAGATTACAGGTTTAAATAACCTACCACGGAGTTCTGATCACAAACCTAGTCATGAGACTTGAAATTTTAGAGAAGTTTGTTTAAGGCAATGTTTCTCCATTGTAGGTTACATAATAAAAGGTGTAGATATGTACAGGCCACATAAATCAATAATAATGGTGAAATATAGCTTGTTGTTTATTTAACAATATGTATTGTGGGGACAGTAATACAAAAGCATCCCCCAAAATTTTATCAATTGTATTCACTCAAAAATCCTTATTTATACGCCTACTGTTGGTCATTGGTGAAATCTGACTGATCCAATAATAAGAAATAGAACATTGGTATTTAACAAAATAAACTGATATTTAACAAAATAAGCGGGAGCTATTCAGCCTGGGCTTGTCTCATGCTGGCTCTGGAGGCAGATTCCTGATGGAAGCTTCATTCTGGAAGTTGTCAGGAGAATGCACTTTCAGCTGCATCACGAAGACCCTAATCTCGTCTAGAGTTTGGCCATCTAGCCTGAGCAATTGGGATAATGTTCACCTGCAAAACCTGGGGGATGGTGGCCGGGCGTGGTGGCTCACGCCTGTAATCCCAACACTTTGGGAGGCTGAGGCGGGCGGATCACGAGGTCAGGAGATAGAGGCCATCTTGGCTGACATGGTGAAACCCCGTCTCTACTAAAAATACAAAAACTTAGCCGGGCGTGGCGGCAGGTGCCTGTAGTCCCAGCTACTCGGGAGGCTGAGGCAGGAGAATCACTTGAACCCGGGAGGAGGAGCTTGCAGCGAGCGGAGATCGAGCCACTGCACTCCAGCCTGGGTGACAGAGCAAGAGTCCATCTCAAAAAAGAAAAAAACAAAACAAAACAAAACAAAAAAAACCCTGGGGGATGGTGTACTTTTTGGTTGCTCCAGTTCACTGAGCTGAATGTTGACACACACTAGTAGTCGGTTTGATAATTTAGTTGCAGGCAGGGTATAAATAAAGGGCCAGGTGCAGTGGCTCACACCTGTAATCCCAGCACTTTGGGAGGCTGAGGCGGGCAGATCACAAGACCAAGTACAAAAATTAGCCGGGCATGGTGGCACACACCTGTGATCCCAGCTACTCAGGAGGCTGAGGCAGGAGAATCGCTTGAACCCGGGAGGCGGAGGTTGCAGTGAGCCGAGATTGTACCACTGCACTCCAGCCTGGGCGACAGAGCAAGACTCCCTCTGAAAACAAACAAACAAACAAACAAACGAAGATCTGTACTTCCAAGTCAATCATAAAAATGTCTTTAAAATTATATTCTTTTGTTTATGAAAATAAAACATTGTTTATACTCATCAAAACCTATGAATGAGGTGAATTTAGTGGTATGTGGACTATAACTCAATAAGCTGTTTTATAAAAAGAAAAAAAAAAGGTCTGGGTGCGATGGCTCACGCCTGTAATCCTAGCATTTTGGGAGGCTGAGGAGGGCATATCACGAGGTCAGGAGTTCAACACCAGCCTGGCCAACATAGTGAAACCCCGTCTCTACTAAAAATACAAAAATTAGCTGAGTGTGGCAGTACACATCTGTAATCCCAGCTACTCGGGAGACTGAGGCAGGAGAATTGCTTGAACCTGGCAGGCAGAGGTTGCAGTGAGCTGGGCCCATGCCATTGCACTCTAGCCAGGGCAACAGAGCAAGACCCCGTCTCAAAAAAAAAAGAAAGAGAGAGAGAGAGAAAGAGAGAAAGAAAGAAAGAAGAAAGAAAGAAAGAAAGAAGAAAGAAAGAAAGAAAGAAAGAAAGAAAGAAAGAAAGAAAGAGAGAGAGAGAGAGAGAGAAAAAGAAAAAAAACCTGTGAGTCTCTTCTGACCATCCTATCACTGTGCCTTAAACTCACGTGGGCCCTCTGCACCATACCAAGGCTGCTACAGGAAACGCAAGGAAATCAACTATGCTTGGCATCTACCAAGCCTGGCCCAATCCTGAGGATTGGCTCTGACCTCCTGTTATTGCTTTGGTCTTTTCAGCTTGTAGGTTCTTGGCTCTGCATATTTAGCCTAAGGTGAGAGAGGCTCCTTCCTCACGTCCTGGGCTCTCGGGGCCCTGTGGTTGAAACTCTCTTCTGCACCCCTCCTCCTGCATCCAGGGAAAAGAATCCTTATGCAGTTGTGACTTATTTCCTACCAAATATAGTGCAGCATTCTTCAAAATCTGTGAGTGCATTGAACTCAAGACAGCCTGGCAATGGAAAATGAGAGGTTTCCAGTCATCATCTGCCCAATCCACATGTCCAGCTGGAGGTCTGCATTTCCATGAACAAATCAACAGAGCTTTTATTTGTCTCTTGCAGTTTCAAGTTCAATGTGTTCAGATGTCTTGTCACATCCGTAAGAAAATACAATCTTGTGAATCATGGAAGGTCTAACAAATTAGATTTGATGACTCCTTTATTGCAAAAAGTCCTTGATTGGAGGTGACAGCTCGGTAAATCTACATACTTGTGATCAGTCTCTTCTAAATAGCCCGTAAACTGGTCATGGTTAAAGGCATGAACACAGAGAAAATTAATAATTTTCACTGCTTTCTCCATCAACAGTATGTGATAAACTGGACTTGCAAAGTCCATGAGATGAAGCATGAGGCAATGACAGCGGGGCCCACTAAATTTCTCTTGGCTTGAATATGTTGTTAAAGTCTTGTTTGCCTACCAATTCCCCTCTTTGCTCAGCCCTACGATGGGTGCTGGGGAAATAGAGATGACCCAAATCTGTTCATTCCTTCAGGTAGCTCTCAGTCTGGTAGTGGAGACAAATACATTTTATTTTTCTTTCTTTTTTTTTTTTTTTCTTTTTGAGACAAAGTCTCACTCTGTTGCCAGGCTGGAGTGCAGTGACCTGATCTTGGCTCACTGCAACCTCAGCCTCCTGGGTTCAAGCAACTCCCCTGTCTCAACCTCCCGAGTAGCTGGGACTACAGGTGCGTACCACCACGTCCAGCTAATTTTTTGTATTTTAGTAGAGACGAGGTTTCACCATGTTGGCCAGGATGGTCTCGATCTCCTGACCTCATGATCCACCCGCCTCGGCCTCCCAAAGTGCTGGGATTACAGGCATGAGCCACCGCACCCAGCCAACAGATACATTTTCAATTCCTTTTTACTAAGGCAGGGTTTCATTCTCTCACCCAGACTGGAGTGTAGTTGCACAGTCACAGCTGACTGCAGCCTGGACCTCCCAGGCTTAAGCGATCCTCCTGCCTCAGGCTCCAGAGTAGCTGGGACCACAGAGGCATGCTACCATTCCTAGCTTTTTTGTTGTTGTTTTTTTTTTGTAGAGATAAGGGTCTCAGTGTGTTGCCCATGCTGGTCTTGAACTCTTGGCCTCAAGTGATCCTCCTACCTCAACCTCCCAAAGTGCTGGGATTACAGGTGTGAGCCACCATGCCCTACTCCAGTTCCTTTTAAGGGGAGAAGTGCTATGCAGTAAGCTCAGGGTACTGAAAGACCACAGAACAGCAAGTTAACCAGATGTGGGTTTGGAAAGACTTCCTAGGCCTTGAAGGATGAGTACGAGTTAGCTGGGGAAGGGGAAGGGGAAGTCGAGATTGGATACAGTCTAGGCAAAAGGAATAGCATGTACAAAGATAAGAAGGAAGAAAGAACATGGTATGTTTAAGGAACTCTAAGATATTGTGTGACTAGAAGTTAGAGTTTGAAGATACTGGAAATTGCTGGTAGCCATACCATTGCCTTGGGTGCCATATTGAGGAGCTTTCTCCATACTGTGGTGAATGAGAATCCAAAATATTCAAACAGATGATAAACACAGTCAGATATGAATGTTAAAAGGATATCTGTGTGTACCTAACAGAAAACCCCCAAGGGTTAGAATGAATAGGAAAAAGACATTTAAAAAGAAATACAAGATTTGAACAGCATTATAAACTAACTAGGCCTAAAGACATCTATAGAACACTCTATCCAACAGTAACAGAATGCATATTCTTCTCAAGTGCCCATGGATCATTCTACAGGATAGGCCACATGCCAGGCCATAAAAGAAGCCTTAATAAATTTAAAAGTATTGAAATCATACAAAGTATGTTCTCCAACCACAATGGAGTGAATAAGTTAGGCAAAATTTTGCGAATTTTGCAAATATGTAGAAATTAGACATGGAGTTGGCTATCCTGTAGGAAAAAAAAAAGAAATTGAACATACTTACATATAACCAATGAGTCAAAGAAGAAATCATGAGATAACTTAGAAAACGCTTTGAGATGAATGAAAATTATGACACCATATACCGAAATATGCCAATATACTAATATACCCCAGTTTATGGGATGAAACTAGGCTGGGTGCAGTGGCTCATGCCTATAATCTCAGCAATCTGGGAGGCTGAGGCAGAAGGATTGCTTGAGCCCAGGAGTTTGAGACGAGCCTGGGCAGCATAGTGAGACCCTGTCTTTAAAAAAATTTTTTTAAGTAAATAAAAATAAAATAGAAACTAAAGCAGTGCTTAAAAGGAAACATATAGCTGTAGACACCTAAAAAAAAAAAAGAAGAAAATTAAACCCAAAGCCATCAAAGCAAGGATTAACAAACATTAGAGCAAAAATTAATGAAGTGGGGAACAGAAAAACAATAGAGAAAATCAATGAAACCAAAAGTTGGTTCTTTGAAAAAATAAATCAACAAAATTGATGAACATTTACCTAAACGGACTAAGAAAAAAGAGAAAGCACTCAAATTACTAAAATCAAAAATGAAAGAGGGAAATAAGGACTGACTTTACAGAAATAAAAAGGATTATGAGAGAATACAATGAAAAACTGCATATCAACAAATTAGAAAATTTGGATGAAATGGAAAAATTCTTAGAAAGGCACAAACTACAGGAATTGACTCAAGAAGAAATAGGAACTCTGAAGAGACATGTAACAAATAGTTTGTGCCAGTAGTCAATAACTTCCAACTAAGAAAAGCCCAGGACTAGATGGTATCACTGGTGAATTACACCAACACTTAAAGAGGAATTAACACCAATCCTTCTCAAATTCTTCCAAAAAATAGAAGAGGATGTAACACTTCCAAACTCATTCTGTGAGATGAGCATTCCCCTAATACCAAAGCCAAAGATACTACAAGGAAAGAAAAGTACAGCCCAATATTCCTTATGCATATTGATGCAAAAATCTTCAACAAAATACCAGCAGCTGAATTCAACAGCATATTAAAAGGATTATACACCATGACCAAGTGATTTATTCCTGGAATGCAAGGATGACTCAACACATGAAAATCAATCAATTTAATGCATCACGTTAACAAAGTATTTGATAATAAAACCAGATGAAGATATAAAAAAGAAAACCGGCCAGGCGCAATGGCTCGTGCCTGTAATCCCAGCACTTTGGGAGGCAGAGGTGGGAGAACTGTTTCAACCTGAAAGTTCGTAACCGGCCTGGGCAACATAGCAAGACCTCGTCTCTACAAAAAGAAAAATAAAAAGGAAAAGAAAATCATATCTTATATGAACATAAGCGTAAAAATCCTCAACAAAATACTAGCAAACTGAATCTGTCAGTATATAAAAAGATTATTCTCCATTACAAAATGGAATTTATCCCAGGGATGCAAAGTTGGCTTAACATCTGAAAAATCAATAATGCGATACACTATATCAATAGAATAAAAAACAAAGAGCAAAACAATCATTTCAACAGATGCAGAAAAAAGCATTTGACAAAATTCAACACCTCCTCATGATAAAATAAATAAATAAATTTAGAAGGAAACATCCTCATCCTGACAAGGAGTGTCTATGAAAAACTCCACAGCTAACATCATACTTAATAGTGAAAAACTGGCTGGGCGTGGTGGCTCACGCCTGTAATCCCAGCACTTTGGGAGGCCGAGGTAGGTGGATCATGAGGTCAAGAGAGCGAGACCGTCCTGGCTAGCACAGTGAAACCCCGTCTCTACTAAACAATGCAAAAAAAAAATAAAATTAGCCGGGTGTGGTGGCAGGCGCCTGTAGTCCCAGCTACTCAGGAGGCTGAGGCAGGAGAATCACTTGAACACAGGAGGCAGAGGTTGCAGTGAGCCGAGATCACACCACTGCACTCCAGCCTGGGTGACAGAGCGAGACTCCGTCTCAAAAAAAAAAAAAAAAAAAAAGTGAAAAACTGAATGCTTTTCTCTTAAGATCAAGAAAAAGGCAAAGACGTCCACTCCCAACACTTCTCTTCAACATTGTACTGGAAGTTCTAGCCAGGGCAAGTAAGCAATGAAATGAAATAAAACACATACAGATTGGAAAAGAAAAAGAAAAACTATATTTGCAGGTGACATGATTTCATACACAGAAAATCCTAAGGAATTTACTTAAAACTATTAGAACAAATAAAAGAGGCTGGGCATGGTGGCCCAAGACTGTAATCTCAGCACTTTGCAAGGCCGAGGCGGGTGGATCACTTGAAGTCAGGAGTTCGAGACCAGCCTGGCCAACGTGGTAAAACCCTGTCTCTACTGAAAATGCAAAAATTAGCTGGGCATGGTGGCACAAACCTGTAATACCAGCTACTCGGGAGGCTGAGGCAGGAGAATTCTTTGAACCCAGGAGGCGAAAGGTTGCAGTGAGCTAAGATCGCACCACTGCAATCTGGCCTGAGCAACAGAGCAAGACACTGTCTAAAAATAATAATAAAATAAAAAAAATAATAAAAAAAGAACAATATATTTAGCAATAAACTTAACAAAAGGAGTGCAAGATTTATACACTAAAAACAAAACATTTTTTTTTTTTTTTTTTTGAGACAGAGTCTCGCTCTGTCGCCCAGGCTGGAGTGCAGTGGCGCAATCTCGGCTCACTGCAAGCTCCGCCTCCTGGGTTCACGCCATTACTCCTGCCTCAGCCTCCTGAGTAGCTGGGACTACAGGCGCCCGCCACTGCGCCCAGTTAATTTTTTGTATTTTTAGTAGAAACGGGGTTTCACCGTGGTCTCGATCTCCTGACCTTGTGATCCGCCCGCCTCGGCCTCCCAAAGTGCTGGGATTACAGGCGTGAGCCACCGCGCCCGGCCAACAAAACATTGTTGAAAGAAGCACAGGAAAGACATTCTGTGTTCATGAATTGGAAGACTCATACTGTTAAAATGACAATAATCTCCAAACTAATCTAGAGATTCAATGCAATCTCTATCAAAATCCAAGGAACCTTTTATTTCCAGAAATTGACAAGCTGATCCTAAAATTAATATGGAAATTCAAATGACCCAGAATAGTCTCGAAAAACAAAGTTGGAGGACTCACATTTCCCCATTTCAAAACTTACTACAAAGCTACAGTAATCAAGACAGTGTGGTCCTAGCATAAGGATAGACATAGATCAATGGAATAGATTTAACTGTCCAGAAATAAACCTTGTAGTGTACAGTCAATTGATTTTCAACAAGACTGTTGTCTTACTCCATTCAGGCTGCTATTACAAAATGCCATAAACTGGGTAGCTTATAAACAACAAAAATTTATTTCTCACAGTTCTAAAGGCTAGGAAGTCCACAGTGAAGGTGCTGGTAGATTTGTCAGAACCCACTTTCTGGTTCACAAATGGCACTTTCTCACTATGTTCTCATGTGGAAGGGTCTAGCTACCTTTCTGGGGTCTCTTTTATAAGAGCACTAAACTCTCAAATGTCTTACCTCCGAATACTATCACTTTGTTAGGATTTTAACATATGGCTTGGGGAAGAAGGAGAAATGAATATTCAGACCATAGCAGGTATCAAGACAATTCAATGGGGAAAAAATAGTCTTTTCAACAAATTATGCTGGGACAACTAGATATTCACATGCAAAAGAAGGAAGCTGGACCCCTACTACATATCATAAAAAAAATGAAAATGGGCCAGGCACAGTGGGTGACTCATGCCTGTAATCCCAGTGCTTTGGGAGGCCAAGGTGGAAGGATCGCTTAGGCCCAGGAGTTCAAGACCAGCCTGCACAACATAGCTAGACCCCATCTCTACAAAAAATGATAATAAAAAGTAGCCAGGTGTGGTGGCACACACTTGTGGTCTTAGTCTTAGCTACTCGGGAGGGTGAGGTGGGAGGATTGCTTAAGCCCAGGAGTTAGAGGCTGCAGTGAGCTTTGATCACGCCACTACACTCTAGCCTGGGCAACAGAGTGAGATAACTCATCCCCCCACCTCCAAAATAAAAATTAATAAAAATGTCAATGAACGGGCTTGATGGTTCATGCCTATAATCCCAGAACTTTGGGAGGCCAAGGCAGGAGGATTGCCTGAGCTCAGGAGTTCAAGACCAGCCTAGGCAACATAGTGAGACTTGGTCTCTACAAAAAATTGTACGAATTAGCCAGATGTGGTGGTGCACACCTGTAGTTCCAGCTACTTGGGAGGGTGAGGTGAGAGGATCACTTGAGCCCAGGAGGTTGAGGCTGCTGTAAGCCATGACTGCACCACTGCACTCACTCTGGTAGAGTGAGACCCTGTCTCTTAAAAAAAAAAAAAAAAAAATTAAAATGAATCAAAGACCTTAATGTAAGAACTAAAATTTGAAAACTCTTAGAAGTAAACAAGAGTAAACCTTCATGACCATGTATTAAGCAATGAATTATTAGATGTGACACCAAAGGCACCAGCAAGAAAAGAAAAAACAGACAAATTGGACTTCATTAGAATTTTTGTTCCTTACAGGATACCAGCAATAAAGTGAGAAGGCATCCCACAGAGTTGGGGAGAAATATTTACAAATCATTTATCTAATAAGAGACTTATAAATGAAAATATATGAAAAACACTTACAACTCAAAAATAAAAAGCAAAATAACTCAATTTTTAAAACGGGCAAAAGATCTGAATAGACCTTTCTCCAAGGAAGATAGGCAAGTGGCCAATAAGCTTATGAAAAGATGCTCAATACCATTGGGACCTCAGGGAAATGCAAATCAAAACTACAGTGAGCCATCCTGGCTAACATGGTGAAACCCCGTCTCTACTAAAAAATACAAAAAACTAGCCGGGCGAGGTGGCGGGCGCCTGTAGTCCCAGCTACTGGGGAGGCTGAGGCAGGAGAATGGCGTAAACCCGGGAGGCGGAGCTTGCAGTGAGCTGAGATCCGGCCACTGCACTCCAGCCTGGGCGGCAGAGCGAGACTCCGTCTCAAAAAAAAAAAAAAAAAAAAAAAAAAAAAACTACAGTGAGATACCACTTTATACCCACTAGAATGGCTATAATAAAAAAAAAGAAATATAATAACAAGAGTTGGCAAGAATGTAGAGGCATTAGAACACTCATTCACAGCTGCTGGTAATGTAAAATGGTGCAACCATTTAGGAAACTAGTATGGCAGTTACCCAAATGTTAAAAATAGTTACCATATGACCCAGCAATTCCACCCCTCTCAAACTAGGTACCGACCCAAGAGAAATGAAAGTATATATCCACAGAAAACCTTGTACATGAATGCTCACAGCAGCACTAATCATAATAGTCAAAGAGTGGAAATACCCAAATATCCATCAATGGATAAATGAATAAATAAAATGTAGTATATCCATACAAGGGAATATTATTCTGCAATATAAAGGAATGAAGGCCTGGGCACAGTGGCTCACACCTGTAATCTTAGCACTCTGGGAGGCTGAGGCAGGTGGATCACCTGAGGCCAGGAGTTCGAGACCAGCCTGGCCAACGTGTTGAATCCCCATCTCTACTAAAAACACAAAAATTAGCCGGGCATGGTGGCATGCATCTGTAATCCCAGCTACTCAGAAGGCTGAGACAAGAGAATCTCTTGAACCCAGGAAGCAGAGGTTGCAGTGAGCTGAGATCGCACCACTGCACTCCAGCCTGGGTGACAGAGCAAGACTCTGTCTTATAAAATAAATAAATAAATATAAAGGAATGAAGTTCTGATACATGCTACAACATGGATTAACCTTGAAAACATGATGCTAAGTGAAGGAAGCCTGTCACAAAAAAACACATATCGTATGATTCTAATTTTATGAAATGTTCAGAACAGAGAAATCTATAGAGACGGAAAGTGGATTTAGTACTGGCCTAGGGCTGGAAGAATTAGGAAGGAAATGAAAAGTGACCACTAATGGGTATGGAGTTTCTTTCTGAGGCAGTGAAAATGTTCTAAAATTAGATAGTTGTGATAGTTGCACATACCTGTGAAATACTGACAGCCATTGAATTGAACATTTTAAAAATGTCAATTGTGGCCCAGCGCAGTGGCTCACACCTGTAATCCCAGCATTTTGGGAGGCTGAGGTGGGAGGATCACCTGAGGTTAAGAGTTTGAGACCAGCCGGGCGCGGTGGCTCACGCCTGTAATCCCAGCACTTTGGGAGGCCGAGGCGGGCGGATCACAAGGTCAGGAGATCGAGACCACGGTGAAACCCCGTCTCTACTAAAAATACAAAAAATTAGCCGGGCGCGGTTGTGGGCGCCTGTAGTCCCAGCTACTCGGGAGGCTGAGGCAGGAGAATGGCGTGAACCCGGGAGGCGGAGCTTCCAGTGAGCCGAGATCGCGCCACTGCACTCCAGCCTGGGCTGGGCGACAGAGCGAGACTCCGTCTCAAAAAAAAAAAAAAAAAAAAAAAAAGAGTTTGAGACCAGCCTGATCAACATGAAGAAACCCCATCTCTACTAAAAATACAAAATTAGCTGGGCGTGGTGGCGCATGCCTGTAATTCCAGCTACTTGGGAGGCTGAGGCAGAAGAATCGCTTAAACCTGGGAGGTGGAGGTTGCAGTGAGCCAAGATTGTGCCATTGCACTCCAGCCTGGGCAACAAGAGCGAAACTCTGTCTCAAAAAAAAAAAAAAGTCAATTGAAAGATACATGAATTATATGATAATAAAACTGTTTTATAAATAAATCTTTTTTTTTTTTTTTTTTTTTTTTGAGACAGAGTCTCGCTCTGTCGCCCAGGCTGGAGTGCAGTGGCGCAATCTTGGCTCACTGCAAGCTCCGCCTCCCGGGTTCACGCCATTCTCCTGCCTCAGCCTCCTGAGTAGCTGGGACTACAGGCGCCCGCCACCGCGACCGGCTAATTTTTTGTATTTTTAGTAGAGACGGGGTTTCACCGTGGTCTCGATCTCCTGACCTTGTGATCCGCCCGCCTCGGCCTCCCAAAGTGCTGGGATTACAGGCGTGAGCCACCGCGCCCGGCATAAATAAATCTTTGTGGTGGCTGGTATGGAAAAGAAACTGGAGGAGGTGAAACTGGAGGTCACAGAAGTGACTGGTGCATGGTCCAAGCAGGAGAAGATGAGGCCTGAATTGGAACAGGGTTTGTGGACTGGATCCAAGAGAGACTCAGGATAGAGGTAGGCCAACATTTGGTGTCAATTCATTTTTGGCTTGATTCCTGGTTCCACAGTGTCTTGATCCATTTTGTGTTGCTATCAAGAAATACCTGGCCAGGCACAGAGGCTCACGCCTATAATCCCAGCACTTTGGGAGGCCAGGCATTCAAGATCAACCTGACCAAAATGGTGAAACCCCATCTGTACTAAAAAAATTAGAACAAATTAGCTAGGCATGGTGGCATGAACTTGTAATCCCACCTAAACAGGAGGCTGAGTCAGGAGAATCGCTTGAACCCCAGAGGCAGAGGTTGCAGTGGGCTGAGATCTTACCACTGCACTCCAGCCTGGGCAACAGAGCAAGACTCTGTCTCAAAAAAAAAAAAAAAAAGAAAAAGAAAAAGAAGAAGAAAAAAAAACACCTGAGCCTGGGTAATTTATAAAGAAAAGAGATTTATTTGCCGGGTGTGGTGGCTCACACCTGTAATCCCAGCACTTTGGGAGGCCGAGGCAGGTGGATCGCAAGGTCAGGAGATTGAGACCATCCTGGCTAACACGGTCAAATCCCATCTCTGCTAAAAATACAAAAAATTAGCTGGGCATGGTGGCGGGCACCTGTAGTTCCAGCTACTCAGGAGGCTGAGGCAGGAGAATGGCGTGAACCCGGGAGGCAGAGTTTGCAGTGAGCTGAGATCTTGCCACTGCACTCCAGCCTGGGCGACAGAGCAAGACTCTGTCTCTAAAACAAAAAAGAAAAAAAGAAAAAGAAAAGAGGTTTATTTAGCTCATGGCTCTGCAGGCTGGGAAGTATGAGAAGCATGGTGTCAGCATCTGCTGGGTTTCTGGTGATGGCCTTGTGCTAGGTCAAAACATGGCAGAGAAGGTCAAAAGGGAAACAGACATGTGGGGAAAGAGAGAAACCTGAGGGGCATCCTGGCTTTATAACAAGCCACTCGTGTGGGAACTAATCCTGTTTTGCCAGAGTGAGAACTCACTGTCCCGAAAATGGCACCAAGCCATTCTTGAGCAATCCGCCCCCATGACTCAAACACCTCCCACGAGGCTCCACCTACCAACACCACCACGTTGGGAATCAAATTTCAATGTGCGTTTTGGTGGGGACAAACAAACCATAAAAACCACAGCACATAGTGGCTGTCCTGATACTACCAGAGTCTGTATCCATGCACTGCTCTCTGTCTCCACAACTATTGCACTAGTCCAAGCCATTGTCATCACTCATGTCAACTACTGCCCTTTTGGATGATCTGCCTGCATTGACTCATGTTCCCTGCCAATCTATTCTCTACACTGGAGCCACAGTGGTCTTTCCGTACTGTAAGTCTGATCATGTCCTTCCCGTGCTTTAAACTCTTTGATGATTTCCCTTTGCACCTAGAAGAAAGACCAAAATTCTTGACCCACTTAACCATCCCTGTATGTCCTGGCCCCTGTCTACCTCTCTTACCTCTCCCTTACTCTCTGTGCTCTAAGTACACTGCACTGCTTTCAAATGCTTCAGCTACCACAGGATCTTTGCACATGCTGTCCTCTCTATGGAATGCTTCCATCTCTGTTTCACCTGTTGACTCCAACTCTTCTTTCAGTCATCACCTCAATCATCACTTCTTCCTGGAAGCCTTCCCTGATGGCTCAAGTTCCCCTATGTTTTTTTTTTTTTTTTTTTTTGATACAGAGTCTCGCTGTGTCACCCAGGCTGGAGTACAGTGACACAATCTCAGCTCACTGCAGTCTCTGCTTCCTGGGTTCAAGTGATTCTCCTGCCTCAGCCTCCCAAGTAGCTGGGATTACAGGTGCCTGGCCTACACTTTTTTTTTTTTTTTTTTTTAATTAGCTAGGGCTGAGCTCAGTGGCTCACGACTGTAATCCCAGCACTTTGGGAGGCTGAGAAGAGTGGATCGTCTAAAGCCAGAAGTTCGAGATCAGCCTGGCCAACATGGTGAAACCCTGTCTCTACTAAAACTAAAAAAATTAGCGGGAGGCCGAGACGGGCGGATCACGAGGTCAGGAGATCGAGACCATCCTGACTAACACAGTGAAACCCTGTCTCTACTAAAAAATACAAAAAACTAGCCGGGCGAGGTGGTGGGTGCCTGTAGTCC
The DNA here is from genome assembly GCF_024542745.1 of Macaca thibetana thibetana. NCBI lineage: Eukaryota > Metazoa > Chordata > Mammalia > Primates > Cercopithecidae > Macaca > Macaca thibetana. The sequence goes on from NC_065598.1 coordinate 114,855,994, forward strand.
CAGCTACTCGGGAGGCTGAGGCAGGAGAATGGCGTAAACCCGGGAGGCAGAGCTTGCAGTGAGCTGAGATCCGGCCACTGCACTCCAGCCTGGGCGACAGAGCAAGACTCTGTCTCAAAAAAAAAAAAAAAAAATTAGCCAGACATGCTGGTGGGTGCCTGTAATCCCAGCTACTCAGGAGGCTGAGGCAGGAGAATCACTTGAATTCGGGAGGCGGAGGTTGCAGTGAGCCGAGATGACGCCACTGCACTTTAGCCTGGGAAACAGACTGAAATACTGTGTCAAAAAAAAATTAGCTGGGCGTGGTGGCATGTGCCTGTAGTCGTAGCTCCTCGGGAGGCTGAAGCAGGAGGATCGCTTGAGCCCAGGAGTTCAAGACTGCAGTGAGAGCCACGATTGTGCCACTGCACTCCAGCCTGAGTGGCAGAACAAGACCTTGTCTCAAAAAATAAATAAATAAATCAATAGGATATTAGTTGTATTAGGCCATTCTTGTGTTGCTATAAAGAAATACCTGAAACTGGGTAATTTATATATATGAAAAAAAGAGGTCTTACTGGCTCACAATTCTGCAGGCTGTACAGGAAGTGTGGCACTGGCATCTGTTAGGCTTTTGGGAAAGCTTCAGGGAGCTTTTTAACTCATGGAAGAAGGCAAAGTGGGAGCAGGTGTCTCACATAGCGGGAGCAGGAGTGAGGAAAGAGAAAGGGCAGGGGGAGGTGCCATACTTTACAACAACCAAATCTTGTGAGAACTCACTGTCGTGAGGACAGCACCAAGCCATGAAGGATCCACCCCATAACCCAAACACCCCACCAGGCCCCACCTCCAACACTGGGGATTACAGTTCAACATAAGATTTGGGTGGAGACAAATTTCCAAACTACATCATTAATTAAATAAATCAGGGCAGGGCATGGTGGCTCACGCCTGTAATCCCAGCACTTCGGGAGGCTGAGGCGGGCGGATCATGAGGTCTGGAGTTCGAGACCATCCTGGCCGAAATGGTGAAACCCTGTGTCTACTAAAAATACAAAACGTGAGCCGGACGTGGTGGCACGTGCCTGTAGTCCCAGCTACTCGGGAGGCTGAGGCAGGGAAATCGCTTGAAACTTGGAGGCAGAGGTTGTTGCAGTGAGCCGAGATCACGCCACTGCACTCCAGCCTGGTGACAGAGCGGGGACTCCATCTCAATAAATAAATAAATAAATAAATCATAGTGCATTCATACAATAGAATACTGTGTGGCCTTTAAAAATGATAATGTAAATTGTATTTATTGATGTGATTAGATGTTCATGAAAGAATCTTTAGTAAAAATAGGCAGTTACTAAAAAGTATGATGGGACAGGTACAGTGGCTCACACCAGTAATCCCAGCATTTTCGGAGGCCAAGGCGGGCAGATCATCTGAGGTCAAGAGTTCAAAACCAGCCTGGCCAACATGGTGAAACCCCGTCTCTACTAAAAATACAAAAATTAGCGAGGTATGATGGTGGGCACCTGTAATCCCAGTTACTCGGGTGGCTGAGGCAGGAGAATCGCTTGAACCCAGGAGGGGGAGGTTGCAGTGAGCCAAGATCGCACCATTACACTCCAGCCTGGCAGCAGAGTAAGACTCCATCTCAAAAACAAAACAAACAAACAAAAAATTTTTTTAAGTATGGTGGTAAGATATTAGGTCTTCTGTTTTAATAGTATGTAATATTGATATATAAATGCATTTAAAAACTGCAAGAATAAATACAAAGCTATTTACTAGGAGTTGTTTTGGAGGTCCTTAATATTTTACTCTACGTGATTCTATATAGTGTTAAAATTTTTGCCAGGCCATGGTGATACACACCTGAAATCCCAGCTGCTTGGGAAGCTAAGGTAGGAGGATTGCTTGAGCCCAGGAGTTCGAAACCAGTCTGGGCAACAATAGCAAGACCCACCCCCTCTTCATTAAAATATTTTTTAAAGTATTTTACAAAAATGTGCTCATGAGCTGGGCTCAGTGGCTCACGCCTGTAATCCCAGCACTTTGGGAGGCTGAGGCGGGCGGATCACTTGAGGCCAGGAGTTGAAGACGTGCCTGGCCAACATGGTGAGACTTTGTGTCTACTAAAAATACAAAAGAAGTTAGCCAAGCATGGTGGTACGTGCCTATAGTCCCAGCTACTCTGGAGGCTGAGGCAGGAGAATCACTTGAACCCGGGAAGCAGAGGTTGCAGTTACCTGAGATCACACCACTGCATGCCAGCCTGGGTGACAGCAAGATCCTGTCTCAGAAAAAAAAAAACAAAAAAAACTAATATGAAGCTCTTAACAGTAGTTGTTCTGGTGGATTAGAGGTTTATGGATGATCTTTATGCTCCCTCTTTGCCTGTCTGTATTTTCTATAATTAGCATATATTACTTTTGTAATAAGAGAATGTAATCAAGTATATTTCATTTTGAGAAAATATTACAGTGAGAAATAATGGCCAGGAGAGAAGGACTACTCATGCTGGCTAGCCAGCCCATTATCTCTTGGTAAAGCACATCCACGTGGGAGGCCACATTTTAATCAAGAAGTTGCTTAGTGACCATAGAACCAGAGCAAAGTGCCTAGCTGGATGGCTGTAATGTCGAAAGACAGCAAGCAATGATAGTGTGATGTATCATCTCTACTGCAGTGCTAAACTGCCTGCCCTGATTGCAGACTTTAAAACACCCCCACACACCTAGAGCTCCAAGAACCCACCTTAAGATTGTTTGATCGCATTGCTCTGGACCTTCCTCTCTTGTGTATGATTTATATTCGCCTGACTGTGTCTCTGACTGACAATAAACTCTCAGCTTCATAGCCCAGCTTTGCATCCATTTGTGGTCTGGTGCCTGACTCTCTGTTTTAGCATTTGCCCTTGGTCTCCTTGAGGCTTAATTTGCAGCTTCTCTCTAATGAATTTCAGTCTGGACTTGCTCCTTGACTCATCCTGCTAAGCTCCTCTAGTTGCAGGAGCCCGGGTAGGGGCCCTGCCTCTCCTTATTCCACTGCTGGGCAGGGGTAGGACGTGGGGATTCAGACTTAGACACCTGACAAAGCTAACTTCAGACAATTCAGTAAGCTGAGTGAGGCTCTTGGACTCAATTGCACTGGTAGGCCGTGGCAACGCTTTACTTTTTCTCTTGAATTCCTGTTTCTCTGTGTCTGATGTTAACCATCCTCCTTCAGACAGACATATTTTTTCTTTAGCTTATAACTTTCAGATAACTTGCAATCAATTCTTTCTTTCTTTATTTATTTATTTTGAGACAGTCTTGCTCTGTTGTCCAGGCTAGAGTGCACTAGCGTGATCTTGGCTCACTACAACCTCTGCCTCCCGGGTTCAAGCAATTCTCCTGCCTCAGCCTCCCAAGTAAGCTGAGACTACAGGCACATGCCACCACGCCCAGCTAATTTTTGTATTTTTAGTAGAGACAAGGTTTCGCCATATTGGCCAGGCTGGTCTCGAACTCCTGACCTTGAGATTCACCCACCTCGGCCTCCCAAAGTGCTGGGATTACAGGCGTGAGCCACCGTGCCTGGCCTTACAATCAATTTCTTATTCTTGGTTGGGCACAGTGGCCCACATCTGTAATCCCAGCACTTTGGGAAGCCAAGGAGAGCAGATCACCTGAGGTCAGGAGTTCGAGACCAGCCTGGTTAACACAGCAAAAATCCGTCTCTACTAAAAATACAAGAATTAGCTGGGCGTGGTGGCACTCACCTGTAATCCCAGCTACGTGGGAGGCTGAGACACAAGAATCGCTTGAACCGCGAGGCGGAGATTGCAGTTAGCCAAGAAGAAGGTGCAGTTTTGATGGGGAAGAGGGAGAAACCAGTGGCTGAAGAGGGGCATAGTGGGGTTGAGGTGGGGGAGTGTTGGTTTTGTTTTTCAACAGCCTGGAGCAGGCTTTGAGGCAAGCTAGTTTGGAAGCAGCCTAGGTTGGTGGAAAGGGCTTGAGTTTTTCCTCAGCTTGACCGTGACAAGCTTTTCCTCAGCTTGATCTCATCTCTGCCAGGTGGCAGGGCAGTGAGAGCCCTGGCTCAGGAGCCAGACTGCCTCCGCTCTTAGCCCAGTTCCACACTCCACAGTGTGACTTTAGCCCAGTTATTTGTGCCTCAGTCTTCTTTTCTTTCAAATGAGCATAATAAGGGTACCTACTCCATAGGATTGTCGACCTAAAAATAAGCAGCTTGGGCAAAATTAACGTAAGTAGAGAATTTATGTGGGCCAAGCTTAAAGATTGCAACCTGAGAGCAGAAAGTCAAGTTGCCCTGAATGTACACTTCAACTAGTAGCAGTTACAGGTGGCGTTTTGAAAGCAAAAGTGGGGGACAGGGAGTGGACTGACGCGAAGTTGTTTGTCAGGAATTCTCATTGGTTTACAGAAATAACATTGTTAAGCTATAGGCTGTGGGCTGTAGTGTCTGGTATGGCATTATTGGGTTAACTTATAGCTATTTGTGCAATAGCAAGCAATTTCAAGAGATGAATGCACAGTTCAAAGTGGGGAGTAGGGCCTGATTTCAGTCTCATTTTAATGTCTCTCCTGGCCTGACTTGCATTCCTCAGATAAAAGTTCTTTTCTCAGGATCATTGTAAGAAGGGAGATAGCTCCCAGCCTGGGCAACATGGTGAAACGCTGTCCCTACAAAAAATACTAGGCCGGGCGCAGTGGCTCATGCTTGTAATCACAGCACTTTGGGAGGCTGAGGTGGGCGGATCACGAGGTCAGGAGATCAAGACCATCCTGGTGAACATGGTGAAACCCCGTCTCTACTAAAAATACAAAAAATTAGCCAGGCGTGGTGGCGGGCGCCTGTAGTCCCAGCTACTCAGGAGGCTGAGGCAGGAGAATGGCGTGAACCCAGGAGGCAGAGCCTGAAGTGAGCTGAGATAGCGCCACTGCACTCCAGCCTGGGTGACAGAGCAAGATTCCGTCTCAAAAACAAACAAACAAACAAACAACTAAAAAATGAGCCAGACATAGCGGCAAGTATCTGTGGTCCCAGCTACTCGGGAGGCTGAGGTGGGAGGATTACTTGAGCCCAGGAGGCAGAGATTGCAGTGATCTGAGATCGCACCCCTGCACACCAGCCTGGCGACAGAGGGAGACCCTGTCTCAAAAAAAAAAAAAAAAAAAAAAAAAAGAGAGACAGCTCATGCAAAGTACTTAGAACTGCGACTGCCTGGCAGGGCACATAGTAAGTACCTGCTAGGTGTGAGCCGCTATTGTTGTTGCTAGCTATGAGGCCTTGGGCATGTCATTTAACCTCTCACTTTGTCATTCAACCTCTCATTTAACTTCTCATCATTCATCACTTGATTAAGGATTCAAAGGGCCTTTGCCCATACTAGGTATTCAGCAACATTCAGTTCCCTTGGTTCTTTATATGGTAATAATAGTATTTTACATATGAACACTTACTACACTCCAGGCATCTCATCTATTACCTTCAATATCCTAGTTAATTATCAAGACAACCATATGAGGAAGTGACTTTGGGAAGCAGGTATCCCTAGTTTACAGATGAGGAAACCAGGGTCAAACAGATTGCAACCGGCCCAAGGGCATATACGAAATGGCTGCGCTGAGATTTTATAATCCTATTTCTTTTTCAAATACTGACACTGGAGCGGGCAAGGACCAGTTGTTACAAAATCCAGTGGCTAATCCTTTATTGCTACATGGTTTAAAACTGATTTTTGCTGCTAACTGATGATGACTTTGTAGTCTTCCTCCGAGTGGGAACACTTTGCTGCCCCCTTGTGACTCACCAAGTTTCTGCCTCCAGGTTCCACGTTATTTGAAAAATAAATAAATAAATAAAAGGCGGGGTGCTGAGACTCACGCCTGTAATCCCAGCACTTTGGGAAGCAGAGGCGGGCAGATCATGAGGTCAGGAGTTCAAGACCAGCCTGGCCAACATAGTGAAACCCTGTCTCTAATAAAAATACAAAAATTAGCTGGGCGTGGTGACACGCACCTGTAGTCCCAGCTACTTGAAAGGCTGAGGCAGGAGAATCGCTTGAACCGGGAGGTGGAGGTTGCAGTGAGCTGAGATTGCACCACTGCACTCCAGCCCTGGTGACAGAGCGAGACTATCTCAAAAAAAAATTTTTTTTTTAATTAACTATCTTTTCTGGTACAATAATTTCCCTCCAGAAAAGGTGTTGAGGCGTTGCCTGGGGGAGGCAAGGGAAACAGATGATTGGAGTTGAATTTGGTTGTTGTTGTTGTTGTTGTTAATATAGAGGAGGAAATACAGGTGTCTCTCTCTCTCTCTCTCTCTTTTTTTTTTTTTTTTTTGGAGACAGAGTTTTGCTCTTGTTGCACAGGCTGGAGTGCAATGGCACGATCTTGGCTCACTGCAACCTCCGCCTCCCAGGTTCAAGCAATTCTCCTGCCTCAGCCTCCTGAGTAGCTGGGATCACAGGCTCCCACCACCATACCCAGCTAATTTTGTATTTTCAGTAGAGAGGGGCTTTCTCCATGTTGGTCAGGCTGGTCTCAAACTCCCGACCTCAGGTGATCCACCCACCTTGGCCTCCGAAAGTGCTGGGATTACAGGCATGAGCCACTGTGCCCGGCCTAAATATAGGTGTCTCTTACAGCGACTAGGGGCTTCACAAAGGTGGCAACAGTGGGCTCTGGTCTTGAGGGATGACTAAAAGTTTTCCAGGCAGGCTAGGAGGGGGAAGGGCATTCTGAGCAGAGGGAACAGCATGGGCAAAAGCACCGAGATGTTATGGAGCATCATGGAATTTTAAGCGAGGAGAGCAACATGCTTAGATTCATTCATTCTCTGATTCAACACGTATGTGTCACATACTGTGCTGGGTGGTGACGATGACAGTAGTGAAAAACACCAAGTCCCTAAAATCATGGAGCTTACTTTCTAGTTGGGGAGGTAGATGTGAAGCAAATGCAAGTACGAGATGCCTCTGGATAAAAACAAAGCAGGGGATGGGAACAGAGAGGGACCAGAGGGTGTTCTTTTCAACGGGGTGGTCAGGAAGGTCTTCCCTGAGCAGGTGACATTGGAGCAGGACTGAATGAAGTGGGGGAGCCTGCTTCATGAGTGAATGAGGAAAGATCACACAAGGCAGAGGGAACTACAGGTGCAGAGGCCCTGAGGTGGGAGAGTGTTTGTTGCGATCAAGGAGCCAGAGGTGGGGTGGTGGAGGACCGGAGCATCCTCAGTGCAGGTCGGGGTGGGGATGAAGTTGGTAGGCATGGAGGAGGTGAGGTAGCAGAAGACTCAGTCATGTTTTCATGGAGGACCTCGTGGGCCATGGCAAGGAGTGGGGATCTCATTCTAGGAAGGGCAGAAAGCATTTGCTGAGATCGTGTTGAAATGTGAGAGGAAAGAGAGGAATGTAGATGGCTGGCAGATTTTCACCCAAGCAACTAGGAAGACTTCACTATGGATGGGCTAAGTTTGAGAAGCTTATTAGAGCTCCAAGGGGAGCTGTCAGTAGGCTGCTGGACAGCAGCTGGATCTGTGTGTCTGGAACTCAGAGGAGGGATCGGAACAGCAGGCGTCTGTGCAGAGGGGTCATTGAAAGACCTGGATGAGATGAGATTCTCAAGGGAGCGAGTACATAGAGATAAGTGGACGAGGTCCGAGACCCGTGGCTCTCCAATCTCCAGACTCTAGAGGATGGAGCCAGCAGGACCAGCAGAAGGAAGGCACTGAGGAATGACTGACTGGCTAGGGAGCTCAAAGGAAAACCGGGAGAGCTGGGTATCCCAGAAGCCAAGGGAAGCAGGAGTTGCAAGGAGGATGGGGTGATCGATGATGTCCAATGCTGCTGAGAGGGTCCAGTAAGGTGAGGACTCAGACCCAACTGCTGGATTTGACAGCAGAAAGGGAGGGCATGGATGACCTCAGTACACTCTAGCTTCATGGGCATGTGACCTGTGTAGTGGGACACGGCCCCACTCTCAGCAGGGTCTTGCAACTGGTCTAATGCCCTTCTGAGACTCTGTTGATTTTTTTTTTTTTTTTGAGATGGAGTCTCACTCTGTCGCCCAGGCTGGAGTGCAGTGGTGCCATCTCAGCTCACTGCAACCTCCGCCTCCCGAGTTCAAGCGATTCTCCTGCCTCAGCCTCCCAAGTAGCTGGGATTATAGGCATGTGCCACCAGATCCGGGTAATTTTTGTATTTTTAGTAAAGACAGGGTTTCACTATCTTGGCCAGTCTGATCTTGAACTCTTGACCTTGTGATCCACCTGCCTCGGCCTGCCAAAGTGCTGGGATTACAGGCGTGAGCCACCGCACCTGGCTCTGTTGAAATTATTTTTTTTTTTTTTGAGACGGAGTCTCGCTCTTTCACCCAGGCTGGAGTGCAGTGGCGCTATCTCGGCTCACTGCGAGCTCCATCTCCTGGGTTCACGCCATTCTCCTGCCTCAGCCTCCCAAGTAGCTGGGACTACAGGCGCCAACCACTGCGCCCAGCTAATTTCTTGTATTTTTAGTAGAGACGGGGTTTCACCATGTTAGCCAGGCTGGACTCGATCTCTTGACTTCGTGATCCACCCGCCTTGTCCTCCCAAAGTGCTGGGATTACAGGCGTGAGCCACCATACCCGGCCTGAAATTCTTAATACCTTTCTGCCGTGAGCTGAATATGGAACCTCTCTCAAAACTTATATCCATCCAGAATGTGACCTTACTTGGAAAAGGGGTCTTTGCAGATGTAATTAAGGTAAAAATCTTATGACGAGATTGTATGGGATTAGGGTGAGCCCTAAATCCAATGACAAGTGTCCTAATAAGTGAAGAGAAGGGGAAAAGACACAGAGAGGTGACATAAAGACATAGGCGCCGGGCGCGGTGGCTCACGCCTGTAATCCCAGCACTTTGGGAGGCCGAGGCGGGCGGATCACAAGGTCAGGAGATCGAGACCACGGTGAAACCCCGTCTCTACTAAAAATACAAAAAATTAGCCGGGCGCGGTTGTGGGCGCCTGTAGTCCCAGCTACTCGGGAGGCTGAGGCAGGAGAATGGCGTGAACCCAGGAGGCGGAGCTTGCAGTGAGCCGAGATCGCGCCACTGCACTCCAGCCTGGGCGACAGAGCAAGACTCCGTCTCAAAAAAAAAAAAAAAAAAAAAAAAAAAAAAAAAAGACATAGGCAGAGGCCAGGTGCGGTGGCTCACACCTGTAATCCCAGCACTTTGGGAGGCCGAGACGGGCGGATCATCTGAGGTCAGGAGATTGAGACCATCCTGGCTAACACGGTGAAACTCCGTCTCTACTAAAAATACAAAAACTTAGCCAGGCATGGTGGCAGGTGCCTGGAGTCCCAGCTACTCGGGAGGCTGAGGCAGGAGAATGGAGTGAACCCGGGAGGCAGAGCTTGCAGTGAGCCAAGATCGCGCCACTGCACTATAGCCTGGGCGACAGAGCCAGACTCTGTCTCAAAAACAAACAACAACAACAACAACAAAAATTAGCTGGGCATGGTGGCACACACCTGTAATCACAGCTGCTGGGCTGAGACAGGAGAATCACTTGAACTCTGGAGGTGAAGGTTGCAGTGAACTGAGAGTGCACCACTGCACTCCAGCCTGAGGGACAGACTGAGACTTTGTCTCAAATCAAAAAAAAAAAAAAAAAAAAAGAGGCAGAGATTGGAGTGATGCATCTACAAGCCACGGAGCACGAAGGATTGCCTGCAGCCATCAGAAGCTTGAAAGGAGGCACGGTGGCTCATGCCTGTAATCCCAGCACTTTGGGAGGCCAAAGCGGGTGGATCACTTGAGGTCATGAGTTCGAGGCCAGCCTGGCCAATATGGTGAAACCCTGTCTTTACTAAAAATACAAAAATTAGCCAGGCATAATGGCATATGCGTGTAATCCCAGCTACTCAGGACGCTGTGGCAGGAGAATCGTTAGAACCTGGGAGGCGGAGGTTGCAGTGAGCAGAGACCGTGCCATTGCACTCCAGCCTGGGTGAGAGAGACAGATTCTGTCTCAAAAAAAAAAAAAAGCTGGGTGCAGTGGCTCACTCCTATAATCCCAGCACTTTGGGAGGCCGAGGCGGGCGGATCATGAGGTCAGGAGATCGAGACCATCCTGGCTAACATGGTGAAACTCCGTCTCTACTAAAAATACAAAAAAAATTAGCCAGGCGTGGTGGCGCCTGTAGTCCCAGCTACTCGGGAGGCTGAGGCAGAATGGCGTGAATCTGGGAGGCGGAGCTTGCAGTGAGCCGAGATCGCGCCACTGCACTCCAGCCTGGGTGACAGAGTGAGACTCCGTTTCAAAAAAAAAGAGTGTTCACATCCAAGATCTCATTTGATCCTCACAAAAGGCCTATGAGGTAATAAAGTAATTCCTTTCATGTCCATTTTTCAGATGACAAAATGGAGGTTCGGAGAGATTAAGTAATCACTCAAGGTCACACAGCCAGTGACCCACAGACTTAGAACTCCAGTCACAATAAGGTCTTTCCCCCTCTTCATGGCTGCTCATTTTAGCCAGCTTTTTTTTTTTTTTAGATGGGAGTCTCACTCTGTAGCCCAGGCAGGAGTGCAGTGGCATAACCTCAGTTCACCGCAACCTCTGCCTCCTGGGTTCAAGAGATTCTCGTGCCTCAGCCTCCTTAGTAGCTGGGATTACAGGCACACACCGTCACACCCAGCTAATTTTTGTATTTTTAGTAGAGACGGGATTTTGCTATGTTGGCCAGGCTGGAACTTTTGGCTTCAAGTGATCTGCCCACCTCGGCCTCCAAAAGTGCTGGGATTACAGGCGTGAGCCACCTCACTCAGCCTTTAGCCAGCTTTTGACATACAACAAGTGGGGGTAGCAAATTCTTGGGCATGTCCGCTTACGAATGTGGAACCCTGTGTTTCTATGGGGGGTGGTGGTGGGGAGGTGGCTGCTCCTCTAGCAACAGTGATCCAGGCCAGCCCTTGGCAGGACTCCCTCCCCAGAGTCGGCTGCAGAGCCAGCCAGCTGGCAACCGGCCAGTCTCATAGAGCGAACCCACTTGGAGCTGAGAGCCCCACAGAGGACACAGCAGGGGCATGAGGTCCAACAAGCTCAGGCTGTGTGTGCTTCTGCCCCAGAGAAGACAACGGCGCTGGGACAGACAGCAGCCACAGCTTCCCAAGAAGCACTGGAATCCTAGGAGCGGCTGCCGGGCAGGGGCAGACAAGGCAGACAGATGGAAGAGTGCCCAGGCTGCATCGGGGTGGCAGTTTGAGGTGTTGCTGAAGGAGGGAAGTGACAAGCTGGGCTGAGTGACAGGCATGGATGAGACGGCAGACCAGGCTCTGGAGAAAACAGCACATGAACCCATCTTTAGTGACAGTTAACTGAGCAGAGAAATATCACTTTCAGGCCTGGAAATGGCCAGGGAGGCATAATAGTGACTCCTGCAGGGGGCTTCTCCTCAACCAGGAGCTGGGCGTCCAGGGCAAGGTGGCCAGACTTGTGCCATCTCAACTACTTGGGAACAAATAGACTTGGCACTCAGTGTTTAGCCATCAAAGTCAAGACCAGGAGCCCCAAAGTCCCATCCCCCCAAGGAGCTGAGGAGCCCAGATGCTAGAAAGGGGGCCACAGGATGGGCAGGGCCAGCAGCTGCCCGTCAGGACATCTGCAACAGCCCACTGGGCAGCAACCAAGAGGAGTGTGGAGGCTACGCAGCCCCATTTGCTGGAGGGGAGGGCTGCAGACTGCTCATCTGGGAGAGGGACAGATGAACCCAGAGCCAGCCAAGGAGGTCACAGCCCAGTCGGATCACAAAACAAAACAAAGCAAACCCAGCTCTCATTAACTGAAGCTTGGCACATGCTGGACATTGTGTGATGTGTTGCCTTTGGAAGAGCTGCCTTAATTCGTAGGATAGCTAAAGTGTAATTATTATGTAATTACACCTTATTATGTAATTATTAGACAGAACCCACTTGGAGCTGAGAGCCCTGCAGAGGGCACAGCAGGGGCGTGAGGTCCAGCAAATTCAGGCTATGTGTGCTTCGGGCCTAGAGAAGACGACAGCGCTGGGAGAGACAGCAGCCACAGCTTCTCTAGAAGCACTGTAATCCTAGGAGCGGTTGCTGGGCAGGGGCAGATGAGGGGGCAGGTGTCATTATCATGACCTCCACTTTATAGATGGGGAAGCTCAGGTACAAAGAAGTAAAGTGCCTTATATAAGTCATGTAGTTAAGTCTTCAGGCTGAGATTCAAACCAGGTCTGTCTAACTTTAAAGCCTGTTTTGTTCACTCTCCCTGGCAGGGCTATTATAACCATTACATGAAATAAAATATGATATTAATAATAGTGAAGGCAGCCGGGTGCATTGGCTCACGCCTTAATCCCAGCACTTTGGTAGGCCTAGATGGGTCACGAAGTCAGGAGATCGAGATCATCCTGGCCAACATGGTGAAACCCCATCTCCACTAAAATACAAAAAAAAAAAAAGTTAGCTGGGCATGGTGGCACAGGCCTGTAGTCCCAGCCACTCAGGAGGCTGAGTGAGGCAAGGGAATCGCTTGAACCTGGGAGGCGGAGGTTGCAGTGAGCCAGTATCGCACCATTGCACTCCAGCCTGGCGACAGAGCAAGACTCTGTCTCAAATAAATAAATAAATAAATAAATAATAGTGAAGGCCAGGTGCAGTGCTTCACAAGTATAATCTCAGCACTTTGGGAGGCTGAGGCAGGTGGATCATTTGAGGTCAGGAGCTCGAGACCAACCTGGCCAACATGGTGAAACCCCATCTCTACTAAAAATACATAACTTAAGTGGGCTTGGTGGCACACGCCTGTAGTCCCAGCTACTCGGGAGGCTAAGGTAGGAGAATCGCTTGAACCGGGGAGGCGGAGGTTGCAGTGAGCCGATATCATGCCACTGCCCTCCAGCCTGGGCAACAGAGTGAGAACCTGTCTCCAAAGAAATAAAATACAATAAAATAAAATATTATATTATATTAATAATAGTGAAGGCACGGCGTGGTGGCTCATGCCTGTAATCCCAGCATTTTGGGAGGCCAAGGCAGGCTGATTGCTGGAGCTCAGGAGTTCGAGGCCTGCCCGGGCAACATGGTAAAACACTGTCTCTATAAAAAAAAAAAAATGCAAAAATTAGCCGAGCATAGTGGTGTGCACCTGTAGTCCCAGCTACTCAGGAGGCTAAGGTAGGTGAGTTGCTTCAGCATTGGAGGCAGAGGTTGCCGTGAGCTGAGATCTCGCCACTGCCCTCCAGCCTGGGTGACAGACCAAGACCCTGTATCAAAATAATAATAATAATGCAGCTGGGCGCGGTGGCTCCTGCCTGTAATCCCAGCACTTTGGGAGGCCCAGGTGGATGGATCACAAGGTCAGGAGACCGAGACCATACTGGCTAACACGGTGAAATCCCATCTCTACTAAAAGTACAAAAATTTAGCTGGGTGTGGTGGCGGGCGCCTGTAGTCCCAGCTACTAGGGAGGCTGAGGCAGGAGAATGGCGTGAACCTGGGAGGCGGAGCTTGCAGTGAGCTGAGATCACGCCACTGCACTCCAGCCCGGGCGACAGAACGAGACTCCATCTCAATAAATAAATAAATAAATAAATAAATAAATAAATAAATAAAAATAGTGAAAATAACGGCCTTCTTGTACTGAGTGCCTACTGTGTGCCAGGCGTTGTTCTAAGAGCTTTTACAGGCAATAACACACATTTAATTGTTACTACAACCCCGTGAAGTAGATATTATGAATATGATCGATTCCTCACCTTCTACAAATGAGGAATCTCATTCGTGTAGAATAAGGCAAGCAAGCACAATTTTTGCAAATTTTCTAAGGTCATCCAGCTAGGAAAGCTGAAAAATGAACCCAAGCAGGTGGCTCCAGGGCCTATGTCCTTAAGCACTAGTCCCCATCCTGCAGATGCACAGGCCCTGTCAGGATTCTCTCTCCATTAACAGGAACTGAGGAACAGCACGTCTGGGACACAAGGCTCCCCAGACAGTCAGTGCAGGACAAGGGGGCTGAGCTTCTAAACTAGCTCTGCTCACAGAAGCCTGTTCCCGACTGGAGGAGCAACTCTCTTTGCACTAAGCTAAAGGGCCAGGACAGGAACCCAGTGCAGCCAGCAGCATGCAGCAAGATATGGGGCACAAGGGCAAGGCCTAGGGCTGAGCCAGGCTGGTGGGAGAGAGAGAATCAGGACACGACTCCTCCCCTCCATCAGCTTTGCTAAAGGCCTTTCAATGGACTCCATCAAAGGGTACTACCCAGGGCAGTGGTTTGACCAGATTGAAGGAAGAAAGTGACAAGAGTGGAAGAGGGCAGTCTAGGCTCTGGATAAAATAGCTCATGTATCTGTCCCTCGTGACAGTGAATGGAATTGTCATTTCCTGGCCTCCAGCTGAGAGAGTTGGAGAGAAGGTAGGGGGCCTTCTCTTGGGCAGCCTTGGCCCCACTGATGAGAACTAGAGGCAAAGGACCAGCCAGAGGCCAGATGTGTCATCCTCTGCCACAGACTAGGCCTGAGGCCTGAGGGGTGGGTGGGTTGGGGAATGGTGCAGAAAGGCTCCTTACATATTCAATATATGTTAACTGATCAGTGATATTCTATCCCCCAACCCTAGCCAGGTGAGAAGGAGGTGGCTCCTGCTAGTCTCTAGAAGGCAGGATTTCCGGGACAAGGCCAAGTGGCCTGAGGCAGCCCGGGTTGGATATCAGCCCTCAGGGATGCTATTCCTGCAGCTGCAGAATCTAAACCTTCGTATTGTGGAGGTCTGGCTGAGAAGCTGGAGGGCTCTGGTTCTCCCACCAGAAAGCCAGCTCCACAAGGAAGAGGGCTCTCTCTGTCTAGTGCATTGCTATATCCCCAGCTCTTAGAACAGGGCCTGGAACAGGTGGGGTTGGGGAGAGCATTCCTGGAGGCTTCGGCAGGCCCCAGCCCTAAGAATGGCTTTTAGCACTTACCGAGTCCTTCCAACTTCTCCTGTTCATTTTCCAGAAATTGTTACAACATGTAATTTTATTTATTTATTTAGGAGATGGAGTCTCGCTCCGTCGCCCAGGCTGGAGTGCAGTGGCATGATCTTGGCTCACTGCAACCTCTGCCTCCTGGGCCAAGCAATTCTCCTGCCTCAGCCTCCCGAGTAGCTGGGATTACAGGCTTATGCCACCAAACCCAGCTAACTGTTGTATTTTTAGTAGAGATGGGGTTTCACCATGTTGGCCAGACTGGTCTTGAGCTCCAGACCACAAGTGATCCGCCCGCCTTGGCCTCCCAAAGTGCTGGTATTACACGAGTGAGCCACTGCACCCGGCCACAACATATAATTTTTAATGGATTCATTTTTATTTCTTTTAAATTCCACAAAAATAATACAGGAATTCATTGTAATGAAAACATTACAGATATGACTAGTCTCCTTTGGCACCGCCCCCCAACCTTACCCCATTCCCAGGTCCACTGGGAATAACCCTGGTTGTGACCACTGTTACGGCTTTGGTATGATCCTTCTATTATTATTATTTTTACTATTTTTTTTTTTTTTTGAGACGGGGAGTCTCACTCTGTCGCCAGGCTGGAGTGCAGTGGTGTGATCTCGGCTCACTGCAACCTCTGCCTCCCGTGTTCAAGCGATTCTCCTGCCTCAGACTCCCAAGTAGCTGGGACTACAGGCGCGCGGCACCATGCCCAGCTAATTTTTGTATTTTTGGTAGAGATGGGGTTTTACCATGTTGGCCAGAATTATTTCCGTCTCTCGACCTCGTGATCCGCCCACCTCGGCCTCCCAAAATGCTGGGATTACAGGCATGAGTCGCCGTGCCCGGCCGGTATGATCCTTCTAAACCCTAGTTCTTGCATTTACATCCCTAGTACATGCACTTTACAAGATATGCATATGTATATACAGATACAGAGTGGTGCTTTGTGGGTGTTCTTTAAAATAAATTATTATTATTATTTTATTTTATTTTTTAGATAGATTCTCGCTCTGTCACCAGGCTGGAGTACAGTGGAGGGATCTCAGCTCACTGCAATCTCCGCCTCCCGAGTTCAAGCGATTCTCCTGCCTCAGCCTCCAGAGTAGCTGGGATTACAGGCATGTGCCACCAGACCCGGCTAATTTTTGCATTTTTGGTAGAGACGGGGTTTCATCGTGTTGGCCAGGCTGGACTCGAACTCCTGACCTCAGGTGATCTGCTCACCTTGGCCTCCCAAAGTGCTGGGATTGCAGATGTGAGCGTCTGGCCTAACATAAATTAGATCACAGTATTCCGTTGTTCTGCAATTTGCAGTTGTCACTTACCAGTCTGTCTTGGAGATTAACAAACCTTTATGTATTTAGTTGGTTATTATTTTTTTCTGAGACAGAATTTCGTTCTTGTTGTCCAGGCTGGAGTGCAATGGCGCCATCTTGGCTCACTGTAACCTACGCCCCCCGGGTTCAAGCGATTCTTCTGTCTTGGCCTCCCGAGTAGCTGGGATTACAGGCCCGTGCCACCACCCCCAGCTAATTTTTGTAGTTTTAGTATAGACGGTGTTTCATCATATTGGTCGGGCTGGTCTCGAACTCCTGACCTCAGGTGATCCGCCTGCCTCAACCTCCCAAAGGGCTGGGATTGCAGACATGAGCCACCACACTCGGCCAACAAGCATTTATTGAGCACCCATCCTATGTCAGACACTGTTCTAAGAGCTGGAGAGACCTCAGCGAACAACACAGACAAAAATCCCTTTCCTCATGCAGCTTATGTTTGGTAACAAACAAAATGAGCAAAACATATAGTTTGTTAGGTGGTGATGAGTCTCAATGAGAAAAATAAAGCAGGAAAGGGAAAATGGGAAACAGGATGGAAGGGGAGTTGCAACTTTAAACAGGGCAGTCAGGGAAGGCCTCACCAAGAAGACCTGAACTGAGTAAGGAAGTGAGCCAATCAGATGTCTAGGGAAAGAGCGTTCTCAGCCAGGAGCTTGCCTGGTGTGCTGGAGGCATAGCAAGGAGGTTAGCCAATGCCTGGAGCAGAGTGCATGATGAGAGTAACTGGTGATGAGGACTTGGGCTTTTGCTTTGAGGAAGATGGAGCCATTGGGCAATTTTTAGCAGATAAGTGATAAGATTTGATTTATTGATTGATTGATTGATTTTTTTTGAGACAGAGTCTCGCTTTGTTACCAGGCTGGAGTGCAGTCGGGTCACTGCAACCTCCCAGGTTCAAGCGATTCCCCGGCCTCAGCCTCCTGAGTAGCGGAGACTACAGGAGCGTGCCACCATGCCCAGCTAATTTTTTGTATTTTAGTAGAGACGGGGTTTCACCATGTTGGCCAGGATGGTCTCGATCTCCTGACCTCGTGATCTGCCCACCTCAGGCTCCCAAAGTGCTGGGATTACCGGCATGAGCCACTGTGCCTGGCCCTGATTTATGCTTTAACAGGACCGCCTGTGAAATCAGTCTATTTGGGAGGCTATGGAGTTACTCAGGTGCAAGATAATGGTGGCTTGGATCAGCATGAGAGGAGTAAAGAAGAGCAGAAGTGGTTGGGCTCTAGGTACATATTGAAGACAGAGCTGACAGGATTTGCTGATGAACTGGATGTGGAGCATGAGATGACCCTAAGGTTTTGGTCTGAGTGACTAAAAGTATGGAGTCACCATTTCTGAAATGACGAAGATTGTGGGAGGAGCAGGTTTTGACATCAGGGATTTGGTGTTCCTGTTAAATCAAGGAGGTCATTGGTTGTACGAGTCTGGAGTTCAGGATAGAGGTCCCAACTGGAGATATGAATGTGAGAGTTGTCCAGTATTCAGAGGCAATAACCACATCCAGTATATATTTACAACCACAGGTCTGGCTGGGCTCGGCAGCTCACTCCTGTAATACCAGCACTTTGGGGGGCCAAGGCGGACGGATCACTTGAGGTCAGGAGTTCGAGACCAGCCTGGCCAACATGGTGAAACCCCATCTCTACTAAAATACAAAAATTAGCCAGGCATGGTGGTACATGCCTGTGATCCCAGCTACTTGGGAGGCTGAGGCAGGAGAATCGCTTGAACCTGGGAGGCAGAGGTTGCAGTGAGCCAAGACCGTACCACTGCACTCCAGCTTGAGTGACAGAGTAAGACTCCATCTCAAAAGAAAAAAAAAAAAAAGCCACAGGTCTGGATGAGACTGCTAGGAAACACTAGGAAAAAGAGGTCTGAGACACTGCCTTGAAGCACCCCACCATTTACAAGTCAGGAGATGAGGAGGAACCCACCAAAGAGACTGAGAGCCAGTGAGGTAGGAAGAAAGCCAGGAGAGTGTGGTGTCTTGGAGGAGCAGGGAGAGGTCAACTTTATCAATTATGCAGATGGGACAAGTGAGGAGAGGATGGAGAAAATTGATCGTGGCATTGGCAGCCTGTAAGTTTTTGATGACCTTAAGAACAACAACTTTGGTGGAGTGAGGGGGAGGGCAAAAGCCTGACTGCAGTATGCAAAAGAGAAGGTAGGAGGGGAAGACAGGAGGCAGCCAGTACAGCTAACTCTTTTGAAAAGTTTAGAAAAAGGGAAGGAGAGAGGAAACCACTTTTGTTTTTCTTCAACTGGAGAATAAACAGCATATTTTTGTGCTAATAGAAATGGGCCAGGTGGGCCAGGCAAGGTGGCTTACGCCTATAATCCCAGCACTTTGGGAGGCTGAGGTGGGTGGATCCCCTGAAGTCAGGAGTTCGAGGCCAGCCTGGCCAACATGGTGAAACCCCATCTCTACTAAAAATACAAAAATTAGCTGGGAGTGGTGGCAGGCGCCTGTAGTCCCAGCTACTTGGGAGGCTGAGGCAGGAGAAGTGCTTGACCCAGGAGGCGGAGGTTGCAGTGGGCCGAGATCACGCCACTGCATTCCAGCCTAAGCGACAGAGCAAGACTCCGTCTCAAAAAAAAAAAAAAAAAAGAAAGAAAGAAAGAAAAGAAAGAAAGAAATGGGCCAGGTGCAGTGGCTCGCGTCTGTAATCCCAGCACTTTGGGAGGCTGAGGCGGGCAGATCACTTGGGGCCAGGAGTTCGAGACCAGCCTAGGTAACATGGCGAAACCCCGTCTCTACTAAAAATATAAAAATTATCTGGGTGTGGTCACGGGCGCCTGTAATCTCAGCTACTCAGGAGGCTGAGGCAGGAGAATCCCTTGAACCCGGGAGGTGGAGGCTGCAGTGAGCCGAGATTATGCCACTCCACTGCACTCCAGCCTGGGTGACAGAGTGATACTCCATCTCAAAAAAAAAAAAAAAAAAAAAGGCAGGGCGTAGTGGCTCATGCCTGTAATCCCAGCACTTTGGGAGGCCGAGGCGGGCAGATCACCTGAGATCGGGAGTTCAAGACAAGCCTGACCAACACGGAGAAACCCTGTCTCTACTAAAAATAGAAAAATTAGCCAGGCATGGTGGCACGCGCCTGTAATCCTAGCTACTCGGGAGGCTGAGGCAGGAGAATCACTTGAATCTGGGAGGCAGAGGTTGCTGTGAGCCCAGATTGCGCCATTGCACTCCAGCCTGGACAACAAGATCGACACTCCGTCTCAAAAACAAAACAAAACCAAAAAAAAGAATCTTCTAACCTAAAAGTTGGAAAAGCCCCTAGAAGTGATGTACTCCAACCCTCTTTTGTATGCAGGAATTCCTCCATGCAGCCTCCCAGAAAATACTGGTCCAGTTGCTGCTTAAATATCTCCAGTGATGATGAACTTACTATTTCCCAAAGCAGTCATTTACATTTTAAGACCCCTATCATGGTTAGATAGCTCTTAATGGAACTGCGCCAAAATCTGCTTCCTTGTCAATTTCACCCAGGGGACCAGGCTCTGTGCTGTGGGACCACAGAGACTCACAGTAATATCAATTGTCAAGTGCTTTGAAAATTTCAAGCACTATTTTACAGACCACCCCCCACCACCACTGACCTCACAACACAGTGAGGAAGGTATTGTCCTCCCCATTGCACCAATGAAGAAATTGAGGCTCGGGGAGATGAGATGACTTACCAAAGGGAGCAGGCCTAGTAAGGTGCAGAACTGTGAATTCAGCTGAGGGTTCCTGAGTTCAAAGCCCACACTCTTTCTACACCTCCACTCTTCCTTGAGTCCTCTCCCTCTCTCCCATGGGCCAGCTCTTCAGTTTTTTAAAGGCAGCTGTCATGTTCCTCATGAGTCTTCTCCTCCTCAGCTAAACATTCCCAGGGCTTTCAACCATTTCTCATCAGGAGTCCCATCACTCCAAAAGCTGGATGGGCTCCAGAAACTGAGCACAATATTCCAGGTGGAGTCTGGCTGGTCCCGTGCAGAGCAGGCCTCTTGTGCCCTCTCCCCTTTGCTCTGGACACTGTACTGCCATTTCTGCAGCCTGTGTTGGTAGGAATCAAATTCCTGTGTTGGTAACAAAGTCTCATCAATCTGTTGACTTTTCACTCATAAATATGAATAATTTGCATGTAAGTTTGGTCTCTTTTGTTCCTTTGCAAAA
This sequence comes from Macaca thibetana thibetana, assembly GCF_024542745.1. NCBI lineage: Eukaryota > Metazoa > Chordata > Mammalia > Primates > Cercopithecidae > Macaca > Macaca thibetana. Next base: position 114,876,461 of record NC_065598.1, read on the forward strand.
TCTTCAGTCCCCAGGAGCCCTGATAAACAAGGGTTACATGAGCACAGAAGGAGATGCATGAGGCAGCCCGGACACTTAATTATACTTTGAAATGTGTGGAGAAGTGTGAAACCTACCCAGCTTGCTAGATCAGGCATGTGGGCCCTGTCTGTCTTTGGAAGGAGTGCATCCTCCCTCTGGATCTCGATGAATGAAACCAAGTTGAGTTATTGCATCCGCGTGGATTTCCAGCAACTCTGAGCGTCTGGCAGACAGGAAACAAATCAAGTGACTCTTCTTCCCAGACCGCTCTTGCCAAACTGGCTGTCACGGGCCCTAGGAACAGAACTCCTGACGATGCCAGCTGGCCAAGTGAAACAGTGGCCGAGCTAGGGTAGATTCTTCCCTGCACCTTAAGGGAGATGCCAAACTTCCAAAAAAAATGGGAACCACCTTGTGATAGGTACTGCTGAGCAGCAGGTTTCAGGGTCTTAGTATACCCAGTAGGCAGCTCAACTGTCCTGGCGAGGCCAGGCAGGGCTATCATGCAGAGATGGTGTGCAAATCCATTAGCAATGGCACCAGGACCAGCTGCAATGCTCTCTCTCCCTGCTGTTTGTGGGCACATTGGCCACCCGCTGAATGAGCTGACCCATGGATAGTGTCTTCTTTTTTTTGAGACGGAGTTTCAATCTCATTGCCCAGGCTGGAGTGCAGTGGCGCGATCTCGGCTCACTGCAACCTCCACCTCCCAGGTTCAAGCGAGTCTCCTGTCTCAGCCTCCCGAGTAGCCGGGATTACAGGTGCATGCCACCACGCCCGGCTAATTTTTGTATTTTTGGTAGAGACAGGGTTTCATCATATTGGTCAGGCTGGTCTCAAAATCAGGTGATCCAAAGTGCTGGGATTACAGGCGTGGGCCACCGCGCCCGGCCTGGATAGTGTCTTCTCTTGAGAGCCCGTGCTCAGCTTGAGGTCCCCCTTGTGCCCTCTACCAAGCTGCACAAAACCCCCAGCACATCAAAGGGACCACACTCTTAGCAAACTAATTGTGAGAGACTGCCCACACCTGCCTTGGTAAGTGGAAACAGAAACAGGGTTTGGCCACAGAATGCACAGGTGACAATGAAAGACTCAGTGCTACAAAAGGCACAGGCCCTTTTTTCTTGATTTCCAGATGACAACAAAGTGCAACACAAAAATACAACCAACGGCTGGGCGCAGTGACTCACACCTGTAATCCCAGCACTTTGGGAGGCCGAGGCGGGCGGATCACGAGGTCAGGAGATCAAGACCATCCTGGCTAACACGGTGAAACCCCATCTCTACTAAAAATACAAAAAAAATGAGCCTGGAGTGGAGGCGGGCGCCTGTAGTCCCAGCTACTCAGGAGGCTGAGGCAGGAGAATGGCGTGAACCCAGCAGGCGGAGCTTGTAGTTAGCTGAGATCGAACCACTGCACTCCAGCCTAGGCAACAGAGCAAGACTCTGCTTTAGAAAAAAGAAAAAAAGAAAATACAACCGACAACGTTTCATATTGAAATCTCTCCAGACTCTGCCCATTTTAAGTGCGAACAATGTTCACCTGAACCCAGCCCATATAAGAGCCTCTCAAATATGGAGGCTGACAATTGACAAATAGCACCAGCCTGGAGGCTTCAGGTCATTTAGAGAGATGCCACAAGCCCAGTTAGAAGGCTATTTTCCTGGCTGGGGGCGGTGGTTCACGCCTATAATCCCAGCACCTTGGGAGGCCGAGGCAGGCAGATCACCTGAGGTCAGGAGTTTGAGACCAGCCTGGTCAACATGGTGAAACCCCATCTCTATTATTAAAAAAAAAAAAAATTAGCTGGGCGTGGTGGCAGGTGCCTGTAGTCACAGCTACTTGGGAGGCTGAGGCAGGAGAATCACTTGAACCCGGGAGGTGGAGGTTGCAGCAAGCCGAGATCGCACCACTGCACTCCAGCCTGGGCAACAGAGTGAAACTCCATCTCAAAAATAAAATAAAATAAAATTAAAAAAAAAAAAAAAGGCTGGGTATGGTGGCTCACACCTGTAATCTCAGCACTTTGATAGATCACAAGGTCAGGAGTTCGAGACCAGCCTGGCCAACATAGTGTAACCCCCGTCTCTACTAAAAATATAAACATTAGCCTGGTATGGTGGTGCACACCTGTAGTCCCAGCTACTAGGGAGGCTGAGGCAGGAGAATCGCTTGAACCTGGGAGGCAGAGGTTGTGGTGAGCCGAGATCACATCACTGCACTCCAGCCTGGGCGACAGACTGAGACTCCATCTCAAAAAAAAAAAAAAAAAAAAAAAAAAAAAAAAAAAAAAAAAAGATATTTTCCCTTGTTTATTTCACACAAGAAGGGCCACCATAAAACGTAAGGCTCGGATGGCAGAGTTGAGTTTGCCACCAGGAAAAGTCTCCAAGACAAGAATCCTCACTATTATCAGGCTCCCTCATGTCTGAGATCCCTACCATTAGAACCACTCCTTTGGATTAAGGCATTGAAGGCCCCAGTCACAAGACAGATATTTCAGTGTATGAGCTATTGGCTCAACACATGACTCTTGAGCCACACTACCTGGGGTTGAATCCCAACTCTACCAGATGCTAGTTGTGTAATCTTGAGCAAGTCACTTAACCTCTCAAATTCTCTGAGCCTTAATTTTCTCATCTGTAAAACACAGGTAATAACGGAACCTACCCATAAGGCTATTTTGAGGGGTGATATGGTTTGGGTGTGTTCCCACCCAAATCTCATCTTGAATTGTACCTCCCACAATTCCCATGTGTTGGGGGAAGAACCTGGTGGGAGGTAATTGAATCATAGGGGCAGGTCTTTCCTGTGCTGTTCTCATGATCGTGAATAAGTCTCATGAGATCTGATGGTTTTAAAAACGGGAGTTTCGGCTGGGCGCAGTGGCTCATGTCTGTAATCCCAGCACTTTGGGAGGCCGAGGCGGGTGGATCACAAGGTCATTAGATCCAGCCCATCCTGGCTAACACAGTGAAACCTCGTCTCTACCAAAAATACAAAAAATTAGCCCGGAGTGGTGGTGGGCATCTGTAGTCCCAGCCACTCGGGAGGCTGAGGCAGGAGAATGGCATGAACCCGGGAGGTGGAGCTGGCAGTGAGCCGAGATCAAGCCACCGCACTATAGCCTGGGTGACAGAGCGAGACTGTCTCAAAAAAAAAAAAAAAAAAAAAAAGGAGTTTCCATGCACAAGCTCTCTTCTCGTCTGCTGCCATGTGACACATGCTTTTCACCTTCCGCCATGATTGAGGCCTCCCCAGACATGTGGAACTGTAGGTTCATTAAATTTTTTTTTTTTAGATGGAGTTTCACTCTGATACCCAGGCTGGAGTGCAGTTGCGTGATGTTGGCTCACTACAACCTCCACCTCCCAGGTTCAAGCGATTCTCCTGCTTCAGCCTCCCAAGTAGCTGGGATCACAGGCATGTACCCCCACACCCTATTAATTTTTGTATTTTTAGTAGAGATGGGGTTTTGCCATGTTGGCCAGGGTGACCTCAAACTCCTAATCTCAGGTGATCCCCCCACCTCGGCGTCCCAAAGTTCTGGGATTACAGGTGTGAGCCACCACGCCTGGCCTAAACATCTTTTTCTTCTCAGTCTCAAGTATTGTGGCCGGAATTGGTGGGTTCTTGGTCTCACTGACTTCAAGAACGGAGCCACGGACCCTCGCGGTGAGTGTTACAGTTCTTAAAGATGGTGTGTCCAGAATTTGTTCCTTCAGACATGCAGATATGTCTGCAGCTTCTTCCTTCTGGTGGCTTCCTGGTCTCACTGTCTGGGGTGAAGCTGCAGACCTTCACAGTGAGTGCTACAGTTCTTAAAGGCAGTGCGTCTGGAGGTGTTTGTTCTTCCCAGTAGGTTCATGGTTTTACTGGCTTCAGGAGTGAAGCTGCAGACCTCGGTGGTGCGTGTTACAGCTCATAAAGGCAGTGTGGACCCAAAGACTAAGCAGCAGCAGCAAAATTTACTGCAAAGAGCGAAAGAACAAAGCTTTCACAGAGGAGAAAGGGAAGCAAGCGGGCGAGCGGCTTGCTGCTATCCGGCTCCGGCAGCCTGCTTTTATTCCCTTATCTGACCCCACCCACATCCTGCCGATTGGGCCATTTTACAGAGAGCTGATTGGTCTGTTTTACAGAGAGCTGACTGGTCCATTTTACAGAGAGCTGATTGGTCCATTTTGACAGAGTGCTGATTGGTGCGTTTACAATCCTTGAGCTAGACAGTCACAGAGTGCTAGTTAGCTACTAGCTACAGAGTTAGCTAGATACAGAGTACCAATTGGTGTATTTACAAACCCTGAGCTAGACACAGAGTGCTGATGGGTGCACTTAGAATCCTCAGGCTAGATATAAAAGTTCTCCAAGTCCCCATTCGGTTCAGGAGCCCAGCTAGGTTCACCCAGTGGATCCTGCACCAGGGCTGCAGGCAGAGCTGCCCGCCAGTCCCGAGCCACGCTTGCACTCCTCAGCCTTTGGGCTGTCGATGGAACCGATGGGACCGGGCGCCACGGAGCAGGGGGCGGCACTCGTCGGGGAGGCTCGGTCTTGCGGGAGCCCACGGCGGGGGGCGGGGCTCAGACATGGCTGGCTGCAGGTCCCGAGCCCTGCCCGCGGGGAAGCAGCTAAGGCCCGGCGAGAATTTGAGTGCAGCGCCATTGGGCCGGCACTGCTGGGGGACCCCGTGCAACCTGCGCAGCTGCTGGCCCAGGTGCAAAGCCCCTCGCTGCCCTGGGCCGGCGGCGCCGGCTGGCCACTCCGTGTGCTGGGGCCGCCGAGTCCGCGCCCGCGCGCGCTGGAACTCACACTGGCCCGCGAGCGCTGGGCGCAGCCCCAGTTCCCGCCCATGCCTCTCCCTCCACACCTCCCCGCAAGCAGAGGGAGGCGGCTCCGGCCTCAGCCAGCCCAAAGAGGGGCTCCCACGGTCCCGTGGGGGGCTGAAGGGCTCCTCAAGCGCCGCCGGAGTGGACGCCAAGGCCGAGGAGGCGCTGAGAGTGAGGGCTGCTAGCACATTGTCACCTCTCAGTATGTCTTTATCAGCAGCATGAAAATGGACTAATAAAAGGAATTAATGAGTTAATACATATAAATACAAATGAGTTAATGAATTAATACACATAATACATATAAACTTGGAGCAGTAGCTGGCACATAGAAAGCTGTTATCAGGCCGGGCACAGTGGCTCACGCCTGTAATCTCAGCACTTTGGGAGGGTGAGGCAGGCAGATCATGAGGTCAAGAGATGGAGACCACCTTGGTCAACATGGGGAAACCTCCTCTTTACTAAAAATACAAAAAATTAGCTGGGTGTAGTGGCACATGCCTGTAATCCCAGTTACTCAGGAGGCTGAGGCATGAGAATTGCTTGAACCTGGGAAGCAGAGGTTGCAGTGAGCCGAGATTGTGCCGGTGCACTACAGCCTGGGTGACAGAGGGAGACCCTGTCTCAAAAAAATAAAAAAGAAAAAGAAAAGACGGCTGGGCGCGGTAGCTCACGCTTGTAATCCCAGCACTTTGGGAGGCCGAGGCGGGCGAATCACGAGGTCGGAAGATTGAGACCATCCCGGCTAACATGGTGAAACTCTGTCTCTACTTAAAAAAAAAAAAAAAAAAAAAAAAAAGCCAGACGTGGTGGCCTGTAGTCCCAGCTACTCTGGAGGCTGAGGCAAGAGAATGGAGTGAACCCGGGAGGCAGAGCTTGCAGTAAGCCGAGATCACACCACTGCACTCAAGCCTGGGCGACAGAGCGAGACTCCATCTCAAAAAAAAAAAAAAAAAAGGAAAAAGAAAAGAAAAATAAATCAGGCTGGGTGCAGTGGCTCACGTCTGTAATCCTAGCACTTGTGGAGGCCAAGGCAGGAGGATCCCTTGAGCCCAGGAGTTTAAGACCACCCTGGGTGACATAGTGAGACCCTCATCTCTACAAAACAATTTAAAAATTAGCCGGGCCTGGTAGCTCAAGCCTATAGAATAGACCCAGCTACTCAGGAGGCTGAGATTTGAGGATTGCTTGAACCCAGGAGGTTGAGGCTGCAGTGAGCCATGATGTGCCACTGCACTCCAGCCTGTGTGACAGAGAAATACCCTGTCTCAAAAAAAGAAAAAAGAAATCAGCACCATCCCCCCACCAAAAAAAAAAAAAGAAAGAAAGAAAAAGAAAGCAAATACCACAAAAGCCTACTTAAAGTATGATTCCCATTCACTATTGTTTTTTGTTTTTTCTTTTTGAGACGGAGTCTCGCTCTGTTGCCCAGGTTGGAGTGCAGTGGCCCAATCTGGGCTCATTGCAAGTTCGGCCTCCTGGGTTCACACCATTCTCCTGCCTCAACCTCCTGAGTAGCTGAGACTACAGGCACCCGCCAACACATCTGGCTTTTTTTTTTTTTTTATTTTTTTATTTTTAGTAGAGACAGGGTTTCACTGTGTTAGCCAGGATGGTCTCGGTCTCCTGACCTAGTGATCCACCAGCCTCGGCCTCCCAAAGTGCTGGGATTACAGGCATGAGCCACCGTGCCCGGCCCCATTCACTTTTGTTAATAATAAATGCACTCTTAGTGGATAATTTGCCTTGAGAGATTAGCTAATAATAGTACGAAGCCATTAGGATTAGCGAGAGCTTTAAAATCTAAGCTTCCACAAGGTGGATGCATCACTAATCGACAGTGGGAGATGTCCAGATGATGGCTGCTTTTCGTGGCAGTTTGAAAGCATATCCACAAATTATTTGACACTCCTCCTTTTGAGAGGAGGAATCTATGTGCCATTCCCTTGAATCTGAGCAGCCAACAGAGTATGGTAGAGGAGATGCTGCCTAACTTCCAAAGCTATGTCATAAACCGCGGGCAGCGGCTGCCTCAAGTGTGCTGGCCAGCAGCTCTTAGCTGAGGTCCCAGCCAGCAGCCAGCAGCAAATGACAGACATGTGAGGAAAGACATCTCCAGAAGATCCCACCCCAACCGGTGTCAAGTCACCCCCAGTTCTCACATTTTCCCAATGTGCCAGACGTCATGGAGCGGATGCCAGTCATCCCCATGTGCCGTGTCTGAATTCTTGACTTCCAGAATCCATGAGCATAAGAAAATAGTTATTTTTCACCACTAAGTTTTGGGATGAGGCCGGGTGCAGTGGCTCACGGCTATAATCCTATAATCCCAGCACTTTGGGAGGCCGAGGCATGTGGATCACCTGAAGTCAGGAGTTCAACTCAGGAGTTCAACACCAGTTTTGAGACATGGTGAAATCTCATGTCTACTAAAAATGCAAAAATTAGCTGGGTGTGGTGGCACGCACCTGTGGTCCCAGTTACTTGCAGGGCTGAGGTGGGGAGGATCGCTTGAGCCTGGGAAGTGGAGGTTGCAGTGAGCCGAGATTTTGCCACTGCACTCCATCCTGGGCAACAGAGCAAGATTCTGTCTCAAAAAAAAAAAAAAGAAAAACAAGTTTTAGGATGATTTGTTACACAGCAGTAGGAACTAGAAGGGTAATGGCAAACAGGGGCCACAAAAGAGGCTTCCGGGTGCTGTGATATTCTATTTCTTGAGCTGGGTGCTAGTTACACAGGTGTGTTCAATTTGTAACGACCAGCTTGGCCAACATGGTGAAACCTCGTCTCTACTAAAAATACGAAAATTAGCTGGGCGTGGTGGCGGGTGCTTGTGATCCCAGCTACTCAGAAGGCTGAGGTAGGAGAATCGCTTGAACCCAGGAGGCAGAGGTTGCAGTGAGCCGAGACCACCACTGCACTCCAGCCTGGGTGACAAGAGCAAAACTCTGTCTCAAAACAAAACAAAACAAAAAACCGTGTCAAACTATACCCTTATTTGTGCATTTTTTTTTGTATGCACGTCACCATATTTTAAAACTTTACATTAACAAACCCTGGATATACAGAACATAAAGACACGTCTCTACTATTTTTTCAGCAATGCCAAAAGTCATATAATTTTCAAAACAGTACTTTATTAGATCTCACCGAACGGAAAGATACATGTTTAGAAGCTTCATTCGAAGTTTGTTACTTAATAACAAAAAACAAAAGTTCATAGATCCCCTTGAGGAAGCAGTTGCTTTTCCTATCTTAGTAAACAAGGTCAAAATAGTTCATTTGAAACAAAGCGGTAACAAAGTAAAACACATTTATTTGTCAGTAAATACCATTGGAAGGCATCTAGATAACATTGTTGAAGATTTGAACAAACAGTATGAGTAAATGATACAGTGTAGGAAGTTTTCTGTACAGTTGGACAAAACGTTTTCAGCATTTTCAGCTTTGTATTTGCTAGATGCTATTTCAATAATAAAATCCACAAAGAATTTATTTATTTATTTTGAGATAAGAATCTCCCTCCGTCATCCAGGCTGGAGTATAGTGGCAGCATTTTAGCTCACTGCAGCCTTTAAATCCTGGGCTCAGGCGATTCTCCCACCTGAGCCTTCTGAGTAGCTGGGACCACAGGCCCATGCCACCACTCCAGGCTATTTATATTTTTTAATTTTTTGTAGTGACAGGGTCTCGTTTTGTTGCCCAGGCTGGTCTCAAACTCCTGGCCTCAAGCGATACTCCCACCCCAGCCTCCCAAAGTGCTCCCACACCTGTGGGATTATAGGTGTGAGTCACCATGCCCAGCCAAAAAACTACTTTTTTCTGTGTGGTCTACCAAAGGGAAAATGTAAAGGAGAAGATATATTATGAATAGGAAGTGACTTGTTTATTTTTGTAACATCTTATAGGAAAACTGGAAATAAAGATTTTTATACTGATGAAGTGCTACTCTGACAGGAAACTTTCCAAAACTGGGGGTGGATTTCAAGGTAACCTTACTGAGAAAGTTGGCGAGCTATCACAGCAAAGATATTGAAGCCTGAAATGTACAAACTGCTATAGGATTCATTAATCTGGTTAACAGTATAAAAGTAAGACTTTTTTTTTCTTTCTTTTTTTTTTTTTTGGAGACAGGGTCTCACTCTGTTGCCAAGGCTGGGGTACAGTAGCACAATGTCGGGTCACTGCAACCTCTGTCTCCTGGGTTCAAGCGATTCTCCTGCCTCAGCCTACCAAGTAGCTGAAATTACAGGCACGTGCCACCATGCCCAGCTAATTTTTGTATTTTTAGTTGAGACAGGGTTTCACCTTGTTGGCCAGGCTGGTCTCAAACTCCCGACCTCAGATGATCCACCCACATCGGCCTCCCAAAGTGCTAGGGTTACAGGCATGAGCCACCATGCCTGGCAAAATAAGACTTGATAATACAGTAATTTTTTTTTTTTAAGACAGTCTCACTCTTTCGCCCAGGTTAGAGTGCAGTGGTGTGATCTCAGCTCACTGCAACTTCCACCTCCCAGGCTCATGCGATTCTCCTGCCTCAGCCTCCCAAGTAGCTGGGACTACAGGTGTGTGTCACCACACCTGGCTTTTTTTTTTTTTTTTTTTTTTTTTTTTTTGTATTTTTAGTAGAGATGGGGTTTCACCATGTTGGCCAGGCTGCTCTCAAACTCCTGACCTCAGGGGATCCCCCCTCCTCAGCCTCCCAAAGTGCTGGGATTACAGGTGTGAGCCACAGTGCCCAGCCAATAGACCAGTAAAATCTTTACAGAATTCTATTGTGTAAGTCCTTAAAAGAGTTTTCAAACTAAAAGATGTACTTTTTTTCACATACATTTCAAATTTACTGACATTTTCAGGGGTGTCCTAGAGTAGTCAGAAGACTTTTTTTTTTTTTTTTTGAGATGGGGTTTTGCTCTTGTTGTCCGGGCTGGAGTGCAATGGAGTGATCTCGGCTCACTGCAACCTCCGCCTCCCAGGTTCAAGCGATTCTCCTGCCTCAGCCTCCTGAGTAGCTGGGATTACAGGCGCCTGCCACCATGCCCGGCTAATTTTTTTGTATTTTTAGTAGAGATGGGGTTTCACCATGTTGGCCAGGCTGGTCTTGAACTCCTGGTCTCAGGTGATCCACCAGCCTCGGCCTCCCAAAGTGCTGGGATTACAGGCGTGAGCCACCGCGTCCAGCCAGGAGACTTAAAAAAAAAAAATCATAATAAACACACTCCATCCAGTTCTTCAAGATAAAGTTGAGATTTTAACAATGAGTGAGAAAGTAACTGCTTTGGAAGGAAATGCAGAACAGGCAGAGAACATTTGGAAAATGGATGTTTGTGTTTTCATTGTTATGCAATTTTGTGGCTACTTACAAAAATGATGTAAGTAGCATACCTAGAAAACCTATCATATCTGCACATTTTAAAACTTTGGAATAAAAATTCCTAACCTGTTTTTTAAACATGTTTCAAATGTAGAGTTTTTTGTGGGTTTTCGACACGTGTTAAAAACACAAAGGTGCAACAAGTACTTATTGGTTTGCAAGAACAAATGATTGCCATCAGCAAAAATGACCATTTACCAGCTGAATTTCATCAGAAACCTTTGCATAATTGGTGGGTGAAATTGAAAAACAAGAAGTATGATGTACTAAGCCCAGCCAATTAAATTTTTCTTTCATTTGGAACTGTGTATCTTTGTGAGACATCTTGCTTATGTGTGACATCCACTAAAACCGAGTGCTGCAATAAAGTAAGATCCGCACCTTCAAAGAGCTGCATTATAGTGTTAACCCAAGAATGGTCATAGCAGCCTAGCACTCTTTTTTTTTTTTTTTTTTGAGACAGAGTCTTGCTCTGTTGCCCAGGCTGGAGTGCAGTGGCAAGATCTCGGCTCACTGAACCTCCGCCTCCTGAGTTCAAGGGATTCTCCTGCCTCAGCCTCCCGAGTAGCTGGGACCACAGGCGTGTGCCACCACACCCAGCTAATTTTTGTATTTTTAGTAGAGACAGTGTTTCAACATGTTGGCCAGGCTGGTCTGGAACTTCTGACCTCAGGTGATTCACCTGCCTCGGCTTCCCAAAGTGCTGGGATTACAGGCATGACCCACCGCACCCAGCCAGCACTTTCTAATAACAATGATGTTAGATTTTTTAAAGATGGCTACGACAGTGGCTCACCCCTGTAATTCCAGTACTTTGGGAGGCCAAGGTGAATAGATTGCTTGAGCCCAGGAGTTCGAGACCAGCCTGGGCAACATGATGAAACTCATCTCTACAAAAAATACAAAAATTAGCCTGGCATGGTGACACACGTCTGTAGTCCCAGATACTTGCGGGGCTGGTGGGGAGGATCACTTGAGCCCAAGAGGCTGCGGTTGCAGTGAGCTGTATTCTCAACACTGCACTCCAGCCTGGGCGACAGAGTGAGACCCTGTCTCAAAAAAAAAAAAAAAGAAAAAAAAAAGATGTTTTAAAAATGAAGCATATGCAATCACATTCTCTTGTGAAAAAAATTAATAATAAAATTTTAATGAATATCCAAATAGTTTTGTACTAGAAGCATTATAAAATTGTAAATTATTTTAAACTATATTTTATCTTTGTCCTATCCTTGTAAAATTTCCTTTTTGTGTATGCTTTATAATACACATATTTAGTAGAGTAATACACATACATCATTTTGAAATTACAAAATATTCACAAATGTTGAGAATATCTGCTCAAAATATTTTTATTATATGGGCGTGCAATTTAAAACGTTGGGACACCAGCCTTGGCAACATGGTGAGATCCCATCTCTAAAACAATTTTTAAAAAATTAGCTGGGACTGGGTGCAGTGGCTCACACCTGTAATCCCAGCACTTTGGGAGGCCAAGGCGGGTGAATCACCTGAGGTCAGGAGTTTTAGACCAGCCTGCCCAACATGGTGAAACCCTGTCTCTACTAAAAATCAAAAAAATTAGCTGGGTGTGGTGGTGGGCACCTGTAATCCCAGCTACTCGGGAGGCTGAGGCAGGAGAATCGCTTGAACCCAGAGGGCAGAGGTTACAGTGAGCCGAGATGGCGCCATGGCACTCCAGCCTGGGCAATAAGAGCGAAACTGTCTCAAAAAAACAAAAACAAAAACAAAAACAGAAACAATTAGTTGGGCATGGTGGCACATGCCTGTAGTCCCAGCTACTCAGGAGGCTGAGGTGGGAGGATGGCTTGAGCCCAGGAGTTAGAAGCTGCAGTGAGCTATGATGGTGCCACTGCAGTCCAGCCTGGGTGATGCAGCCAGATTCCCATCTCAAAAAAAAAAACAAAAACAAAAACAACAACAACAACAACAACAAAAACATTAGAGATCATTGCTTTAATAGTATCTGCCATAATGTTAAGCATCATGAATGTGATATGATTAGCATAGTGTTTGGCACATATTAAGCCCTCAATGAGTGTTGGCTTTTACAACATCCTCTATGTAAGTGAGGGATGCATTAGACCCAGTGTAACATGATGGTTAAAAGTATGAGCCTTGGAATCAGTTGAAGCTGGTTGGGTTTCCTGCCAATTAATAGCTGTGTGAACGTGGTCAATTAACTTCATTGGGCCTCAGTTTCTCATTAGTCTCTTAGAGTTGTTGTAAAGATCAAGGGAGATAATGCACTTTTTGGCAACAGCTTTACTGAGATATAATTCACATACCATATAATTCACCTTTTTTTTTTTTTTTTTTTTTTTTTTGAGACTAAGTTTCACTCTTGTTGCCCAGGCTGGAGTGCAGTGGTACGATCTTGGCCCACAGCTACCTCCACCTCTTGGGTTCAAGCAATTCTCCTGCCTCAGCCTTCCGAGTAGCTGGGATTAGAGGCATGCGCCACCATGCCCGGCTAATTTTGTATTTTTAGTAGAGACGGGGCTTTATCATGTTGGCCAGGCTGCTCTTGAACTCCTGACCTCAGGTGATCTGCCCGCTTCGGCCTCCCAACATGCTGGGATTACAGTCATGAGCCACCATGCCCAGCAATTCACCATTTTAAAGTGTACATTTCAGTGGTTTTTAGTATATTCACAAGCCTGTGCAACCATCACCACTATCTAATTCCAGAATATTTTCAGCACCCCCAAAGAAACCCATACCCATTAGCAATCCCTGTCTAATTCTCCCTCTCCCCTCATGCCTGCCTTGACAACCACTGACCTACTTTCTGTTTGTATGGTTTTGCCTCATCTGGACATCTCATATAGGAATCAGAAGAGTCTTTTGTGTCTGGCTTCTTTCACTTAGCATAATATTTTCCATGTTCCTCCATGTTGTAGCATGTGTCAGTTATTTCGTTCCTTGTTTTTTTTTTTTTTTGAGACTGAGTTTCGCTTTATCGCCCAGGCTGGAGGGCAGTGGCACAATCTCGGCTGACTGCAACCTCCGCCTCCAGGGTTCAAGCAATTCTCATGCCTCAGCCTCCCAAGTAGGTGGGATTACAGGTGCCCACCACCACGCCCAGCTAATTTTTGGGTTTTGTTGTTGTTGTTGTTTTAGAGACAGAGTCTCGTTCTGTCGCAAGGCTGGAATGCAGTGGTACAATCTTGGCTCACTGCAACCTTCGCCTCCCAGGTTCAAGCAATTCTCCTGTCTCAGCCTCCGGAGTGGCTGGGACTACAGGCACACATCACCACGCCCGGCTAATTTTTGTAGTTTTAGTAGAGACAGTGTTTTACCGTATTGGCCAGGCTGGTCTCAAACTCCTGACCTCAGGTGATCCACCCACCTCGGCCTCCCAAAGTGCTGGGATTACCAGTGTGAGCCACCGCGTCTGGCAATTTTTGTATTTTTTTTTTTTTTTTTAGTAAAGACAGGGTTTCACCATGTTGGCCAGGCTGGTCTCGAACTCCTGATCTCAGGTGATCTGCCCAACTCGGCCTCTCAAAGTGCTGGGATTACAGGCGTGAGCCACTGTGCCCGGCTTATTTCATTCCTTTGTATGGCCAAATAACATTCCATGGTATGGATATACTATGGACATAGGGATTGTTTCCACCTTTTGGCTATTGTAAATAGTTCTGCTGTGACCATTCATGTATGAAAATGCATATTTAATGCTTGGCACAGGACATAAGTCACCAGTCACCTAAGTGCTTAATGAGCAGTAGGCAGCTGTAATCACTGTTATTAGAGAGTGCTACGATAGGTGATCTGGGGTACAGGATGCCTGGATGTCAGAAATGGATGGCCGAAGGCACCAAGGACAACATTTACCCACTGCACAATTTTATTAAGAGCTGTTCCTGTCCTCCGTATCCAAATGTACAGTATGGCAGCATGAAACAGGCATGAGCACAGACCCTGCTCTACCACTTTCGAGCCGTGGGACTCTGGGCAGGCCACTTAACCTCCCTCAGCCTTGTGTGTGAATTGCATATAAATACTGTCTTTTCTACATATCTCACAAGCTTGCTGTCTGGGTCAAAGAGATAACTAAAAATATGAAAGCACTCTGAAAACTAAGAGATTATGATTCCAAGCCTTACATATGACAGAAGCCAACTGATAAAGTAAGGAAGGAACCACTTTGTACTGCTCACTGGCCTCCCTCTCTCTCCTGATGGTTCACATTCCTTTCAAGATGACGCCAGCCCCCTCACCCCTAGGGCTAGTACCTTCTTCCCAGGAACTACTTAAGGGCCAAGGGCCTGCTGCAAGGTACAAGCCTTAATTCATATAAACAAAGGGTTTATTGCTGGGCGAGGTAGGAGGTAGCTCAAGCCTGTAACTCCAGCACTTTGGGAGGCCGAGGTGGGTGGATCACTTGAGGCCAGGAGTTCAAGACCAGCCTGGCCAAACCAGGGGAATGCTGTCTTTACTAAAAATACAAAAATTAGCCGGGTGTGGTGGTACCTACCTGTAGTCCCAGCTATTCGGGAGGCTGAGGCACAAGAATCGCTTGAACCTGGGAGGCAGAGGTTGCAGTGAGCCGAGATCGTGCCACTGCATTCCAGCCTGGGTGACAGAGACTGTCTCAAAACAAAATAAAAGGGCCTGTTGCTGGGCATGGTAGCTCACACCTATAATCCCAACACTTTGGGAGGCTAAGGTGGGAGGATCACTTGACCCTAGGAGTTCAAGACCAGCCTGGGCAACATAGCAAGACCCTGTCCTTAAAAAAAAAAAAAATTAAAAGGCCTGCCGTGCCTCTTTCCTTGCCTACAGGTTGAAACAGACACAGCCTTTCTACTTTTCTCAGTTGCTAGTTGGTCAGAGCGCCCTCATGTGTCTCCATATGGTAATACCCTAAGTCTGTTACAGGATGTGGCATTCTTTTAATCTCAGTATCAATAAAATGTGTAATGGAAATTTTTTTCCCTTCACACTTCAAAGCCCATGCTTGACTCTCGGGTTCCAATTAAGCCATTCCAGCTTGAGTTTAGGCAGGTTTCCTGCTTCCACTCAGGCCTACAGATTTCTTCCTGCTCCCTGCCCACCCCCTTTCTCCTTGGTCATTTTTAGAAGCCCTGGTCTCATGGCTCACACATGTCAACTTGGTTCTACCACTTTCTACTCTTCCAAGCTCAGTAAGCTCTCAAAATAAGATTGTAAGTTCTTTTTTTTAACTGGTTACATCAGGTCTTACTGCAGGATTGGGCGGGGGGTGGAACGATGTGGGTAATTCCAAAGTACTAGGAAATAATTTTTAAAGTGTTTACCAAATATGACTTGTTCCATAGTCTAAGGAAAAGGGATTCAAAATGAGATCTCGTGTAAAGGTCTGACATTTGGGAAGGGGAAAGTGATGTTTGGCAGTGTACATACACACAGACACATACACTGATACACACAACCAGAGACAGTGATGCCGGGTACACACACATACCACTCAAACATCCATTCTTGCACACACATTCCATGCAAATAGAGAGAAAGGAGCTCTCTCTCTCTCTCACGGCTTTTTCATTGAGAACCATGATGATATCAGCACAGGTCTTTGGAGGAAAGGAAATTTACATTCTATATCTGGAACCTCAACAATGTTCCAGCTGGGTGTGGTGGCTCACGCCACTGGGTGTGGTGGGAGGCCAAGGTGGGTGGATAACTTGGGGCCGGAAGTTCGAGATCAGCCTTGTCAACATGGTAAAACCCCGTCTCTACTGAAAATACAAAATTTAACTGAGCTTGGTGGTGCACGTCTGTAATCCCAGCTACTCAGGAGGCTGAGGCATTAGAATCGCTTGAACTGGAGAGGCGAAGGTTGCAGTGAGCCGAGATCACACCACACTGCACTCCAGCCTAGGCAATAGATGGAGACTCCGTCTCAAAAAAAAAAAAGAAAGGATAAAAAAAAAAAAAAGAATGTTCCCCATTCCCTCCATGACCAAGGGTTATGGACGCCTGAGGAACTTTACTTCCCATATTCCACACATCTGCCTCTCAACTGTTTTGCACTTCTGGATTTTTCTGAATCCATAAGCCCCCCTGGCAAACTCCACTGAGAGCCCAAGGATACACGAGCCTTTGGCTTCACCCAAGGGGCATGTTTCTGAGAAGTTGCATGTAAATTAAATTTTTGCAGATCAACTATGATTTCCTGCTGACATCCACTAAGATTTCTGAGCTGCTCTCTTCATCAAGATAGATTTTCAACGTATGCCTAACACATCAGCTTCTCTGTTCCTCTGCCTTCTGCCATGCTCCCTGAGTTAGTTAAACCTCATCTGGAAAATAAAGGCCAATGAAACATTAAGATCTCTTCTAGTTCTTTTTTTTTTTTTTTTTTTTGAGACAGAGTCTCGCTCTGTCACCCAGGCTGGAGTGCAGTGGCGCGATCTTGGCTCACTGCAAGCTCCGCCTCCCGGGTTCACGCCATTCTCCTGCCTCCGCCTCCCAAGTAGCTGGGACTACTTGCGCCACCGCGCCTGGCTAATTTTTTTTGTATTTTTAGTAGAGACGGGGTTTCACCACGTTAGCCAGGATGGTCTCGATCTCCTGACTTCATGATCCACCCACCTCGGCCTCCCAGAGTGCTGGGATTACAGGCATGAGCCACCGCGACCGGCTGATCCCTTCTAGTTCTAATAGTCCAAGATCTAGTAAATAAACCCGCAAATATATTAGAGAGGCTGCTATTTGGAAAAGGCATCAGTATTACTACAATTTGCAATGCAAATATCTACTCTACCTCCAGCTTTTTGGAAAGTCATTTCCCAGGGCTTGAGGGGTTTTGCCCCACTCCCTTGGAGGGGTAGCAGATGTTTCACATAACTGGCGTGTTAATTTTAGGTGGGTGGGTACTCTCCCTTCTGTCTTCCACTCCTTCTACCCTACTCCCTGCTACCAAATTCCAGATATCCTCTCTACTAAAATAGAGATGGGTGTTGCGGTTCTGGGGAGTGGTGTGTGCAGCTGGTGACCTAGGGTAGAAAGCACTTGCTAATGAAAGATGAAACAAGTTGCAAAGGAGGCACCATGGCTTTGGTCTCTAGCAGCAGAGTTAAGCAAGGGCACATGTATCATGGGTCTGTGGCACTGGTCAGGCGGCTGCCTTTGCAATCTTTGAACTGGAAACAGAGATATTATTCATGCTGATAGGGAAGAGAGTTGCCTGCTTAGTGGTGAGGAAAATTAATAGTCCAACCATTCTTCCATCCTGCATTCTCCATGCTGGCATTTTGACTAAAAAAAAATATTGCTGCAGCTGTTTGCATATTCTAGAAGTGTGTGTGTGCATGTGTGCGGTTTGGTGTTTACAGATTTGGGGTTGCGGAGAGGAGTCTCCAGAGCAACGGAAGTAGCTGCTTGTCAGTCAGGATTCATTTTGAAAATGAAAGCCTGAAAGCTTGGGGCCCATTCTGGGCCTAGGCCTGGTCTCTGAGAAGTCACCGGAGGCCAGGAGGTGGTGGCTTTGGCCAGTCAACTCAGTGAATAAGCCACTGAATCCCTTTTTTAAAAAATGAATTGACCAAATCTATGAGT
Organism: Macaca thibetana thibetana; assembly: GCF_024542745.1. NCBI lineage: Eukaryota > Metazoa > Chordata > Mammalia > Primates > Cercopithecidae > Macaca > Macaca thibetana. The sequence continues at coordinate 114,894,249 of NC_065598.1, forward strand.
TGCTTTTGATGTCCTGCAGATTGGAGTCTGGGGCAGGGATGTGGGAGCAGGCACTGAGGTGCTGGCTGTGGATACACGTCCCCCACCCCCAACATACACACACACAATCACGTTTTCCCAGGCTGCCAAACCAGAACAAGGTAACAAATATTTCTTGGGTAACTACTAGGTGCACAAGGACAGTATGACATAGCTGTCCAAGAGTTTCTAGTTTGATTGGCATGTGAGAGCAATGGGAGAGAGATGTAACACATGGCAGTCTGGGTGCCAAAGAAGTAGCAGAAACACAGGGCTGGGGAAAGAGAGGGATCACTTTAGGCTGGGATAATCAGAGGAGGCTTGCTGGAGGTGGAAACTAAGCGCAACCTTGAAAGAAAAGAACTTCACTACACAGAAGCTCTTCCAGGCAGAGGAGTGTAAGTTATAGATACGCTCACGTTACAAGTCTATCCTTTTGGCTGGAATTTGGGGCTTGTATGTGATTTGCAGTTGATAAGCCAGGCTTGAATGCCAGTTCCTGTGTACCAGAACAAAGGCTATGGTGTCGCACAGACCTGCTCTGCCACTTCCTGCTGGGTGACCTTGAGCAAGTAGCCTAACCTCTCTGCAAACTGGGGACAGTAATGACTCCTAGCACTTGAGGTCATTGGGAGGATTAAAAGAGTTAACATATATAACGCAACGAGCACAGTGCCTGGCACATAGTAAATGTTCAAAACCAAATTACAAATGTATAAGCTGTTCTGAAGGAAAGCTCTAGATATTTAGGACTTGTTCCAAACACGTGAGGGCCAAGAAAGAAAAGCTTCTGACACCTTCTGTCACTGCTGCCACAGGTAGCCCCGGGGGAGTGGGCTGACTTGGCCTGAGCCTCCATCCCCCTTGGCCTAGACTGCTGGAACAGTCTTCCGACTTCCTGCCTCTGCACCTCCCAAATCACCTTTTTAACACAACCTCCATCATGGCTGTGTCTCTCCCTGGCTCAACAATCTTCTCTGGCTCCCCGTTGCTCACTGACTGAGCTCTTTAACATGGTGGGGGTGTGGAGGCAAGAACTACCATTTACTAAGGGAAGGGAAGAGCAAAGAGTACGCTGGTATTAGCAGTAAAAAAGAAAAAATATCCTTTTTTTAAAAAGCTCCTAAGCTTTGAATTTGCAGAAAGCGGGGTCCTGGGGAGAGAGCAGGGATGCATCTCTAAAGAGAACAGGGCGCTCCCGTGGCTCCAGCTCAGATTCACCTGTAGCTGCTTCTCCAAGCCAACCTGGGAAAATTGACGGGAGGGAAGAGGGTGGAGAGCTGGACAGAGAGGGCGGTGCAGAAGGGGAATATCCCACCCCAGTTCCCTGGAAGAGCGTCAGCCTGGACCCCGGTCTTGGGCTTCTCTGCTGGAATCCTGGGCAGCCCCGGGCGCCGCGGGGAAGGTCAAGGCCGCAAAAAGCGCAAGGCAGGCAGACGAGCCAGTCACAAGGGGCAGTCGAGCTGCCTGCGTGAATGCTAGGCGCGGGACAAAGGCAACTCCGGGACAAAGTGCAGGGAGACTCCTGAAGAGATAAGAGGGAAGGGCGAAGGAAGGGGGCGGGGAGCCAGAGCCTCGGAGCTCCAGGACCGCGCTTTGGGAGGCCATGGCTGGAAGCCGAGCTCGGCCCGCTGCGGAAGGGGCGCCCTCGAGCCTCTACACCCTAGCAGCGGCTGGGATGCTGAGAACCGGGGCTTCCAGGGCCACAGGCGAGCTCCCAGCCCGTCCTCGCGCCCGCCCCTCGGTGCTGGAGGCGGGGCTGCAGAGCTCACCTGGCCGTTTGGGGTGGGACCGCCCGCGACCCGGGGGAGCTGCAGAGACGGCGGTACCCAGGGCGCTGGAGCTGAGCTTGCCCTGGGGGCTTGGCTGGAGCTCAAACCCCTCCACGGCCCCCAAGGCCTGAGCGGGGGCCCTCCCCTAGCTCCCTCCCTCCTCCTCCTCCTCTCCTTTGCTCCCTCCCTCTGAACCCAATTGCTCAAGCCGCTTCCTTCCCCAACGCCAGCGCCAGTTCCTCTCCCGTTGGGGCCCGAGAAGGGCAGCGAACACTGGACACTGGGACGTCCGCGGCGGCAGCTTGCAAGACCATGGCCCAGCCCGGAGGGGCCACGAACCGGGCACCCACGGCCTCTCTCGCGCCGACCGCGCAGAGCCTGCGGTGCGCCCCGCAGCCCCGCCCCTCGAGAGCGGACACTGGTAGCCTGGGCAGGTACTGGGGCAAAGCCGCAGCCACTGCTTCCCGGGAGCCCCCCTTCCCAGGCACGCTGATGCACTCTGGAGCGGGCTCAGGGCGCCGGCGGGTAGCGCTGCGGGAACTGCTGGGGCTGCAGCGGGCGGCTCCTGCCGGGTGGCTGTCGGAGGAGCGCGCCGAGGAGCTGGGCGGGCCCAGCGGGCCGGGCAGCAGCAGGCTGTGCCTGGAACCGCGGGAGCACGCGTGGATTCTGGCGGCCGCCGAGGGCCGCTATGAGGTGCTGCGGGAGCTGCTGGAGGCTGAGCCGGAGCTGCTGCTGCGGGGCGACCCGATCACCGGCTACTCGGTTCTGCACTGGCTGGCCAAGCACGGGCGCCACGAGGAGCTCATTCTAGTACACGACTTCGCCCTACGCCGGGGGCTGCGGCTCGACGTGAGCGCCCCAGGCAGCGGCGGCCTCACGCCCCTCCACCTGGCGGCCCTTCAGGGCCACGACATGGTCATCAAGGTGCTGGTGGGCGCCCTGGGTGCCGACGCTACGCGCCGCGACCACAGCGGCCACCGGGCCTGCCACTACCTGCGGCCCGACGCGCCTTGGAGGTTGCGGGAGCTGTCGGGAGCTGAGGAATGGGAGATGGAGAGCGGCAGCGGGTGCACCAACCTGAACAACAACAGCAGCGGCACCACTGCGTGGAGGGCCGCGAGCGCAGTGGGCGCGACGGCTGTGGAGACAAGCAGAAGAGCGGCGGCGTCGCGGACCAAGGCGAAGGACACCGCGGGCAGCCGGGTGGCGCAAATGCATGTCCTTTTCCGCCATCTGTTCCCCTCATTCCAGGACCGTTGACAGGGACAGAGACTGGAGAGCTAGGAGGGGCCGCGACGCTGTGGCGATGGCTAGGTCCTGGGTTGTCCCGGGTTCCACCGAAGGAGAGGCGCCTTGGACGCTGCTTGGGCCTGCAAGGAACAGAACATGTCGGGGTCCAACTCAGGTACTTGTCTCAGGTCTCCTGTAACCACCGGCCTGGAGGACCTGGGGACTTGGGCACCACCTCACCAAGAGAGAGTGAAGGACCAAGCTGGCCTGGCTCCGAGTTCCAAAGCTACACGACTAAGGAGTTGGGAGAAGGGATCGTGGTCTTGCTTGGGAGAGGGCAAGTTAAGCTTCCAGTGGCCATTTCTGGGCAGGCCGACGCGCAGGGTTTATTAGGAAACATTCTCTAGAAGAATGAGTTAAAATTGCATACCACCAATGCAGAGAAAATGCCTCACTCTGCCGGCCTGGCTCGGCCATTAATGGGGTCTTGGGGTGCGGGTAGAGTCAGCCTCTGACAACCTCCTCCTGAGACGACCAAGCCTTAACTGGTACTTTTTCTCATGTATCACAGGTGACTTCTTATGTATATTAAAGTGGAATATGTGTTCTTTTCACATGACAAGGCTGTCCTTTTAGTGTTTTCCCCCACCTCCCTTACTAACCACAAAGGAAGAAGCTGCATATGTTTGCAGGGTAGAGGTCACCCACCCGTGGCCATGATCTCGTGCTCCAGGGCAGGCTTTGGGCCTCCTTCTCAGAACAAATGGCCAGAGCTGTGCAGGGAAGAAGCTATTTCCCCCTTGGATCTGAGGAGAAACACACAGTTCACCTCTGTCCTGAGCTCCTTGATGGTCTGGCCTCAGGCACCAGCCTCATCCTAGAAGAGTTGTCCTATAGGGGCCTTGGGTTAGGGGGTAAAAGGCAAAAGTTTCCAAATTTACATTTCTGATATTTCCACGATGAGTCATGTAATTTACCTTGATTTGTGGCCTCTAATGAGACACACCCATGGGCACTTTTTTTTTTCCAAGATGGGGCTTTCTTCAGCTTTTCAGCAGCATTTATTTATTTATTTATTTATTTATTTATTTATGAAATGGAGTGCAGTGATGCAATCTTGATTCATTGCAACCTTTGCCTCCTGGGTTCAAGCAATTCTCCTGCCTCAGCCTCCCAAATAGCTACAGGCGTCCACCACCACGCCCAGCGATATATATTTTTTTTTTTTGTATTTTTAGTAGAGATGGGGTTTCACTATGTTGGCTGGGCTGGTCTCGAACTCCTGACCTAGTGATCCACCTGCCTCAGCCTCCCAAAGTGCTGGGATTACAGGCATGAGCCACCACGCCTGGCCAGCAGCATGTATTTATTGTTACTATTATTATTTTTTTTTTTGAGACGGAGTCTCACTCTGTCGCCCAGGCTGGAGTGCAGGGGCGCGATCTCGGCTCACTGCAAGCTCCGCCTCCCAGGTTCGCGCCATTCTCCTGCCTCAGCCTCCTGAATAGCTGGAACTACAGGCGCCCGCCACCACGCCTGGCTAATTTTTTGTATTTTTAATAGAGACGGGGTTTCACCATGTTTGCCAGGATGTTCTCGATCTCCTGACCTCGTGATCCACCCGCCTCGGCCTCCCAAAGTGCTGGGATTACAGGTGTGAGCCACCGTGCCCGGCCACTATTATTGTTTTTTGAGACAGAGTCTTGCTCTGTCGCCCAGGCTGGAGTGCAATGGTGTGATCTAGGCTCACTGCAACCTCTGCCTCCTGGGTTCAAGCGATTTTCCTACCCCAGCCTCCCAAGTAGCTGGGATTACAAACGTGCACCACCACGCCTGGCTAATTTTTGTATTTGTAGTAATGACGGGGTTTCACCATGTTGGCCAGGCTGATCTCAAACTCCTAACCTCAAGTGCTCCCCTGCCTCGGCCTCCCAAAGTGCTGGGATTACAGACATGAGCCATCGCGCCTGCTCAGCAGCATTTAAAAAATTAAGTTTAAGGCTGGGCACAGTGGCTCATGCCTGTAATCCCAGCATATTGGGAGGTTGAGGCGGGAGTATCCTTTGGGCCCAGGAGTTCTGGACCAGCCTGGGCAATATAGGGAGACCCCGTCTCTACAAAAATATACAAAAATTAGCCAGGTGTAGTGGTGCAGGCCTGTAGTCCCAGCTACTAGGGAGGCTGAGGTGGAAGGATTGCTTGAGCCTGGGAGGTGGAGGCTGCAGTGAGTAAAGCATTCCACTGCACTCCAGCCTGGGTGACAAGAGTAGGACCCTATCTCTCTCTCTATATATATATATATATTTCACACGTAAAAATTCTTTTTAAAAAGTTAAGTTTAATGCATAAATTGTAGCTTGCAAAATTGCTCCCATTCAGAAATGGCATGAATTAAATAAGACTACAGGAGGGTTGACTCAGCCTGAAAGGCCAGGAAAGCAGTTGCTGGCTACAGACCCATGCTGCCTTGGAGAACAGTGCATTTTAAAAATAGCACTGTATCCCTGACGGTTTGGGTAGCCCTTGCAATGGACTGTCGCATTCCCCAGCCCTCTCATCCCAGTCCGTGAACACCAGGGAGAAAAAGTCACCACTAACAAACAGCCCAGAAACGCCACCCTGAGCCCATCCATCCATGTTTCCATCTCTGCCTGGTGGCCCTGTTGCCTCTATGCTCAAAACTTTCCTACTTTCCTTTATTTTTTATTTTTGAGATGGCATCTCTCACTCTTACCCAGTCTGGAGTACAGTGGCACGATCATAGCTCACTGCAGCCTCAAACACCTGGGCTTCAGTGAACCTCCTGCCTCAGCCTCCCAAGTAGTTGGGACTACAGGCACATGTCGCCATGCTCAGCTACTTTTTTTTTTTTTTTTTTTTTTTTGTCTGTACAGACAGGGTCTTGCTATGTTTCTTAAGCTGTTCTTGAACTCCTGGGTTCAAGTCATCCCCCGACCTTGGCCTCCCAAAGTGCTGGGATTACAGGCATGAGCCACTGTGCCTGGCCTTCCTTTGTCTTTTCTAAATGAACTTCTTGAGCAATTGAAGGAGGGAGGGCTAACAGTTCCTAAATTCTGGCAATTGGCATTGGCATCTGGCATTAACCCTCTCCACCCCTGTGCCCATTTTATAGATGCGAAGAGGCCAACTGATGCAGGACCGTGGTTTCTGTTCCACAACCTCCCCCTTGACAGCTGCCAAGGTGGGTTGGGCTTGGGGAAGGCTGTCAGGGCAGGGCTTTCTGCTGATTCTGCAGGCTCCTGGCTTGGAAGGAAGATTGGTGTGTGCTGAGCATTCACAGGCCACTTATCACATTAGTCCCCTCTTTATAGGAAAAGTATGAACCTAAGCATCTTAACTGTTAGCAGATCTGGGGGCCTGAGACAAGCGTTCACCCTCCTCCTTCCAAAATGAAAACCAAGTTAGCTGGAAGATTCGAAAACGGTTTTCCATAGTTTTCCTGTAGTCAGCTACTCTTCCCCACAGATTTTTCTCATCATGTGATACTGCCTAGCCTACCTCCTCCATGTAAAATTGAGGTTTGGCTGCAGGGGACAAACTCCCATGCTGAAAGCTCTCCGTGCCTCACATCAAGCCGTTGGCATTTCTGGTATGCTTTTTGAGGCAAGACTGGTATGCTTACCCCAAGAGAAAGAGCAAATTCCCCGAGAAACCTCTTTCCAGGGGAGCAAAGTGGAGTTCAGCAGATGATGCAAGACTTCATTCTAGCAGGGGAGCCAAGCAAGAAGAGGAGACAGAAGCAGGGCTGTGATGGATCAGGGGGAGGGGGTGCTGAGGGAGCACAGGAGGCAGGGCCGGATCCAAGTCGAGAGGAATAGAAAAGGCTTTCGTGGAGGAAGGTGGTGCCTGATCTGAGGCTGGAGGGCTGAGTGCGAGTTGACCGTTGAGTGTGGCAAGTACCAGACACTATAAAGGCAGCGGGTTTGGCAGGAGGGTGGAAGCTGGGGAGAGGTTAATGGCAAGGCTGGAGAAGTGGAAGGGGGTCCAGATCACCAAGAGTCTCGAAGGTCATGCTAAAAGAGGTTCATGAAGTTTAGCCAAAAGGTAGTTGGGAGTCATGGAAGGTTTCTAAGCAGAGGAGTAGCATGATGAGATTTTGGAAGATCACTCTGGCAGTCACCTGGAGGATGAATGTGCCAGGGGAGAAAACTGGGGGCAAATGCATCGCAAAAGCAAAACACTTCTAGAGCAATGCTTTCAGAAAAGTCATACTAGCAAGGCTGTATGCCTATAGTTGCTGTTTGCCTGTAGTCCCAGCTACTTGGGAGTCTGAGGTGGGAGGGTCACCTGAGCCCAGGAAGTAGAGGCTGCAGTGAACCATGGTCGTGTCATGGCACTACAGCCTGGGCAACAGAGCAAGACCCTGTCTCTAAGAAAAATAGTCATTCTTCACCCCAAGAAGTTCAAAGATCCCTGTGAGGGCAGTGCCTTTGAAACTTCTCTTTTTTTTCTCCTCCAAAGTCTTTGTTCTAATGAAGCTCACCTAGAATCCTCGTGTGTAAATCTCCCCACACCCTGCCTCTTTTCTAGACAGACAGTCCTACACCATGGCCCCTGGAGTAAAATTCAAAGCCACTGGTGTGGTGGAAAGCTCTCAGCCTTGCCTGGGTTCAAATCCTAGCTCCCAATTCATGACCCTGAGCTACGTGCTGGCCTCTCTGAGTGGCAATTTCCTCATCTGTGAAATGGGACCAACAGAATCTTTTTTGCAGGTTTGTTCTGAGCATTCAAGATAATGTATGTGCAACATCTGGCACACTGGGTGACACACAGGGAATAGGAAATAACGGCTGTTTGAAAGAATCCTAAGGGGCTCAGCAGGTTCTTGTGGTGAAACTACATTATCTGCTAGGGTAGTCCAGGAGGTATCTTGTGGTTTACCTGCATTATGTCAGCTTTAAAATGAGTTTGCATTTATTGCAAGTTATTTTCCATCTGTGCCAGAGGAGTGACTGTTCCTCAAAGGAGATGTTGGTTCCTCTGCTGATGTTCTTCACAAGCTATATATTTTTACTTTTGACATAACAACCACTTGCTGAAGTGCTTAGCATGGCTAAAAGGGATCCAAGTGCTAATAGTCAAGAGGATGGGAAAAGGCCCTGAAGGCATTTTATAGATCACTAAGGGCAGGCCGGCGCAGTGGCTCACGTGTGTAATCCCTGCACTCTGGGAGGCTGAGGTGGGCAGATCATCTGGAGTCAGAGGTTCAAGACCAGCCTGGCCAACATGGTGAAACTTCGTCGCTACTAAAAATGCAAATATTATTTGGGCATGGTGACGGGTGCCTGTAATCTCAGCGACTCAGGAGGCTTAGGCAGGAGGATCTCTTGAACCCGGGAGGCAGAGGTTGCAGTGAGCTGAGATTGCACCACTGCACTCCAGCCTGGGTGACAGAGCAAGACTCTGTCTCAAAAGGTGGATCGCTGAGGTCAGGAGTTTGAGACCAGCCTGGCCAACATGGTGAAATCCCGTCTCTACTAAAAATATAAAAAAAATTAGGCGTGGTGGTGTGTGCCTGTAGTCTCAGTTACTTGGGAGGCTCTGAGGCATGAGAATTGCTTGAATCTGGGAGGCAGAGGTTGCAGTGAGCCAAGATAGCACCACTGCACTCCAGCCTGGGCGACAGAGCGAGACTCCATCTCAAAAAAAAAAAAAAAAAAAAAAGTTCACTAAGGCCACAGGCATAGGAGGACAGAATGGGTTTTGCTTTTTTTTGGAGGGGGGGCGTGGAAGGGAAGGAAATAGGGTGCCAGGCCTGGGGTACCACTGACCTGCATCCCTACTGCTCTAGCTCCAGCCCAGTCTCAAAGGGCCTCAGGTACTGCTCTGGCTGCTGCTCCCAAGGCCATAAGCCTTGGGGCTTCCACATGGTGCTAAGTCTGCAGACTTGCAGAATGTGAGAGTAATTGAAGGCTTGGCAACTTCCACCTAGATTACAGAGGAAGTATGGGAAAGCCTAGATGCCCAGGTAGAAGTGTGCTGCAGGGGTAGTGCCCCCACAAGAATCCCTACCAGGGGCTAGTTGAGCTGTGGAAGCAGGGCCACCACCCTCGAGACCACAGAATAGTGCAGCCACCAGCAGCACGCATCCTCAACCTCGAAAAGCCTGTGGCATTGGACTCTAATCCATGAGAGCAGCTACATGGGCTGCTCCCAGCATAGCCATGGGGATGGGGCTGCTCAAGGCCTTGGCGGCCCACCCCTTGTACCAATGTGCCCAGGATGAGGGGACATGGAGTCAAGGGAGATCATTTTGGAACTTGAAGATTTAATGGCTGGCCAAGGCAGGACGGTTGCGGGAGCCCAGGAGTTTGAGAGCAGCCTGGGCAACACAGTGAGACCTCGTCTCTATACAAAATTAGAAGATTAGCCTGGCATGGTGGTGCAAGACCGTAGTCTCATGTACTCAGGAGGTGAGGCGGGGGGATTGCTTGAGCCCAGGAGGTTGAGGCTGCAATGAGCCATGATCATACCACTGCACTCCAGACTGAGTGACAGAGCAAGACCTTGTCTCAAAAAAAAAAAAAAAAAAAAAGACTTATGTCTGCCCTACTGTGTTTTGAACTTGTGTGGGGTCTGTTACCCCTTGCTTTTGGGGATATTTCCCTTTTGGAATGGGAGTATTTACCCAATGTCTGTTCTACCACTGTGTCTCAGAAGTAAATACCTTGATTTTGATTTTTTTATTTTTTTTTGAGATGGAGTCTCACCCTGTCGCCCAGGCTGGAGTGCAGTGGCGCGGTCTCAGCTCACTGCAACCTGCATCTCCCGGGTTCAAGCGATTCTCCTGCCTCTGCTTCCCCAGTGGCTGGGATAACAGGCACGCGCCACAATGCCCAGCTAATTTTTGTATTTTTAGTAGAGACGGAGTTTCACCATGTTGGCCAGGCTGGTCTTGAACTCCCGACCTCAGGTGATTCACCTGCCTCGGACTCCCAAAGTGCTGAGATTACAGGCGTGAGCCACTGCGCCCAGCCTGATTTTTTGATTTTACAGGCTCACAGTGGGAAGGAACTTGTCCTGAGTCTCAGATGAGACTTCGGACTTTTGGAGTTAATGCTGGACTTGGGAACTATTCGGGGGGATGATTGTATTTTGCATGAGAGAAGGACATAAGATTTGGGGGGCCAGGAGCAGAATGATAGAGTTTGGATATTTGTCCCCTCTAAACCTCATGTTGAAATTTGACTCACAATGTTGGAGGTGGGGCCTAAAAGGAGGTTTCTGGGTCATCGGGGTGAACCCCTCACCAAGGGCTTGGTGCCATCTTTACAGTAAAGGGTGAGTTCTCACTCTATTAGTCCCTGTGAGAACTGATTTTTGTTTTGTTTTGTTTTGTTTTTCTTTTTGAGACAGAGTCTCGCTCTGTCACCCAGGCTGGAGGGCAGTGGCAAAATCTCGGCTCACTGCAACCTCCGCTTCCTGGGTTCAAGCGATCCTCCTGCCTCAGCCCCCTGAGTAGCTAGGATTACAGGCACGTGTCACCATGCCTGGCTAATTTCTGTATTTTCAGTAGAGACAGGGTATCACCATGTTGGTCAGGCTGGTCTCGAACTCCTGACCTCAGGTGATCCACCCACCTCACAAGCGTGAGCCACTGTGGCCGGCTGAGAACTGATTGTTGAAAAAAAACCTGACACCTCCCTCCTTTCTATCTTCCTTCCTCTATCACCATGTGATGCCTGTTCCCCTGTGCCTTCCACCATGATTGGAAGCAGCCTGAGGCCTTCACCAGAAGCAGATACTGGTGCCGTGCTTCTTGTACAGCCTGCAGAACCATGAGCTAAATAAACCTCTTTCCTTTGTAAGTTATCTAGCCTCACGTATTTCTTTTCCCCCAATTCTTTCTTTCTTTTCTTTTCTTTTCTTTTTTTTAAATGTGGCCAAAGATGAGATATTTCTTTCTTTCTTTTTTTTTTTTTTTTTTTTTGAGACGGAGTCTCGCTCTGTCACCCAGGCTGGAGTACAGTGGCCGGATCTCAGCTCACTGCAAGCTCTGTCTCCCAGGTTTATGCCATTCTCCTGCCTCAGCCTCCCGAGTAGCTGGGACTACAGGCGCCCGCCACCTCGCCCGGCTAGTTTTTTTGTATTTTGTAGTAGAGACGGGGTTTCACCGTGTTAGCCAGGATGGTCTCGATCTCCTGACCTCGTGATCCGCCCGTCTCGGCCTCCCAAAGTGCTGGGATTACAGGCTTGAGCCACCGCGCCCGGCCGAGATATTTCTTTCAAAAAAAAAATTTTTTTTTTTTTTAATAGAAACATTGTCTCCCTATATTGCCCAGCCTGGTCACGAACTCCTGGGCTCAAGCAATCCTCTTCCCTTGGCCTCCCAAAGTGCTGGGATTGCAGGCATGAGCCACTGTGCCTGGCCCCCCAAGTATTTATTAATTTTTGAGACAGAGTCTTGCTCTGTTGCCCAGGATGGAGTGCAGTGGTGTGATCTCAGCTCACTGCAACCTCTGCCTCCCGGGTTCAAGGGATTCTCCTGCCTCAGCCTCCCGAGTAGCTAGGATTTCAGGCTTGCACCACCATGCCTGGCTAATTTTTGTATTTTTAGTAGAGACGGGGTTTCACCATGTTGGCCAGGCTGGTCTCGAATTCCTGACCTCAAGTGATCCACCCGCCTCGGACTCCCAAAGTGCTGGCATTACAGGCGTGAGTCACCACGCCTGGCCTATAAGTATTTGTTTATAGCAACACAAAAATGGACTAAGACAGACATAATTGCAATCAGCAAAGGTACCTTGTTCTTCACTCAGGGAAGTAAAAGCAGCAACTTAGTAAGTGCCCACCAAATATTAAATATGTTAGATACTGTTTTCAGATAAAGTCATAAACTGGAGCCAGAGCTAAACCTGAAATCCTCTGAAGAGAATCAAAGGAGTCCTTCATCTCCTGGCCCTATTCATCTATAGGAATGCCCCCTAACCCCAGCCAACATAACAAATATTCCACACCAAGACTCCCCATCTTCCCTCCTTCCCTTCCTTCTGACAAAGGAGCATGCCTGTCCTCTTTCAGGATATCGCTCATGCTCTCAACCCCCTCTCCTCTCAGGGTTTACTGACATCAATCGTCTTCTCCTGTATCTTTTTTTTTTTTTTTTTTTTTTTTTTTTTTTTTTTGAGATGGAGTCTCGCTCTGTTGCCAGGCTGGAGTGTAGTGGTGTGATCTCAGCTTGGCTCCCAGCAACCTCCGCCTCCAGGGTTCAAGCGATTCTCCTGCCTCAGCCTCCCCAGTAGCTAGTGTGAGGTGAAGCCAGCTGGACTTCCCGGGTGGAGTGGGGATTTGCAGAACTTTTCTGTCTAGCTAAGGGTTTGTAAATGTACCAATCAGCACTCTGTGTCTAGCTAAAAGTTTGTAAACGCACCAGTTAGCACTCTGTGTCTAGCTAAAGGTTTGTAAATGCACCAGTCAGCACTCTGTAAAAACGGACCAATCAACACTCTGTAAAATGGACCAGTCAGCAGGATGTGGGTGGGGCCAAATAAGGGAATAAAAGCTGGCCACTGGCGCCAGCCCCAACAACCCGCTGGGGTCCTCTTCCGTGCAGTGGGAGCTTTGTTCCTTCACTCTTCACAATAAATCTTGCTGCTGCTCACTTTTTGGGTCCACACTACCTTTATGAGCTGTAACGCTCACCATAAGGATCTGTGGCTTCATTCCTGAAGTCAGCAAGACCACGAACCCACTGGAAGGAAGAAACTGGACACAGCTGAACATCTGAAGGAACAAACTCTGGGACACACCATCTTTAAAAGCTGTAACACTCACCGGAGGGTCTGCGGCTTCATTCTTGAAGTCAGCAAGACCAAGAACCCACCAGAAGGAATAAATTCTGGACACACGGGGCTACAGGCGTGTGCCACTACGCCCAGCTAATTTTTGTATTTTTAGTAAAGACACATTTCACCATTTGACCAGGGTGGTCTCAATCTGTTGACCTCATGATCCACCCGCCTTGGCCTCTGAAAGTGCTGGGATTACAGGCATGAGCCACCGTGCCTGGCCTATTTTAACTTTTAAGTTCAGGTGTACATGTGTGGGTTTGTTACACAGGTAAACGTGTCATGGGGGTTTGTTGTACAGATTATTTCCTCACTCAGGTATTAAGCCTAGTACCCATTATTTATTTAGAGACGGAGTCTTGTTCTGTCACCCAGGCTGGAGTGCAGTGGCTCTATCTCAGCTCAACTGCAACCTCCGCCTCCCAGGTTCAAGTGATTCTCCTGCCTCAGCCTCCCCGAGTAGCTGGAACTATTCCCGGCTAATTTTTGTATTTTTAGTGGAGATGGGGTTTCACCATGTTGGCCAGGCTGGTCTCGAACAGCTGACCTCCAGTGATCTCCCTGCCTTGGCCTCCCAAAGTGCTGGGATTGCAGATGTGAACCACTGGGCCTGGCCCCCATTATTTATTTTTCCTGATCCTCTCCCTCCTCCCACCCTCCACTCTCTGATAAGCCCCAGTGTGTGTTGTTCCCCTATATGTGTCCATGTACAACAGACATTTAGTAAGTCATTAGTAGGAGTGTCACTTTGGGTGACAAAAGAGCACAAGTCTTCCCTAACCTTCTGGCTCAAACTTGTGCCTCTTCTCTTCACAGTAAAGCCTGTCTACTGAGAGGTCTCCTCACCACATCATTTCAATTTCCTTACCTTTTCTTCAGTCTTTAACTTTCTGTATTCTGGCTTCTGCCTCCATCATCCCAGAGCAATTGCTTCCAGAAAGGGTGTGGTGGCTCACACCTGTAATCCCAGGACTTTGGGAGGTCAAGGCGGGGGGATCACCTGAGGTCAGAAGTTCGAGACCAGCTTGGCCAACGTGGCGAAACCCCGTCTCTACTAATGATACAAAAATTAGCTGGGCGTGGTGGCACATACCTGTGATCCAGCTACCCGCGTTGACTCCTCTGTCTTTCGTATTGCTCTGTCACCCAGGCTGCAGTGCAGTGGCAGGATCTTGGCTCACTGCAACCTCCGCCTCCCAGGTTCAAGTGATTCTCTTGCCTCAGCCTCCTGAATAGCTGGGATTACGGGCATGTGCCACCAAGCCCAGCTAATTTTTGTGTTTTTAGTAGAGATGGGGTTTCACCATGTTGGCCGGGCTGGTCTTGAACTCCTGACCTCAGGTGATCTGCCTGCCTCAGCCTCCCAAAGTGCTGGGATTACTGGCATGAGCTACCACGCCCAGCCTACTAATCTTGACGATTTCTTAAACCCAAACCTGATAGGCCACTGTTTACCTTTGAACTCTTTAATGTTTCTCTTGACCTCAGGATAGAATTGAAGCTCTCACTCAATACTTAAGAGGCTCCTCGTGATCTGGCATCTGCTTACCTCTCCAGCCTCATTCCTCATCACTACTTCCTGTTCGCATCCTCTTTCCTCACCCATGAATACATCCCCTTTCTACACTCCTGCCATGCAGTAACTTTCAGTTCCCGATCTCCCAGCTTTCTCTTGACTGGGCCTTTTCACAGTCTGTTTCCTCTGCATAGGACATGAACGTTCCACCCGGCAGCCTCAGCCACAAAACCTAACTCCTTGTGGGCCTCCAGGGCTCAGCTTGCTCTTCCTCAGCCCCTCCTGTGTTCGGGACAGGTTCCCAAGACCCTAGTGCCTTCCTTGCCACGGCCCTCCGCACTAGGAGCTGTGTCTGCACTGTCATCTGCCTCCCTGTAGGCTGGGAGTCCAAGAAGATGTGGGCCTGTGGATGTGGTTCACTGCTGCAGCCCAGCACCCAGCACCCAGTAGCCAACACTGTGTATCTGCCTCATAGTCTGAAACGGGTGTTTGAGAATGAACAAGTGGGAGTTGGAGGCAGCTGACCTTGAATTTAGATCCGCAGGCTTTCTGATTTAACTAATAGTTGTGTTTTTTGTATTCATTTGCTTTCCGTTTTCCCATGCCCTTCTTCCTCTGGAGAACCCTGTGGAAACAATTTTTCTTTTTTCTTTCCTTTTTTTTTTGAGACAGAGTCTCACTTTGTCACCAGGCTAGAATGCGGTGGAGTGATCTCAGCTCACTGCAACCTCTATTTCCTGGGTTCAAGCGATTCTTCTGCCTCAGCCTCCCAAGTAGCTGGGATTACAGGCGCCTGCCACCATGCCTGGCTAAGTTTTATAATTTTAGTAGAGACGGGGTTTCACCATGTTGATCAGGCTGGTCTCCAACTCCTGACCTCAAGCGATCCACCCACCTCGGTCTTCCAAAGTGCTGGGATTACAGGCCTGAGCCACCGCCCCCGGCCTGGAAACAGTTTTTCTAATGAACACCATGTTAGACGTACATTAGACAGTTACAAATGTGGCATTATAGGTTCATGATTTTAGAGGTTAGCGATCAAGTCCAACTTCCTCATTTCAAACGGAAGTAAACAGGTCCCCAAAGCTGTGGTGGCTTGTTAGTGGCAGGCTAGTTATAGCTGTAAAACTGGGACTAAGCCTCAGACTTCTTGATTCCAGTGCTCTTTCTCCTATCCCATACCATGCTGTGATGGATTAAAGATGACCACGAGTCCTTTGATACTCTTCCCATTGAGAGGTGGCCTCTATCACACTTTCCCTTGAATCTGGATGGGTTCTGGAACTGCTTAGACCAAAAAAGTATAGGAAAAGAGATAACCCAGTCTGGGTGGGACCAGCTACGTAATTTGTGGAGCCCAAACTGAAAATGTGAGACCCCTTTTAAGAAATTAAGAATTTCGGCCGGGCGCGGTGGCTCAAGCCTGTAATCCCAGCACTTTGGGAGGCCGAGACGGGCGGATCACGAGGTCAGGAGATCGAGACCATCCTGGCTAACACCGTGAAACCCCGTCTCTACTAAAAATACAAAAAACTAGCCGGGCGAGGTGGCGGGCGCCTGTAGTCCCAGCTACTCAGGAGGCTGAGGCAGGAGAATGGCCTAAACCCGGGAGGCGGAGCTTGCAGTGAGCTGAGATCCGGCCACTGCACTCCAGCCCGGGCTACAGAGCAAGACTCCGTCTCAAAAAAAAAAAAAAAAAAAAAAAAAAAAAAGAAATTAAGAATTTCAAGAAAGACCGGGCGTGGTGGCTCATGCCTATAATCCCAGCACTTTGGGAGGCCGAGGCGGGTGGATCACTTGAGGTCAGGAGTTTGAGACCAGCCTGGCCAACATGGTGAAATCCTGTCTCTACTAAAAATACAAAAAATTAGCCGGACATAGTGGTATGCATCTGTAATCCCAGCTACTTGGGAAGCTGAGGCAGGAGAATAGCTTGAACCCAGGAGGCGGAGGTTGCAGTGAGCCGAGATGGCACCGTTGCTCTCCAGCCTGAGCGACACAATGAGGCTCCATCTCAAAAAAAAAAAAAAAAAAAAAAAAAAGAAATTTCAAGATCGCAAAATCAGAGTATCAAGCTAAGCGCAGAGCCCTGTGCAACTGCACGACCACCCCCAGGAAGCTGATCCTGGTGCTGCCAGTTTCAGGGCCCAGGTCTTAAGAGACTGGCAGCTTCCAGTTCCTGTCTCTTGGAACACATGATCAGGCCAGTCACCACATAAGCAGTCATCTACCCCAAGAGCACCATTGCTGTGAGAAGGCCAAGCCACATAAAGCGGCCCTGTAGGATGAGATGCCATGTAAGGAGAGGGAGTGAAAGGCCAAGGAGCACTAGGGCACCCAGCATGTGAGTGGAAAAGGTATCTTGGAAGTGAATCCTCCAGCCCAGGCTACCCCCACTAGATCAGAAAAAAAGTAACAAGCCAAGGTCTTCCCAACTTCCTGAGAATGGAAACAAAATGCTTCCCAACCTGGGAATGGAAACAAAATGCTCTTTTTAGGCCACTAGGTTTTGGGATAGTTTGTTACACAGCAATAGATAACAGGAACACATACTATCTCTAGCATTCTTCAAAACGGCAGTGAAATGCTGTCTTTTGAAGCACAAAGTTCTGTTTGTATAAAGTGTCATCATTCTGTGATTCCCAAATTACATACTAAATATATGTGTATGCATATTGCAAGCATATGAATGTCACTTTGGTGATAAAAATGTATAAATGTGGTCGGGCAAGGTGGCTCATGCCTGTAATCCCAGCACTTTGGGAGGCCGAGGTGGGTGGATCACTTGAGGTTAGGAGTTCGAGACCAGCCTGGGCAACATGGTAAAACCTCATCCCTACTAAAAATACAAAAATTAGCAGGGTGTGGTGGCACACGCCTGTAGTCCCAGCTACTTGGGAGGCTGAGGCACGAGAATCGCTTGAACCTGGGAGGCGGAAGTTGCAGTGAGCTGAGATCTCACCAGTGCACGCCAGCCTGGGCAACAGAGCGATACTCTGTCTCAAAAATAAATAAATAAATAAATAAATTAATTAATAAAATAAAATATAAATATGCACTTCACACTACGAACACAGATTGTTTTGGCATCAGCCTTATCAGACTGTTTTTATTTAAAATATGTAAGTTCAGAATATTTTCCTTGGCCTCTGTGAATACTTCTCTATCATTGTGCTTGTAACAATGTATGATAATTAATTGTCTATGTATTTATTTTCTCGACTGGATCTATGCCTTTCAAACTAAACAAGCAACCTATTAGTGGGGCATGAAATCCATTTTTTCAATGAAATGGGATAAAATAAAAATATAAGTTTGCATTGCACATCAAGAAACTTGCAGGATTGCAGGATTGTGTGTGTGTATGTGTGTGTGTGTGTGTGTTGTAGCCACTGGAATAGATTGTGAGATCCTAAGGGCAGTGTCCTTGCCTAGCCTATTCACCACTGCATCCCCAGCAGCCAGTACACTGTTTGGCACATGTAGGTGTTCTGTAAATACGTGTTAAATGAATGAAATTTATTCTTGAATGCTCCTAGTAGGACATGAATATCCTTGTCTTCTTGGGACCCTTCACCCTTTCCCAAGAATAGTGCTGGGCTTGCATTTCAGCCCAGCTGAGACTTGTATTTCAAGGAGTCTTACAGCAATGTATTTATTATTCATCCATTTTCAGTTTTCAGTTTGGGCCTACATATCTACACCAGTGTGAACTTTCTGTTAACTGCCTGCCAGAACAGAAACTATCTACTCCCTCCCCAAATATGTCAAAAGTAAAAAAGAAGGGAGGGAGAGAGGAAGGGAAGGAAGGAAAGAAGGAAGAAAGAAAGGAAGGAAAGAAAGGAGGGAGGCAGGGAGGGAAGAAAAAAATATCAGTTATAGGTTTATATCAGAAACTCTTTTTTTTCTATTTTATATATATTTTTTAAAAATAGAGATGGGGTCTCACTGTGTTGCCCAGGCTGGTCTCCAACTCCTGGGCTCAAGTGATTCTCCCATCTTGGCCTCCCGAGGTGCTGGGATTACAGGCATCAGCCACTGTGCTGGGCCTATACCAGACACTCTTAAAGATTGCTATCATACAATAGGCCAGGCAATTTTAACACACCATCTCATTTAATTGCCAAAGCAAGTTATAGCACAATATCTATCCCATTTTACACATGCTCAGGGAGGTTAAGTAACACCTCGAAAGTTGCCTAGGCCGGGCGTGGTGGCTCACACCTGTAATCCCAACACTTTGGGAGGCCGAGGCGGGCGGATCACCTGAGGTCGGCAGTTTGAGACCAGCCTGACCAACATGGAGAAACCCCGTCTCTACCAAAAAATACAAAATTAGCCAGGCATGGTGGCACATGCCTGTAATCCCAGCTACTCAGGAGACTGAGGCAGTAGAATCACTTGAACCCGGGAGGTGGAGGTTGTGGGGTGAGCTGAGGTCGCGCCATTGTACTCCAGCCTGGGCAATAAGAGTAAAACTCTGTCTCAAAATAAATAAATAAATAAATAAATGAAAATAAAGTCACCCAACTAGTAAGTGAGAGGTATGTATTTGATGTGAACTTAGGCCTGGTCAGCTCCATAGCTTTGTGAGTGCTCCATGTCACTCTGCTGCCCCCATGCAGTTAACCAAAGCACCTACATGAAGGGTTTTGCTAAGACAAGACATCCTGCAAATAGGAAGACATTTTCTCCATCAATCTATGCGGAACCGACCTACGTAGACACAATTTAAAGTAAGTGTTTATGATGCAGACATCATCAGTGGAGTTCATCAACTTTTGGTGATTTGTAAATAAACCAGGAACTCAGTCTCCCATCAGCATTCCTCCTTGAGTGCCACACTTTAAAATGCATATTTCATCAATTTCACTTCAGGTATAGGTGTTTGCTTGGTTATTTTCATAATGAATATTCATTCATTTATTTTGAGACAGGGTCTTACTCTGTCACCCAGCCTGGGTGCAGTGGCATAATCCTAGCTCATTGCAGCCTCAAACTCCTGGGCTCAGGCGATCCTCCCACCTCAGCCTCCCAAGTAGAAGGACTACAGGTGTGTGACACCACACCTGGCTCATTAAAAGCATTTTTTTTTTTTTTTTTTGTAGAGATGGGGCCTCACTATGTTTCCCAGGCTGGTCTCAAGTTCCTGGTGGGCTCAAGTGATCCTCCTGCCTCGGTCTTCCAAAATAAAGTCATAAAGTTATATTTTAGAATAGTTTTAGATTTACAGAAAAGTTGCAAGAATATCAGAGAGTTCCTGTATAGCCTGCACCCACTTTTCCTATGGTTACTTTATTTTTAAATATTTTCTTTATTTTTATTTATTATTATTATTATTATTTTTGAGATGGAGTCTCGCTCTGTTGGCAGGCTGGAGTGCAGTGGCGCCACCTCGGCTCGCTGTAACCTCCGCCTCCCGGATTCAGGCCATTCTCCTGCCTCAGCCTCCCGAGTAGCTGGGACTACAGGTGTGTGCCAACACGCCCGGCTATTTTTTGTATTTTTAGTAGAGACGGGGTTTCACCATGTTGGCCAGGATGGTCTCGCTGTCTTAACCTCGTGATATGCCTGCCTCAGCCTCCCAAAGTGCTGGGATTACAGGCACGAGCCACCGCGCCTGGCCTATTTTTAAATATTTTAAATCGTAACTGCGATAATGAATTACTAACAATAGAAAAAGTTGCCTCTACCCTGTGCTGTTTGGAATACATCAATATATGTGTCTCAGAGAATACTCAGAGACAGGTGCCAGGCTGTAAGGCATAAGGCAGTTACAAAGACTTCCTCTGAAACTAGCGGCTTCAGATAAGAAAGTGGGAGTCATCCCGAGTCTCCGGAGAGAGGTAACATCTTATCCCGAGTTTCCGGAGAGAGGTAATATTTTATTCCAGCTTGGACTGCTAACTGGCCTGCAGCCCAAACCCAAGAATTTGGTCTTGGGTCCAAAGGGTATGTCTTTTTTCAAATCCCACAATTCATAAGCTTGTCGAATTTCTTTCAGAATTATCCTTTGTTTGTTTGATATGCCATCTTTCCCAGGTCTTAGTATTCTTGGGAGCCCCTGAAAATTTACCCACAGAAAAGCAAACTTAAATAAAAATCAACATACAGTACTGTAGGAAGCACCAAGAGAACAGGAGCAAACAGATGAAGACAAAATCCCAGAGAGGTAAGGGATTACTTGAGGCAACGCCGCCAGGACTAGCACACACACAGGTCTCTCGTTCAGAGTTCCCTTGGAGTAGGTGCTCTTGGGGATATCTGCTAAGCCCATACTGCTTTCTCCGGGCACCAGCTCACTCACAGGGCAGTCAAGCCTATGCATAACCCTGTCCTCTCAGCCACAGTTATTGACTCTTTTTTTGTTGAGATGGAGTCTCGCTTTGTTGCCCAGGCTGGAGTGCAGCTGCACGATCTCGGCTCACTGGCAACCTCCACCTCCTGGGTTCAAGCGATTCTCCCACCTCAGCCTCCTGAATAGCTGGGACTTCAGGCACACACCACCGTGCCTGGCTAATTTTTGTATTTTTAGTAGAGACTGGGTTTCACCTTTTTGGCAGGGCTGGTCTTGAACTCCTGACCTCAGGTGATCCACCTGCCTCGGCCTCCCAAAGTTCTGGGATTACAGGCGTGAGCCACCGCGCCTGGTCCATAGTTACTGACTCTTGACTGGATTCATGACCCAAGTTGAGCCAACTGGCCTCTCCCTCTCATGATCTTGCTGTTGGGATTCAGCGATTACCATCCATTTCCACTGGTGGCCTGACCTGAGGACAGAGAGGAGGCCATCTTTTGCCTCGTGTTCAGAGAAGCAGAGGAGGCAGGTCGGCCAAGAACAAGAGTGAGACAAACACACAGAAAGAAGCTGAGTAGAAGACTGAGGCCCAGAGAGCGAGAGCAGCCTGCCTGACTTCTCAGTGGCTTTCTTTTTTTTTTTTTTTTTTTTTTTTTTTTTTTTGAGACGGAGTCTCGCTCTGTAGCCCAGGCTGGAGTGCAGTGGCCGGATCTCAGCTCACTGCAAGCTCCGCCTCCCGGGTTCACGCCATTCTCCGGCCTCAGCCTCCCGAGTAGCTGGGACTACAGGCGCCCGCCACCTCGCCCGGCTAGTTTTTTTGTATTTTTTAGTAGAGGCGGGGTTTCACCGTGTTAGCCAGGATGGTCTCGATCTCCTGACCTCGTGATCCACCCGTCTCGGCCTCCCAAAGTGCTGGGATTACAGGCTTGAGCCACCGCGCCCGGCCCTCAGTGGCTTTCAAGGCCCTGGTTCTGGTTCTTCTGGAAGCCTGGCTGCCTCCTGCCCTTGGATTTCATGAGAGACATCTTTGAAGCCTTGTGTTCAATTGCCCTCTTTTAAAAAAAAAAAAAAAAAAAAAAAAAAGATGGCCGGGCACAGTGGCTCACGCCTGTAGTCCCAGCACTTTGGGAGGCTGAGGTGGGCAGATCATTTGAGGCCAGGAGTTTGAGACCAGCCTGGCCAACATGGTGAAACCCTGTCTCTACTAAAAATACAAAAATTAGCTGGGTGTGGCGGCATGCACCTGTGGTCCCAGCTACTTGGGAGGCTGAGGTGGGAGGATCGCTTGAGCCCAGGAGGTCAAGACCGCAGTGAGCCGAAATCTCGCCACGTCACTTCAGCCTGGGCAACAGAGCAAGATCTATCTAAAAAAAAAAAAAAAAGTAAAGACAAGACATGTTTCTGTTCTGTTTTTTTTTTTTTTAATACTTTTAAGTTCTGGGATACATGTGCAGAACGTGCAGGTTTGTTACATAGGTATACATGTGCCATGGTGGTTTGCTGCACCCATCAACCCGTCATCTACATTAGGTATTTCTCCTAATGCTATCCCTCCCCTGGCCCCCCATCCCACAACAGGCCCCGATGCGTGATGTTCCCCTCCCTGCGTCCATGTGTTCTCATTGTTCAACTTCCACTAATTTTCCTGTTCTTTTTTTTTTTTTTTTTTGAGACGGAGTCTCGCTCTGTCGCCCAAGCTGGAGTGCAGTGGCCGGATCTCAGCTCACTGCAAGCTCCGCCTCCTGGGTTCACGCCATTCTCCTGCCTCAGCCTCCCGAGTAGCTGGGACTACAGGCGCCCGCCACATCGCCCGGCTAGTTTTTTTGTATTTTTTTTTTAGTAGAGACGGGGTTTCACCGTGTTAGCCAGGATGGTCTCGATCTCCTGACCTCGTGATCCGCCCGTCTCGGCCTCCCAAAGTGCTGGGATTACAGGCTTGAGCCACCGCGCCCGGCCAATTTTCCTGTTCTTAAAGAAATCTTTTTCTGATTATAAGTACAGTCTGTGGTCATGCCACCCTGAATTTGCCTAATCTCGCCTGATTGTAAATACACGCTCATTGTGGAAGTTTTAATTAGCTTTCGTCTCATTATGACAAACATTTTCGTTATGTTTATATATCCTGAGAAGCACAGAATGAAAACCAAATCACCTGTAATGAAATGTGTACACATGTTGGACAAAAGATATGTACACGAATGTTCACAGCAGTACTATTCATAAAGTCCCCAAACTGGAAATTGTCCAAATGCCTGCCAACAGGAAAGTGGAAAAATAAATCAGGGGGGATTCACACACTGGAATATGATACAGAATTATCTACAATTGCGTGCAACAATATGGATCAATGTTATGTGATAGTGAGCAAAAGAAGCAAGATACAGAAGGGCCAAGTTCATTATTCCATTCATAAATAACACAAATACAGGCAGAACTAAGGTATGCTGTTAGATGATAGGACAGTGGTTACACTTGGGGGGGTGACAGTGACTAAAGGTAGCTCAAGGAGGAGCATCTAGGATGCTGATCATGTTTTGTTTCTTGATCTGGGTGCTGGTGACACGACTGGATTCACCCCGTGAAAATTCATCAAGCTATCTACGCATATAAGTGCACTCTTCTGCCAGGCATGGTGGCTCATGCCTGTAATCCCAGCAGTTTGGGAGGCCGAGGCAGTCGGATCACCTGAGGTCAGGAGTTGGAGACCAGCCTGGCCAACATGGCGAAACCCTGTCTCTACTGAAAATACAAAAATTAGCCAGGCATGGTGGTGGGCACTTGTAATCCCAGCTACTCGGGAGGCTGAGGCAGGAGAATCGCTTGAACCCAGGAGGCAGAGGCTGCAGTGAGCCGAGGTTGCGCCACTGCACTCCAGCCTGGACGACAGAGCAAGACTCTGTCAAAAAAAAAAAAAAAGTGCACTCTTCTTTATGAATGTTATATTTCAAAAACATTAAAAATATAGCCAGGTGGCCGGGCACGGTGGCTTATGCCTGTAATCCTAGCACTTTGGGAGGCCAAGGTTGGTGAATCACCTGAGGTCAGGAGTTCGAGACCAGCTTGGCCAACATGGTGAAACCCCGTCTCTACTACAAATACAAAAATTGGCTGAGCGTGGTGGTGCGAGCCTGTAATCCCAGCTACTTTGGAAGCTGAGGCAGGAGAATTGCCTGAATCTGGGAGGTGGAGGGTGCAGTGAACTGAGATTGTGCCACTGCTGGGTATGGTGGCTCACGCCTGTAACCCCAGCTCTTTGGGAGACAGAGGAAAGAGGATCACTTAAGCCCAGGAGTTCAAGACCAGCCTGGACAACAGAGCAAAACCCCGTCTCTACAATAATTTTTTATAAAAATTAGCTAGGCATGGTGGCACATGCCTGTAGTCCCTGCTACTCAGGAGGCTGAGGTGGGAGGATCACTTGAGCTTGGGAGGTTGAGACTGCAGTGAACCATGATCATGCCACTGCACTTCGGCCTGGGCAACAGTCCAAGATCTTGCCTAAAAAAATAAATAAAGGGTACTTCAGCCTGGGCAACAGAGCAAGACCTTGTCTTAAAAAATTAATAAAGGGTCACTGTGGCTGGCTGCAGTGCTACTAGACCAGGGTTTCTCAGCCTCGCTACTATCAATATTTTTTACTTTAATTAATTAATTTATTTATTTTGAGACAGAGTTTCACTCTTGTTGCCCAGGCTGGAATGCAATGGCATGATCTTTGCTCACTGCAACCTCTGCCTCCTGGGTTCAAGCAATTCTCTTGCCTCAGCCTCCCGAGTAGCTGGGATTACAGGCACACACCACCATGCCTGGCTAATTTTTTGTATTTTTAGTAGAGATGGGGTTTCACCATGTTGGCCAAGCTAGTCTCGAACTCCTGACCTCAGGTGATCATCCCGTCTTGCCCTCCCAAAGTGCTGGGATTACAGGCGTGAGCCACCGTGCCCGGCCTTATTTTTATTTATATATTTTTTGACGGGGAGTTTCAGTCTTGTTGCCCAGCCTGGAGTGCAGTGGCGCAATCTTGGCTTACTGCTACCTCTGCCTCCCCAGTTCAAGTGATTCTCCTGCCTCAGCCTCCTGAGTAGCTGGGATTACAGTTGCGCACCAGCATGCCCAGCTAATTTTTTGTATTTGTAGTAGAGACGGGGTTTCACTATGTTGCCCAGGCTGGTCTCGAACTTTTGAGCTCAGGCGATCCGCCCACCTCGGCCTCCCAAACTGCTGGGATTACAGGCATGAACCACCATGTCCAGCCTACCTTTTTCTCACCTGTAAAATGGAAGAATATCTGGTGGAACTGATCCTTTTCTCTTCTTAAAAACTTTCTACAGCCAGGCATGGTGGCTCACACCTGTAATCCCAGCACTTTAGAAGGCTGAGGCGGGTGGATCACTTGAGGTCAGGAGTTTGAGACCAGCCTGGCCAACATGGTGAAACCCCGTCTCTACTAAAAATACAAAAAAATTAGCCGGGCATGGTAGTGCAGGCCTGTAATCCCAGCTACTTGCGAGGCTGAGGCAGGAGAATTGCTTGAACCCCTGAGGCGGAGGTTGCAGTAAGCTGAGATCGGGCCATTGCACTCCAGCCTGGGCAACAAGAGCAAAACTCTGTCTTAAAAAAACAAACAAGGCCAGGCGCGGTGGCTCACGCCTGTAATCCCAATACTTTGGGAGGCTGAGACAGGCGGATCACGAGTTCAGGAGTCCAACCAAGACCATCCTGGCCAAGATGGTGAAACCCCGTCTCTACTAAAATACAAAACAATTAGCCAGGTGTGGTGGTGCGTGCCTGTAGTCTCAGCTACTCAGGAGGCTGAGGCAGAGGAATCACTCGAACCCGGGAGGCGGAGATTGCAGTGAGCCGAGATCGTGCCACTGCACTCCAGCCTGGCGACAGAGCGAGACTCTGTCTCAAAACAAACAAAACCTTTTTACTTGGGAGCATAGACTGAATTTACCTTGAATATACACTCCTGGAACTAATCTTTTACAGACATCAATCAATCCTTACAAACCTGAGGTAGTCAGGTATGACTCTGGATATAAAAGTCTTCTAAGAGAGGAAAGTCCCACAACTGGTTCAGTGATGAAGCTGGGATTCAACCCTAGGCTTGACTGCAAGACCTTGAGGGGTTACTCTGTCCCTCCAAATTAAAACCCCGGAGTTGGAAGAGAACTGACATCAATCTAGCAGCTGATGTTGAGCACCAACTCCATGGCAGCTCTGCCTGACTTTATCTCAGCCTCCCATCACAACCTCCTCCGTCTCCCTGTGCCAACATATGGCGCATCTGTGCTGGGGACTGACACCAAAACTTTCTTCCTGCTCACTCCCTACTCCTCATCTCCTTTTCCTAGTCAGGCAACTGAACCAAGTGCTTTGGTGAATTATTAAATTTCATCCTCACAACCTTCTGAGGGAGACTCCATTTCGCAGATGAGGATGCTGAGGGCTTACAACTGGTGAGTGGTGGAGAGCAGGGTTTTGTTTTGTTTTGAGATGGAGTTTCACTCTGTGGCCCAGGCTGGAGTGCAATGGCGTGATCTCGGCTCACTGCAGCCTGCATTTCTTGGGTTCATGCGATTCTCCTGCCTCAGCCTCCCAAATAGCTGGGAACACAGGCCTGCACCACCACGCCCGGCTAATTTTTGTATTTTAGAGACAGGGTTTTTTTGTATTTAGAGACAGGGTTTCACCATGTTGGCCAGGCTGGTCTCCAACTCCTGACCTCAAATCATCCACTCATCTCGACTTCCCAAACTGCTGGGATTACAGGCATGAGCCACCACGCCTGGCCTGGGAGCAGGGTTTGATGAATCCAGACTATAGTCTGGTGATACACAGACAGCAGCAAACTCAACCACCAGTCTGCTGCCTGCTTCTCAGTAGGTCAAGGGATGGGCAGTGTCACCACAGGGGTGACTTCCTGTCTTTCAAAACCTGTCATCTAATGCTTCACTTCTTTACTATTTCAGTACCTTTTTGAAATCTTAAAATATATCGCAAGTTCCCATTCCTCCCTTCAAGATGCACTGATCTAATCCAATTTCCCTTCATAGATGGGGAAACAGGTACTGGCAATTGTACAAGATAGCGAGGGGCCACTGGATCCAGACCCCACAGCTTTCAACTCCCAGGCTCCAAATAAACCCCTCACACACAGCTAACCCCTTGTCCACATCATTTTCCTTTTCTCCAAATCCTAATCCTACCTATCTGAGTAGTTGGGTACAGGTGCAACTGTTGGGCACCTGTAATCCCAACTATTCGAGGTCTGTAGAGAAAGCCGGCTATGCCATTAATTAGATCTTAGCCTTGTCACTTAACCTCCTTGGGCTCTGTTAGCAAACACCCAACCTACTCTGAAGCACAAGACTGCTTTCTAATGGTCTGAAATGGTTAGAAATTTCCCTGTCTTGTGACTGTCAGTTAATTTTATCAAGTCCCTCTCCTTTGGACTTGAGTATTTTGAGTTTTTTGAGACAGGGTCTTACTCTGTCACCCAGGCTGGAGTGCAGTGGCATGATCACGGCTCACTGTAGCCTCGGCCTTCCAGGCTCAGGTGATCCTCCCACTTCAGCCTCCCAAGTAGCTAGGACTACAGGTGTGCTACACCCTGGCCGGCTAATTTTTTGTTTTGCCATATTGTGCAGGCTGGTCTCGAATACCTGGGCTCAAGCGATCTACCTGCCTAGGCCCCTCAAAGTGCTGGGATTACAGGCAAGCCACTGCACTCGGCCTTGAGTAACATTTTTAAGTATGTTAATATTTACCAACTGCTGTTCACAGTGGCAGCTTTCTTTGAATATGAAGTCATCACTGATGCAATAAGAGAAAACATTTGCAGTCAGGCCGGGCACAGTGGCTCACACCTGTAATCCCAGCACTTTGGGAGGCCAAGGCAGGCGGATTACCTGAGGTCAGGAGTTCGAAACCAGCCTGGCCAACATGGTGAAACCCCATCTCTACTAAAAAAAAAAAAAAATACAAAAATTAGCCAGGCATGGTGGTGGGCACCTGTAATCCCAACTACTTGGGAGGCTGAAGCAGGAGAATGGCGTGAACCCGGGAGGCGGAGCTTGCAGTGAGCCCAGATCATGCCGCTGCACTCCAGCCTGGGCGACAGGAGTGAGACTCCGTCTCAAAAAAAAAAAAAGAAAAAAGAAAAAAGTATTTGCAGTCTAGGGATTCAGGAGGTAGATTCCAAAGATCCTTTAAAGCTCCTAAGTTCCTTGGTATTCTGGAGCTCACTCTTCACACTTCTGGTGAGTGCCATGCACTTAGGAATTGCTTTTTTCTTTTTTTTTTTTTTTGAGACAAGAGTCTTGCTCTGTTGCCCAGGCTACAGTGCAGTGGGGTGATCTCGGCTCACTGCAACCTCCACCTCCCGGGTCTGAGCAATTCTCCTGCCTCAGCCTCCTGAGTAGCTGGGACTGCAGGCGCGTGCCCACCATGCCCAGCTAATTTTTGTACTTTACTTAGTAGAGACGAGGCGTCACCACGTTGGCGAGGCTGGTCTCGAACTCCTGACCTCAGGTGATCCGTCTGCCTCAGCCTCCCAAAGTGCTGGGATCACAGGCGTGAGCCGCTGTGCCCGGCCGGAATTGTTTTCATCTGAACCTCCTAGTGTGGTTGTAGGCAGGAATCCTTTGCTGTGCAATCCCGCCTATATCACTTGCACACTTTATGCAGCAGCCCACATCTCCTGCCACCTGCCTTCTCAGCTATGTCCAGGCAGCACAGGCCCCCTATCGACTGGGCAGGGAGTTACAGCCAAACCCTGTTCTTTCCCTTGTTGCTGCAGTTTCAATCCTAATTCCACTGGTAATTGGGGGAGCTTTGTTCCCTCTCACCTTTTCTACAGAAAAGATCTGTTAAGGCTTGTATATTGGCCTATTCGTTGTCACCACTTAACATGCCACATAATTTGTCTATCAACCAATGAATCCCAAGTACCTAGAACAGTGCCTGACACAAAGGTGGCCAATAATTTGCTAACCATCTCTCTAAATATGAAGTTGCTACTGGTTCTTTGAGATGTTAAACATAATTCCCTGGTGATTCGTCAGCCAGGGAAACTGCAAGGGGTACCAAAGAAGCTGCACTAACCCGGTAAAAGCTCAAACCCACAAGATTTCCGTGTACATTCACTCAGCTATAGCTCTTCAATAAGTCAGGCAATGGCATTACCTGTTACAATGTCAACAATTAGCCTAGATTTTTTTAAAAACAAAAGTGAACTCTCTTGAATGCAGGAACAGGGGTTGGCCATCTTTTTCCATAAAGAGCAAAGTAGTAAATATTTTAGGCTTTGCAGGCCACATTATCTCTGTGCACAAGGGTGCATTTATACACGTAAGTTATGCACATGGCTGTGAAACAAGAACATTTTACATGGACAGAAATTTTTATTTCAATTTTCAGATGGCATAAAATATTCTTAACTATTTAAAAATGTAGGAACTGTATCGTTCAGACTGTACAAAAACAGGCGGTGGCTCATGCCTGTAATCCCAGCACTTTGAGAGGCAGAGGTGGTGTATCACCTGAGGTCAGGAGGTCGAGACCAGCCTGGCCAACATGGTGAAAGCCCGTCTCTACTAAAAATAAAATTCTGGGATTGCTGTTTCCCTGCACTAGACGTGAATGGGGGAGGTGATCGATTGTAAAAACCATGAGAGGTTGGGCGTGGTGGCTCACGCCTGTAATCCCAGCACTTTGGGAGGCTGAGACAGGTGGATCTGAAGGTCAGGAATTTGAGACCAGCCTGGCCAATATGGTGAAACCCTGTCTCTACTAAAAATACAAAAACTAGCCGGGCGTGGTGTGGGGCACCTGTAATCCCAGCTACTCAGGAGGCTGAGGCAGGAGAACTGCGTGAACCCGGGAGGCGGAGGTTGCAGTGAACCGAGATCGCACCACTGCACTCCAGCCTAGGCAACAGAGCCAGACTCGTCTCAAAATATATATAAAATAAAATAAAATTTGCAGAATCAGTCCCTTACACTAAACACACTTCAAGCATATGGTAGCCAGAGAACGTTTCTATCACTGCAGAAAGGTCTACTGGATACTGTTGTTAGGTTTGGCAGGGAAGGGAGAATTCAGTACTTGACAAACCACAATACAACAGCAATTGAAATGAAAGGCCTCACATATTTATTACTGAACCCAGCCAACCAACGCATTCATAATAGATTCAGAGAGGAAAATACGTCGAACTCTCCAGAGAGTGGTGACATTTTCAGTTTGATACGGTAATGTGATCGTGACCTTCAGACAGCACAAATATATGTGCCATCTCATGTGCAATTCCTTACAGACCCAGCTTGGTTCTTCTCCAGTGTCTCCTTTTGGAGTTGTACCTACACAGAAAAACATGTCAAGTTACAAAGGCAGTCCGACAGCAATTTAGCCGTTCCCATTCACACAACCTTTTAGGTACCACAAAATACAAAGGGTACCACTTTTCTCTCCTTTAACAAGTTTGGAGTTCTTTCTGGAGAGTAAAAAAAAAAAAAAAAAAAAAAGAAGGATTCCCTATGTGTTTAAAAACTAGCCAAGTCAAGTTGTATCCTCTCAAAATAATTCAAGGCTAGGCTCTTAACTGGGATCACAGCAGTGGGGAAGCCCGCTCTCTCCAAGTGTACCTGCACCCACTTTTGATTCAATGGACCTGGAGGTACACACATATTCTGAACCCCTTCATAATGGGTCACAAACACATAAAAGCTCCCCCATGATACTTTTTTTTTGAGATGGAGTCCTCCCCCCTGCACCACGCCCAGCTAATTTTGGTATTTTTAGTAGAGACGGGGTTTCACCATGTTGGCCAGGCTGGTCTCAAACTCCTGACCTTGAGATCCACCCGCTTCTGTCTCCCAAAGTGTTGGGATTACAGGCGTGAGCCACTGCACCTGGCCTCGCGTGATCTTTACAATCAGTCAACTCCCCCATTCACGTCTAGTACAGGGAAACAGCAATCCCTGAATTGTCCATGTCAATCTGTCATGATTTTACCCTCATAAAGGCAAAATCAAAAATGATTAACACGGCTTTTCTCTCAGCAGGATAATGGCAGTACTTCCACAAAATGAAGCACTGTAATTGCAACCTGCTTTCAAAACATTTTTAAAACTGGAAGATAGCTAAGACAATGAAAATCATTCCATCAGGTCAATTATCTGGGTCAAAGGTATATAATCTTACGTACAAAATACCTTCTCAATTCTAGGAGACCACAGAGTTTAATAGCAAGTTATTTATTGAACTAGGCATTGAGTGTTACATACATTTTTCTTTTTTTTGAGACAGGGTCACACTGTTGTCCAGGCTGCAATGCAGTGGCCGGATCACAGCTCACTGCAGCCTGTGAACTCCTGGGCTCAAGTGATCCTCTCACTTCAGCCTCCCAAATAGTTAGGATTACAAGCATGTGCCACCAAGTCCAGCTAATTTTTTTTTTTCGGTAGAGATGGGGGTGGGGGGTGTCTCCCTATGTTGCCCAGGCTGGTCTCAAATTCCTGGCCTCAAGCAATCCTCCTGCCTTGGCCTCTCCCAAAGTGCTTGGATTATAGGTATGATGCACTGTGCCTGGCTTATATATACTTCTTTCATTCTTCACAAGCAGGTCCCACCATCAGGCAGGACACAGAGAAACCCGACGTTCCTGTAGATGTATCAAACAATAAAGGACAGTGTCTAGTATCCAGTAATCAAATGGTAAGCAATTAACTAGCCCATAACATTACAATGGGTGGCAATTTTCACATCTAACTGGCTAAATGATCCAAGGAAATGGGCCCTCAACTTTAGCCCTAAGAAGCCACACTTTTAAGTCTTCTTAGCAAACCAATCCCACTAGCTTTGCCATACAACTCGAATCAAGTTCTGGCTGAGCGCGGTGGCTCACGCCTGTAATCCCAGCACTTTGGGAGGCGGGTGGGTCACGAAGTCAGGAGTTCAAGACCAGTCTGGCCAAGATGGTAAAACCCCGTCTCTACTAAAAATACAAAAATTAGCCGAGTGTGGTGGCAGGCACCTGTAATTCCAGCTACTTGGGAGGCTGAGGCAGCAGAATTGCTTGAACCCGGGAGGCGGAGGTTGCGGTGAGCCAAGATCACACCACTGTACTCCACCCTGGGCAATGACAGCAACACTCTGTCTCAAAAAAAAAAAAAAAGTGCTTTGACTAGCCTGGGCAACATGGCAAAACCCCATCTCTACAACAGGTACACAAATTAGCCAGGCATGATGGTGAACGCCTGTAGTCCCAGCTACTCAGAAGGAGGCTGAGGTGGGAGGGTTGCACCACTGCACTCAGCCTGGGTGAGAGAGCAACTGCTGAACCTTGGGCAGCTCTTGCTGATTCTTGATACTTATGTTTCCTCCCTTCAAAACCCGTCTCAAGGCCCATCAGGTCCAAAGAGCGACAGGCTGAAAAAGCCATGCACGAGTCATTGAGTTTCAGGCCTAGCTTTCCCTGGAGTTAGGCTAGATGACCTTGGAGGTCCTTCATAGCAATTCTAGTAATGTTTTTCCTTTGAGATCAACTACTTCTGCAGTTCAGGGCAGTTTTCCAATCTTTTCTAGTCTCTCTTTAGAAAAGAGAAACATCTAAAAAACTGGGCTAGGTGCGATGGTTCACGCCTATAATCTCTGCACTTTGGTAGGGTGAGACAGGAGGATTGCTTGAGCTCAGGAGTTCAAGACCAGCCTGGGAAACACAGACAGACCCCATCCCTACAAAAAATTTAAAAATTAGCCAGGTGTGGTGGCGTGTGCCTGTAGTCCCAGCTACTCAGAGAGATGAGGCGGGTGGGTCACTTGAGCCTGGTGGTGTAGAGGCTGCAGTGATAGTGTCAATGAAGCATGTAAAACATAACAAGATCCTGTCTCAAAAAACAAAAACAAAGGCCGGGCGCAATGGCTTATGCCTGTAATCCCAACACTTTGGGAAGCCGAGAGGGGCAGATCACTTGAGCTCAGGAGTTCGAGACCAGCCTGGCCAATATGGTGAAACCCCATCTCTACTAAAAACACAAAACTTAGCTGGGTACATGCCTATAGTCCCAGCTACTCCGAAGGCTGAGGCAGAAGAATCACTTGAACCTGGGAGGCAGAGGTTGCAGTGAGTCAAGATTGTGCCACTGCATTCCAGCCTGGGAAACAGAGTGAGACTCCATCCATCTCGAAAAAAAACAAAATACAAAAACAAAAAGCCTAAAAACACTGACTGGGCCTTCTCCACCAGGATGTGTATAAGGCAGCCTTCCACCTTATGACCTAGCTCAGACTGAAGATAACCAGGCAATTAACAAGTATTGGAAAACTGTCTGCCCATAAGCCCAGCTGTGGCCTGGATGCAGTGCAGAAACAAAGGAGGCATGTTTTTAGAAAGGAATTTGAGAATGCTGTCAGAGGGTGGATTGGACTACAAGCAATTTTAATCATGTATTTATACTCAAAAAGTAACCTTGGCCAGGTACAGTGGCTCTTACATTTAGCAAAATACAAGCGGTATGATGGAGGTCTTACCTTATTTTATTTCCAGTTTTCATCCGAATCCACTGGGGAATGGGACGATTTTGCTTTTGTTTCTTGGCCAGGAATCGCTTAATCCTGAAAGTCTTGTGAGAAGACTGGGAAGAAAATGCAATCAATTTAGACATTGATATTAGAGACTGCCTGAATGATTCAAAGTCAAGAACTCCTTCAAACCAACATTTGAGTGCTTAACACATACCCCAGCCCCAAAATCTTCTCAACGCTAAGCCATCAAACCAAGCAAGTCTCTGACCCTCACAACTTCTCTGGAGGCAGATACCACAGTTTCTATTGTTCAAATTAAATAAGTGGAATCAGGAGGTTAAGAAACATGCACAAAATCAGAGCATCAATGTGCAGAACCAGAATTGAAACCCAGGTCCTCTCTGCTCCACAGCCAGAGGCTACCTTTCAGTTTACCCTGCGGTCCCCCAAGGACTCAGACGACCACACTGGGAATGGCGAGGGAACTTGGCTTCCTGGGAAGAACACAGCTTTGAGTCAAACAGAACCATCTACCATTTGCAAGTCAACGAATCTCAGTGCTCTACTTTGTAAAATAGGGGTACATACTTTTCAAGTGTCATTGGGAGGGTAATTAAGACTTAGGGAAAGTCCCTGCTGACGTTCAGAGGATCTACTCACCATTTCGGTATTAATCGTAACTCTATCCCTACTGCTAATTTTCACTGCTACAAAAATAAACTTTTAAATTTAAAAAGAAATGAAATGTCACTTTTCCGAGGATGACTGTCTCAGTTTCTAGTTGCATCTTTTGGCTTTCATAAAGAACTTCAGTCATCTAAGGCCAACCCCAATACTCCCCCAAATCTACAGAATAATCTCGCAAAAAGGGCACGGATGCAGGATGAATGCCTGGCCAACCTGAAAGAACATACCCTTGCATAATAATGGGAGCCAATACAAAGAAGGCAAAGATTACACGCCCCCCCCCCCCCACAGTAGCAGTTGTAAATCTTGTCAAGTAATAAACTATTACTTGACAAGTGACAAAATATCAGTACTTATCGCCTCCACATCTGTAAATCAACATTTCACATTTCCCAGTAAAGAGTGACTAGTTCGCTACTGCTATTTACTAAGAAGGCCAGAATGACATACGGGTTCACAAAACACCCCTTGTTCTAGGCGCTTCCACGGGGTGACGCTCAAGTCTCTGAATAAACGTCCTCTAAACAAAAGTCCTGGGATCTAAAAATGTGGTTCGCTTCTCCACGCCAAGCTTAAACCCTTTTCGAAAACCAGTAGCCCACATTACCCTCCTGATTGCCCTCCACGTTGCGCGTGCCACGGGCAGCCCACAGTCAGGTCACGATTTCGGGGGTGGCTGCTACCTCCCAACCCTCGCCTCCAGAACCAGAGTTCGCTACAAGCGAAGGGAAACCGGAATCCCTGCCCGACTCGGCAGCGGCCCGGCAAAGAAAGAGTCCCCTTGAATCCGCGGCCGCAGCGCAGCCCGCCCCTCTCCAGGTTGCTCGCTGGCTCATTAGCTTCCCTCCAGGCCGAGGAAGACAACAGTGGCCGAACTGGAGCTTTTCTTGAAAAAGCCTTTAAAAGGCACCAGCGCCTCGACGCCCCGCGCGGCCCAGGCATTTCGTGGCAGCGGCCTCGGGTGTTTGGGAAGCCACCCTGGGGCCGATGGGGGCCGATGGGGACCGATGGGGACCGATGGACTTACCATGGCGAGAAGTGGAGGCAAGAACACACCACGATGGCGGAGAAAGGAAAAGAGGGGGGAAGCAGGCGGAAGAACGAGCTTAGAAGGCGCTTCTGATGGGCGGAGCTTAGGAGGTGACGCTATTCGCCGACCGCCTCTTCCTAGTGCCTTCTGTGCCCACCGGTGCGCTCTCATGGCGCCGTGGGAAAGAGCGCTGGTTCCTGCCAAATGCAATTCGCTTTGCTTCGCTTCCCTAAGTGGGTTCCCCGAGGGGCCCGGCAGTGTGCTAGGGGCACCCTGCTTTGCAAGTGAGGCAGACAGCCCGTGATAAATGCCAAAGTAGAAGCCCTTCCGAAAACCTAAGGAGTCGATTGGGCGGGACTAACCCTAAGAGAGGGCAGGGGAAGCGACCGTCACCTCCGGGCGCCTGGGACTGGGAACGCCGGATCGGAGCTGGGCAGGCGAAGAGCAAGTGCCATTTTCCCGGAGGGCTACGAGTCATTCCGGCCTGGCTGGAAGGTGTGGGAAGGGACAGTCGTGTCGGAGGAAGCAGGAGAAGTTAGAGGGGGTTGGACCACGTGGACGCTTATGTAAGCCTAGACACTTGGGGTTTTCGACTAGGCGAAAGGTTGCCAATCAAAGTTTTCAACTCAGAAAGTTAGGGACAGAACCTCTTCCTTGGCTGCTAAGAAGTCCAGCCTGACATTGTATCCCGCCTTTGGCAAGCTGTACAATAATTAATGACATGCGTTTGGGATGCTAGTGTTCCCCGTTTTAATCCTTTTCCCCGTTTAAAAGCAAAAACCTTTCATTTTTGATGAATAAATAAAATAAATATAAAAATAAGCCGGGCGTGGTGGCTCACGCTTGTAATCCCAGCACTTTGGGAGACCTAGGCGGGCGGATTACTTGAAGTCAGGAGTTGGAGACCAGCCTGGCCAACATGGTGAAACCCTGTCTCTACTAAAAATACAAAAAATTTAACCAGGCGTGGTGGTCGGCGCCTGTAATCTCAGCTACTCGGGAGGCTGAGACAGGAGAATTGCTTGAACCCGGGAGGCGGAGGTTGCAGTGAGCCGAGCGCCACTGCACTCCAGCCTGGGCAACAAGAGCAAAACTCCATTTCAAAAAGGAAAAAGTAAATAAATAAAAGCAAAAACCTCCACGTATATTTGCAGTCACCTCAAGCATTTTTGCACCAATGGATCACAGAAAGGGTTTTTAACCTGGAGTCCACAAGAGTCCATGTATAGAATTCAGAGGATCCCATGAACTTGAATGGGAAAATACAACTTTATTTCCACCAAATTTAATGAAATTTAATGCTTTCTTTATTTACGAATGTAGGCAACAGACCACAGTGGCATTAGCAGTACTTGTGACTTGGTCACTAATAGAAATCATAGATGGCTTCATATTACATTACAGTTGATGCAGATGTCTCCAGACATTATTTACACACACTTCCTTTAAATTATATTACTTATTAAGTTCACAAGTAGAACTATGTTAAGAAGCCCATATATTACTATAGCACAGATTTCTTTCTTTCCTTTTCTTTTTTTTTTTTTTTTCAAGACTGAGTCTCCTTTTATTGCCCAGGCTGGAGTGCAATAGCACAATCTTGGCTCACTGCAACCTCCGCCTCCTGGGTTCAAGTGATTCTCCTGCCTCAGCCTTCTGAGTGGCTGGGATTATAGGCACACCCTACCACGCCCAGCTAATTTTTGCATTTTTAGTAGAGACTGAGTTTTCACCATGTTGGCTAAGCCGGTCTCGAACTGCTGACCTCAAGTGATCCACCCGCCTCGGCCTCCCAAAGTGCTGGGATTACTGGAGTGAGCTACCGTGCCGGCCTAAATTCACATTCTGAGGCCCTGGGGATTAGGGCTTCAACACATGAATTTTGGGGAAACATAATTTAGCTCATGAAACCACCAGTCACGTTCTAAGGCCGAATTCAAATGCTGTCTCTTCCCCTTAGCTGGAAATCACCACCCCTTCAACATTGTTCTAATAGTTTATTTGTATCTTTCTTGTGGCTCCTAGCACTATCTGTTCTGTTGTGATACAAAAGGATGACAGTAACAGTGAATGTTGCTTATGGGGCTTGATAGTTACTATGTGCCTGCATGTATTAATTCAAGCCTCACTATGAGCTTACCATGTCTTACCAGTGACCCTTTGAATCCTCACCAGAACACTACAAGGTAAGTACGGTTATTTATCCTCATTTTACAGAAGAGGGAAGTGCAGCAGGGACAGATTAAGTTGTATGCCCAGGGTCACACAACTACTATGTTGCACAGCCAGTAATCAGACTCAGGTAGTTCAGGCTTCAGAGTCTGTGCTGTCACCACTACCTTCTACTGCCTTTTCAACTCCTCACATTTTGAGAACCTACTCTGTCTGGTTCGGGTCTTCGTGCTGGGGGTACAGGAGCAAACACATCTGACCAAATATCCCTGCCCTCTTGGAATCTGGTGGCAATGGTATGGTTCTGGATTTTTTGTGGTGGGGATTACACAAAGCTACACATGTGATAGAATTTGCCAGGTGTGATGACTTATGTCTGTAATTCCAGCACTTTGGGAGGCTGAGGCGAGTGGATCACCTGAGGTCAGGTGTTCAAGACCAGCCTGGCCCACATGGTGAAACCCCGTCTCTACTAAAAATACAAAAAAATTAACCAGGCGTGGTGGCGTGCGCCTGTAATCCCAGCTACTCAGGAGGCTGAGGCAGGAGAATGGCTTGAACCCAAGAGGCAGAAGCTGCAGAGAGCCGAGATCGCACCACTACACTCCAGCCTGGGTGACAGAGCGAGACTCTGTCTCAAAACAAAACAAAAACAAAGAAATTTAGCTGGGCATAGTGGTACGTGCCTGTAGTCTAAGCTACTCAGGAGGCTGAGACAGGGAGAATTACTTGAACCCAGGAGGTGGAGGTTGCAGTGAGCCGAGATTGTGACACTGCACCCCAGCCTGGGTGACAGAGCGGGACTCTCTCTCAAAAAAAAAAAAAAAAAGAATTCTATACAACTCCCCCCTGCCCACCCTGCCCCGATGAATATATGTATAACTGGTGAAATCTGAATAAGCTCTGTGGACTGTGCCAAAGTGAATTTCCTGGTTGTGATATTGTACTATAGTTATGCGAGATGCAAACACTGGGGAAAACTAGATAAAGGGTACACAGGGCCTCTCAGACCCTTTCTTTTTTTTTTTTTTTTTTTTTGAGACGGAGTCTCACGCTGTTGCCCAGGCTGGAGTGCAGTGGCGCGATCTCGGCTCACTGCAAGCTCCGCCCCCGGGTTCCCGCCATTCTCCTGCCTCAGCCTCCTGAGTAGCTGGGACTACAGGCGCCCGCCACCGCGCCCGGCTAATTTTTTGTATTTTTAGTAGAGACGGGGTTTCACTGTGGTCTCGATCTCCTGACCTTGTGATCCGCCCGCCTCGGCCTCCCAAAGTGCTGGGATTACAGGCTTGAGCCACCGCGCCCAGCCTCAGACCCTTTCTTTGCAACTTCTTGTGAATCTATTATTATTTCAAAATACAAGCCTAAAAAAAAAAACTCTGCCCTCATTGAGTTTAATTATAGTGACATGTTAGACACAAATATATAAATTACATGGCACATCAGAAGGATGTGTCATCAAGAAAAGCAAAGCAGGGGCCAGGTGCAGTGGCTAACACCTGTAATCCCAGCATTTTGGGAGGCTGAGGAAGGAGAAAGAGTTGAGGCCAGGAGTTTTAGATCAGCCTGGACAACATAGTGAGACTCTATCTCTACAAAAAATACAAAATTTAGCCACCGGGTGTGGTGGCATGTGCCCGTAGCTCTGGCTACTTGGAAGGTGAGAAGGGAGGATCACTTGAGCCCAGGAGTTCGAGGCTACAGTGAGCCATGATTGTGCCACTGCACTCCAGCCTGGGCAATACAGTGAGACCCTGTCTCAAAAAAAAAAAGTTGGAAAAAAATAATGCAGCAATAAAAAAATAATACAAATACAGACAGGTGTGGCAGCATGCACCTGTAGTCCTAGCTACTTGGGAGGCTGCGGCAGGAGGATTGCTCGATCCCAGGGGTGCAAGCCAAGCCTGGGCAATGTAGTGAGACCCTATCTCTAAAAATAAATACAAATGAAAAACAGTACAGTATAACAATTATTTACATAGCATTTACACTACATTAGGTATTATAAGTAAACAAGAGATGATTTAAAGTATAGAGGAGGATGTGTGTAGGTTATATGCAAATATTACATCATTTTATATAAAGGTCTTGGACATCAGTGGATTTTGGTGTTAAAGGGATCCTGGAACCAATCCTTCATGTATACTGAGAGACGATTATATTTACAAAGGTGTAGATGCTGAGAACAGGTATCCAGGGCCTCCCAGAGCCAGCCGAGGAGTCTGAGATTTATCCTGGGGACCAACAATTTGCAGACTTCTTTTTATGTATGTATTTATTTATTTATTTTTGAGATGGAGTCTCACTCTGTCGCCTAGGCTGGAGTGCAATGGCGTTATCTCCACTCACTGCAACCTCCACCTCCTGGGTTCAAGTGATTCTCCTGCCTCAGCCTCCCAAGTGGCTGGGATTACAGGCACATGCTACCACGCCTGGCTAATTTTTGTATTTTTAGTAGAGACGGGTTTCACCATATTGGCCAGGCTGGTCTCAAACTCCTGACCTCAAGTGATCCACCCGCCTCAGCCTCCCAAAGTGCTGGGATTACAGGCATGAGCCACCGCGCCCAGTGTAATTTGCAGACTTCTTTAACAGAATGACTCTTTGTTTTAAAGGCCATTTTATATAGAAACCCACCCTTGACTCTTCTCTTTCTGTTACACCCTTAATCCAATCTCTTAGCAAATCCTGTAAGCTCTCAAAAATGTATCTCGAATTCAGTGCTTCTCATTTCCCTCACCGTGGTTCATCTCTCACTTGGATTACTGCAAAATCCTCCAAACTCTTCCCCCTTCGTCTGGCCCTGCCCCTCTACAGTTTCTTCTCAACACAGCAGTCAATGTCCCTGTTAAAACCTAAGCCTGATCATGTCACTGTGTTTTTGTTTCGTTTTGTTTTGTTTGAGACCGGGTCTTGCCCTGACGCCCAGGCTGGAGTGCAATGGCGTGATCTTGGCTTACTGCAACCTCCACCTCCCGGGTTCAAGCAATTCTCCTGCCTTAGCCTCCTGAGTAATTGGGATTACAGGCACACGCCACCACACCCAGCTAATTTTTTGTATGTTTTTTTTTGTTGTTGTTGTTTTGGTTTTTTTTTTAGTAGAGATGGGGTTTCATCATGTTGGCCAGGCTGGTCTCGAATTCCTGACCTTATGATCTCCCCGCCTCAGCCTCCCAAAGTGCTGGGATTACAGGCATGAGCCACTGCGCCCAGCCTCATGTCACTGTATTTAGTGGCTCCTTTTTATTTTTTTACCTTTTTGAGACTAAGTCTTGCTTTATCACCTAGGCTGGAGCATAGTGGCATGATCTCAGGTCACTGCAACCTCCACCTCCTGAGTTCAAGTGATTCTCCTCCCTCAGCCTCTCAAGTGGCCGGGACTACAGGTGCATGCCACCACACCTGGCTAATTTTTGTGTTTTTAATAGAGATGGGGGTGTATGTTGGCCATGTTGGTCTTGAACTCCTGAGCTCAAGGGATCTGCCCCCTTCTGCCTCCCGAAGTGCTGGGATTACAGGCATGAGCCACTGTGCCTGGCCTACTTAGTGGTTCTTAATGGCTCATTTCACTCCAGTAAATATCTAAGTGCCCCAGCCTGGGCAACATAGGGAGACCCTGTCTCTACAAAAAGTTAAAAAATTAGCTGGATGTCGGGGCACACACCTGTGGTCTCAGCTACTCAGGAGGCTGAGGTGGGAGGATTGCTTGAGCTCGGAAGGTCAAGGCTGCAGTAAGGTGAGATCACACCACTGCACTCCAGCCTGAGCAACAGAGCAAGACTCTATCTCCAAAAAAATGTAAAAAGAAGAAAAAAATTAAAGATCCAAGTTCTCACAACAGGCATATGCTTCCACATCAGCCTCTTCCACCTCACATCTGTGACCTCATCCCCCACTGCGACCTCATCCCCCACTGCTTTCACCATCAGTTCACTGGGCTTCGGCCATACTGGGCAGTTTTCAGCTCAGGGCCTTTGCACTTGCTCTTCTCTCTACCTGGAAGCTCTTCCCCTAGATGTCCCCACGCCTTCATGGCTTCCTTCATCAGTCTCAG
Source organism: Macaca thibetana thibetana (assembly GCF_024542745.1). NCBI lineage: Eukaryota > Metazoa > Chordata > Mammalia > Primates > Cercopithecidae > Macaca > Macaca thibetana. Next base: position 114,935,363 of record NC_065598.1, read on the forward strand.
GTCTTTTTTCCAATGTCACCTTCTCAGTGAGGCTTTCCCTAATCACTCTATCTATTTAAAATTGCAACTTGGCCGGGTGCGATGGCTCACGCCTGTAATCCCAGCAGTTTGGAAGGCCGGGGGAGGGGGGGGGGCAGATCACGAGGTGAGGAGTTCAAGACCAACCTGGCCAACATGGTGAAACCCCGTCTCTACTAAAAATACAAAAAATTAGCTGGGCATGGTGGTGCGTGCCTGTAATCCTAGCTACTTGGGAGGTTTAGGCAGGAGAATTGCTTGAACCGGTACTCGGGAGGTGGAGGTTGCAGTGAGCCAAGATCACACCACTCCACTCCAGTCTGGGCGACAGAGGGACACTCCGTCTCAAAAATAAAATAAAATAAAGTAAAATTGCAACCCCCAGGTCAGGCACAGTGGCTCATACCTATAATCCCAGCATTTTGGGAGGCCAAGGCAGGCAGATCGCTTGAGCCCAGGAGTTTGAGACCAGCCTGGGCAACATGGTGAGACCTCTGCCTCTACAAGAAAAATACAAAAATTAGCCGGGTGTGGTAGCACATGCCTATAGTCCCAGCTACTCAGGGGGCTGAGGTGGGAGGCTCACCTGAGACTGGGGAGTTTGAGGCTGCAGTCAGCAGTGATTGAGCCACTACACTCCAGCCTGGGTGACAGAGTGAGACTCTATCTAAAAAGAAAATTGCAACCCCTGACCCCCACACAGCACTCCCTACCCCTACTACTGCTTTATTTTTCTCCATATTATTTACCTGAGATAACATATATTTTATTTATGTATTGTTTGACTCCCTCCCTAGAATGTAAGCTCCATGAGGTCATGGATTGTGTATTTTGTTCACTGCTGTATTCCCTGAGCCTGGAACAGTGCCTGACACATAGTACATGCTCAGTAAATATTTGGTGAATGAATGAACAAACGCTAATACATCAAAGAGACAACATCAAAGAACAGATTCACAGGGCAGTTTACATCTTCATTGTTTGGCCTGACACTTCTTGTTTGAGGGTGGATTTTCAAAATTACTGCTAAAGGCAATTGGGAGCCTTGAAAGCTTTTAAAAGGGTAAGAATAAGTGGCAATTATATATTTGTTGTTGTTTTTGGAGGCAGGGTCTTGCTCTATCACCCCGGCTGGAGTGCAGTGGTGTATTGTCAGTTCCCTGCAACCCCCACCTCCCCAGCTCAAGCCATCCTCCAACCTCAGGCCCCCAAGTAGCTGGGACTACAGGCGCGTGCTGACAAGCCTAATTTTTTACATTTTTTGTAGAGACGGGGTCTCACTATATTGTCCAGGCTGGTCTTGAACTCCTAACTTCAAGCGATCTCACCTCGGCCTTCCAAAGTGCTGGGATTACAGGCATGAGCCACCGCCCCTGGCCAATTATGTAAGTATTTTAGAAAGATCCTTTGGCCAGCTGTATGGATAGTAGATGGGGATGGGGACAATAGTGGAAACAAGAAGACTTGTGGGGGCTGTTATAATTATGCTTTTTTTTTTTTTTTGGAAACAGAGTCTTGCTCTTGTCGCCTAGGCTGGGGTGCAATGGCACAATCTCGGCTCACTGTAACCTCCGCCTCCCAGGTTCGAGCAATTCTCCTGCCTCAGCCTCCTGAGTAGCTGGGATTACAGACACCCACCACCATGTCCAGCTAATTTTTGTATTTTTAGTAGAGACGGGGTTTTGCCATGTTGCCCAGGCTGGTCTCCAACTCCTGACCTCAGGTGATCTGCCCGCCTCAGCCGCCCAAAGTGCTGGGATTACAGGCACGAGCCACCGTGCCCGGCCAGTGATGCTCTTTTGTTGTTGTTGTTGCAGTCACCTACCAGTCCTTTGAGTCTCTCCCTCTCATTCCTTGCAAATTTAGCTCCTGGCTCACTGTCACTCTCTCAAACACTACTTCTGTCACAGTTCTTGGTGATTTCAATATTCATGTAGATACTTCCAGACCCTTGGCCTTCTCTCCTCCAATGATCTTGTCCACCACACCCCAGCCACCTGCTCCTGTCAAACCTTTGACCAGGGCATTCTCCCATTCTCTTATCACCACCTCCTTTCCTTGCAGTTCACTTCCTCTAGTGCCCTGACACTAAGGCTATTTCCACCTCGCTGGGGCCATTCATCCATTGATGAGCCATCAATCCCTATCACCTTTTCTCTTTTCTCTCTGCCACCCCTTTGTGACAACTCTTCCCTCCTTACTTAGCTTAAATTGCATCAAACATTCACCTTGTCCATACACACTTTGCCTTTACTTGTACTCAATTGGTGAAGCCCTAACCCTGGTAAGTCCAATTCTTCTCTTACTCAACAACTTGTACCTCTGGCAGCCGAATGAGGCTGGAGGAAACCAACTAGTCTTGCTTCAAGTTCATGACCATTAACTTAAAGTGGGCCCTTAATGCTGCCCCACAACCCTTCTTCCTTCCTTCCTTCCTTCCTTCCTTCCTTCCTTCCTTCCTTCCTTCCTTCCTTCCTTCCTTCCTTCCTTCCTTCCTTCCTCCCTCTCTCCCTCCCTCCCTCCCTCCCTTCCTTCCTTCCTTTTCTTGACACAGTTTCACTCTTGCTGCCCAGGCTGGAGTGCAGTGGCGTGATCTTGGCTCACTGCAACTTCCACCTCCCGGGTTCAAGAGATTTCCCTGCCTCAGCCTCCCGAGTAGCTGGGATTACAGGCGCCTGCCACCATGCCCAGCTAATTTTTGTATTTTTAGTAGAGATGGGGTTTTGACACGTCGGCCAGGGTGGTTTTGAACTCCTGACCTCAGGTGATCCACCCGCCTCAGCCTCCCAAAGTGCCGGGACTGCAGGCACGAGCCACCACGCCTGGGCTTTTTTTTTTTTTTTTTTTTTTTTTTTTTTTTTTTACAGAGTCTCACTCTGTTGCCCAGGCTGGAGTGCAATGGCATGATCTCGGCTCACTGCAACCTCCACCCTCCGGGTTCAAGTGATTCTCCTGCCTCAGCCTCCCGAGTAGCTGAGATTACCGGCGCCCGCTACCACGCCTGGCTAATTTTTTGTATTTTTAGTATAGACAGGGTTTCACCACGTTGGCCAGGCTGATCTCGAACTCCTGACCTCAGGTGATCCACCTGCCTTGGCCTCCCAAAGTGCTGGGATCACAGGCATGAGCCACTGTGCCGGGTCAACATTTTGTTCTTATGGGACCAGAATAGTTGATGTGGTTTGGATATTTGTTCCCACCTAAATCTCATGGAAATATAATCCCGTGTTGGAGGTGGGGCCTGGTGGGGTGTTTGGGTTATGGGGCAGATCCCTCATGGCTTGGTGCTGTCCTCTCCATAGTGAGTGCTTACAGAGCTGGTTGTTGTAAAGTGTGGCATCTCCTCCCCGCACTCACTCCCTTGCTCACTCTGTGATGTGGGATGCCTGCTCCTGCTTCACCTTCCGCCATGAGTAAAAGCTCCCTGAGGCTTTCCCAAAACCTGAGCAGATACCAGTGCCACACTTCCTATACAGCCTGCAGAACTGGGAGCCAATTAAATCTCTTTTCTTATAAATTACCCAGTCTCAGGTATTCATTTATTTATTTATTTTTTTCTGAGACAGAGTCTCATTCTGTTGCCCAGGCTGGAGTGCAGTGGTGCGATCTTGGCTCATTGCAGCCTCCACCTCCCGGGTTCAAGTGATTCTCCAGCCTCAGCCTCCTGAGTCGCTGGGATTACAGGCGCCTGCCACCATGCCCGGCTAATTTTTATATTTTTAGTAGAGACAGGATTTCACCATTTTGGCCAGCCTCTTCTCAAACTCCTGACCTCAAGTGATCCGCCCATCTCAGCCTTCCAAAGAGTTGGGATTACAGGCGGGAGCCACTGTGCCTGGCCAGGTATTTCTCCTTTATTTATTTATTTATTTATTTATTTTGAGATGAAGTCTCACTCTGTCACCCAGGCTGGAGTACAATGACACCATCTTGGCTCACTGCAACCTCCACCTACTGGGTTAAAGTGATTATTCTGCCTCCACCTTCTGAGTAGCTGGGGACTACAGGTATGTGCCACCATGCCCAGCTAATTTTTTGTATTTTTAGTAGAGACGTGGTTTCACCATGTTGACCAGGCTGGTCTTGAACTCCTAACCTTGTGATCCGCCCGCCTCGGCCTCCCAAAGTGCCGGGATTACAGGCATGTGCCACTGCCCCTGGCCCCGGCCAGGTATTTATAACAATGCAAGAACAGCCTGTATTATTAGTTTTCACACTGCTGATAAAGACATACCCGAGGCTGGGTGCAGTGGCTCAAGCCTGTAATCCCAGCACTTTGGGAGGCTGAGGCAGTGGATCACCTGAGGTCAGGAGTTCAAGACCAGCCTGGCCAACATGGTGAATCCCCGTCTCTACTAAAAATACAAAATTTGGCCAGGTGTGGTGGCAGATGGCTGTAATCTCAGTTACTAGGGAGGCTGAGGCAGGAGAAGTGCTTAAATCTGGGAGGCGGAGGTTTCAGTGAGTCGAGATCGCACCACTGCATTCCAGCCTGGGTGACGGAGTAAGACCTTGTCTCAAACAAAACAAAACAAAACAAAACAAAAAGACATATCTGAAACTGGAATGAAAAAGAGGCTTTAATGGATTCACAGTTCCCCATGGGTAGGGAGGCCCCACAATCATGGCAGAAGGCAAGGAGGAGCAAGTCATGTCTTACATGGATGGCAGCAGGACAAAAAGAGCTTGTGCAGGGGAACTCCTCTTTATGAAACAATCAGATCTTGTGAGACTTCTTCACTACCATGGGAACAGCACAGGAAAGACCTGCCCCCATTATTCAATTACCTCCCACTGGGTCCCTCACACAACATGTATGAAATGAGATTTGGGTGGGGACACAGCCAAACAATATCAGGCTTAATATAGGAGCGAACCATGAACTGATTTTTCCCTGGTGGACAAAACAAAGGCATGCCAGTGAAAGCAGAAACTAATATCATTCATGCACTTTTGAAATTCCCCAGAGGTTAATTCAGTATCAAAAATTTAATTTCTCAAATATAACAGCTATTTAGTGAAGTTAATAAACACACTTAGCTTCATACTTGAATGCTGTTACTATTTATTGACATCAAAACAAAACAAGCTGAAACTAAAAGTTGCTATTTAACAGGAACAGACATTGGTGCAGTTTCCTTCCTGGAGAGGGTATGCACTCAGATCATGAGACCTAAGATAAAACACACACTGGATTGTCAAGAATCAAACAAGGACTACATTTTACCTCTTAATAGAAAAAAAGCTGAAGATAAAGCAGATGTTTCAAAATATTCTTCATGCTAAGCTCATGTAAGCAAACAAAAAACTAAAACTAATTCTTAAACTTTAGGACATTAGATGCAGAAGTGACATGACTATTTAAATTTCTGCACCAACAAAAGTTTGTTCTATCTGTCACTGTACTTATACTACAAGGACATGCTTGTTGCTTCTACACTTCCCAAAGTCATCAGTTATCATCAACAATGCAATAGAACTAGATTGGAACAGACGGGCACGGTGGCTCATACCTGTAATCCCAGCACTTTGGAAGGCCGAAGTGGGGGGATCACCTGAGGTCAGGAGTTCAAGACTAGCATGGCCAATGTGGTGAAACCCCATCTCTACTAAAATACAAAAATTAGCCAGGCATGGTGGCGGGCACTGTAATCCCAGCTACTCGGGAGGCTGAGGCAGAAGAATCACTTGAACCCAGGAGGTGGAGGTTGCAGTGAACCAACATTGTGCCACTGTACTCCAGGCTGGGCAACAGAGTGATACCCTGTCTCAAAAAAAGAAAAAAATGAAAAGAAAATTCAATTCAGGATGAACAACAGCTTTTGATTTTAGAACCAGCTCTTACTTTTCTCTCGTGTCATATGTGATGAAGTCCTCACTTGACATTTCCCCCTGCAAACTGCAATGCATGTCCTCGCCATCAGCTTTTTCTGAGACTAAAATTAATTTGTAGAAATTGCAAAAGCAATGAAACTGTACTTCCAATTCGAACCTCTGATCAGATTCCTGCTTTGACGCAAAACTTACTCCTCTGCAGTGTACCCCACCAGCACAGCGACCCCCTTTCTCTCTATTCTTTGCCCTGAAGGCACTTCTGGGTTGCTTAACATGTGCTCTTTGGCTGCCTAGACAGTCAGGACACCTAAGGCCATCTGGACTTATCCCTCCTCTCCTCCTTCTTTTCTATGGTTAATATCACTTTCCTGCTTGCTTTCTTTCTACTGCTGAATCTCCAGATTGGTGCTGCCATCAGGGCACCAGAATCGACCTCGGCTTCGAGCTCCTGGATGGTAAAGCTGCGTCTCTGGATGATCCTGAAGTATAATGAAATATGTTACTATTACAACAATGCTACTAAGCTTTAAATGGGATTTTCAGGTCATATCTTATATATATTAATATATACTAAAGCCCAGTAATTTAAGACCAAAAATGTGAGGACCTGGTAAATGACAACTTGCCCATTTCCTCTCTCCATCTCCAAAGAAAAGCAACCATTTTATAATTATTATTTTATAAACCTGGTTCAACTTCTTTTTTTTAAGAGACATCATCTCACTGTGTCACCCAGGCTGAAGTGCAAGTGGCACAATTGTGGCTCACTGCAGTCTCGACATTCCAAACTCAAGCGATCCTCCCACCTCAGCTCCCTAGTAGCTGGGATTCCAGGCAGGCACTACCACACTGGGCTAAGTTTTTAAATTTTTAGTAGAGATGGGGTCTCCCTATGTTATCCAGGCTGGTCTCAAACTCCTGACATTAAGTGATCCTCCCACCTTGGCCTCCGAAATGCTGGGAGACGGGGTTTCGCCATGTAGGCCCAGCTGGTCTCCAACTGCTGACCTCAAGTCATCTGCCTGCCTCAGCCTACCAAAGTGCTGGGCTTATAGGGTTGAGCCACTGTGCCTGGCCTATAGTTATTAAGGACATGAAATTATGCTTTATGAGGTAGTGGTCCTCACCCCCCTTGCCTGCAACATAAGAAAGGAGAGCAAGGGAGCAAAGTAGAAGAAAGGTGGCGCTGGGGAAAGGACAGCAATTCAAGACTGATGGTAAAAATTGCTTAGCAGGAGGGAGGGCCCTCCTGTGGTTTCACCAGTTGATCTGGCTGAGGGATTTTCTCCAGTGACACTTGCAGCTTAGGGGCAGGAGGCTCCCACAACACCCTGTGCTACTATAACCCTTCTGACATTGTGCATCATGATCTGATTATAGCTATTTGTCTCTTGCCAATACTGAAACATGAGTTCCACACGCACAAGGACTTATTTGAATCCTTGACCCCAGGGCCTGGCACACAGTCAGTGATTGGTACATGTTTGCTAAAGGAATGAGCGAGTGGAAGAAATTTAAGAGGGTGGGGTGGGGATGGGTGGATTATCCAGAGCTGGACAGGCAAGGCAAGTAGAACAAAAGAGGGAGGTGCTGATATGAAAACTGCCTTGAGATGGCTGGCAACAGGCTAGACAAAGAGGCAAGGAATGTCAACTCACGCCTGGTGGTTCAGGAGCGTTGCTTCTCTTAAGGCCAACTCCTCTAATCTCTATCTTGGCTTCCATTTTCACCTACCTTTGCAGGAAGCCTACACTATTAGTAGTCTCTTTCTCTTGGGTATTCATCCTTTTAAAGCTTTCCCTTTGGCTTCTAAACATACTTACTTTCTCATATTTAAAATAATGCTTCATTAACACCATTAACCTATGTATCTCCATTTCTTTCACAGCTGTGTTAGTCTGTTTTCACAGTGGTAGAAAGAAATACCCAAGACTGGGTAGTATATAAAGAGAAGAGGTTTAATTGACTCACAGTTTCGAATGACTTGGGAGGCCTCAGGAAATTTACAATTATGGCAGAAGGTGAAGCAGGCATGTCTTACATTTGACAGCAGGCAAGAGGTGAATTGCGAGCATAGGAAAAACTGCCACTTTTAAGACCATCAGATCTGGTGTGACTCACTCACTATCAGGAGGACAGCATGGGGGAAACTGGCCTTCTAATCCAATCACCTCCCACCAACTTCCTCCCTTGACACATAAGGATTATAATTCAAGAGAAGATTTGGGTGGGGACACAGAGCCCAACCATATCAACAGCCATATGAGAAGTCTTCAGAAAGTCCATGGAAAATGTGTATTATCAAGAAACTATGCATGGATTGCAAAATCTTTTTGAGGGCTGGGCGTGGCGACTCACCCCTGTAATCCCAGCACTGTGGGAAGCTGAGACTGGTGGATCACTTGAGGTCAGGAGTTCAATACCAGCCTGGCCAACATGGTGAAACCTCGTCTCTACTGAAAAACAGAAAAATCAGCCAGGCATGATGGTTCACACTTGTGTTCTCAGCTCCTCAGGAGGCTGAGGGAGGAGAATAGCTTGAACTCGGGAGGTGAGGTTGCAGTGAGCTGAGATCGCACCACAGCACTCCAGCCTGTGTGACAGAGTGAGACTCCATCTCAAAAATAAAATCTTTTTGCACCAAAACAAACTGGTACTAACGCGTTATAAAATGTCTCAACAGGATCTAGTTTGAGTCATTAAAAAGGAGAAGTCATCAGTTTGAAAAGAGCTCCAATCAAAGCAAAATGAATTCTGCTAAAATTGAAGGAACAACAAACATCAAATTTAGGGTGAAGTTAGGGTGGAAGAATGGTAAAATCACTGATGCTTTACCAAAAGTTTATGGGGATAATGCACCTAAATAAATCAGCAGTTTATAAATAGTTAACTTGTAAGAAAGGACCAGACAGGCCGGGCGCGGTGGCTCAAGCCTGTAATCCCAGCACTTTGGGAGGCCGAGACGGGCGGATCACGAGGTCAGGAGATCGAGACCACCCTGGCGAACACGGTGAAACCCCGTCTCTACTAAAAAATACAAAAAACTAGCCTGGCGAGGTGGCGGCGCCTGTGGTCCCAGCTACTCGGGAGGCTGAGGCAGGAGAATGGCGTAAGCCCGGGAGGCGGAGCTTGCAGTGAGCTGAGATCGCCACTGCACTCCAGCCTAGGCGACAGAGCGAGACTCCGTCTCAAAAAAAAAAAAAAAAAAAAAGGACCAGACAATGCTAAAGATGAAGCCTGCAGCAGCAGGTTATCCACATCAATTTGTGAGGAAAAAAAATAATCTTCTTTGTGTCCTAATTTGGCAGGACCAATGATTAACAGCAGAAACAACAGCCATCACCATAGACATCACAACTGGTTCAGCTTACAGAATTCTGAATGAATAATTAAAAGTTGAGCAAACTTTCCACTTGATGGGTGCCAAAACCAGATCAGCTGCAAAGAACAGAGCTTTCAATGGAAATTGTAAACAAGTAGGATCTATTGGTTGCTACAAAATTAATTGCAGTTTTTGCCATTGAAAGGAATGTCAAAAACCACAATTACTTTTGCCCCAACCAACAGATCATGAAGCATCTATTGGGAAAGTGTAACAGGACGTAAAACGTGGCTTTCCAACTATGGAGACAAAGTACAATTGAAGCAATGGCTCCGAAGAGGTGGAAGTGGTCCAGTCCAAGCAAAAGTGGTCTGGTCAAGAGCAAAGGTCATGGCAATAGTTTTTTGAGCTGCTTGAGAAATTTTGCTTGTTGACTTTCTGGAGGGCCAAAGAAAAATAACATCTGCTTATTATGAGAGTGTTTTGAGAAAGCCAAAGCTTTAGCAGAAAAATGCCCAGGAAAACTTCACCAGAGAGTCCTTTTCTACCACAGCAAAGCTTCTGCTCCTACGTCTCATCAAACGGGGGAAATTTTGAGAGAGTTTCAATGGGAAACCAGTAGGCATTCACCCTACAGTCGGGGTTTAGCCCCTTCCAACTTCTTTTGGTTTCCTAATGATAAAACATCTGTAAAGGGTACCATTTTTTTTCCAGTTAATAATGTAAATCCCCAGGAACGCCAGTTCTTTGGGGATGGATAAAATGGCTAGTATCTAATTGCTGTGAGCAAAAGAAAAAAAAAAAAAAAAAAAATAGCTAGTATCATTGCTTACAAAAGTGTCTTGACCTTGGTGGATTTTATGGTAAGTTTATATTTTTTATCTTTTATGTCTATTTTCCACAAACTTTATTTATTTATTTATTTATTTTTTTTTTTTTTTTTGAGATGGAGTCTCGCTCTGTCACCCAGGCTGGAGTGCAGTGGCCGGATCTCAGCTCACTGCAAGCTCCGCCTCCCGGGTTCACGCCATTCTCCTGCCTCAGCCTCCCGAGTAGCTGGGACTACAGGCCTCCGCCACCTCGCCCGGCTAGTTTTTTGTATTTTTTAGTAGAGACGGGGTTTCACCATGTTAACCAGGATGGTCTCGATCTCCTGACCTCGTGATCCGCCCGTCTCGGCCTCCCAAAGTGCTGGGATTACAGGCTTGAGCCACCGCGCCCGGCCAAACTTTTTTTTTTTTTTGAGACAGAGTCTGGCTCTGTTGCCCAGGCTGGAGTGCAGTGATGTGATCTCTGCTCACTGCAACCTCTGCCTCCTGGGGTCAAGCGATTCTCCTGCCTGAGCCTCCTGAGTAGTTTGTACTACAGGTACATACCACAACACACGGCTATTTTTTTTTTTCTATTTTTTAGTAGAGATGGGGTTTCACCATGTTGGCCAGGCTGGTCTTGAACTCCTGACCTCAGGTGGTCCACCTGCCTCGGCCTCCCAAAATGCTGGGATTACAGGCGTGAGTCACTGCACCCATTGTCTGTTCTTTTAAAAGTCCATGGCCGGGCGCGGTGGCTCACACCTGTAATATCAGCACTTTGGGAGGCTGAGGTGGACGAATCACAAGGTCAAGAGATCGAGACCATCCTGGCCAACATGGTGAAACCCTGTCTCTATTAAAAATACAAAAATTAGCTGGGCGTGGTGGTGCATGCTTGAAGTTCCACAGCTACTCGGGAGGCTGAGGCAGGAGAATCACTTGAAACCCTGAGGCGGAGGTTGCAGTGGGCCGAGATTGCGCCACTGCACTCCAGTCTGGTGACAGAGGGAGACTCAGTCTCAAAAAAAAAAATCCATCAGGCTGGACACAGTGGTTCATACCTGTAATCCCAGCACTTTGCGAGGCTAAGGGGGGCGGACTGCTTGAGCCCAAGAGTTTGAGATAGCCTGGGCAACATGGGAAAACCCTGTCTTGACAAAAAATACAAAAGTTAGTTGGGCATGGTGGCCTTTGCCTATATTCCCAGCTACTCAGGAGGCTGATGTGGGAGGGTCAACTGAACCCAGAAGGTCAAGGCTGCAGTGAGCCGTGATTGTGCCATGGTACTCCAGTGGTGGTGACAGATAGAAACCTTACCTCAAAAGAAAAAAATATATATCCAGGCTGGGCCCAGTGGCTCATGCCTGTACTCCCAGCCCATTGAGAGGTTTAGGTGTGCACATCACTTGAGGTCAGGAATTGGAGACCAGCCTGGCCAACATGGTGAAACCCTGTCTCTACAAAAAATATAAAAATTAGCCATGTGTGGTGCCAGGTGTCTATAATCCAGCTACTTGGGAGGCAGAAGCAGGAGAATTTCTTCAACTCAGGAGGTGGAGGTTGCAGTGAGCCAAGATGCCACCACTGCATTCCAGCCTGGGTGACAGAGCAAGAATCCGTCTTAAAGAAAAAGAAAAAATCAACCTAGGAACTAATTGCAAGCCATGATTCTTTCTGATAATTACACATTGATATGTTCAGGAGAATGTGAAGGAGGCCTCAGAGTAGAACTAAGCGTCCACAAACTTTTGAAGATCCCTCAGACCTCTCTAAAAAGTTGTGTATATCTTTTCTATTCTCAACCCAATCTGACTTCCCTGCCTCATAATTCTAGGGCATCAGTGATTTGCAAGTCACTGAATGCCATGGCCTTTGTCAGGCATCATAATTGACCATTCCACAGCATCCAACCCTGCTGGCCACTCCTCTTCCTTGAAACAGTTTTCTCTTGGATTAAGTAACCCAGAGTCTTCTGGTTTTTCTCCTACTCTCTGGCTAGTCCTTCTCTGCCTTTGTAGATACATTTCCTTACCTCTATGTAATGTTAGTTTTTCGAGGTTGGGTCCTAGGTGTCTGCTTCTGTTCCTACTTCACTCTCCCTCTTAAGTGACAGAATCCATGGCCATGACTTCAATGACCACCGAAAAAGAGATGAGTTCCAAACATACATCCGTTTCCCACCTGCCATTCACCCCTCACTGTAACATGGTTTCTGTCTCTTGTAGGACATCAGTTTCATTAGTTCACTAATGAAATCACGACTGCCAAATCCAATGAACACTTCTATTTCTTGTCTTCCTTAATCTCTCTGTGGCATGGGACATTGTCAGCCAATTTCCTTCTTGAAATTTTCCCTTCCCTTAGTACTCTTGCCCAGTTGACAATCATTCACTTTCAGTCATTATTGGTGGCTCTTGTACCTGCCTCTTCAGCTAGTTGTTTCTAAAACCTGGACAAACATAAAGTGGTGATTTAGAAAGTAAAGGCAAACTGACGCCATGTTAGGAAGGGCCGGCAGAATGAATGAAAATCAGGCAAAAGCTCAAGGATGTTGTCTAAACATTTTGTTCTTATGGGACCAGAATAGTTGATGTGGTTTGGATATTTGTCCCCACCCAAATCTCATGGAAATATAATCCCCAGTGTTGCAGGTGGGGCCTGGTGGGGTGTTTGGGTTATGGGGCAGATCCCTCATGGCTTGGTGCTGTCCTCTCCACAGTGAGTTCTTACAGAGCTGGTTGTTGTAAAGTGTGGCATCTCCTCCCTGCACTCCCTTGCTCACTCCGTGATGTGAGATGCCTGCTCCTGCTTCACCTTCTGCCATGAGTAAAAGCTCCCTGAGGCCTCCCAGAAGCTGAGAGATGTCAGATGCCATGCTTGTACAGCCTGCAGAACTGTGAACTAATTAAACTTCTTTTCCTTTTTCTTTTTTTTTTTTTGAGATAGAGTCTCGCTCTGTCCCCCAGGCTGGAGTGCAGTGGTGCGATCTTGGCTCACTGCAACTTCTGCCTCCTGGGTTCAAGCGATTCTCCTGCCTTGGCCTCCCGAACAGCTTGGATTACAGGAGCGTGCCACTATGCCCGGTTATTTTTTTTTTTGTATTTTTAGTAGAGACGGGGTTTCACCATATTAGCCAGGCTGGTCTTGAACTCCTGACATCAAGTGGTCATCCCACCTCCGCCTTACAAAGTGCTGGGATGACAGGCATGAGCCACCGTGCCTGGCCAAAACTCTTTTCTTATCAACTACCCAGTCTCAGGTGTTTCTTTTTAGCAATGCAAGAACGGCCTAATACAGGAGTGAACCATGAACTGATCATTCCCTGGTGGACAAAACAAAGGCATGCTAGTGAAGGCAGAAACTAATATCATTCATCTGCTTTCCAAACTCCAAAGAGGTTAATTCAGTATCAAAAAATTAATTTCTCAAAATTCACAGCTATTTACTAAAGTTACTCACTACACTTAGCTTCAGACTTGAATGCTGTTACTATTTATTGACATCAAAACAAAACAAGCTGAGACTAAAAGTTGCTATTTAACAGGAACAGACATTGGTGCAGTTTCCTTCCTGGAGAGGGTATGCACTCAGATCATGAGACCTAAGATCAAACACACACTGGATTGTCAAGAATCAAACAAGGACTACATTTCACCTCTTAATAGAAAAAATGCTCAGACGAAATGAGATGTTTAAAAATATTCTTCATGCCAAGCTTAGATAAGCAAATAACAAACTAAAACTAATCCTAAAACTTGAGGATATTGGATACGGAAGTAACATGACTATTTAAATGTTTGCATCAATGAAAGTTTGTTCTATCCTTCACTGTACTTGTACTATAAGGACATGCTTGTTGCTTCTATACTACCCAAAGTCAACAGTTATCATTAACAATTCAGTAGAAATAGATTGGAACAAGACTTCAAAGCGACTCTGCTCCACCCAAATTTAGAAACTCAATCTTGGATGAATAACAGCTTTTGATTTTAGAACCAGCTCTTACTTTTCTCTCATGTCATATGTGACGAAGTCCTCACTTGACACTTCCCCCTGCAAATTGCAATGCATGTCCTCACTGTCACCTTTTTTCTGACACTTTAATTTATAGAAATTGCAAAAACAATGAAATTGTACTTCCAATTCTGAACCTCTGATCAGATTCCTGCTTTGAGGCAAAACTTACTCCTTGCTGTACAGTCCTCTACTCTTCTTCTCTTTTTTTTGAGACAGAGTCTCGCTCTGTTGCCCAGGCTGGAGTGCAGTGACAAGATCACGGCTTACTGCAACCTCTGCCTCCTGAGTTCAAGCGATTCTCCTGCCTCAGCCTCCCAAGTACCTGGGACTACAGACACCTGCCACCATGCCTATATTTTCAGTAGAGACGGGGTTTCACCATATTGGCCAGGCTGGTCTCGAACTCCTGACCTCAGGTGATTCACCCGCCTCAGCCTCCCAAGGTGCTGGGATTACAGGCGTGAACCATCACACCTGGCCTCTCCTCTTCTTTTGTATGGCTAATACCACTTTCCTGCTTTCTTTCTACTGCTGAATCTCCAGACTTGGTTATGTCATCAGGATGCCAGAGTCGACCTTGGCTTCGAGCTCCTGGATGGTAACGCTGCATCCCTGGATGATCCTGAAGTACAATGAAATATGATACTGTTACAACAATGCTGCTAAGCTTTTACATGGGATTTTCAAGTCATAACTTATATATTAATATATACTAAAGTCCAGTCATTTAAGACCAAAAATATGAGGGTGTGGTAAATGATAACCTGCTTACTTCCTCTCTCCATCTCCAGAGAAAAGCAACCATTTCCTAATTATTATTTTATAAGCCTGGTACAACTTATTTTTCTTAGAGACATGGTCTCATTTTGTCACTCAGGCTGAAGTGCAAATGGCAAGATCGTGGCTCACAGCAGCCTCGACATTCCAGACTCAAGCGATCCTCCCACCTCAGCTCCCTACTAGCTGGGATTGCAGGCATGCTTTACCACACTGGGCTAACTTAAAATTTTGAATAGAGATGGGGTCTCCCTAGGTTATCCAGGCTGACTTCGAACTCCTGAAGTTAAATGATTCTCCCGCCTTGGCCTCCCAAATGCTAGGATTACCTGCATGAGCCATCATGCCCGGCCCATTTCTTTTTCTTAATTAATTAATTAATTAATTAATTTGAGACAGAGTCTCGCTCTGTCGCCCAGGCTGGAGTGCGGTGCCGCAATCTCAGCTCATTGCAACCTCCGCCTCCTGGGTTCAAGTGATTCTCCTGCCTCAGCCTCCTGAGTAGCTGGGATTACAGGTGCCCGCCACTATGCCTGGCTAATTTTTTGTATTTTTAGTAGAGACGGGGTTTCACCATGTTGGTCAGGCTGGTCTCAAACTCCTGACCTTATGATCTGCCTGCCTCGGCATCCCAAAGTGCTGGGATTACAGGTGTGAGCCACCACGCCTGGCCTTTTTTTTTTTTTTAGAGGAAGTTTCGCTCTGGTTGTCCAGGCTGGAGTGCAGTGGTGCAATCTCGGCTCACTGCAACCTCTGCCTCCCAGGTTCAAGCGATTCTCCTGCCTTAGTCTGCTGAGTAGCTGGGACTACAGGTGCACACCACCAAGCCTGGCTAATTTTTGTATTTTTAGTAGAGACGGGGTTTCACCATGGGGGCCAGGTTCGTCTCCAACTGCTGACCTCAAGTGAGCCACCATCTCAGCCTCCCAAAGTGCTGGGGTTACAGGCATGAGCCACTGTGCCTGGCCTATAGTTACTAAGGACATGAAATTATGCTTTATGAGGAAGTGGTCCTCACCCCCCTTGCCTGCAACACAAGAAAGGAGAGCAACGGAACAAAGTAGAAGAAAGGTGGCGCTGGGAAAAGGATATCAATTCAAGACTGATGGTAAAAATTGCTTTACAGGAGGGAGGGCCTCCTGTGGTTTCACCAGTTGATCTGGTTGAGGGATTTTCTCCAGCGACACTTGCAGCTTAGGGGCAGGAGGCTCCCACAACACCCTGTGCTACTACGACCCTTCTGACATTGTCCATCATGATGTGATTATTGCTATTTGTTTCTTGCCAACACTGAAACATGAGTTCCACATGCACAAGGACTTATTTGAATCCTTGACCCCAGGGCCTGGCACACAATCAATGATTGGTACATGTTTGCTAAATGAATGAGCAAATGGAAGAAATTTAAGAGGGTGGGGTGGGGATGGATGGTTTATCCAGAGCTGGACAGGCAAGGCAAGTAGAACAAAAGAGGGAGGTGCTGATATGAAAACTGCCTTGAGATGGCTGGCAACAGGCTAGACAAAGAGGCAAGGGATGTCAACTCATGCCTGGTGATTCAGGAGCGTTGCTTCTCCTAAGGCCAACTCTTCTAACCTCTATCTTGGCTTCCATTTTCACCTGCCTTTGCAGGAAGCCTACAGTATTCACTGTCTCTTTCTCTTGAGTACTCATCCTTCTAGAGCTTACCTTTTGGCTTCTAAACTAACTTACTTTCTCATATTTAAAATAAAGCTTTATTAACACCATTAACCTATGTATCTCCATTTCTTTCACAGCTATATTAATCGGTTTTCACACTAGTAGAAAAAATACCCAAGGCTGGGTAATATATAAAGATAAGAGGTTTAATTATTTTATTTTATTTATTTATTTTAATGAGATGTAGACTCGCTCTTGTCACCCAGGCTGGAGTGCAATGGTGTAATCTCAGCTGACCACAACCTCCGCCTTCCAGGTTTAAGTGCTTCTGCTGCCTCAGCCTCCTGAGTAGCTGGAATTAAAGGTGGGCATAAGCACACCCAGCTAATTTTTGTATTTTTAGTAGAGACGGGGTTTCTCCATGTTTGCCAGGCTGGTCTGGAACTCCTGACCTCAGGTGATCCACCGGCCTTGGCTTCCCAAAGCTGGGATTACAGGGGTGAGCCACTAAGCCCAGCCGAAGAGGTTTAATTGACTCATAGTTCCGCATGGCTGGGGGAACCTCAGGAAACTTACAATCATGGCAGAAAGGGAAGTGGACACATGCTACATGGCAGCAGACTAGAGGTGAAGTGCGAGCATAGGAAAAACTGCCTTGTTTAAAACTGTCGTATCTCGTGAGACTATCACAAGATCAGCATGTGGGAGACTGCCCCCACAATCCAATCACCTCCCACCAAGCTCCTCCCTTGACACACAAGGATTACAATTTAAGATGAAATTTGGGTGCGGGAACAGAGCTCATATCAACAGCCATATAAGAAGTCTTCAAAAAGTCCATGGAAAATGTGTATTATGAAGAAACTATGCATGGATTGCAAAATCTTTTGGCACCAAAATAAACTGGTACTAACTCGTCAAAAAATATCTTGACAGGATCTAGTTTGAGGCATTAAAAAGGAGAAGGAATCAGTTTGAAAAGAGCCCCTATCAGTGAAAAATGAATTCTGCTAAAATTGAAGGAAGAACAAACATAAAATTTAAGATGAAGCTTGGGTGGAAGAATGGTGAAATCACTGAGGATTTACCACAAGTTTATGAGGACAATGCCCCTAAAGAGATCAGCAGTTTGCAAATGGATAACTTGTAAGAAGGGACAAGACGATGTTGACGATGAAGCCTGCAGCAGCAGGCCATCCACATCAATATGCAAGGGAAAAAATTAGGCTGGGCGCAGTGGCTCACTACTGTAATCCCAGCACTTTGGGAGGCTGAGGTGGGCGGATCACAAGTTCAGGAGTTCAAGATCAGCCTGACCAACATAGCGAAACTCCATCTCTACTAAAAATACAAAAATTAATCAGGCTTGGTGGCATGTGCCTGTAGTCCCAGCTACTCGGGAGGCTGATGCAGGAGAATCGCTTGAACCCAGGAGGCGGAGGTTGTGGTGAGCTGAGATCATGCCACTGCACTCCAGCCTGGGCAACAGAGTGAGATTCCTTCTCAAAAAACAACAACAAAAAAATCCTCTTTGTGCTTTAACTGAAAAGCATCAGCCGGACATGGCGGGCCACCCCTGTAATTCCAGCACTCTGGGAGGCCACGGTGGGCAGGTCACCTGAGGTCAGGAGTTTCAGACCAACCTAGCCCACATGGTGAAACCCTGTCTGTAATAAAAATACAAAAATTAACTGGGTGTGGTGGCAGGTGTCTGTAATCCCAACTACTCGGGAGACTGAGGCAGGAGAATCATTGAACCCGGGAAGCAGAGGTTGCAGTGAGCCAAGATTGTGCCACTGGCCTCCAGCCTTCGTGACAGACTGAGACCAATGATTAACAGCAAAAACAACAGCCATCACCATAGACATCACAATTGGTTCAGCTTACAAAATTCTGACTGAAAAATTCAAAGTTGAGCAAACTTTCCACTCGATGGGTGCCAAAACCAGATCAGCTGCAGACAAGAACAGAGGTTGCAATGGAAATTTTAAACAAGTGACATTAGGTTGCTGCATATTAATTACGGTTTATGCCATGGAATGTCAAAAGCCGCAATTATGTTTGCACCAACCAATAGATCATGAAGCATCTATTGGGAAAGTGTAATAGGAGGTGATATGTGGGTTTCCCAGTATAACACTGAAGACAAAGCACTATCAAAGCAATGACTCTGAAGAGGTGGAAGTAATCCAGTCAAAACAAAACTGGACCGGTCAAGAGCAAAGGTCATGGCAATAGTTTTTTGAGCTGCTTGAGCAACTTTCCTTATTGACTTTCTGGAGGGTCGAAGAATAATAACACCTGCTTTTTTTTTTTTTTTTTTTTTTTTTTTTTTTGAGACCAAGTCTCGCTCTGTCACCCAGGCTAGACTGCAGTGGCACAATCTCGGCTCACTGCAACCTCTGCCTCCCAGGTTCAAGCTATTCTCCTGCCTCAGCCTCCTGAGTAGCTGGGATTACAGGCATGCACCACTATGCCTGGCTAATTTTTGTATTTTTAGTAGAAACAAGGTTTCACCATGTTGGTCAGGCTTGTCTCGAACTGCTGACTTCGTGATCCTCCTGTCTCAGCCTCCCAGAGTGCTGGGATTACAGGCGTGAGCCACCGTGCCCGAGCAACACCTGCTTATTATGAGAGTGTTTTGAGAAAGCCAAAGCTTTAGCAGCAAAATGCCCAGGAAAGCTTCACCAGAGAGTCCTTTTCTACCACGGCAATGCTTCCGCTCATGCCTCTCATCAAACAAGGGCAATTTTGAGAGTTTCAATGGGAAACCATTAGGCATCCACCTTACAGTCAGGATTTAGCTCCTTCTGACACTTTTTTTGTTTCCTAATTTTAAAAAGTCTATAAAGGGCAACCATTTCTCTTCAGTTAATAATGTAAAAAAGATTTCACTGATGTGGTTAAATTCCCAGGACCTCCACTTCTTAGGGGATGGATGAAATGGCTAGTATGTAATTGTTGTGAACAAGAGACATACATACATACATACATACATACATACATACATACATACATAAATGGCTAGTATCATTGCTTACAAAAGTGTCTTGACCTTGGTGGATCTTATGATGAGAAGTTTATATTTTTTTTCTTTTATTTCTATTTTCCACAAACTTTTCTGTTTTTACTTTTTTTTTTTTTTTTTTTGAGATGGAGTCTGGTTCTGTTGCCCAGGCAGGAGTGCAGTGGTGCGATCTTGGCTCACTGCAATCTCCACCTCTCGGGTTCAAGCGATTCTCCAGCCTCAGCCTCCTGACTAGCTGGGATTACAGGAGCCCTCCACTGTGCCTGGCTAATTTTTGTATTTTTAGTATAGACTGGGTTTCACCACGTTGGCAAGGTTGGTCTTGAACTCCTGACCTCAGGTGAAGTGCCCGCCTCGGCCTCCCAAAGTGCTGGGACTACAGGCATGTGCCAGCATGCCCAGCCTTTTTGTTGGTGGGGATGGAGTCTCCCTCTGTCGCTCAGGCAGGAGTGCAGTGGTGAGATCTAGGTTCACTACAACCTCTGCCTCCCGAGTTGAAGTGATTCTCCTGCCTGAGCCTCCCGAGAAGTTTGGACTACAGGTGTGCTCCACCAAGCCCAGCCCAATTTTTTTTTTTGTATTTTTTGGTAGAGATGGGGTTTTACCATGTTGGCCAGGCTGTTCTCAAACTCCTGACCTCAGGTGATCCACCCACCTTGGCCTCCCAAAGTGCTGGGACTACAAGGCATGTGCCACCATACCTGGTCTTTTTTTTGAGTGTGGTGGGGGGTGGGGGTGCAGATGAAGTCTAACTCTGTTGCTCAGGCAGGAGTGCAGTGGTGAGATCTCTGCTCACTGGAACCTCTGCTTCTTGAGTTCAAGTGATTCTCCTGCCTGAGCCTCCCAAGGAGTTTGGACTACAGGTGCGCTCCACCAAGCCCGGCCAATTTTTTTTAAATTTATTTTTATTTTTTGGTAGAGATGGAGTTTCACCATGCTGGCCAGTCTGGTCTCGAACTCCTGACCTCAGGTGATCCAACCGCCTCAGCCTCCCAAAGTGCTGGGATTACAGGCATGAGCCACTGCCACTGGCCTCTGTTCTTTTAAAAATCTATATAAAGCTGGACACGGTGGCTTATGCCACCGTGTAATCCCAGCACTTTTCGAGGCTACAGTGGACAGATTGTTTGAGCCTAGGCATCTGGCAAACAGATGCCATGTTAGGAAGGGCTGGCAAGATGAATGAAAATCAGGCAAAAGCTCAAGGATGTTGTCTAAACATTTTGTTCTTTTTTTTTTTTTTTTTTTTTTTTTTTTTTTTTTTTTTTTTTTTTTTTTTGAGACGGAGTCTCGCTCTGTCGCCCAGGCTGGAGTGCAGTGGCCAGATCTCAGCTCACTGCAAGCTCCGCCTCCCGGGTTCCCGCCATTCTCCTGCCTCAGCCTCCCGAGTAGCTGGGACCACAGGCGCCGCCACCTCGCCCGGCTAATTTTTTGTGTTTTTTTAGTAGAGACGGGGTTTCGCCGTGTTAGCCAGGATGGTCTCGATCTCCTGACCTTGTGATCCGCCCGTCTCGGCCTCCCAAAGTGCTGGGATTACAGGCTTGAGCCACCGCGCCCGGCCAAACATTTTGTTCTTATGGGACCAGAATAGTTGATGTAGTTTTGAAATTTGTCCCCACCTAAATCTCATGGAAATATAATCCCCAGTGTTGCAGGTGGGGCCTGGTGGGGTGTTTGGGTTATGGGGCAGATCCCTCATGGCTTGGTGCTGTCCTCTCCATAGTGAGTGCTTACAGAGCTGGTTGTCGTAAAGTGTGGCATCTCCTCCCCGCACTCACTCTCTTGCTCACTCTGTGATGTGAGATGCCTGCTCCTGCTTCACCTTCTGCCATGAGTAAAAGCTCCCTGAGGCCTCCCAGAAGCTGAGAGATGTCAGATGCCATGCTTGTACAGCCTGCAGAACTGTGAACAATTAAATCTCTTTTCTTATAAACTACCCAGTCTCAGGCATTTCTTTATAGCAATGCAAGAATACAGGAGTGAACCATGAACTGATCTTTCTCTGGTGGACAAAACAGACAATGCCTGTGAAGGCAGAAACTAATATCATTCATCTGCTTTCAATACTTCCAAGAGGCTAATTCAGTATCAAAAAATTTAATTTCTCAAAACTCACAGCTATTTACTAAAGTTACTCACTATACTTAGCTTCATAGTTGAATGCTGTTACTATGTATTGACATCAAAACAAAACACCTGAAACTAAAAGCTGATATGTAACAACAAGAGACATTGGTGCAGTTTCCTTCCTGGAGAGGAAGCACTCAGATCATGAGACCTGAGATGAAACAAACTAGATTGTCAAGAATCCAACAAGGACTACATTTTACCCCAGGCCGGGCGCGGTGGCTCAAGCCTGTAATCCCAGCACTTTGGGAGGCCGAGACGGGCGGATCACGAGGTCAGGAAATCGAGACCATCCTGGCTAACACGGTGAAACCCCGTCTCTACTAAAAAATACAAAAAACTAGCCGGGCAAGGTGGCGGGCGCCTGTGGTCCCAGCTACTCGGGAGGCTGAGGCAGGAGAATGGCGTAAACCTGGGAGGCGGAGCTTGCAGTGAGCTGAGATCCGGCCACTGCACTCCAGCCTGGGCGGCAGAGCGAGACTCCATCTCAAAAAAAAAAAAAAAAAAAAAAGACTACATTTTACCCCTTAATAGAAAAAATGCTGGAGACAAAATGAGATGTTTAAAAATATTCTTCATGCTAAGCTTATGTAAGCAAATAAAAAAACTAAAGTACTTTAGGACATTGGATACAGAAGTAACATTACTAAATGTTTGCATCAATGAAAGTTTGTTCTATCCTTCCCTGTACTTATACTACAAGGACATGCTTGTTGCTTCTACACTACCCAAAGTCAACAGTTACATTAGCAATGCAATAGAAATAGATGGGAATAAGGCTTCAAAGCGACTCTGCTCCACCAAAATTTAGAAATTCAATTCAGGATGAACAACAGCTTTTGATTTTAAAACCAGCTCTTACTTTTCTCTCGTGTCATATGTGATGAAGTCCTCACTTGACATTTCCCCCTGCAAATTGCAATGCATGTCCTCGCCATCAGCATTTTCTGACACTTTAATTTATAGGAATTGCAAAAACAATAAAATTGTACTTCCAATTCTGAACCTCTGATCGGATTCCTGCTTTGAGACAAAACTTACTCTTCTGTTGCGTACTCCTCTCCTCTTCTTTTCTTTCATTCTTTTTTTTTGGGTGGGGGAGATAGAGCCACCCTAGTGTCATCCAGGCTGGAGTGCAGTTGCATGATCATGGCTCACTGCAACTTCCACCTCCCGAGTTTAATCAATTCTCCTGTCTCAGCCTCCCGAGTAGCTGGGACTACAGGTGCCTGCAACTAAGCCCAGCTAATTTTTGTATTTTTAGTAGAGATGGGGTTTCACTATGTTGACCAGACTGGTCTCAAAGTCCTGACCTCAGGTGATCCACCCATCTTGGCCTCCCAAAATGCTGGGATTACAGGCGTGAGCCACCACGCCCGGCCTCTCCTCTTCTTTTCTATGGCTAATACCACTTTCCTGCTTTCTTTCTACTGCTGAATCTCCAGACTTGTCATCAGGGTGCCAGAGTCGACCTCGGCTTCGAGCTCCTGGATGGTAACGCTGCATCCGTGGATGATCCTGAAGTACAATGAAATATGATACTGTTACAACAATGCTACTAAGCTTTTACATGGGATTTTCGGGTTTTACTTTATATATTAATATATACTAAAGCCCAATCATTTAAGACCAAAAATGTGAGGGCACGGTAAATGACAACTTGCCCACTTCCTCTCTCCATCTCCAAAGAAAAGTAATCATTTCCTCATTATTATTTTATAAGGCTGGTATCACTTTTTTTTTTTTTTTTTTTTGGCGACTTGGTCTCATTGTGTCACCCAGGCTGAAGTGCCAGTGGCAAGATCGGGGCTCACTGCAGTCTTGACATTCTAGACTCAAGCGATCCTCCCACCTCAGCTCCCTAGTAGTTGGGATTGCAGGCACGCTGTACCACACTGGGCTAAGTTTTAAATTTTTTAATAGAAATGGGGTCTCCCTATGTTATCCAGGCTGGTCTCGAACTCCTGAAGTTAAATGATCCGCCTTGGCCTCCCAAAAGTTAGGATTACCTGCATGAGCCCTCATCCCTGGCCTATTTCTTTCTTTTTTTTTGAGACGGAGTCTCGCTCTGTAGCCCGGGCTGGAGTGCAGTGGCCGGATCTCAGCTCACTGCAAGCTCCGCCTCCCAGGTTTACGCCATTCTCCTGCCTCAGCCTCCCGAGTAGCTGGGACTACAGGCGCCCGCCACCTCGCCCGGCTAGTTTTTTGTATTTTTTTTAGTAGAGACGGGGTTTCACGGTGTTCGCCAGGATGGTCTCGATCTCCTGACCTCGTGATCCACCCGTCTCGGCCTCCCAAAGTGCTGGGATTACAGGCTTGAGCCACCGCGCCCGGCCTGGCCTATTTCTTTCTTTTCTTTTCTTTTCTTTTTCTTTTTCTTTTTTTTTTTTTTTGAGGTAAGTTTCACTCTTGCTGCCCAGGCTAGAGTGCAGTGGTGCCATCTTGGCTCATTGCAACCCCTGCCTCCTGGGTTCAAGCAATTCTCCTGCCTTAGTCTCCCAAGCAGCTAGGACTACAGGTGCATGCCACCATGCTGGGCTAATTTTTATATTTTTAGTAGAGACAGGGTTTCACCATTTAGGCCAGGTTCGTCTCCAACTGCTGACCTCAAGTGATCCACCCGCCTCGGCCTCCCAAAGTGCTGGGATTATAGGCATGAGCCACTGTGCCTAGTCTATAGTTATTAAGGACATGAAATTATGCTTTATGAGGAAGTGGTCCTCACCCCTCTTGCCTGCAACACAAGAAAGGAGAACAAGGCAGCAAATTAGAAGAAGAAAAGTGGCGCTGAGGAAAGGATATTAATTCAAGATGGATTTTAAAAATTGCTTAGCAGGAGGGAGGGCCCTCCTGTGGTTTCACCAGTTGATCTCCTTGAAGGGTTTTCTCCAGGATCACTTGCAGCTTAGGGGCAGGAGGCTCCCACACCACCCTGTACTACTACAACCCTTCTGACATTGTACATCATGATCTGATTATTGCTATTTGTCTCTTGCCAACACTGAAACATGAGTTCCATATGCACAAGGATTTATTTGAATCCTTGACCTCCAGGGCCTGGCACATAGTCAGTGATTGGTACATGTTTGCTAAATGAATCAGAGGGTGGAAGAAATTTAAGAGGGTGGGGTGGGGATGGGTGGTTTACCCAGAGCTGGACAGGCAAGGCAAGTAGAAAAAAAGAGGGAGGTGCTGACATGAAAATGGCCTTGAGATGGCTAGCAACAGGCTAGACAAACAGGCAATGTCAACTCACACCTCATGGTTCAGGAGCACTGTTTCTCCTCTAACCTCTACCTTGGCTACCATTTTCACCTGCCTTTGGAGGAAGTCTACAGTATTCACTGCCTCTTTCTCTTGGCTCTTCATCCTTCTAGAGCTTTCCTTTTGGCTTCTAAACTTACTTTCTCATACTTAAAATGATGCTTCAGTAAAACCATTAACCTATGTATCTCCATTTCTTTCATAGCTGTATTAGTTGTTTTCCCCACTGGTAGAAAGAAATGCCTGAAAAATGGGTAATATATAAAGAGAAAAGGTTTAATTAACTCACTGTTTCCCATGGCTGGGGGAGCCTCAGGAAATTTACAATCATGGTAGAAGGGGAAGTGGGCACGTCTTATATGGCAGCAGACTAGAGGTGAAGTGCGAGCATAGGAAAAACTGCCTTGTTTAAAACCATCAGACCTTGTGAGACTTACTCACTATCACGAAATAAGCATGTGGGAAACTGCCCGCCGACCCTGAATCCAATCACCTCCCACCAAGCTCCTCCCTTGACACATGAGAATTACAATTTAAGATGAGATTTGGGTGTGGGCGCAGAGCCCAATCTTATCAACAGCCATATGAGAAGTCTTCAAAAAGTCCACGGAAAATGTGTATTATCAAGAAACTATGCATAGATTGCAAAATCTTTTGGCACCAAAATAAACTGCTACTAACTCGTTAAAAAATATCTCGACAGGATCTACCTTGTGGCATTAAAAAGGAGAAGTCATCAGTTTGAAAAGAGCCCCTATCAGAGCAAAATAGATTCTGCTAAAATTGAAGGAAGAACAAACACAAAATTTAAGATGAAGCTTGGGTGGAAGAATGGTAAAATCACTGATGCTTTACCCAAAGTTTATGAGGACAGTGCCCCTAAAGAGATCAGCAGTTTACAAATGGATAACTTGTAAGAAGGGACAAGATGATGTTGAATATGAAGCCTGCAGCAGCAGGTCATCCACATCAATCTGCAAGGAAAAAAATTAATCCTGTTTGTGCTCTAACTGGAAAGCTTCAGCCAGACGCATGGCACCCCTGTAATCCCAGCACTCTGGGAGGCCAAGGTGGGCAGATCACTTGTGGTCAGGAGTTCGAGACCAGCCTGGCCAACATGGTGAAACTCCATATCTAAGAAAAATATAGAAATTAGTTGGGCGCAGTGGAGGGTGCCTATAATCCCAGCTACTTGGGAAGCTGAGGCAGAAGAATCATTGGACCTGGAGGTAGGGGTTGCAGTGAGCCAAGATCGTGCCACTGGCCTCCAGCTTGGGTGACAGAGTCAGGTTCTGTCTCAAAAAAAAAAAAAAAAAAAAGGCCGGGCGCGGTGGCTCACACCTGTAATCCCAGCACTTTGGGAGGCTGAGATGGGCGGATCACGAGGTCAGGAGATCGAGACCATCCTTGCTAGCACGGTGAAACCCCATCTCTACTAAAAATACAAAAAATTAGCCGGGTGTGGTGGCGGGCGCCTGTAGTCCCAGCCACTCAGGAGGCTGAGGCAGGAGAATGGCGTGAACCCAGGAGGCAGAGCTTGCAGTGAGCCGAGATCGCGCCACTGCACTCCAGCCTGGGTGACAGAGCGAGACTCTGTCTCAAAAAAAAAACAAACAAAAAAACAACAACAAAAGAAAAGGACCAACAATTAACAGCAGAAACAACAGCCAACAACACCATACACATTTCAATAGGTTCAGCTTACACAATTAAAAGTTGAGCAAACTTTCTACTTGATGGGTGCCGAAACCAGATCAGCTGCAGACAAGAACAGAGATTTCAATGGAAATTTTAAACAAGTGAGATATATTAGGTTGCTGCATATTAATTGCAGTTTATGGTATGGAATGTCAAAAGTTGCAATTATGTTTGCACCAACCAATAGATCATGAAGCATCTATTTGGAAAGTGTAATAGGAGGTTAAACATGGCTTTCTCAGTATGACTCTGAAGACAAAGCACAATCAAAATAATGGCTCCGAAGAGGTGGAAGTGGTCCAGTCAAAGCAAAACTGGACTGGCCAAGAGCAAAGGTCATGGCAATAGTTTTTGGAGCTGCTTGAGGAACTTTCCTTGTTGACTTTCTGGAGGGCCGAAGAAAAATAATGTCTGCTTATTATGAGAGTGTTTTGAGAAAGCCAAAGCTTTAGCAGCAAAATGCCCAGGAAAGCTTCACCAGAGAGCCCTTTTCTACCACGGCAATGCTTCTGCTCATGCCTCTCATCAAACAAGGGCAATTTTGAGAGTTTCAATGGGAAACCATTAGGCATCCACCTTACAGTCGGGATTTAGCTCCTTCTGACTCCTTTTTGTTTCCTAATCTTAAAAAGTCTGTAAAGGGCACCCATTTCTCTTCAGCTAATAAATGTAAAAAATATTTCATTGATGTGGTTAAATTCCCAGGACCTCCACTTCTTAGGGGATGGATGAAATGGTTAGAATGTAATTATTGTGAGCAAGAGACAAAAATAAATAAATAAATAGATAGAAAGTATCATTGCTTACGAAAGTGTCTTGACCTTGGTGGATGTTACATGTTACAATGAGAAGTTTATATTTGTTTCTTTGAATTTCTATTTTCCAGGAACTTTTCTTTTTTCTTTTTTTTTTTTTTTTTGAGATGGAGTCTGGCTCTGTCGCCCAGGCAGGAGTGCAGTGGCATAATCTTGGCTCACTCAACCTCCGCCTGCCGGGTTCAAGTAATTCTTCTGCCTCAGCCTCCCGAGTAGCTCAGATTACAGCCCTTGCCACTGTGCCCGACTAATTTTTGCATTTTTAGTAGAGACGGGGTTTTGCCATGTTGGAGAGGCTGGTCTCAAACCCCTGACCTCAAGTGAAGTGCCCACCTTGGCCTCCCAAAGTGCTGTGACTACAGTTGTGTGCCATCACAATCGGACTTTTTTTTTTTTTTGCCGGGGGTGGGGGCGTTGGGGGGTGCTGAGTCTTGCTCTGTCGCCTAGGCAGGAGTGCAATGGTGTGATCTCTGCTCATTGCAACCTCTGCCTCCTGGGTTCATGCCATTCTGCAGCCTGAGCCTCCTGAGAAATTTGGACTACAGGTGCGTGCCACCACGCCTGGCTAAATTTTTTTTTGTATTTTTTGGTTGAGATGGGGTTTTGCCATATTGGCCAGGCTGGTCTCACACTCCTGACCTCAGGTGATCCATCTGCCTCGGCCTCCCAAAGTGTTGGGATTACAGGTGGAAGCCACCGTGCCTGGCCTCTGTTCTTTTAAAAATCCATATAAGGCTGGACACGGCGGCTCAGGAAGGGCTGGCAGGATGCATGAAAATCAGGCAAAAGCTCAAGGATGTTGTCTAAACATTTTGTTCTTTTTTTTTTTTTTTTTTTTTTGAGACGGAGTCTCGCTCTGTCGCCCAGGCTGGAGTGCAGTGGCCGGATCTCAGCTCACTGCAAGCTCCGCCTCCCGGGTTCACGCCATTCTCCTGCCTCAGCCTCCTGAGTAGCTGGGACTACAGGCGCCCGCCACCTCGCCCGGCTAGTTTTTTTTTTTTTTTGTATTTTTAGTAGAGACGGGGTTTCACCGTGTTAGCCAGGATGGTCTCGATCTCCTGACCTCGTGATCCACCCGTCTCGGCCTCCCAAAGTGCTGGGATTACAGGCTTGAGCCACCGCGCCCGGCCAACATTTTGTTCTTATGGGACCAGAATAGTTGATGTGGTTTGGATATTTGTCCCCACCCAAATCTCATGGAAATATAATCCCCAGTGTTGCAGGTGGGGCCTGGTGGGGTGTTTGGGTTATGGGGCAGATCCCTCATGGCTTGGTGCTGTCCTCTCCATAGTGAGTTCTTACAGAGCTGGTTGTTGTAAAGTGTGGCATCTCCTCCCCGCACTCACTCCCTTGCTCACTCTGTGATGTGGGATGCCTGCTCCTGCTTCACCTTCTGCCATGAGTAAAAGCTCCTTGAGGTCTCTCAAAAGATGAACAATGTCAGATGTCTTGCTTGTATAGCCTGCAGAACTGTGAACCAATTAAACCTCTTTTCTTATATATTACCCAGTCTCGGGTATTTCATAATAGCAATGCAAGAACGACCTAATATAGGAGTGAACCATGAACTGGTCATTCCCTGGTAGACAAAACAAAGGCATGCTAGTGCAGGCAGAAACTAATATCATTTATCTGCTATACAAACTCCAAAGAGGTTAATTCAGTAACAAACATTTCTCAAAACTCACAGCTATTTAGTATTCGTTACACTTAGCCTCATACTTGAATGCTGTTACTATTTTTTTTTTTTTGAGGTAGCATCTTCCTCTGTTGCCCAGGATGGAGTGCAGTGGCATAATTTTGGCTCACTGCAACCTCTGCCTCCTGGGTTCAAGCAATTCTCCTGCCTAAGCCTCCCGAGTAGCTGGGACTACAGGCACGCACCAACATGCCTGGTGTTTTTTTTTTTTTTTTTTAATATTTTTAGTAGAGATGGGGTTTCACCATATTGGCCAGGTTGGTTTTGAACTCCTGACCTTGTGACCTGCCCGCCTTGGCCTCCCAAAGTGTTGGGATAACAGGCGTGAGCCACTGCGCATGGCCGAATGCTGTTACTATTTATTGACATCAAAACAAAACAAGCTGAGACTAAAAGTTGCTATTTAACAGCAACAGACATGGGTGCAGTTTCCTTCCTGGAGAAGGTAGGCATTCAGATCATGAGCCCTGAGATAAAACAAACTGGATTGTCAACAGTCAAACAAGGACTACATTTTACCTCTTAACAGAAAAAATCCTGAAGATAAAATGAGATATTTCACAATATTTTTATCCTAAACTCATGTAAGTAAACAAAAAACTAAAACTAATCCAGAAACTTTAGGACATTGGACACAGAAGTACCATTACTATTTAAATGTTTGTATCAGGCGGGCGTGGTGGCTCACGCCTGTAATCTCAGCATTTTGGGAGGCCTAGGTGGGCGGATCACCTAAGGTCAGGAGTTTGAGACCAGCCTGGCCAACATGGTGAAACCCCAACTCTACTAAAAATACAAAAATTATCTGGGTATGGTGGCAGGTGCCTGTAATCCCAGTTACTTGGGAGACTGAGACAGGAGAATTGCTTGAACCCGGGAGGCAGAGGTTGCAGTGAGCCGAGATTGTGCCACTGCACTCCAGCCTGGGTGACAAGAGTGAAACTCCATCTCAATATATAAATGAATGAATAAAGAATGTTTGCATTAACAAAAATTTGTTCTATCCTTCACCGTACTTGTACTACAATGACATGCTTGTTGCTTCTACACTAAACAAAGTCAACAGTTATCATCAACAATGCAATATAACAAGATTGGAACAAGGCTTCAAAGCGACTCTACTCCACCCAAATTTAGAAAATTCAATTCAGGATGAACAAGAGCTTTTGATTTTAGAACCAGCTCTTACTTTTCTCTCGGTCATATGTGATGAAGTCCTCACTTGACATTTCCCCTTGCAAATTGCAATGCATGTCCTCGCCATCAGCTTTTTCTGACACTTTAAATTGTAGACCGGCCGGGATCAGTGGCTCATGCCTGTAATCCCAGCACTTTGGGAGGCTGAGGCGGGCGGATCATCTGAGGTTGGGAGTCCGAGACCAGCCTGACCAACATGGAGAAACCTCATCTTTACTAAAAAATATAAAATTAGCCGGGCGTGGTGGTGCATGCCTGTAATCCCAGCTACTCAGAAGGCTGAGGCAGGAGAATCGCTTGAACCCAGGAGGCAGAGATTGCGGTGAGCTGAGATCATGCCATTGCACTCCAGCCTGGGCAACAAGAGCGAAACTGCCTCAACATAAATAAATAAATAAATAAATAAATATTAAATTGTAAAATTGCAA
The DNA here is from genome assembly GCF_024542745.1 of Macaca thibetana thibetana. Taxonomy (NCBI): domain Eukaryota; kingdom Metazoa; phylum Chordata; class Mammalia; order Primates; family Cercopithecidae; genus Macaca; species Macaca thibetana. Next base: position 114,966,041 of record NC_065598.1, read on the forward strand.
AAACAATGAAATAGTACTTCCAATTCTGAACCTCTGATCAGATTCCCGCTTTGACACAAAACTTCTCTGCAGTGTACCCCACCAGCACAGCAACCCCCTTTATCTCTATTCCTTTGCCCTCTGGATTGCCTAACATGCTCTTTGGCTGCCTAGACAGTCAGGACACCTAAGGCCATCTGGACTTATCACTCTTCTCCTCCTTCTTTTCTAAGATTAATACCACTTTCCTGGTTTCTTTCTACTGCTGAATCTCTAGACTTGTCAACAGGGTGCCAGAGTCGACCTCGGCCTCGAGCTCCTTGATGGTAACGCTGCATCCCTGGACGATCCTGAAGTACAATGAAATATGTTACTGTTACAACAATGCTACTAAGCTTTTACATGAGATTTTCAGGTTATACCTTATATATTAATATATACTAAAGCCCAGTCATTTAAGACCAAATATATGAGGGCACGGTAAATGACAACTTGCCCACCACTTCTCTCCATCTCCAAAGAAAAGCAACCATTTCATAATTATTATTTTATATGGTTTCTTTGGAGATAAGGTCTCACTGTGTCAGCCAGGCTGCAGTGCAAGTGGCATGATCCAGCCTCGACATTCCAGACTCAAGGAATCCTACCACCTCAGCTCCCTAGTAGCTGGGATTGCAGGCCTGTGCTGCCACATTGGGTTAAGTTTTTAAATTTTAGCTGAGACGGGGTTGCCCTATGTTGCCCAGGCTGTTCTTGAGCTCCTGAAGTTAAGTGATCCTCCTACCTTGGCCTCCCAAATGCTAGGGTTACCTGCAGGAGCCATCACGCTTGGCCCACTTCTTTTCTTTTTTTTTTCCTTTTTATTTTTTCTTGTCTGAGATAGAGTCTTGCTTTGTCGACCAGACTGGAGTACAGTGGTGTGATCTCAGCTTGCTGCAACTTCTGCCTCCCCAGTTCAAGTGATTCTCCAGCCTCAGCCTCCCAAGTAGCTGGGACTACAGGCATGCACCACCATACCTGGCTAATTTTTGTATTTTTAGTTGAGACAGGGTTTTACCATATTTTTCAGGCTGATCTCACACTCCTGACCTCAAGTGATCTGCTCGCATTGACCTCCCAAAGTGCTGGGATTATAGGCATGAGCCACCAACACTGGCCCCAGGCTTGTCTTGAATTCCTGGCCTCAAAGTGATCCTCTCGTCTTGGCTTCCCAAAGTGCTAGGATTACAAGCATGAGTAACGGTGCCGGGCCTATAGTTATTAAGGACATGAAATTACACTTTATGATGAACTGGTCCTCACCCTCGCTGCCTACAACACAAGAAAGGAGAGGAAGGGGGCAAACTAGAAGAAGAAATGTGGTATTGGGGGAAAGGATACCAATTAAAGATGGATTTAAAAAATTGCTTAGCAGGAGGGAGGGCCCTCCTGTGGTTTCACCAGTTGATCTGGCTGAGGGATTTTCTCCAGCAACACTTGCAGCTTAGGGACAGGAGGCTCCCACAACACCCTGTGCTACTACAGCCCTTCTGACATTGTGCATCATGATCTGATTATGGCTATTTGTCTCTTGCCAATACTGAACCATGAGTTCAACACAGACAAGGACTTATTTGAATCCTTGACCCCAGGGCCTGGCACACAGTCAGTGATTGGTACATGTTTACTAAATGAATGAGCAAATGGAAGAAATTTAAGAGGGTGGGGTGGGGATGGATGGTTTATCCAGAGCTGGACAGGCAAGGCAAGTAGAACAAAAGAGGGAGGTGCTGATATGAAAACTGCCTTGAGATGGCTGGCAACAGGCTAGACAAAGAGGCAAGGGATGTCAACTCATGCCTAGTGGTTCAGGAGCGTTGCTTCTCCTAGGGCCAACTCCTCTAACCTCTACCTTGGCTTCCATTTACACCTGCCTTTGCAAGAAGCCTACACATATTCGTTGTCTCTTTCTCTTGTGTGTTCATCCTTCTAGAGCTTTCCTTTTGGCTTCTAAACATACTTTCTCATATTTAAAATAAAGCTTCATTAGCACCATTAACCTATGTATCTCCATTTATTTATTTTTTCTTTTTTTTTTGAAAGAGTCTTGCTCTGTCACCCAGGCTGAAGTGCAATAGCGTGATCTCCGCTCACTGCAACCTCCGCCTCCTGGGTTCCAGCGGTTCTCCTGCGTCAGCCCCTTGAGTAGCTGGGACTACAGGTGTGCACCACCACGCCCAGCTAATTTTTCTATTTTTGGTGGAGATGGAGTTTCACCATGTTGGCCGTTCTGGTCTCAAACTCCTGACCTCAGGTGACCCACCAGCCTTGGCTTCCCAAAGTGCTAGGATTACAGGTGTGAGTCACTGCGCCCGGCCGTATCGCCATTTCTTTCACAGCTGTATTAGTCCGTTTTCACACTGGTAGAAAGAGATACCTGAGCGTGGGTAATTTATAAAGAAAAGAGGTTTAACTGACTCACAGTTCCACATGGCTGGGGGATCCTCAGGAAACATATAATCATGGCAAAAGGGGAAGCGGGCATGTCTTACATGGCAGCAGACTAGAGGTGAAGTGCGAGCATAGGAAAAACTGCCTCATATGAAACCATCAGATCTTGTGAGACTTACTATCATGAGATCAGCATGTAGGAGACTATCCCCATAATCCAGATTCCTCCCTAGACACATGAAGATTACAATTCAAGATGAGATTTGGGTGGGTATACAGAGCCAAACTGTATCAACAGCCATATCAGAAGTCTTTAAAAGTCCATGGAAATTGTGTATTATGAAAAACTATGCATGGATTTCAAAATCTTTTTGCACCAAAATAAACTGGTACTAACTCATTATAAAACATCTTGACAGGATCTAGTTTGAGGCACTAAAAAAGGAGAAGTCATCAGTTTGAAAAGAGCCCCTAGGCCGGGCGCGGTGGCTCACGCCTGTAATCCCAGCACTTTGGGAGGCCGAGGCGGGCGGATCACAAGGTCAGGAGATCGAGACCACGGTGAAACCCCGTCTCTACTAAAAATACAAAAAATGAGCCGGGCGCAGTGGCGGGCGCCTGTAGTCCCAGCTACTCGGGAGGCTGGGGCAGGAGAATGGCGTGAACCCAGGAGGCGGAGCTTGCAGTGAGCCAGGATCGCGCCACTGCACTCCAGCTTGGGCGACAGAGCGAGACTCCGTCTCAAAAAAAAAAAAAAAAAAAGAAAAGAGCCCCTATCAGAGCAACATGAATTCTGCTAAAATTGAAGCAAGAACAAACATCAAATTTAGGGTGAAGCTTGGGTGGAAGAATGGTAAAATCACTGATGCTTTACCAAAAGTTTATGGGGACAATGCACCTTAAAAAATCAGCAGTTTACAAATGGATAATTGTAACAAGGGAAAAGATGACATTAAAGATGAAGGCTGCAGCAGCAGGACATCAATTTGCAAGGAAAAAAATTAATCCTCTTTGTGCCCTAACTGAAAAGAATCAGCCAGGTGTGGTAGCTCATGCCTGTAATAACCGCACTTTGGGAGGTCAAGGCAAGTGGATCCCTTGAGGTCCAGAGTTTGAGACCAGCCCGGCCAAGCTGGTGAAATCCCTTTTCTACTGAAAAAATACAAAAATTAGCCACGCATGGTGGTGCGCACCTATAGTCCCAGCTACTCGGGAGGCTGAGGCAGGAGAATCTGTTTGTGTCCGGGAGGCGAGATTGCAGTGAGCCGAAATCGTGCCACTGCACTCCAGCTTGGATAACAGAGTGAGACTGTCTCAAAAAAAGAAAAGGACCAACGATTAACAGCAGAAACACGGCCAGGTGCGGTGGCTCACGCCTGTAATCCCAGCACTTTGGGAGGCCGAGGAGGGTGGAACAACTGAGGTCAGGAGTTCAAGACCAGCCTCGCCAACATGGCGAAACCCCGTCTCTACTGAAAATACAAAAACTAGCCAGGCGTGGTGGTGCGTCCCTGTAATCCCAGGTACTAGGGGATGCTGAGGCAGGAGAATAGCTTGAACCCGGGAGGCAGAGGTCGCAGTGAGTAGAGATTTACCCACTGCACTCCAGCCTGGGCAACAGGGCGCGACCTTGTCTCAAAAAAAAAAAAAAAAAAAGCAGCAGAAACAACAGCCAACACCACAGACATCTCAATGGGTTCAGCTTACACAATTCTGACTGAAAAAGTAAAAGCTGAGCAAACTTTCCACTTGATGGGTGCTGAAACCAGATCAGCTGGAAAGAACAGAGATTTCAATGGAAATTGTAAACAAGTGGGATCTATCAGGTTGCTGCAAAATTAATTATTATATTTGCCATCGAAAGGAATGTCAAAAACAGCAATGACTTTTGCTCCAACCGATAGATCATGAAGCCATCTATTGGGAAAGTGTAATGAGAAGTGATACGTGGCTTTCCCAGTATGACTCTGAAAACAAAGCACAATCAAGGCAATGACTCCAAAAAGGTTAAAGTGATCCAGTCAAAGTGAAATGGACTGGCCAAGAGCAAAGGTCATGGCAATAGCTTTTTGAACTGCTTAAGAAATTTTGCTTGTTGACTTTCTGGAGGGCCAGATAATAATAATATCTGCTTATTATGAGAGTGTCTTGAGAAAGTTAGCTAACTCTTTAGCAGAAAAATGCCCAGGAAAGTTTCACCAAAGAGTCCTTTTCTACCACGGCAATGCTCCTGCTTGTGCCTCTCACCAAACAAGAGCAATTTTGAGAGTTTCCATGGAAACCCATTAGGCATCCACCTTACAGTCAGGATTTAGTACCCTCTGACTTCTTTTTGTTTCCTAATCTTAAAAAATCTGTAAAGGGCACCCATTTCTCTTCAGTAAATAATGCAAAAAAAGATTGCATTGATGTGGTTAAATTACCACGATCTCCAATTCCTTGGGGATGGATGAAATGGCTAGTATCTAGGTGCTGCAAGCAAGAGACAAAAATAAATAAATAGATAAATGGCTAGTATCATTGCTTACAAAGTGTCTTGACCTTGGTGGAGCTTATGATGAGAAATATATATATATATAAGCCGGGCACGGTGGCTCAAGCCTGTAATCCCAGCACTTTGGGAGGCTGAGACGGGCGGATCACAAGGTCAGGAGATCGAGACCATCCTGGCTAACACGGTGAAACCCCGTCTCTACTAAAAAATACAAAAAACTAGCCGGGCGAGGTGGCGGGCGCCTGTGGTCCCAGCTACTCCGGAGGCTGGGGCAGGAGAATGGCGTAAACCCGGGAGGCGGAGCTTGCAGTGAGCTGAGATCCGGCCACTGCACTCCAGCCTGGGCGACAGAGCCAGACTCAGTCTCAAAAAAAAAAAAAAAAAAAAAAAAAAGAAATATATATATATATACACATACACACACACACAAAAATATATATGTGTGTGTATATATATACACACACATATATATACACACACACACACACACATATATATATTTTCGAGACGGAATCTCACTCTGTCACCCAGGCTGGAGTGCAGTGGCTGGGTTCAAGCGACTCTCCTGCCTCAGCCTCCTGAGTAGCTGGGACTACAGGTGTGCCACCACGCCCAGCTAATTTCTGTATTTTTAATAGAGACGGGGTTTCACCACGTTGGCCAGGATAGTCTCGATCTTTCGACCTCGTGATCCGTATGCCTCGGCCTCCCAAAGTGCTGGGATTATAGGCACAAACCACCGCTCTCGGCCTTTTAGTTCTATTTTCCACACACTCTTGGGTTTTTTTCTTTTTTTTTTTTTTTTGAGACGGAGTCTCACAGTATCACCCAGGCTGGAGTGCAGCAGTGCGATCTCAGTTCACTGCAAACTTCACCTCCTGTGTTCAAGCAATTCTCCCATCTCAGCCTCCCAAGTAGCTGGGATTACAGGCACCCACCATCATGCTCAGCTTTTTTTTTTTTTTTTTTTTTTTTGTATTTTAGTAGAGACGAGGTTTCACCATGTTGGCCAGGTTGGTCTGGAACTCCTGACCTCAGATGATCCGCCTGCCTCAGCCTCCCAAAGTTCTGGGATTACAGGCGTGACACCGTGCCCAACCTTTTCTTTCTTTTTTCACATTTTGTCTTCTTCTTTTTTCGAGACAGAGTCTTGCTCTGTTGCCCAGGCTAGAGTGCAGTGGCTCAATATTGGCTCACTGCAACTTCTGCCTCCCAGGTTCAAGCGATTCTCCTGATTCAGCCTTCCAAATAGTTGGAGTTGGAAGGAAAGGCACACGCCACCATGCCTCACTAAATTTTTTTTTGTAGTTTTTAGTAGAGACCAGGTTTCACCATGTTGGCCAGGCTGGTCTCGAACTCCTGACCTCAGGTGATCCACCTGCCTTGGCCTCCCAAAGGACTATGATTACAGGCATGAGCCATCGCGCCTGGCCTCTGTTCTTTTGAAAATCCATATGAAGCCAGGCACAGTGGCTCATGCCTGTAATCCCAGCACTTTGGGAGGCTAAGGTGGGCAGATTGCTTGATCCCAGGAGTTTCAGACCAGCCTGGGCAACATGGGAAAACCCTCTCTCTACAAAAAATACAAAAAGTAGCTGAATGTGGTGTCACATGCCTGTAATCTCAGCTACTCAAGAGGCTGAGGTGGGAGAATCATCTGAGCCCTGAATGTCAAGGCTGCAGTGAGCCGCGATTGTGCCATTGCACTCCAGCTTGGGTAACAGAGGGAGTCCTTACTTTAAAAAAAAAAAATCCTCATAGGAACTTACTGCATATCATGATTCTTTCCTCCTTTTTTTGAGACGGAGTTTTGCTCTTGTCACCTGGGCTGGAGTTCAGTGGTGCAATCTCGGCTCACTGCAACCTCTGCCTCCTGGGTTTAAGCAATTTTCCTGCCTCAGCCTCCCGAGTAGCTGGAATTACAGGTGCCCACCACCACACCTAGCTAATTTTTGTATTTTTAGTAGAGACAGGGTTTCACCATGTTGGCCATTCTGGTCTTGAACTCCTGACTTCAGGTGATACATCTGCCTCTGCCTCCCAAAGTGCTGGGATTACAGGCGTGAGCCACCATGCCTAGCCAATTCTTTTTTTTCTGAGATGGAGTCTCGCTCTGTCTCCCAGGCTGGAGTGCAGTGGCGTAATCTCAGTTTACTGCAACATCCGCCTCCCCGGTTCAAGTGATTTTTCTGCCTCAGCTCCCAAGTAGCTGGGACTACAGGCACCCTCCACCATGCCTGACTAATATTGTATTTTTAGTAGAGACAGGGTTTCACCATATTGGCCAGGCTGGCCTTGAACTCCTGACCTTGTGATCTGCCCGCCTTGGCCTCCCAAAGTGCTGGGATTACAGGCGTCAGCCGCCCTGCCTGGCAATTCTTTCTTATAATTATACTTTGATATGTTCAGAAGAATGTGAAGGAGGCCTCAGAGTAGAACTAAGGGTCCACAGACTTTTGAAGTTCCCTTGTACTTCTCTAAAAAGTTGTATATATTGTTTCCTTTCTCAACCCAGTCTGGCTTCCCTGTCCCATAATTGTAGGTCATCAATGATTTGCAAGTCACTGAATGCCATGGCCTTTGTCAGGCATCGTATTTGACCATTCAGCAGCATCCAACCCTGCTGGCCAGTCCTCTTCCTTGAAACTTTTCTCTGGGTTACTTTGGATTAAGTAACCCAGAGTCTTCTGGTTTTTTTTCCTATTCTCTGGCTAGTCCTTCTCTGTCTTTGTAGATATATTTTCTTACCTCTATGTAACGTTAGCATTATTCAAGACTGGGGCCTAGGTCTGCTTCTGTTCTTTTCTCTCTCCCCCTAAAGTGACAGAATCCATAGCCAAGACTTCAATGATCACCTAAATAAAAATGGATGAATTTCAAATCTATACATCCATTTCCCACCTGCCATTCACCCCTCACTGTAAACATGGTTTCTGTCTCTTTTAGGTCATCAGTTTCATTAGTTCACTAATGAAATCACGACTGCCAAATCCAATGAACACTTCCATTTCTCGTCTTCCTTAACCTCTCTGTGGCATGGGACACTGTCAGCCAATCTCCTTGAAATTTTCCCTTCCCTTAATCCTCTCTCCCAGTTGAGTCATTCACTTTCAATCATTATTGGGGGCTCTTCTACATGCCTCTTGGGCTACTTGTTTCTAAAAGCTGAGGAAACATAAAGTGGTGATTTAGAAAGTAAAGGCAAACTGATGCCATGTTAGGAAGGGCTGGCAGAATGAATGAAAATCAGGTAAAAGCTCAAGGATGTTGTCTAAACATTTTGTTCTTATGGGACCAGAATAGTTGATGTGGTTTGAATATTTGTTCCCACCTAAATCTCATGGAAATATAATCCCCAGTGTTGCAGGTGGGGCCTGGTGGGGTGTTTGGGTTATGGGGCAGATCCCTCATGGCTTGGTGCTGTCCTCTCCATAGTGAGTGCTTACAGAGCTGGTTGTTGTAAAGTGTGGCATCTCCTCCTGCACTCACTCTCTTGCTCACTCTGTGACGTGAGATGCCTGCTCCTGCTTCACCTTCCGCCATGAGTAAAAGCTCCCTGAGGCCTCCTAGAAGCTGAGAGATGTCAGATGCCATGCTTGTACAGCCTGCAGAACTGTGAACCAATTAAATCTCTTTTCTTATAAACTAACAAGTCTTAGACATTTCTTTATAGCAATGCAAGAATGGCCTAATACAGTAGTGAACCATGAATTGATTTTTCCCTGGTGGAAAAAAACCAAGGTAAGCTAGTGAAGGCAGAAACTAATATTGTTCATCTCCTTTCAATACTTCCAAGAGGTGAATTCAGTACTCTGTCTCAAAAATAAATAAATAAATAAATAAATAAATAAATAAATAAATAATAAATGTTTGCATCAACGAAAGTTTGTTCTATCCTTCCCTGCACTTGTACTATGAGGACATGCTTCTTGCTTCTACACTACACAAAGTCAACAGTTACCATCAACAATGCAACAGAAGGAGATTGGAACAAGACTTCAAAGAGACTCTATACCACCCAAATTAAGAAAATTCAAGGCCGGGTGAGGTGGCTCAAGCCTGTAATCCCAGCACTTTGGGAGGCCGAGACGGGCGGATCACGAGGTCAGGAGATCGAGACCATCCTGGCTAACACAGTGAAACCCCGTCTCTACTAAAAATACAAAAACTTAGCGGGGCGAGGTGGCAGGCGCCTGTAGTCCCAGCTACTCGGGAGGCTGAGGCAGGAGAATGGCGTGAACCCGGGAGGCGGAGCTTGCAGTGAGCTGAGATCTGGCCACTGCACTCCAGCCTGGGTGACAGAGCGAGACTCCGTCTCAAAAAAAAAAAAAAAAAAAGAAAATTCAATTCAGGATGAACAACAGCTTTTGATTTTAGAAATAGCTTTTACTTTTCTCTCATGTCATATGTGATAAAGTCCTCATTTGACATTTCCCTCCTGCAAACTGCAATGCATGTCCTCACCATCAGCTTTTTCTGACAATAAAGTTAATTTGTAGAAATTGTAAAAACAATGAAATTGTACTCCCAATTCGGAACCTCTGACCAGATTCCTGCTTTGACATAAAATTTACTCCTCTGCAGTGTACCCCACCAGCACAGTGACCCCTTTTCTCTCTATTCTTTTGCCCTGAAGGCACTTTTGGATGGCTTACCATGTGTCCTTTGGCTGCCTAGACAGTCAGGACACCTATGTCATCAGGACTTATCACACACCTCTCCTCCTCCTTTTTTTTTTTGTTTGTTTGTTTGAGATGGAGTCTTACTTTGTTGCTTAGGCTGGAGTGCAATGGCGCAATCTTGGCTCACTGCAACCTCCACCTCCTGGGTTCAAGCAATTCTGCCGCAGCCTCCCCAGTAGCTGGGACTACAGGCACCTGCCCCAACACCTGACAGATTTTTGTATTTTTAGTAGAGACTGGGTTTCACCATGTTGGCCAGGCTGGTCTCAAAGTCCTGACCTCAAGCGATCTGCCCGCCTCCGCCTCCCAAAGTGCTGGGATTACAGGTGTGAGCCATCGCACCTGGCCTCCTCCTTCTTTTCTATGGCTAATACTACTTTCCTGCTTTTCTTCTACTGGTGAGTATCTATAGTTGGTGCTGTCATCAGGAAAATAGTGTTGATAGTGGCTTTGAGCTCCTGGATGGTAAGACTGCATCCCTGGACGATCCTGAAGTACAATGAAATATGTTACTGTTACAACAATGCTACTAAGCTTTTACATGGGATTTTCTGAATCATAAGTTATATATTAATATATCCTAAAGCCCAGTTATTTAAGACCATAAATATGAGGGCATGGTAAATGACAACTTCTCTACTTCTTCTTTCCATCTCCAACGAAAAGCAACCATTTTGTAATTACTATTTTATAAGCCTAGGTAGATTTCTTTTACAGGGTCTCACTGTGTCACCCAGGTTGAAGTGCAAGTAGCACAATTGCGGCTCACTGCAGCCTCGACATTCCAGATACTGGTGATCCTCCCACCTCAGCTCCCTAATAGCTGGGATTGCAGGCACACTCTCCCACACTGGGCTAAGTTTTAAAATTTTTTAGTAGAGATGGGGTCTCCCTATGTTGCCCAGCCTGGTCTCAAATTCCTGAAGTTAAGTGATCCTCTTGCCTTGGCCTCCTAAATGCTAGGATTACCTGTATGAGCCATCACACCTGGCCCATTTCATTCCTTTTTTTGAGAGGGAGTCTCGCTCTGCTGCCCAGGCTGGATTGCAGTGGCACGATCTTGGCTCACTGCAATCTCTGCCTCCCAGGTTCAAGTGATTCTCATGCCTCAGCCTCCCGAGTAGCTGGGATAACAGGTGCCCACCACCACACCTGGATTTTTGTATTTTTAGTAGAGATGGGGTTTTGCCATGTTGGCCAGACTGGCCTCAAACTCCTGACCCCATGTGATCCACCCACCATGGCTTTCCTAAGTGCTGGGATTACATGCGTGAGCCACCATGCCCGGCCTTTTGTGAGATTTCTAAGGACGACTAATCCCATGTATATAGCTGTCAGCATATACTTTCCAAGAATTCACCAAGTGTAATCTTGGCTACCTTGAATAATGATACAATTGGTATAATAAATTTTTGTTGTATAAAGGACAGCCCAGAGGCAGTAAAGAAAAATCTAGGCAGCCTGCCTCTACCCTGCCATCAAAAACATGTAACATACAGGACTCTTTATACCAACAAAAAGTTACAAAACCTCCTTAATTAACCTTTCCCCTATGGAATTAAAGATAACATCTGTGAATAGCATAGAAAGTTACATCTTAATTTTATAATCAAAGCTTAATTACTATCTCCGGACTACCTTATGCATGCATGCTGTGGAGGGTGGTCCAGTTCCAGTTCCTCCAGATTTTGAAGGCATTAAAGCTTCATGAATGCCCAAGTCATCCTTTTTCACTGCCCTGGAACTACTTACCCCCACTGCCCTCACTCTTTCAATTTTTCCTGCCTCCTTCCCTTAGCATCACTTCTCTCCACCAGAGCAGCTAACTCCCCATGGCTATAAGCATTGTGAGAAAGCAACCACGTTGTGTTCACTACCATAGTGTCAATGCCAACACATACTGAGGTGCTCAATTATTGTTTAGATAGCCAGGGTTTGAGTTGTCTCCATCCTACCTTTATTTCCAAAGAAATCAAACATGTATCTGAAGAAAAGGAGGCAGAAAATGAACAAACACTTGCTTTCCTATTGTTTCTAACAGTTTATATTTATTTTTAAATTATTATTTTAAAAAATTTTTTGAGGCAGGGTCTCACTCTGTAACCAAGGCCGGAGTGCACTGGTGTGATCATGGCTCACTGCAACCTTGACTTCCCAGACTGAAGTGATCCTCCAGTTTCAGCCTCCTGAGTAGCTGGGGCTACAGGTGCACACCACCATGCCCAGTTAATTTTTAAAAATTAGAGATGGGGTCTTGCTCTGTTGCCCTGGCTGGAGTGCAGAGGCACGATCTTGACTCACTGCAACCTCCACCTCCCAGGCTCAAGCAATTCTCGTGCCTCAGCGTCCCGAGTAGCTGGGATTACAGGTGCCTGCCACCACGCCCAGATAATTTTATACTTTTAGTAGAGATGGGGTTTCACCATGTTGGCCAGGGTGGTCTCGAACTCCTGACCTCAAGTGATCCGCCCACCTAGGCCTCCCAAAATGCTGTGATTATAGGCGTGAGCCACTGCGTCCAGCCTATTTTGTTTAAATTAATAGACTTTTATTTGTAGAGAAGTTTTGGGTGAGATGACTGCTCCTGCTTCACCTTCTGCCATGAGTTAAAGCTCCCTTCAGCCTCGCCAGAAGGTGAGTGATGTCAGATGTCAAAAATTTAATTTCTTAAAACTCATAGCTATTTAGTAAAGTTAATAAACACACTTAGCTTCACACTTGAATGCTGTTACTATTTATTGACATCAAAACAAAACAAGCTGAGACTAAAAGTTGCTATTTAACAGGAATAGACATTGGTGCAGTTTCCTTCCTGGAGAGGGTATGCACTCAGATCATGAGACCTAAGATCAAACACACACTGGATTGTCAAGAATCAAACAAGGACTACATTTCACCTCTTAATAGAAAAAATGCTGAAGACAAAACATGATGTTTAAAAATATTCTTTATGCTAAGCTCATATAAGCAAACAAAAAACTAAAACTAATCCTAAAACTTTAGGACACTGGATACAGAAGTAACATAACTATTTAAATTTTTGCATCAATGAAAGTGTGATCTATCCTTCACTGTACTTGTACTACAAGGACATGCTTGTTGCTTCTACACTACCCAAAGTCAACAGTTATCATAAACAATGCAATAGAACTAGATCGGAACAAGGCTTCAAAGCGACTCTGCTCTACCCAAACTCAGAAAATTCAATTCAGGATGAACAACAGCTTTTGATTTTAGAACCAGCTCTTACTTTTCTCTCGTGTCATATGTGATGAAGTCTTCCTTGACAATTCCCCCTGCAAATTGCAATGCATGTCCTCGCCGTCACCTTTTTCTGACACTTTAAAATTAACTGTAGAAATTGCAAAAGCAATCAAATTGTACTTCCAATTCTGAACCTCAGATCAGATTCCTGCTTTGACACAAGACTTACTCCTCTGCAGTGTACCCCACCAGCACAGCGACTCCCTTTCTCTCTATTCCTTTGCCCTGAAGGCACTTCTGGATTGCTTAACGTGTGCTCTTTGGCTGCCTAGACAGTCAGGACACCTAAGGCCATCTGGACTTATCACTCCTCTCCTCCTTCTTTTCTATGGCTAATACCACTTTCCTGCTTCCTTTCTGCTGCTGAATCTCCAGACTTGGTGCTGTCATCAGGGGGACAGAGTCGATTTCGGCTTCGAGCTCCTGGTTGATAAAGCTGCATCGCTGGACGATCCTGAAGTACAATAAAATATGTTACTGTTACAACAATGCTATTAAGCTTTTATATGGGATTTTTAAGAGTCATAGTTATGTAATACTCAAGTGAAGTCATTTAAGACCAAAAATGTGAGGGCATGGTAAATGACAACTTGCCTACTTCCTCTCTCCATCTCCAAAGAAAAGCAACCATTTTGTAACTACTATTTTATATGCTTGGGTAAATTATTTTTTGGAGATAGGGCCTTACCCTGTCACCCGGGCTGAAGAGCAAGTGGGACGATCATGGCTTATTGCAGCCTCGACATTCCACACTCAAATGATCCTCCCACCTCAGGTCCCTAGTAGTTGGGATTATAGGCACGCGCTACCACGCTGGGCTGTTCTTACATTGTTAGTACAAACGGGTTCTCCCTATGTTGCCCTGGCTGGTTTCCAACTCTTGGGCTCAAGTGATCCTCCTGACTTGGCCTCCCAAACTGTTGGGATTATAGGCATAAGCCATCATGCCTGGCCCTAAGTGCCAGTTTTAAAGGAAGCACAGAAGATAGAGGAACATGTTAACACCACGGGGATGTAATCTGCCAATTCAGAACAGGAAAAGCCCTACAAGACAAATTGGTTTCTGCAACAAATGGTAGGAAAACAAGAGAAGGGGAGATTGTTTAAATTAAAAGAAAACTTGGCTGGGTGCAGGGCTCACACCTGTATTCCCAATACTTTGGGAGGATCGGTTGAGCTCAAAAGTTTAACACCAGCCTGAGCAACATAGGGAGACTTCATCTCTACAAAAAAAATTAAAAATTAGCTGGGCGTGGTGATGCATGCCTGTAGTCCCAGGTACTCTGGAAGCTGAGATGGGGGGGATCGCTTAAGCCCAGGAGGTTGAGGCTACAGCGAGCTGAGATTATGCCACTGCACTCCAGCCTGGGTGACACAGCAAGACTGTCTCAAAAAATACATTAAAAACAAAAAAGAACTGAAGGAGACATTTCAAGCAAGTATAATTTGTGGAATTTGTTTAGCTCCTATTAAAAAAAGACATTAGGCTGGGCACGGTGGCTCACGCCTATAATCCCAGCACTTTGGGAGGCTAAGACAGGAGGATCACCTGAGGTCAGGAGTTCGAGACCAGCCTGGCCAACATGGTGAAACCCGGTCTCTACTAAAAATACAAAAATTAGCCAGGCATGGTGGCTCGCACCTGTAGTCCCAGCTATTCAGGAGGCTGAGGCAGGAGAATCACCTGAACCCGGGAGGTGGAGGTTGTGGTGAGCCAAGATCATGCCACTGTACTCCAGCCTGGATGAGCTGAGATTACAGGTGTGCACCACCACAACCAGCTGATGTTTGTATTTTTAGTAGAGACGGGGTTTCACCATGTTGGCCAGTCTGGTCTAGAACTCCTAGGCTCTAGCAATCCACCCACCTCAGCCTCCCAAAGTGCTGGGATTACAAGTGTAAGCCACTGCGCCTGGCCCATCATACTATTCTCTATTCTACTTTTGTGTATGTTTACAATTTCTATAGTAAGTTAATAAAAGCCCAGCCAAGACTGAAAAAAAGTTGGCCGGGCATGGTGGCTCATGCTGTAATTCCAGCACTTTGGGAGGCTGAGGCAGGCAGATCACGAGGTCAGGAGATCAAGACCATCCTGGCTAACACGGTGAAACCCCGACTCTACTACAAACACAAAAAAATTAGCCAGGCATGGTGGTAGGTGCCTGTAGTCCCAGCTACTCGGGAGGCTGAAGCAGGAGAATGGTGTGAACCCAGGAGGCGGAGCTTGCAGTGAGCGAGATTGTGCCACTGCAGTCCACCTTGGGCGACACAGCAAGACTCCGTCTCAAAAAAAAAAAAAGAAAAACAAAAACTTGCAGATTATTAAAGTTCCCCTTTAAAAAATTCTATAATAACAGTGAACTAGCCCTTTCTTTACACTTGCAGGAAAGGGGAAAAAAAAAACCCTCATAAACAAGTTTAATGACAATCAGTACCTTGTTTCTTATTCGATCTCTCTTGACCACTTCTTCTTTCTTTTCAGTTTTTTCTGAGCTGCCTATTGATTCTGTACTTTCAGCCTTCTTTCCTTTATCCCGAAGTGTGTCTTTCTCTTTTTTCATTTCTTCTTCTTTTCTCTTAAAAGTCTTCTCTTTCTCATAGCGCTCCTTCTGCCTACGGCGCTCTTCTTCTTGCCGCTTCAGCCTCTCTCTTTCTCGAAGAATGCGCTCCTGATCTCGTTCATATTCCCGTTCTCTCTCCCTGTAGTCTCTGCCACTCTCATCTTCAGGTCTGCATGAAAAACAACTCTGAGACAGAACCCTGAAAGATCTTGTAATCACAAATGCAGAACACTGTGATTCTGATTTGGCCCCTGCAATGAGGTTGCACTTTTAGAGCAGAGTGAAAAATACTAGCGTTTTAAAAAGGAACAAAACCCCAAAACCATTCACCCAGATTAAAATACAAGGATATATCTGAAACCGTTCCTCCTCATCCCCCTGCCCTGCATAAAACAGCTTATCTTAATTCAGGTATATGTCTAGGACATAGCAGCAAAACTAGCATGTATAAATCAAACATAACAAGGAGTCCTTGACTACTGACCTCTTTGGTTTTTCATCTTTAGGTTCACTATCAGAACGCTTGGGCAATGTACAACTTTGCCCACTGGCTCTTTCATCACTGAGATTCTCTTTGTCCAAGTTCTTGGCTTTTTCTCTTTTGTCCAATTCTTTTTCATCTCCTTTTTCTGGCTTCTTGAGCAGCTTTAAAAAGAAAATGTTTATTTTTATTTTGAAGGCTGGGACACTATCTTCTGATTCTATTAAAAACCCAGTATACCAAATATTTAAAATTTAGACTAGACAAGGCCCCCTATCTCTGCAGGTGCGCTTAACCTTTCAGGTGAACAACTAGTGCACGAGAGCAGTAATTTACTAAAAGGATGCTATTAAAGTGTTATCCACTTGAACGAAGTGGTTTAATCACTTTGTGGCAATAGGATCAAGACTCCTTTGGCTTTTATTGTGAGGCAGGGTCTCGCTCTGTTGCCCATGCTGGAGTGCAGTGGCGTGAACATGGCTCACCACAACCTTGACCTCCTGGGCTCAAGTGATCCTCCTGCCTCAGCCTCTTGAGTAGCTGGGACAACAGGTGCACGCCACTACATCTGGCTAATTTTTAAATTTTTTTGTAGAGACAGGGTCTCACCATGTTGCCCAGGTTGGTCTCAAACTCCTGGGCTCACACCATCCTTCTGTCTCCGCCTCCCACAGTGCTGGGATTACAAGTGTGAGCCACTGTGCCCGGCCTCCTTTGGCTTTAAGTGGGTCAACCTTTAAGTGAACCAATGCATACTTCGAAGTATGCTTCTGTAGCAAACCAGCATTTTGATATAACTTGATGGGAAACAGCCCACAAATTTTAAGTGCTAGGCAGATCATTTCTGTTGGGACTGTTTTTATGTAGTGCTTGGAATGACAAATATCTTGGTCACCAAAGGAGAGATCCATTGCAGGAATAATTTTGCCTTGAGCCTGAGAATAACATACTTATGATGGTACAATTATCTTGCCATTAGAGATGAATAACAATTATTATTTGGCATTTGATTTAAAAATCTAAATGCCTTATACAACCAAATAGTGAAGTTCCATCTCTACTGAGTAGGAACTCTGTATTCAATGCCATAGATACTGACACATGTTCAAAAATGCCATTGTTTCTCACATCCCTGCTATAAATCTCTCGAGAATACCTCCAAGTGTTGGATAATCAGAGAGATTCTTAGGCAAAATAGAAGAATTTCAAGTCTCAGAGTAAAGGCATCACACAAGGTTCATCTCAGGGTGAAGGCATCATGTAAATTACTAAGCAAAAGGCAAAGCACCACAAGACATAAGCACGAAGCACTTTGGCACGCAGACAGCCACTGCAAATGGTGAGTCCAAAATGCACACTGAGAAGCACCAGTGTGAAGTGAGGATACCATGTACAGGTTTCATTGGAAGTGCTCTTATTTCTCCAATGAACATCCTTATTAGAAACCAAGGTGTTCATTACTCTAATAAGAACATTAATGAATGTCTCTAGCATGGCTGGCTCTACCTTCTGCCTTGCTGATTGTTAGGAATAGCAAGTCAAGTCACTTGTGGCATAGCAGACAGAGAGATTGCTGGAAAGAATTAAGATGAGAAACTCCATCCTCCCCCAAGCCCCTCATCACCAGTAATGAGCCCCGTAGAGACTTAGGGAACCCTTACTACATAAACTGCTGAGTTTTCAGGAAGTAAAATAAGGAGACCCTGCCACCCTCTCTGTGAGATTTTCTTTGACTTTATCTGAAGTACTAGGTACTAGTACTTCCCCAGGAAATATGTTGAAACAAGGGCTACCCAAGCCATGCCCTCAGAAGGGAAGTGGCAAGGTTGGGATCTTTCTGCAGATTTTCTTCTTCCCAAATGCAATGCATGAATCCGAATCTGCTGCTCACAGATTCCCAGCTATATGCAGGAAGATACTATGGGAGTCATGTGAGAGGGAAAGGCACATAATGCAGGGTATTTATCCCTAGTCCTCTCACAAGGCAGCCAGTTATGAGAAGCGTATAAGAAGATGAGGCATGGTTGTCCTCCGGCTGTATGTCAATGAAGCTTCTGGGAACACAGCAGAGCATCAGGAAGTCACCTGGGCTTCCTTTTAAAGTAGAAATTTATAATAAAATAGTTCATCTTTTAAGAAGACTCAAGTCAATCTGAAGGGGTTTTCAACAAGTAACACTACCACCACCACCACCAAAAGGACTTATTAGCTAAGACCTGTGTGTGTGACATGATACTAGATGCTCTGTATCATGTACTTGGTCCTTACATTTTTCTGATTCACAGCTTGTAACAGAAACCTGTGTACCTGAAGACAGTGGAAAACAAACAAATGAGGTAACTTCATGTATCAATTATGAAGGAAAAGCTGAATAAAACCCATAAATCATGCCAGCCAGCCCTAAGCCCTCATTTACTATGAATTTAGAGGACAGTAGTCTACAAATCAAACATTTTCAATGACAAAAATGGCACAGATCTGCACCGAAGAAATAACATACTACTAAATCCTTTTAAATGATCTTAAATTTAAAAACTAATACTATTAGCATTACAGGAAAGATTTTTATTGGATCACTTCCCCCCAAAAGAGCAAAAACAAAACAAAAAATTCATTTACACCAACACAAGACACATGCATATTTAAAGAAGTAGATACATGCAATTTTTAGCAACATGCAGTCAGCTTCAGTACTCTCATACCTTAATCTTTGGTTCATCCTTTAATTTGTCCCTTTCTGGAATTCTGTCTATCTTCTTTAACTTTTCTATATCTTTCCTTTTTCGTTTCTCTTCTTCTTTCCATTTCCTCCTCTCTTCTTCTCTTTGTCTTTTTCTTTCTATTTCTCTCCTCCTTCTTTCTTCTCTCTTTTCTTCTCTCATTCTCTAGAAAGAAACATCAACACAAGTCTTCAAATGAAATAATCATCACCAAAACCCTAATCAATCCCGAAGGCATGGTAGACCCCGACTAAATAATCTTTCCTTCCTACTTTCTACAAAGTGGCATTCTACCACCGTTACCCCCACTCCACCCAGAAAACGAAAGGCAATGAAGACCAGGACCTGCTAATATTAGTCTTCCACTGCTGCCTTACTATCTCTCCAGAGGCTTTCAGAATATCAAAAGAGTGTCTCTGGGACAACCTAAGAACATTCCAGGTTTGTAGAGTGAACTCCTGGTCCAACAACCAGAGTGAAAGAGAGGGCCAGAAAGTGAGACCAACAAGACAAATCCTTAAAGAGTAATGGTGGAAAAAGAAGCTATTTATCCTCTAGAAACCCAATGCTCTTAAAATGTCTATAGAATGCAAAGCAATGAAATTAAAGTATTGAGAGAACTATAAAGACAAAAGATTTACCTGCTTGTTTTTCAGGAAGCTCAAAAGTGGGGTTGTCTTTTTAGCTACATAAATGTAAACAGATTATTAATAATACTTATCAATCCCTAGAAAGGATTCCATTTCTGACATTCCCTGCCAACCACCCAAGGTGGGAAAATGTGTACACCCCTTATGTGGAAAGATCACAATTGTAATATCAGAAAGTTTTACAGCATTCGATTTCAACAATATGGGATTAAAATACCTTTTAAAAAGTGAAGAAATTCAAATTAAAACAACAAAATAATTTCTTAAAAGAGTTATTCCCAATTGATGAGAATTAAGTACTTAGGACATTCTCTTGTTTTACTGAGTGTAAACTTGTTCAACTGGAAGAAGTTGGGGGGAAGGGGCTAAAAATATCTAATCCTTTTGACCCCATAATTTCACTTCTGGGAATTTATTCTAAGAAAGTTACCGGAAATGTGCTTATACTATGCACCTATTAATAAAAGTCAAGTTTTGGAAGAATATTTTTCATTTTCAACATTCTGAATAAGCTATTAGCCTTACAGCCATTTTTAAAAACACGTATTCCTGGCCGGGCACAGTGGCTCATGCCTGTAATCCCAGCACTTTTGGAGGCCAAGGTAGGCAGATCACTTCAGGTCAGGAGTTCGAGATCAGCCTGGCCAACATGGTGAAAACCCCGGCTCTACTAAAAACACAAAATTAGCCGGGCGTAGTGGTGGGTGCCTGTACTTCCAGCTACTTGGGAGAATCCAGATACTGCAGCAGAATCGCCTGAACCCGGGAGGTGGAAGTTGCAGTGAGCCGAGATTGCGCCACTGCACTCCAGCCTGGGCGACAGAGCAAGACTCATCACACACACACACACACACACACACACACACACACAGAGAGAGAGAGAGAGACAGAGAGAGAGAGGGAAAGAGAAAAAGAGAGAGAAAGCAAACAACAACAACAACAACAACAAAACACAAAAAAACCCCACATATTCCTTAGGATAAATCAAAATTTTTTCAGGAATATGAACTTATTCCTAGGAAATACCAATTGACCTTCAAAGGCTTACCACTGTCTAAACGTTCCTTATCAGCCATCAAACTTTTTGTATTGATATTACATTTGTGTGACACTAAATAGGTCGAAGAATTTTTCCCACCTTATTAATGGATTCTCATAATGCTGTGAGGCAGGTATTACCATCTGCATTTTACAGTAACAGTCTCAGAGAAGCTAGTAACTTCCCCGAAGTCACACAGCTAGCAACTGAGGGAGGTAGGAGACAGACTTAGGTACTGTGATGAAAAGGCTGTTGCCCTAATTCCTTTTGCCCACTTACCTATTAATTCTCTATTTTTTGCTTCTATTTCCTCTAGCAGTGTCTCCGGAGTAGATGTCATTTTCTCGTTATCTGTGGCATAACTTTCCAAAAACTTTCTATATTCTGGATCTAAATAATCATTTAAGGAAACAGAAAACATAATAGACTTTAAGCAAAAAAGAAGACATTATCTAGGATACTGATTTATCAAATAATTTTTTACTTCATGGAAGATTAAAAAAAAACCAAACCATACCCACAAGGTAGACTATTTAGAGCTTAATTGGTCATTTGCTCTCAGAACTCCTATAACTGATACTCACTATAGGAATCTGGTATAACACGGAGGTCAGGAAAAATGAGACACCATGCATTATAACAGAACCACTAGGGGTATTACATAGTTTGCTTTTAAAAGTCACTGTCCTACTAAACTAAGTTAGGTGTTCCAAAAAGATAAATTAGAGAGAAGTCCTAGGTGTGGCACTTGAGGTGACTGTAATTCCTGGAGTTCTCTCCTAGACCTCTGACCTCTGACATCAGAAAGGGTGACACATCTAAGGCACTATATTGCTTGTTTCTATATGTCACTTGATCAAGTCTTCCAGATCTAAATCTGTAATAAAACCAATATCACAGCTATGTGTTATTGAGTCTTTACTGTGTTTTTTTTTTTTATAAAATACCTGTAATAGTAACAAATGATGGAAATTAAATTAGATGATTCTAAAACATCAATCTGATATAAAATATGGGCCTAAGTCCTTATCCAACATAAAGAGTTGTATAACAGCTATCTAACATAACATTACAAAGGTCTCAAAACCTGGAGCCAGTATACCTTAAATGGCAATTATTTTGGTTTTTCAGTTATTGTATTTCTTTCTTTTTTTTTTTTTTTGAGACGGAGTTTTGCTCTTGTTGCCCAGACTGGAGTGCAATGGCGTGGTCTCGGCTCACTGCAACCTCCGCCTCCTGGGTTCAAGCAATTCTTCTTCCTCAGCAGCCTCCCAAGTTGCTGGGATTACAGGTGCCTGCCACCATGCCTAGATAATTTTCGTGTTTTTAGTAGAGATGGGGTGTGTCACCATGTTGGCCAGGCTGGTCTCAAACTCCTGACCTCAGCTAATCTGCCCGCTTTGGCCTCCCAAAGTGCTGGGATTACAGGTGTGAGCAACCGCACCTGGTCTCAGTTCTTCTATTCCTGTTCAGCCTAATACTATGTGTGTAGCTAACTGTATATTCAAAGACCAGAAAATAGGAGGGACAACTTCAGCTACTTTATATAAAGTTACCTGGGTATGGAAATTTTCCTACGACACTTCAAACCTTCTTCTTTATAAATGGAAACCAAAAGTCAAATAAATAATCATAAAAATGGTGAGGCCTCAAGAAGCACCTGTTAAACTTTGAAACCTGGTTTTTTGTCCACTATTTTCTTTTTCTTTTTTTTTTTTTTGAGATGGAGTTTCGCTCTTGTTGCCCGGGCTGGAGTGAAAAGGCACGATCTCGGCTCACTGCAACCTCTGCCTCCCAGGTTCAAGCAATTTTCCTGCCTCAGCCTCCTGAATAGCTGGGATTACAGGCATGTGCCACCATACCCGGCTAATTTTATATTTTTAGTAGAGACAGGGTTTCTCCATGTTGGTCAGGCTGATCTTGAACTCCTGACCTCAGGTGATCCGTCTGCCTTGGCCTCCCAAAGTACTGGGATTACAGGCGTGAGCCACCACGTCTGGCCTTTCCACTATTTTCTAATCAATAAACCTATGGTGATTTGTTACTCAATAGTCAACATTATATTGTTCAATGGTTGAAGAATGAAACGCCCTAGCCAAAGAGAGCAGAAATTCTTTGCAAGAAACCCTCTCTATTCTAACAATTAAGCAAAGCTTCCATTGGCAAATAACATTTCTCACTTACTTTATTTTGTATATTTTCTAATTTAAAATTTTGGGGTCAAATTAACTCTTGCAAAGATATTATTTTTAAAAACCCCACAGCAATAGCATTATATAATTAGAGCTATACTATACCATCATCGATAGTCCCGACTTTGGTATCTCTTTTCTTAGTCTTCTTTTTTGCAGCTTTTTGAAAAGGTGCAAATTCTACTATAGCGGGATATTCCTGACCTGTTTAGAAAAAAAATACCACACTTGCTATAACAAAGAAAATGTCAAAAGTGGATATAAGGGAATCAATCCATTGCTTTCTAGGACTTTTTTGATGGCAGTCTTCTGAAGAGGGTCTCCCAAAGGCATAAAGCACACTGGCACAACCATAATCAACATAGTAAAAAAGGAGCCACAAATTCACACTGATAACATAATGAAACAATACGGCATGGAAGTAAAATATTCATTTAAATTCAACTTATAAAATGTGATATTTTAATGTGAAAAAGACCCTACAAACTAATTTTCATTTAAAAATGTTAGAAATCTCCAAAATAGGCAAATCTATAGAGATGGAATGTAGATTAGTAACTGCCTGGAGTTTGGGGTAGAAGTGGTGAGAAGAATGAGGAGTGACAACTAATGGGTAGGGTTTCTCTGAGGGGTGATGAACATGTTCTAAATCTAGATTGTGGTAATAGGCTCACAAGTCTATGGATATACTAAAATTCACTGAACTGTATACTTTAAAGGGTGAATATTTCAGGCATGTGAATTATATCTCAATAAAGCTGTTATTTTTAAAAAGTGTAACTATGTGAGGTGATGTGTTATGTGAGGTGATGAATGTGTTAACTTGATTGTGGTAATCATTTCACAATGTATACATATATAAAATAATCACGTTGGGCCAGGCACGGTGGCTCACGCCTACAATCCCAGCATTTTGAGAGGCCGAGGTGACAGGATGATCACTTGAGGTCAGGAGTTTGAGACCAGCCTGGCCAACATGGTGAAACACTGTCTCTACTAAAAACACAAAAATTAGCTGGGCGTGGTGGCATGCATCTGTAATCCCAGCTACTCCGGAGGCTGAGGCATGACAACTGCTTGAACTCGGGAGGCAAAGATTGCAGTGAGCCAAGATCACGCCACTGCACTCCAGCCTGGGCGACAGAGTGAGATTCCGTCTCAAAAAAATAAGTAAATAAAAATACAAAAATTAGCCAGGCGTGGTAGTGCATGCCTGTAATCCCAGCTACTTGGGAGGCTGAAGCAGGAGAATCGTTTGAACCTGGGAGGCGGAGGTTGCAGTAAGCTGAGATTGTGCCACTGTACTCCAGCCTGGTAGAAAAAAAAACAAAAAAAACCCAAAAAAACAAACCAATTATCACACAGTAAAATTTAAATATATATTATTTTATTTGTCAATTATAGCTCAATAAAGCTGGGGAAAAAAATCTATTAACACTTAAAAAAAAATACACCAGGTCACCAAAAGCACAGGCAACAAAAGTAAAAATCCAGAGGGCAAATCTCATATTAAGTGTTCTTACCACAATAAAACAAAAAGATAAAGTATATCTCTTATTTAAAAAAAGTAAAAAATAGATAAATTGGACTATGTCAAAATTAGAAACTTCTGTGCATCAAAAGACACAATCAACAGATTGTTTCCATGTCTTCCATGGGTTGCCTTTTCACTACTCATGGAATGGGAGAAATATTTGTAAACCATATTATCTGATAAGGGGTAATATCTAGAATATATAAAGAACTCCTATAACTCAACAACAAAAAACCAAATAACCCAATTTAAAAAATGGTCAAGACACTTGAATGACATTTCTTCAAAGACAGTATACAGATGGCTAACAAGCATATGGAAATACGTTCAACATTACTAGTCATTAGGGAAATGCAAATCAAAACCACAATGAGGTATCATCTCACGCCTATTAGGAGGACTACTATCAAAAAAGCACGAAATAACAAGTGTTGGCAAAGATGTGCAGAAACTGGAACACTCATGTATTGGTGGGAATGTATAATGATGCAGCTGCCATGGAAAACAGTATGGCAGTTCCATAAAACATTAAAAATAGAATTACCGGGCCAGCCTGACCAACATGGTAAAACCCCATCTCTACTAAAAGTACAAAAATGAGCTGGGTGTGGTGGTGGGCACCTGTAATTCCAGCTACTCAGGAGGCTGAGGCAGGACAATCGCTTGAACCCAGGAGGTGGAGGTTGCAATGAGGGAAGATCGCACCATTGTACTTACTCCAGCCTGGGCAACAAGGGTGAAACTCCAACTCAAAAAAACAAAAAACAAAACAAAAAACAAAAAAAAATTACCGGCGGGGCGCAGAGGCTCACACCTGTAATCCCAGCACTTTGGGAGGCCGAGGTGGGCGGATCACCTGAGGTCAGGAGTTTGAGACCAGCCTGGCCAACATGGTGAAACTCCATCTCTACCACAAATATAAAAAATTAGCAGGGTGTGGTGGCCCGTGCCTGTAATCCCAGATACTCAGAAGGCTGAGGCAGGAGAATTGCTTGAACCTGGGAGGCGGAGGTTGCAGTGAGCCGAGATCATGCCACTGTATTCCAGCTTGTGTGACACAGATAGACTCCGTCTCAAAATAAACAAGTAAATAAATAATAAAATAAAAATAGAATTATCAAATGACCCCAGAAATTCCACTTCTTGGTATATATCCAAAAGAAGTGAGAGCAGGGACTCGAATATTTGCACATCTGTGTTCATAACAATATTGTTCACAATAGCCAAGAGTGGAAGCAACTCGAATACCCCTTGACAGACGAATGGATACACAAAATGTGGTATATACATATAATGGAATATTAGTCTTAAAAATGAGGCTGGGGGCAGTGGCTCATGCCTGTAATTCCTAGCATTTTGGGAGGCTGAGGCAGGTAGATCACTTGAGGTCAGGAGTTTGAAACAAGCCTGCCCAACACAGTGAAACCCCGTCTTTACCAAAAATACAAAAAAAATTAGCCAGGCGTGGTGGTGGGCACCAATAATCCCAGCTACTTGGGAGGCTGAGGCTGGAGAATTGCTTGAACCCAGGAGGCGGAGGTTGCAGTGAACTGAGATCGTGCCACTGCACTCCAGCCTGGGCAACAGAGCAAGACTCCATCTCAAAAAAAAAAAACCAAAAAAGAAAGAAAGAAAATTCTGACACATGCTACAACATGGATACACCTTGAGAATATTATGCTAAATGTAATAAGCCAGGCAGACACTGTATGTTTCCACCTATATGTGGTACCTAGAGTAGTCAAACTCATAGAGACACAAAGTATAATGGTGGTTGCCAGGGGCTGCAGGAAAGGAAATAAGTTGTTTAATGGGTAAAGAGTTTCAGTTTTGCAAGATGAAAAGGTTCCCAAGATTGTTGCACAACAGTGTGAATATACCTTAATGCTACTGAACTGTACACTTAAAATGGTTAAGATGGTAAATTTTATGTTATGTGTATTTTACAATTTTTAAAAACGCAGAAGGAAGGCTGGGCGCGGTGGCTGACGCCTGTAATCCCAGCACTTTGGGAGGCCGAGGCGGGCGGATCACGAGGTCAGGAGATCGAGACCATCCTGGCTAACACGGTGAAACCCCGTCTCTACTAAAAATACAAAAAAAAAAAAAAAAAAGAAAATTAGCCGGGCGTGGTGGCGAGTGCCTGTAGTCCCAGCTACACGGGAGGCTGAGGCAGGAGAATGGCGTGAACCCGGGGGGCGGAGCTTGCAGGGAGCCGAGATCGTGCCACTGCACTCCAGCCTGGGCTACAGAGCGAGACTCTGTTAAAAAAAAAAAAAAGCAGAAGGAATGAGATAATGACATGTTATATGTTACAACATGGATGGACCTTGAAAACATCGTGCTAGGTAAAAAAAGCCAGTCAGAAAAGACCACATATTGTATGATTACATTTATATGAAATGGAGGGAAATCATAGATACATAAAGTAGATTAGTGGTTGCCAGGGGCTGGAGGGAGAGAATGGGAGGTAACTACTAATAGATATGGGTTTCTTTTTGGAGGGATGAAAACATTCTGGAATTAGTACTGATGGTTGTACTACTTTGTGAATATACCAGAGACCACTGAATTGTACGCTTTAAGAGGATAAATTTTACTATAGGTGAGTTATATTTCAATACAAAACCCTCAAGTGACTAATGGGAAAAAATTCACAAGCACCCTGTCACAGAATGTCAAAAACAAGGTATCCTATCCTTAAATCACTGGCATATAGACATAAGAAAAAAAATAAAAATAAATAGAATTGACCAGAAGGCACTGCAAAGCAGTCATAAAGGAAAAATTATGTTGGGAATCCCAGTGAGTACAGAATCAGATTAGCTTCAAAACTGTGATATATTAGGCCAGGCATGGTGGCTCATGCCTGTAATTCCAGCACTTTGGGAGGCTGAGGCGAGTGGATTGCTTGAGGCCAGGAGTTCGAGACCAGCCTGGTCAACATGGTAAAACCCCATCCCTACTAAAATTACAAAAATTAGCTGGGCGTGGTGGCACGTACCTGTAATCCCAGCTAAGTCGACAGGTTGAGGAACGAGAATTGCTTGAACCCAGGAGGTAGAGGTTGTAATGAGCCAAGATTGTGCCACTGTACTCTAGCCTGGGTGACAGAGTAAGGGTCTGTCTCAAAAAAAAAAAAAAAAAAAAAAAAGGAAAAAAAGAAAAAAAGAAAAGAAAAAAGGAAAGAAAATGAAAAAAACAAAAATATAAACCAAAAACCAAAATATATTTGAGAAGGAATAGATAAACCAGACTGAAACAGAGGGAAATTGTGGAAGACAGGCTGAAGAAACAGAAGTGAGGCCAGAATATGGAGGACCCTGACTACCAGGCTAAGGAGTTTGGACTTTTTTCCCCCAACCATTAGTTTAAATCATTATTTTCAAAAAGATTAATTTCATGGCAATATAATAGACTGAATTATACAAGAATGGAAAAAATGGAAAATCCTGTAAGTTTAGAGACAGTGGTTGTCTAGACATTAAATGATGAGAACATAAAGTGTGACTGAAAGTCTAGGTGAACAAGATATTAAAAAAACAATAAAATCCAGCCTGGGCAATATAAGTAGACCTTGTCTTTAAGATTTAAAAACAAAACAAAACAAACGAACAAACAAAAACCACAATGGGGAAAGGATAGTCTCTTTAATAAGTGGTGTTGGGCTCGGTACGGTGGCCTGCACCTGTAATCCCAGCACTTTGGGAGGCTGAGGTGGGGGGATCACTTGAACCCAGGAGTTCAAGACCAGCCTGGGTAACATAGCAAGACCCCAGCTCTATAAAAAAATTTAAAGAAAATTAGCCAGGCATGGTGACACGCGTCTGTAGTCCCAGCTACTCAGGAGGCTGAGGTGGGAGGGTTGCTTGAGTCCAGGAATTCCAGGCTGCAGTGGGCTATGATTGCGGCACAGCACTCCAACCTGGGTGGAGACCCTGTCTCAAAAGATAAACAATAAATTGACAAGATTCATAACTTACATGTAAGAGATGTTAAAAAAGGAAAAAATTAAACACAACTCAGATTTCCAGGCTAAGTAACTAGAATCTAGTTAAATATCTACTGGAATAAAATAGTTGGAGTGGAAAAATAGCTGGCTTGGGGAGATTAATAAAAGTTGGACAAACACTGGCAATCCTTCAATTTTTACTGGCATAGTCCCTGACAAAAATTTAATTTTTACCAACTTTGAAGGAATATTGAAAAAAACAAAACTAAACAAGAAGACACACTATTTACCTATAATTGCAAACCAAAAAGAAAAGTGGCAAATGGCAGCTTAGACATTCTCTGGCTAAATGTTGTAGGTAGCATATAATAGAGTGTTAAAGCAGAAATGTGTCTTGCCTATAGACTGGACCTTTCTAGATATAAAGTAAGAGAAGTATCAAGGTTTTTTTTTTTTTTTTTTTTGAGACAGAGTCTGGCTCTGTCGCCAGGCTGGAGGGCAGTGGCGTGATCTCGGCTCACTGCAACCTCTGCCTCCCAGGTTCAAGCGATTCTTCTGCCTCAGCCTCCTGAGTAGCTGGGATTACAGGCGCCGCGTTCGGCTAATTTTTTTTAGTATTTTTAGTAGAGACGGGGTTTCACCATGTTGGCCAGGCTGGTCTCGATCTCTTGACCTCGTGATCCACTTGCCTCGGCATCCCAAAGTGCTGGGATTACAGAATTACAGGCGAGAGCCACGCACCGGGCCGAGATGTATCAAGTTTTTTTTTTTTTTTTTTGGAACGGAGTCTTGCTCTGTCGCCCAGGCTGGAGTGCAGTGGCGCGATCTCCGCTCACTGCAAGCTCCGCCTCCTGGGTTCACGCCATTCTCCTGCCTCAGCCTCCCGAGTAGCTGGGACTACAGGCACCCGCCACCATGCCCGGCTAATTTCTTGTATTTTTAGTAGAGACGGGGTTTCACTGTGTTAGCCAGGATGGTCTCGATTTCCTGACCTCGTGATCTGCCCGCCTCGGCCTCCCAAAGTGCTGGGATTACAGGCGTGAGCCACCGTGCTCGGCCAATGTATCAAGTTTCATGTTTTAATTATATACAACTTTGTGAGAATGTTCAACAGTATCCCAACTGGGAACTGTTGGCTTAATGGATTTGAATTAAATAAATGTTTGTCTTTGAAGCAAAATAAGAAGTAAATATTTAAAACTTATCAAACAAGTTTAAGAGTCACTTATCAGTACTGCAGCAGAAACTCTATAGTCAAAACAGCAGGTTTAAGCCAGGGCAAAAAATTTGTCACACGAGGAGAAAACAGTTGCAATTTCACTCAGTTGATCAAATTAAAAAAATAGTAAGTTAATAAAAGTAACCAAGGACTGTGAAAAGTCACATGTCTATTTATAAGACTGCAACAAGCTTATCAAATGTGTAAAACTCTTTACTTAAATGTTGCACATTTTATCACCCAGGAAGCAACGCAATGCACACACTGTCTTAAACATACAAATGACAAAGAATGACAAAGAAATTCCCTTTTTATTTCAGTTACCAGAACTCACCTTTATTGTCAAGGAATACATAACCATCAAAGCGATCCCTGAACAAAATAATGTCCTCTTGGTTTTTAAAGTTGATGTATGCTCTGGCATACATATGAGGATACAAACTGCAGAGAGGAAAGCAATTATGTAAATGTATTTGCAGGTGTCTGGCCCAATTACAAGTATGCATATATTAAAGACAAGCTCAAAAATTAAATGGAAAACAGTAGGATAAAAAGAGTGAAAGAAACCTTTTTCATTTACCCCTTTCCTTTTTTTTTTTTTTTTTTTTTTTTTTTTTTTTTTTTACCTCGTATCATTAGAAAAAAACTCAAAATAATCATGCTCAGGCATAGGTTGAAGATGTTCCTGAAGCTGCTCCTTGGTCAAAGTGGGAGGTAATCTTCGAATTACCACCTTAAGAAATGCATAAGGAAAATAAAATTAGTAAAAATCAATTTTCTCTCATACCTGAAAGAATCACAGTTCCTGAAGAAGACTGGGCTTTTAAAAATATGAGATCACTTGTAAAAACCCAGGAGAAAATATTCTGCAGCCCAATGCTCAGAAGTAGTCAAAGATAATAGTAACGCGGTTTAAAAAAAAACGCTTGGAAATGAGAACCACCTGGAGCAGGGAAAAATTTCAGGTTTTGCTCTTTACAGCAGCCCTGCAGTTTACCAGGTTTGTGCATCATTTTCGATCACCCATTTTTTAACAGATCTAGTGGCAAGAAATTAGTAAGCCAACCCTGGTCTTTGTGGGTGCCACGAAATCTTGATTTAGTAACAAGTTTCTCCCACGTCCAACACATCTTAAAACAAAATCCTTGCCCATTGAACTTAAGAATTCAAAACTCTAACGAATACAAAAAATCCACCCATTGCTCTCAAAATAGGATGCTCTCGATCTACCCTCCCGTACCATTAATCACCCTGAACTCTCCCCCAACTCGCCTCCATGAATAATATTCCCATCCCTCATGTCTCCTTCAGTATTTAATATTTCTCCCCAATTACACCTTTAGTTCCTCATTCTTTATACCGTCGCTCTCTCTTCCCATTATCACCTCACAGCTCTGACCTAAACCCTTCCCGTTTGGGGAGTCCCCCCTTTTCCTCACCCCTACCCAGGATTTGGCCGGGAGGGACTCTCCCCATTTCGGGAGAAAGGATAAACCAGGATGGTGCGACTTCCATTCAGGCGAAGAGAAGAAGGGGAACCTGAGAGAGAAAGGGGCCGGCCCCATTCCCAGCCATCCTCCCCGCGCTGCGGACCCGTCCCGCCCTCTCCCGGGCCAGCGGCCGACCGGGCACCTTGCTCAGCGCTTCTTTCTTCTCCTTGTTGCGATCCTGCTTATCTTCCCCCTTGGAGCTGTCCCCCGAGGTCCCACCACCGCTGCCTGTGGCCCCGGCGGGGGTTAACAAGGTTACTCGCTTCTCCTTAGGCCTGTGCTCCTTCTCTTCCTTCATGGCTACGTCCCCCGCTGAAGCGGCTCGGCCGGAACGGGGCTACCCCGGGCACCAACGGCTCCAGGGAAGCTCCCGTCAAAGCTCCGCCCCCAACAAATGCCCCTTATGATAAGTCGGGCCCCACGTTCCACTGGGGCCTGCCAAGCTCTCGCGAGACTTGGGCCTTTCCCAGTGCAAAGGTTTTAACACCTGGTTTTTACTTCCCGCCCGCCAAGTTCCTGTGCCACCCAATCCCCTCGCGGCGCAGACTCCCTCTGGGCCCGCCCCTTCGCGCGTCATTAGCAACTCCGCCATCTTGAAGTGACTCTGTCGGGGACTACAAGTCCCGGCATGCAAAGCAGCTGCCCGCTTTTGTTGGGCGTTCAGGAGCCAGAGGTATCTCAGGGTCCCTGTTTGTAAGTAAATCGAATCCTTTCATCTTCAGAGTTTTTCAGGTCGAAAGATACGTTCTGCACGCTTAGTTTCCATCGGATAAACTCAATGCCGTCCAAATTTTGCCTCACTAGGGGAGCGACTTGTATATTTTGTCTTTGAATTCAGAGGCTTTAGAATTTATTTTCCTACAACTCAAAGAAAGAGCCTAACATTAAAAAAAATTTATTTTCCTTATATTGATTAGGATTTACAGATACTTAGTAAACACTACAATATTAGCCGAGTTCAGTGGCGCGCGCCTGTATTCCCAGCTGCTAGGGAAGGCTGAGAAGGGAGGATCTTGAGCCCAGGAATTCGAGGCTGCAGTGAGCCATGATCGCGCCACTGCACTCCAGCTTGGGCGACAGAGCGAGACCCTGTATCTAAAAAAGGAGAATAATAAATAAACACAAGATACTGATATTTAAAGGAGTAATATGGGCCGGGCGCGGTGGCTCAAGCCTGTAATCCCAGCACTTTGGGAGGCTGAGACGGGCGGATCACGAGGTCAGGAGATCGAGACCATCCTGGCTAACACGGTGAAACCCCGTCTCTACTAAAAAATACAAAAAACTAGCCGGGCGAGGTGGCGGGCACCTGTAGTCCCAGCTACTTGGGAGGCTGAGGCAGGAGAATGGCGTAAACCCGGGAGGCGGAGCTTGCAGTGAGCTGAGATCTGGCCACTGCACTCCAGCTCGGGTGACAGAGCGAGACTCCGTCTCAAAAAAAAAAAAAAAAAAGGAGTAATATGACCAAAATATACGAGATTTGTTTTCATCACCTTATTTTACAAAAGGATCATTCTCCCCAGGTACTGATGTCCCACAGGGAAGGGAATAAAAATAAAACCCAATTTGATTTAGTTGTGATCACCCTCTTCACTTAAAAAGGGCCAATTTTACATTATTTATAATAACTCCAAACTGGAAACAATCCAAATGTTCTCAACAGGCAAAGGGATAAAACAAAATATGGTACAGCCATAGAATGAAATGCCACTCAGCAATAAAAATTAACTATTGATATACGCATCAACATAAGTGAATCTCACAGTGATTATGTTGAGTGACAGAATCCAGACACCAAGAGAGTACATGTTGTACAATTCCATTTATATGAAATTTTAGAAAAGGTAAAACCACAATGATAGAAAGCACTTCAGTCAGCCGGACGTGGTGGCTCACGCCTATAATCCCAGCAATTTAGGAGGCCAAGGCGGATGGATCACCTGAAGTCAGGAGTTCGAGACCAGCCTGGCTAACTTGGCGAAACCCCGTCTCTACTAAAAACACAAAAAATTAGCTGGGCGTGGTGGCTCATGCCTGTAATCCCAGCACTTTGGGAGGCCGAGGCAGGCAGATCACCTGAGATCAGGAGTTCAAGACCAGCCTGACCAACTTGGTGAAACCCTGTCTCTACTAAAATACAAAAATTAGCTGGGCATGGTGGCAGGCGCCTGTAGTCCCAGCTATTTGGGAGGCTGAAGCAGGAGAGTCACTTGAACCTGGGAGGCGGAGATTGCAGTGAGCCGAGGTAGAACCACTGGACTCCAACCTGGGTGACAGTGAGACTCCATCTCAAAAAAAAAAAGAGAGAGAGAGAGAGACAGACAGACACCCATAGAGGACAAAAACCAAAGTAAAGATGCAATAGGAGCCCAAGGCAGAAAGCTGCCTCAGGGCCAACTCCCATTTTTGCTGACCTCTAGAATATATTCCCCTGACTCTGCACTTAAATTTTTTCACTCTAATTGTCCAGCCTATTTTTGGATTCCTATTCCTGTGGCCAAAACTGTTTCCCTGTATTTGGGATCTGTTACTCTTTCTTTCAGTACCTGGCCATTCTTATGAGCCTTGGAAATCATCAGAGTCATGTATCCAACTGCCTATTTAACATCTCCACTTAAGACGTCTAACGTGTTCAGCCACTGAATGCATCCAAAACCGAACACTTGATCTTCCCCCACACCAACTGTATTAGCTTCCTATTCCTGCTGTAACATTACCACAAATTTAGTGGGTTTAAATAATGCAAGTGTATTATCTTACAGTTCTGTAGGTTAAAAGTCCAACAAGGTTTTAAGTTTGTCCTGTGAGGGGGCAAAAAATATAGTGAGGCTGAGCGCGGTGGCTCACACCTGTAATCCCAGCACTTTGGGAGGCCGAGGTGGGGGATCACGAGGTCAGGAGATCAAGACCATCGTGGCTAACAGTGAAACCCCGTCTCTACGAGAAATACAAAAAATTAGCCAGGCGTGGTGGTGGGCACCTGTAGTCCCAGCTACTCGGGAGGCTGAGGCGGGAGAATGGCGTGAATCCAGGAAGTGGAGCTTGCAGTGAGATTGCACCACTGCACTCCAACCTGGGTGACAGAGCAAAACTCCATCTCAAAAAAAAAAAAAAAGTAAAAATAAATAAATAAATAAATAAGCAGTCCAATATGGGTCTCACTAGGCTAAAATCAAAGTGTTGGCAGGACTGAGTTCCTTCCTGGAGGCTCTAGGAGATAATTGATTTCCTTGTCTTTTTCAGACTCTTGAGGCAGCCCGTATTTCTTGGCTTGTGAACCCTTTGTCTTCAAAGCCAGCAGCATAGTGTCTCTCTCTGACCCTGCCCCTACTTCTGTCTATTGTCTGTATCTCTTTTACTCTCTGCCTTGCCATTCCAAGTTTTGTTTTGTTTTTTCAGGGTCACAGCTCACTGAAGCCTTAAACTCCTGAGCTGAAGTGATCCTCCTGCCTTAGCCTCCCAAATAGCTGGGACTACAGGTGCATGCCATCATGCCCAGCTAATTTATTTTTATTTTTGTAGAGAAAGGGTCTCACTGTGTTGCCCAGGCTGGTCTCCAACTCCTGGCCTCCCCACTTTCCCCTTTCACTTTTAAGGACTCCTGTGTTTACATTGTGTCCACCTGTAAAATCCAGGATAATCTCCCTATTTTAAGGACAGCTGATTAGCAACCTTAATTTCCTTTTGCTGTATAACCTAACATAGTCTTGGGTTCTGGGGATTAGGATGTGTACAACTTTGCAGGAGATATTATTCTGCCTAACACATACTGTAGACTTCCTTTTTAATGAAACTTTTAATTGCAGTATAACACGTGTACAGACAAGTGCACTAAAAGTAAGTATCCAGCTTGCTGAATTTTCACAAAGTGAACACACTTATGTAACCAGCATGCAGATCAAGAAACAAAACATTGCCAGCACTCCAGATGCTCTCTTCCTGCTTGTTCCCAGTCATTTTCACCACCAAGAATATCACTATCCATTTTGCTTTTTCTTTTTTAGCAGCTACATCCTTCTATGAATGACTTCTAATACTATTGAGTTTGTCTGCTTTGAACTTTACGTAAACTGAATCATACAGCATGTATTCTTTTATGTTAGTCTCCTTTCTCTCAACATTTATGACTGAGATTTATGTATTTATTTATTTAGAGACGGAATCTTGCTCTATCACCCAGGCTGAAGTGCAGTGGCACCATCTTGGCTTACATCTTGACTCACTGCAACCTCCACCTCCCGGGTTCAAGCAATTCTTCTGCCTCAGCCTCCCCAGTAGCTGGGACTACAGGCATGTGCCACCACACCTGGCTAATTTTTGTATTTTCAGTAGAGACGGGGTTTCACCATATTGACTGTTGGATACAGGGAGTTCTAGATTTCTCTTCAAAGAATCGGTATGTCAGTATGTTCAGTTCTTTGTCTTCCATTGTAAAGTTTAACTTCCTCGTAGTTTCAGTAAACAACCTTTTCCACCAGTTTTAATCAGTAGTTCACATCTGTTCCCCTGATCACCTGCTCGGTCCTGACTCACCCTGGTCATCCGCTTTGACCTGAGTCACCCCTGGTCACTTGCTCTGACCTAAGCCACCTTTAGTTACCTGTTCCTAACCGTCCTTCCCGCCAAACTACTTACCCCGCCACTCTGTCTCATACCCCTGCTCTCTTTAAAGTAGCCAATCGGAATTAGCTTAAATTGTGCAGTCCAACCCTAGCCAATAGGGGAACGACACAGCAGTAGGGGCTACCTGTGTCAGGAATAAGAACCCCTTCCCCTCCCTTGTTCAGGTGAGCTCTTGCCGTTACTCCATTCACGAGTTGCACCCTTCTATAGAAGTAAAAATTGTCTTGCTGAGAAAATTAAATTTATGTTTAATTTAAATTTAAAAAAAAGTGCTATTTCTTTGTGGCACCGAGGAACAAGCATTTTGTTTCTAACATTGGCCAAGCTGGTCTTGAACTCCTGACCTTGTGATCCACCTGCCTCGGCCTCCCGAAGTGCTGGGATTACAGGCGTGAGCCACCACGCCCAACTCATTTATGTTATATGTAGCTGTGGATTATTCCTTTTCACTGTTACATATTATTCCATTGTATGAGTCTACTACAATTTATTCCACTCTTAGGGGCTAATACTCATAGTGCTACTGGGAACATTTTAGAACATATTGTTTGGTGATTCATGTCAGATACATACCTAGGAGTGGAATTGCTGGATCACAGAGTAAGCATATGCTCAACTTTAGTAGATACTACCATAGAGTTTTCCAACAGGGTTGTACCAATTTACACTTATCAGCAGTGTGTGAGATTGCTTCATACTCTTCCCAACATCTGGTATTGTCTGGTAGGTGTGTAGGGGTAGCTTATTGTAGTTTCACTTTGCATTTCTCTGATTAAGTTGAGCACCTTTTCATACATTTTTTCACTGTGTGCCTTTCTATTCTTCTGGTAATTGCACCATGTTATTGTATTATTTATTCCAGAGCAAAAGAAACAAAACAAAACAGGGATGGTGATATGGCTCCTTTCCACCAAGTAAGGGGCAGAGCAAGAGTGTGTGCGTGCGTGTGTGTGAGAGAGAGGGAGAAAGAGAGCTGTCCCTAAAGTTCCTCGCACCACTGATTCTCTTAGGGGCTCCAAGTTTCCTCTTCCCACTTCCGATGATGAGCAGTATCATGTTTGGGACCCCACTTTAGAAAAACAGAAGGAGGCTCTGCCTGTAATCCCAACACTTTGAGAGACTGAGGTGGGAGGATTACTTGAGCCCAGGAGTTCGAAATCAGCCTGGGTAACATGGCGAAACCCATCTCCACAAAAAATGAGCCGAGTGTGGTGGCACACACCTGTGGTCTCAGCTACTCAGGAGGCTGAGGCGGGAGGATAGCTTGAGCCCGGGGGTTAGGCTGCAGTGAGCTGTGATCACGCCACTGCACTCCAACCTGGGCGACAGAACAATACCCTGTCGCAAAACAAAGAAAAACAAAAACCCAGAAAGAAAATATCTATACACAAATGGAAGAACCTTACTTTAAAACATCTTCCCTGCCCTGCATTGAACAGGCTACTTTTAATAAATTGTCTTGCCCCTTTTTTATTCATTCCTTTCACAAATAAAACTCCTTGTGGAAATCTTGTGGAACTGGCTGGTGTTCAGCTCCACCTCTCTTAAAGGTGGTTTAACATCCAATTTCAAGATCAAATTGACTTTTATTTAAATGTTGTATTCATTGTTGTTTTTAATTAATTCTTGACCCAGATCAGCTCTGAAATTATCCAAATTCTAAACAGACAATTAGGAAAGGAGTTGGATAATTTGTACAGTACAAAAAATTATTTCACATGAGCGCCTGCTGATCCTAATATTACCTATGAAAGAAAGGGTAATATTTTATGAATTAGCCAAGTGAAAAATATGTATGAGAACGTTGGACTCCTTCCCAGTCAGTGCATAAAGGAGGCTTACATAGTATAATCATTTGAAGTACCTTCCCACACTTTAAGGATTATAACGAAAGATGTTAACCAACTATTCCCAATGTCTACTGATGACATAAAACAGAAGGAGTTGGCCGGGCACAGTGGCTTAGTAATCCCAGCACTTTGGGAGGCCAAGGCGGGCAGATCACTTGAGGTCAGGAGTTTGAGACCAGCCTGGCCAACATGGTGAAACCCTGTCTCTACTAAAAATACAAAAATTAGCTGGAAGTGGTGGTGAGTGCCTGTTATCCCAGCTACTTGGGAGGCTGAGGCAGGAGAATCACCTGAACCCAGGAGGCGGAGGTTGTAGTGAGCAAGACTGCGCCACTGCACTCCAGCCTGGGTGACAGAGTGAGACTCCGTCTCAAAACAGGAGGAGGTAATGAACAATATAAGAAATTCAGTCACATGGGAAACAGATGAATTTCTCAATTAAGAAAAGTTTTTAGTTTAAAATCGGTAGCTGAGCCTTGGAGGAGTGACATTAGATTCTGAGGGAGAATACAAGTTGAGTATGCCTTATCTGAAATGCTTCAGGCCAGAAGTGTTTTGGATTTCAGAAGTGTTTCGAATTTTGGAACATTTGCATATATGTAATGAGATAACTTGGGGATGGTACCCAAGTTTCAACATGAAATTCATTTATGTTTCATATGCCCCTTATACACAGAGCCTGAAGGTAATTTTATTTTTTTCCTTGGAGACACTGAATAAACTGCGTGTCGTGTGCCTGTGTTTTGACTGTGGCCTGTCACACAAGGTCAGGTGTGGAATTTTCCACTTGTGATATCATATCAATGCTCAAAAAGTTTCAGATTTTGGAGCATTTCAGGTTTCAGATGCTCAAACTGTACCACACATGTAAACTTTATTTATTTACTTATTTATTTTTGAGATAGAGTCTCGCTCTGTTACCCAGGCTGGAGTGCAGTGGCATGATCTCGGCTCACTGCAGCCTCCAACTCCCAGGTTCAAGCTATTCTCCTGCCTCAGCCTCCCAAGTAGCTGGGATTACAGGCGCCGGGCATGGGGCTAATTTTTGTATTTTTAGTAGAGATGGGATTTCACCATGTTGGTCAGGCTGTTCTCAGACTCCTAAGCTCAAGTGATTCTCCCGCTTTGGCCTCCCAAAGTGCTGGGATTACAGGCACGAGCCACTGCACCCAGCCGCACCCATGTAAACTTGTACGTAAATCCAGTAAGCTTTAAAAATCCTGAAGATGTGTAATTTTCTTGGGAATAATTTTACAGGTATCAGAGTAGAAAATTATCAGTTAATTCTATTTCTGTAATGTAGACTTAGAAAAATCCTACGTACTGAGAGTGAGATGAAATTTGGACAAAAGGAGACTTACAGACTTTCACAACAACGAAATAATCATGATCAAAGCTTATTTTTGCCCTGTGCCGGGCACTTTGTGTGCGTTAACTTGGTTGGTCCTCACACCAGCCCTATGAATTGGGTACTGTTGTTTTCCCTGTTTCGCAGTGAGTGAAATGAAGACATTTGGTGGCTCAACCCAAAATTACATGGCTAGAAAGTAATACAGCTGATTCCTAAACCTAAATTACATCTCCAAGGCTGGTAGTTAAAAAAACAAAACAAAACAAAACAAAAACGCTAAATCCTGTGAGTTTGTGTAGGGGCTATTAAAAAAAAAAAAACTAGAAAAAATTATAGAGTTATCTTAAAAATACTGGTAAATTGTCAGATGTAAAAGTAATGTTAATAAAATTAATAAAATGTTTGTTACATTACAAAAATATGAAGAGATTATTTATGTCAAATGTTAAATGCAGTAACACATTATACGGATATGAAAGTAAGGAGGCCGGGCGTGGTGGCTCATGCCTGTAATCCCAGCACTTTGGGAGGATGAGGCGGGTGGATCACTTGAGGTCAGGAGTTCAGGACCAGCCTGGCCAACAGAGTGAAACCCCATCTCTACTAAAAATACAAAAATTAGCCAGATGTGGTGGCATGCATGTGTAATCCCAGCTACTCGGTAGGCTGAGGCAGGAGAATTGCTTAAACCTAGGAGGCGGAGGTTGCAGTGAGCCAAGACCATGCCATTGCACTCCAGCCTGGGTGACAGATTGAGATTCCATCTCAAAAGAAAAAAAAAAAAGAAAAAAAAAGAAAAAAGAAAAAAGAAAGTAATGGAAGATAATTAGAGAAATAATGGAACTTTTAGACATTCAAGTTTGAGGAATTTCGGGCTATAAAAAGCCTCCAAAGAAAAAGCACATCAGACCGGGTGTGCTGGCTCACACCTGTAATCCCAGCACTTTGGGAGGCCAAGGCAGGTGGATTACCTGAGGTCAGGAGTTCAAGACCAGCCTGACCAACATGGCGAAACCTCGTCTGTACTAAAAATACAAAAATTAGTCAGGTGTGGTGGTCCCAGCTACTCGGGAGGCTGAGGCATGAGAATCACTTGAACCCGTGAGGCAGAGGTTGCAGTGATATGAGATTGCGCCACTGCACTCCAGATGAGAGGAAGACTCCATCTCAAAACAAACAATCAAACAACAACAAAAAAAGAAAACACATCAAAGAAGAATATATAAGAAAAGAGATTGAAATCAGAAACATTTCTCCTTTATGTATGGCAAATAATTTTCTTTTTTTTTTTTTGAGACAGGGTCTTGCTCTGTGGGCCAGGCTGGATGTGATCATAGCTCACTGCATCCTTGAACTCCTTCTGCCTCAGCCTCATGCTGCTGCACCCAGCTGGTAAACAACGAAACAGCAACTTATAAGGCTAAAGGGAAAAAATGGTGCAAAATGAATACTTTTGGTCCGGCGCAGTGGCTCATGCCTGTAATCCCAGCACTTTGGGAGGCCAAGGTGGGTAGATCACTTGAGGTCAGGAGTTCAAGACCAGCCTGGCCAACATGGCGAAACCCCATCTCTACTAAAAATACAAAAATTAGCCGGGTGTGGTGGCGCATGCCTGTAGTCCCAGCTACTTGGGAGGTTGAGCCACGAGAATCACTTGAACCCAGGAGGTGGAGGTTGCAGTAAGCCGAGATTGTACCATTGCACTCCAGCCTGGGCGACAGAGCCAGACTCTGTCTCAAAAAACAAACAAACAAACAAACAAAAAAACCCTGAAGTTAGAGAATATTTAAGACCCAGTTAGCTATGTAAGAAACTTTTTTTACATGTTTCTGAGGAGGATTAAATTGGACTATGCTTTATTCTTTATCATTAGCTACAGCGGTCCTCTCTATTATGCTTTCCCAGTTTTCAGTATAAGGAGCCAAGGACTCTTACCATAATGTTTTTACCAAAGAACCTGTCTTGGCCGGGCGCGGTGGCTCAAGCCTGTAATCCCAGCACTTTGGGAGGCCGAGACAGGCGGATCACAAGGTCAGGAGATCGAGACCATCCTGGCTAACACGGCGAAACCCTGTCTCTACTAAAAACACAAAAAATTAGCCGGGCGAGGTGGCGGCGCCTGTGGTCCCAGCTACTCGGGAGGCTGAGGCAGGAGAATGGCGGGAACCCGGGAGGCGGAGCTTGCAGTGAGCTGAGATCTGGCCACTGCACTCCAGCCTGGGCGACAGAGCGAGACTCCGTCTCAAAAAAAAAAAAAAAAAAAAAAGAACCTGTCTTTACCTATCCAGTGTTAAGCCTTGTATTAACTCCAATAGCTTGTAAAACATGTTTTGTAGAATTTCGAGACATCAAAAACAGGTCTACTATAGAAAATAGTGCTAGCGGCTGGGCATGGTGGCTCACGCCTGTAACCCCAACACTTTGGGAGGCCTAGGCAGGCTGATGGCTCGAGCTCAGGAGTTTGAGACTAGCCTGGCCAACATGGTGAAAACCTGTCTCTACTAAAAATAAAAAATACAAAAATTAGCCGGGCCTGGTGGCAGGCGCCTGTAATCCCAGCTACTTGGGAGGCTGAGACAGGAGAATCGCTTGAACCCAGAAGACAGAGGCTGCAGTGAGCCAAGATCGCACTACTGCACTCCACCCTGGGTGACAGAGGGAGACCCTGTCTCAAAATAATAATAATAATGATAAACAATAAATGCTGATTTAAAAAAATAGTGCTAGCTCGGAAATTGTGTCTGTTTTTAATTACTTAAGTTGCAACGGGCTGGCAAACCACAAGTAAATAAAAATTGTGCTTCTAACAGGATTTATTTGCAGTGCAAACTCTTGCTCTCCCATATAGTTTCCCTTACTCCAACTTTATTATTTAGGGTTTTTTTTGGTTGTTATTTTTTTGAAATGGAGTTTTGCTCTTGTTGCCCAGGCTGGAGTACAGTGGTGCAATCTCGGCTCACCGCAACCTCCACCTCCTGGGTTCAAGTGATTCTCCTGCCTCAGCCTCCAGAGTAGCTGGGATTACAGGCATGCGCCACCACTCTCGGCTAATTTTGTAATTTTTTGTTTTGTTTTGTTTTGTTTTTAGTAGAGATGGGGTTTCTCCATGTTGGCTAGGCTGGTCTCAAACTCCCGACCTCAGGTAATCTGCCTGCCTTGGCCTTCCAAAGTGCTGGGATTATAGGCATGAGCCACCGTGCCTGGCCTAGTTATATTTTTAAATTAAATCATAATTCAGTGTTAACATTATGACTTACATATTGTTCATAGCTGAAACACATACATTTATACCGTTATTATGCTTCCTTCCTTTTTTTTTTTTTTTTTTTTTGAGACGGAGTCTTGCTCTGTTGCCCAGGCTAGAGTGCAGTGGCCAGATCTCAGCTCACTGCAAGCTCTGCCTCCCGGATTTACGCCATTCTCCTGCCTCAGCCTCCCGAGTAGCTGGGACTACAGGCGCCTACCACCTCGCCCGGCTAGTTTTTTGTATTTTTTAGTAGAGACGGGGTTTCACCGTGTTAGCCAGGATGGTCTCGATCTCCTGACCTCGTGATCCGCCCATCTCGGCCTCCCAAAGTGCTGGGATTACAGGCTTGAGCCACCGCGCCCGGCCTTTTTTTTTTTTTTTTTGACACAGTGTCTTGCTTTGTTGCCCAGGATGGAGTGCAGTGGTGCAATCATGGCTCACTGCAGCCTTGATTTTCTGGGCTCAAGAGATTCTCCCACCTTAGCCTCCTGAGTAGCTGGGACTACAAGTGTGTGACACCCCGCCTGGCTAATTTTTAAAAATATTTTTTGTGGAGATGAGGTCTAGCCATGTTGCCCTGGCTGGTCTTGAACTCCTTGGCTCAAGAGATCCACCCACCTTGGCCTCCCAAAGTGCTGGGATTACAGGCATGAGCCACTGCACCCGGCCTTTATGCTTTCTTCTTATATGACATTTTTTTTTTCTCCTGGAGTTAATAATTACTTTGGTTATTTTATTTGTTTTATTGATTTGTTTCCTTTTACCTATTACGATTTACTCCATCAAACTCCTCCAAAGAAGTGGACGTGGTGGTGATGTGCACCTGTAGTCCCAACTACTTGAGAGGCTGAGGTGGGAGTTTCCCGTGAGCCCAGGAGTTTGAATCCAGCCTGGGCAGCATAGGAAGACCCCATTTCAATAAATAAATACATACATACATACATAAATACATAAATAAATAAATACTCCTCCAGAGATGTAAAACCCTACTCTATAAGGTCAGATGTATCAGGTAATTTATTAATTTATTGTTCTGTTTGGAGGCATCTTTTTCCTCCTGCCACCTCCCCTCCTACTCCTCAACTGCTTGCTTGATCGGCCTGCTACACAGGTGTTGTCCTGGGAATTCACTTTGCCTTTCTTGGATTCCCCTGTTTACTGGATGTCATTCTACCATTTTTGACCATTTTGGTTGTTTCTAATTTTGGACTAATATATAATATTGCTATGTACATTCTTGTGCATGCTTCTCCATGTGTGCATTTCTGTTGGATATATACCTAGAGGTAGAATTGCTGGGTCAGAAGTTGTGCATATGGGCTGGGCATGGTGGCTCATGCCTGTAATCCCAGCACTTTGAGCTTGGGAGGCAGAGGTTGCAGTGAGCCAAGGTTGCACCACTGCACTCCAGCCTGGACAACAGAGCAAGACTCTCTCTCTCTCTCTCAAAAAAGGAAAGAAGTTGAGCATATGTTTAACATGTGAACTTGGATGGAAAAAACTACATTTCTATTTTTACTAACCATTAACTGAAATTTAGCATTTCCTTCTATAACGAATGTAGGCAACACACCATACCAGTATTATCAGTACTTGTGATTTTGACTGATGGAAATAATAGATATTTTCTTAGCACATTACGGTTGTTGCAGATAATGTGAAATACTGGTAATGTTGATGCCTTCAGTTCCTGAGCTTTTCTGGGTTTCTGCAGCACAAATTGGCTTGTGTCCTGTTGGCTTCCCCTTGTGCATGTGTTTAGGTTTCACAGTTTCTCCATTCAGCTAACCAAGCTTTACATCTTTCTGGGTCCATATCTTTTATAATTCTGTATTATCACTTTAATGGGATTTCAGGGTGTTGTGGAGATGAAATTATGTTCGGCCGGGCGCAGTGGCTCACGCATGTAACCTCAGCACTTTGGGAGGCCAAGGTGCACAGATCACCTAAGGTCAGGAGTTCTAGACTAGGCTGGCCAATATGGTGAAACCCGGTCTCTACTAAAAATACAAAAAATTAGCCGAGCGTGGTGGCATGCGCCTGTGATCTCAGCTACTCAGGAGGCTGAGACAGGAGAATCCCTTGAACCTGGGAGGTGGAGGTTGCAGTGAGCCGAGATCGTGCCACTGCACTCCAGCCCAGGCAACAGAGTGAGACTCTACTTCAAAAAAAAAAAAGAAAAAGAAAATC
Source organism: Macaca thibetana thibetana (assembly GCF_024542745.1). Classification (NCBI taxonomy): domain Eukaryota; kingdom Metazoa; phylum Chordata; class Mammalia; order Primates; family Cercopithecidae; genus Macaca; species Macaca thibetana. The sequence continues at coordinate 115,009,989 of NC_065598.1, forward strand.
AAGAAAATTATCCAGGTGTGGTGGCACGTGCCTGTAGTCCCAGCTACTTGGGAGGCTAACTCAGGAGGATTGCTTGAGCCCAGGAGGTTGAAGCTGCAGTGAACCGTGATCACACCACCGCACTCCAGCCTGGGTAACAGAGTGAAACCCTATCTCTCAAAAAAAAAATTAAAATTGAATCTGTAGTTATGTCTCCTTTAAAAATATTTTTGGCTGGGCGCGGTGGCTCACACCTGTAATCCCAGCACTTTGGGAGGCTGAGGCGGTCGAATCATGAGGTCAGGAGATCGAGACCATCCTGGCTAACACGGTGAAACCTCGTCTCTACTGAAAATACAAAAAATTAGGCGGGCATAGTGGCGGGTGCCTGTAGTCCCAGCTACTCGGGAGGCTGAGGCAGGAGAATGGTGTGAACCTGGGAGGCGGAGCTTGCAGTGAGCAGAGATCACGCCACTACACTCCAGCCTGGGCAACAGAGCAAGACTCCATCTCAAAATAAATAAATAAATAAAATAAATAAATTATATATACTCCTGATTTTTTTTTTTTTTTTTTTTTTTTTTAAGAGGCATGAACACAGCTCACTGCAGCCTTGAATGCCTGAGCTCAAGTGATCTTCCCACCTCAGCCTCTGGAGTAGCTGGGACCACAGGTGTGCACTAGTGCACAGGTGTGTGCCAACATACCCAGCTAAATTTTTTTTACTTTTTTTTGAGACAGTGCCTTGCTCTGTCACCCAGGCTGGAGTGCAGTGGTGCCATCACAACTCACAGCAGCCTTGACTTCCTGAGCTCGAGCAATCTTCCTGCCTCAGCCTCCTAAGTAGCTGGGATCACAAATGCACACCACCACACCTAGTTAATTTTTTTATTTTTAATAGAGACGAGATCTCACTGTGTTGCCCGGTCTGGTCTTGAACTCCTGGGCTTGAGTGATCCTCCGGCCTCAGCCTCTCGAAGTGCTGGGATTATAGGCATGAGCCACCTTGTCCAGCCCAAAACCACTTATTGACGAGACTATCCTTTCCCCATTGTTTATTCTTGGCACCCTAATTCAGTAAAGATGTAGAATACAAAATCAGCACAGAAAAATCAGTTGTGGCCAGGCACGGTGGATGACGCCTGTAATCCCAGCACTTTGGGAGACTAAGGCGGGCGGATCATTTGAGATCAGGAGTTTGAGACCAGCCTGACCAACATGGTGAAACCCCGTCTCTACTAAAAGTACAAAAAAATTAGCCAGGTGTGGTGGTGCATACTTGTAGTCCCAGCTACTTGGGAGGCTGAGGCAGGAGAATGACTTGGACCCAGGAGGTGGAGGTTGCAGTGAGTGCAGATCGCACCACTGCACTCCAGCCTGGGTGACAGAGTGAGACTGGGTCTCAAAAAATTAATTAAATAAATAAAAATAATGCCAGGCACGGTGGCTCATGCCTGTAATCCCAGCACTTTGGGAGGCCGAGGCAGGTGAATCACTTGAGGTCAGGAGTTCAAGACCAGCCTGGCCAACATGGTGAAACCCCATCTCTACTAAAAATACAAAAAACTGGCCAGGTGCAGTGGCTCACGCCTGTAATCCCAGCACTTTGGGAGGCCGAGGTGGGTGGATCACAAGGTCAGGAATTCAAGACCAGCCTGGCCAACATAGTGAAACCCCGTCTCTACTAAAAATACAAAAAAAATTAGCTGGGCATGGTGGCGCACACCTGTAGTCCCAACTACTCGGGAGACTGAGGCCGGAGAATCACTCGAACCCGGGAGGTGGAGGTTGCAGTGAGCTGAGATCATGCCACTGCATTCTAGCCTGGGCAACGGAGCAAGACTCCATCTAAAAAAAAAAAAAAAAAAAAAAAAAAGCCAGGTGTCGTGGTGCACGCCTGGAATCCCAGCTACGAGGGAGGCTGAGACAGGAGAATTGCTTGAACCCGGGAGGCATAGGTTGCAGTGAGCCGAGGTCTTGCCATTGCACTTCAGCCTGGGTGACAGAGTGAGACTTCGTCTTAAAAAAAAAAAATTAAAACAAAAGAAACGAATTAGATTAAAGAAAGCTCTGATATATAGAGCTCTTAAATCCCTCAGAATTTCCTGGGTCATGGTAGCATCTTTTGTTTTAATGAGGTGACTCTTGGTGGGATCCTGGATAGCCTCAGGATGGGGGCTGATTGCCAGGGGAACCAATCATGTAATTAGAGGGTTGGAACTTTCAATCCCACATCGCCCCACAAACCTAGACCTCTGGGGAGGGGAGAAGGGCTGAAGGTTGAGTTGATCACCAATGGCCAGTGATGTCATCAATCATGCCTGTGTAATGAAGCCTCCATAAAAGTCCAGAAGGACTGGGTTCTGAGAGCTTCTGGCTAGCTGGACATGAGTTACCTTGAGGGTGGTTCTCTGAGAGAGAGAGCATGGAAGCTCTGGGCCCCTTCTCACATGCCTTGCCCTGTGCAGCTCTTCTGACTATTCATCTATATGCTTAGTAATATCCTTTATAATAAATCAGTAAATTTAAGTAAAGTGTTTCCCTGAATTCTGTGAGCTACTCCAGCAAATAAATGGAACCTGAGGAGAGGGTAGTGGGAACTCCTGATTTATAGCTGGTGGGTCAGAAGTATAGATGACAACCTACTACTTACTATTGGCATTTGAGGTGTGGGGCAGCCTCGTAGGACTGAGCCCCAAATCTCTGTATAGTATCTATGGGATCTGATGCTATCTGCAGGTCGGTGGTGGAATTGAATTGATTTGGAGGCGATCCAGCTGACGTCAGCTGGAGAATTGCTTGGTTGGTGTATGTGTGTATTTCCCCACACATTTTGGTGACCACAGGTGAAGTGTTCTGTGTTTCCTTGAGTGTGAGAGTAGGAAAAACACTTTGTTTTGTTTTGTCTTTAAAACATCCAAAAATCAGTTACTGTAATAGACCATGTCAGTAGAATAAAAAGCAAAAACCACATAATCATCTTAATAGATGCAGAAAAAGCATTTGCCCCAAATCCAACTCCTTTTCATGATAACAACACTCAACAAACTAGGAATACAGGGAACTTTTCTCAACTCAAAAAAGAGCATCTACAAAAACTCTCAGCTAATAACATACTTAGTGGTGATAGACTGGATGTTTTCCTCCTAAGATCAGGAACTAGAGAAAGAATGTCTAATCTCACCACCTCTATTCAACATTGTCCTGGAAGCTCCATCGATGGCAATTGGGCAAGACAATGAAATAAAATGTATTCAGATTGGAAAGGAAGAACTAAAACTTTATTGGCAGATGACATAGTCATGGATTTCGTGTACATAGAATATTATGGTCATGTACATAGAAAACCCTAAGGAATCCAGCCCTCCCTCCTCAGCCTTCCCCGCGAGCGGACGCGGCAGCGCCTCTGTCTCGCTTTTTCTTATTTTTTACCCCTTTTCCCCTTTCTTCTTCTTCTTTTTTTTTTTTTTTTCTTTTCTTTTCCCCCCTCCTCCCCTTTCACCATTTCCTCTCGGAGGCGCTTTCCCCGGGCAGGGACAGAGCCGGTCTCACCCCCCCGCCTCTCCCCGGCCCCTGCCGCCCTATGGCGAGAGGGAGCCCCCTCCCCACCCGGGCTCGAGCGGCGGCGGCCTCAGGCCGGGGGTCATCATGGAACTAATTCGCTGACCGACCGCGCCCCCCGACCCGCTTCCCCCTCTTCTCCCTCCTCAATGGGCCCCGTAGTCCTGCGCGCACCGCCGCCGCGCGCGGATGAGAATGAGGTGGTAACGGGCCCCCGGATGACCTCGCGTCACCACTGTGAGGCCTACAGCTCAGCCGGGGAGGAGGAGGAGGAGGAAGAGGAGGAGAAGTAGCTACATCAAGCTGGCTAGCAGGCAGATCCAAAGGATATCATGAAGTTTCCAGGGCCTTTGGAAAACCAGAGATTGTCTTTCCTGTTGGAAAAGGCAATCACTAGGGAAGCGCAGATGTGGAAAGTGAATGTGCGGAAAATGCCTTCAAATCAGAGTATTTCTCCATCCCAGAGAGATGAAGTAATTCAATGGCTGGCCAAACTCAAGTACCAATTCAACCTTTACCCAGAAACATTTGCTCTGGCTGGCAGTCTTTTGGACAGGTTTTTAGCTACCGTAAAGGCTCATCCCATATACTTGAGTTGTATTGCAATCAGCTGTTTTTTCCTAGCTGCCAAGACTGTTGAGGAAGATGAGAGAATTCCAGTACTAAAGGTATTGGCAAGAGACAGTTTCTGTGGATGTTCCTCATCTGAAATTTTGAGAATGGAGAGAATTATTCTGGATAAGTTGAATTGGGATCTTCACACAGCCACACCATTGGATTGTCTTCATATTTTCCATGCTATTGCGGTGTCAACTAGGCCTCAGTTACTTTTCAGTTTGCCCAAATTGAGCCCATCTCAACATTTGGCAGTCCTTACCAAGCAACTACTTCACTGTATGGCCTGCAACCAACTTCTGCGATTCAGAGGATCCATGCTTGCTCTGGCCATGGTTAGTCTGGAAATGGAGAAACTTATTCCTGATTGGCTTTCTCTTACAATTGAACTGCTTCGGAAAGCACAGATGGATAGCTCCCAGTTGATCCACTGTCAGGAGCTTGTGGCACATCACCTTTCTACTCTGTAGTCTTCCCTGCCTCTAAATTCCGTTAATGTCTACCGTCCCCTCAAGCACACCCTGGTGACCTGTGACAAAGGAGTGTTCAGATTACATCCCTCCTCTGTCCCAGGCCCAGACTTCTCCAAGGACAACAGCAAGCCAGAAGTGCCAGTCAGAGGTACAGCAGCCTTTTACCATCATCTCCCAGCTGCCAGTGGGTGCAAGCAGACCTCTGCTAAACGCAAAGTAGAGGAAATGGAAGGGGATGACTTCTATGATGGAATCAAACGGCTCTATAATGAAGATAATGTCTCAGAAAATGTGGGTTCTGTGTGTGGCACTGACTTATCAAGACAAGAGGGACATGCTTCCCCTTGTCCACCTTTGCAGCCTGTTTCTGTCATGTAGTTTCAACAAGTGTTACCTTTGAGTATAAACTAAGGTAGACTACTCTGGGAATGAGAACACGCAAAATCAGGAAAGGCTGTAGAAGGATATATACCTTAACAGGCTGATTTGGAGTGAGCCAGGAAAAAAAAAAAAACAAAAAACTACTCTCATTATTTGTGTGGCTAATTATAATTCAGTGTTATTTAAACACATAAGGACCAAAAAAAAAAAAAAAAAAAATCCAAAAGATCCAAACTTTTTTTAAACTTAAAAAATCTCTTTGTAGTATGCCAGTTGCACTTTTTTTCTGCCATAATGTAACGTAGCTTGCCCCATCAAAAATTCAGTTAAAATTCATAGCCAGCAAACCTGTTCCCCCTCAGCATCCTGATTTAATTTTCCTGTTGCTTTTGCTTGCTTCTCCATTTAAGTTACTGAACTTTATGCATGCTGATCTGTATTGATTCTCACTGAATAGGAAACCCCAAAATTATTTTTTAGCAGTTGAACAAATTATTTCAGTGTGACAGCCATGATGCAAGTTCCAATTAGTATGAAAGTACTTTGGAATTGTCCCATATTAATCAGAGACAGCAAGAGAAAAAGTTCTCATATTACCAGGTTGATTTTGTGTCTCATTTCAAATTTTAATTTAAAATTATGGTTTTCATTTTTGTTTACCTTACAGTGATGCTTAAGAGTGGTATGTAATTAGGACACTTAGATTTGTTGAAAGCATTTTTGACATTTGTATAAAAGAATTTGTGATAAAGTTAATATATCCAGGTGCTCACCAAAGAAACATGTATGTAACAACTGAAATTAGATTTTTCTAACTGATAGTTTTCACTCATTTATAATCAGTAGGAGAGACTGTCTAGATGTTGGGGCAGCTCTGTGATTTGAGTCTGTAACATGGTATAACTGAATTTAGTACCCTAGTTTTGTTAAGCTATTAGGATTTTCTAATAGAACTTACTCCCCTGCTGCCTCCCCAGCCTACATATAGTTCTCTTAATGACTTCTGGATCCTGAGCTCCCTTTGCAGTCTGAAAAAGGTATTGCAGTCAGAACCATGTACTGATGATAAAAGCCTCTGGTAGCAATAAAAAGTTGTCCTAAAAAAAAAAAAAAAAAAAAAAAAAAAAAGAAAACCCTAAGGAATCCGGTAAAAAACAACCTGCTAGGACCAATAAATGAGTTCAGCATGGTTCCAGTATATAAGATCAATATTGGGAAAAAATCAGTTTTATTTCTATATACTGTTGATGAATAATCTAAAAATGGAATTAAGAAAATTATTCTATTTGCAATAGCATCAAGAACAAAATATTAGGAATACATTTAACAAAGGAAGCGCAATACTTATTCTGTAAATACTATAAAACATTGTCAAAAGAAGTAAAAGATTTAGCTGGGCACAGTGGCTCATGCCTGTAATCCCAGCACTTTGGGAAGCTGAGGTGGGCGGATCACTTGAGGCCAGGAGTTCAAGACCAGACTGGCCAACAAGATGAAACCCCATCTCTACTAAAAATACAAAAACTAGCCAGGCGTGGTGGCAGGTGCTTGTAATCCCAGCTACTTAGGAGGCTGAGGCAGGAGAATCCCTTGAACCGGGGAGGCAGAGGTTGCAGTGAGCCGAGATCATACCACTGCACTCCAGCCTGGGTGACAGAGCCAGACTCCATCTCAACAAAAAAAAAAAAAAGAAAAAAAAATAATAATTAGCCAGGCACGGCATTGTGCACCTGTAGTTCTAGCTCCTCAGGAGGCTGAGGTAGGAGGATCATTTGAGTCCAAGAGTGTGAGGCTTCAGTGAACTATGATCTGGCCACTGCACTCTAGCCTGAGTGACAGAGCAAGACCCTCTCTCTCTCTCTCTCTCTTTCTCTCTCTCTCTCTCTCTCTCTCTATATATATATATATATATAAAGTTAAGCATAGACTTACCATATGACCCAGCAACTACACTCCTAAGTATATACCCAAAGGAATTGAAAACAGACATTCAAACAAATATATGTACACCCATAGTCACAGCTAAAAGGTAAATGCACAAATATCCATCAACAGATGATTGTGCAAACTGTGTTCTATGCATACAATGAAATACTGTTTAGCCATAGAAATGAAGTACTGATACATACTACAATGTGGATGAACCTTGAAAACGAAATGAAAGAATCCAGACACAAAAGATTACATATTGCGATTCAATTTATATTAAATATCTAACATAGGCTGGGCGCGGTGACTTACGCCTGTAATCCCAGCACTTTGAGAGGCCGAGACGGGCAGATCATAAGGTCAGGAGTTCGAGACTAGCCTGGTCAACATGGTGAAAACCTGTCTCTACTAAAAATACAAAAATTAGCAGGGCGTGGTGGCGCGTGCCTGTAATCCCAGCTACTTGGGAGGCTGAGGCAGGAGAATTGCTTGAACCTGGGGGGCGGAGTTTGCAATGAGCTGAGATCACTCCACTGTACTCCAGCCTAGGTGACAGAGCAAGACTCTGTCTCAGGAAAAAAAAAAAAAAAAAAAGAAATATATAACATAATTAAATCCACAGAGAATGCAGATTGGTGGTTGCCAGGGATTGGGGGGGTTGGCAGAGGGGAGGAGGGAATGAGGAACAGTTGCTTAATGGGCATGGGGTTTTCTTTTAGGGTGATGAAAACAATGTTTTGGAACTATACAGAGGTGGTAGTTGCACAACACTGGAAATGTGTTAAATACCACCAAATTGTTTGCTTTAAACTGGTTAATTTTATGTTATGTAAATTTCACCTTAGCAAATAAAAAAGTGTTTACAGAAAGGTTCAACAGCCAGGCGTGGTAGCTCACATCTGTAATCCCAGCACTTTGGGAGGCTGAGGGATGAGGATTGCTTGAGCCCAGGAGTTCCAGAGCAGCCTAGGCAACGTAGGGAGACCCCCATATCTACCAAAAAAAAAAAAAAAAAAAGCCAGGTGTGATGGCCCACACCTGTAGTTCCAGCTACTCAGGAGGCTGAGGTGGGAGGATCGCTTGAATCTGGGAGGCGGAGGTTGCAGCGAGCTGAGATCGCACCACTGCACTCCAGCCTGGGTGACAGAGTGAGACTGCATCTCCAAAAAAAAAAAAAAAAAAAAAAAGTCAATACAGTGATTACCTGAGGGTATGATCTGAAGGGGATCCTTGAGGGGCTTCTTCAGTGTTTTCAGTTTTGTAGTTCTTGACCCAGGTAGTGGTTATGCAAGTGTTCTTCTATAATTATTGGTTCTATCACAAAGTTGTGTTTTACGCACTTTCCTGCCTCAGGCCTTTGTACTAGGTGTTCTCTGTCTGGAATGCTCTTCTCCCCATATCTGTTTCATGTAGGTCTTTGCCCAAATGTCACCTTATCAGAAGAGGCCCCTCCCTGACTACCATATATTAAATAGCATTCCGCTACACCCCTGCACTCTTAGCCCTTTACCTTGCTTTATTGTTTTCCATAGCGCTCATCGCAATCTGATATATATTTGTGTCACTGTCTCTCATGTAAATTTTTTTTTTTTTTTTGAGATGGGTTATCTGTCACCCAGGCTAGAGTGCAGTGGCATGATCACATCTCACTGCAACCTCAAACTCTCAGGCTGAAGGGATCTTCCTGTCTAAGCCTCCTGATTATCTGGGACTACAGGCAAATGCCACCATCCCTTGCTAAGTTTTTTATTTTTTGTAGAGATGGGGTCTCACTTTGTTGTCCAGGCTGGTCTCCAACTCCTGGCCTCAAGTGATCCTCCTGCCTCAGCCTCCTAAAGTGCTGGGATTACAAGTGTGAGCCACTGTGCTCACTTCATGTAAGTTCTATGAGAGCAGGGACCTGTGTGCTTTTGTCATGGCTGTATCCCCGGTGCTTAATGCCTGTCATGTAGTGGGTGATCAATACAAATTTATTAAATTAATGTTCACAGCTACCAGTCTAGTCCAGCCTACCATCATCTCACTTGGACCAGTGCACCACCCCCATAACTGATCTCCCTGTTTCATGTCTGGCTGCCTTCAATCCATTCCCCACTCTTCAGAATTATCTTTTTGAAATTCAGATCTGATCATTTCATTTTCCTTCTTAAAACCATTAAAAAATTTTGTTTTGGGACGAAGTCTCGCTCTGTCACCCAGGCTGGAGTGCAGTGGCGCGATCTTGGCTCACTGCAACCTCCGCCCCACCCCCTGCCCCAGGTTCAAGCAATTCTTCTGCCTCAGCCTTCTGAGTAGCTGGAATTACAGGCGCGCACCACCACGCCTGGCTAATTTTTGTATCTTTAGTATAGACGGGGTTTCATCATGTTGGTCAGGCTGGTCTTGAATTCCTGACCTTATGATCTGCCTGCCTCAGACTCTCAAAGTGCTGGGATTACAGGTGTGAGCCACTGCACCCAGCTCCCCACTTTTTTTTTTTTTTTTGAGACAGAGTCTTGCCCTGTTTCCCAGTCTGGAGTGCAGTGGCGCAATCTCGGCTCACTGCAACCTCCGCCTCCCAGGTTCAAGGGATTCTCCTGCCTCAGCCTCCCGAGTAGCTGGGATTAAAGGTGCCTGCCACCACGCCTGGCTAATTTTTTGTATTTTTACTAGATACGGGGTTTCACCATGTTGGCCAGGCAGGTCGCAAACTCCTGACCTCAAGTGATCTGCCCACCTCGGCCTCCCAAAGTGCTGGGATTACAGGTGTGAGCCACTGCGTCCGGCCCTTAAAATGCTTTGATGGAGCATTTTTGCCCTTCGGATAAAGTCCAAAGTCCTTAACATGACTTGCAAGGTGTCTGCTCTTTGGCCCTGACTACTTTGTCTCTTTTCTCCAGCCACCTTAGACTGCCTTGAGTTTTTAGATGGCGGCAGTCTCTCATATTAGGGCCTTAGTATATACTTGTCCCTCTACCTGAGATACTCTTTCTCCAACTCACCTCTCGGGTCTCAGTTTGAGGCTCATTTCCTAGGGGAGACGTAGGTGCCCTGACCTCTCAAACTAGGTAAGCTCCTTTAGGGTCCAGCTGCAACCTCCTCTCTGCTGGAGCGCTTGTTTCCCTCTACGTATTTAGTTTCCCTTAAATTGTAAGAATAACTGTTTAGTTCCCACCTATGAAATGAAGTTGTACCATTTAATTAAAGGTGATGAAAATATTCCTGACCTGTAGAAAATGTAATCGTAAGCTTGTAAACATGAAAAGTACTTTGAGTACACTATTGATTTAGGTGCTTTTATGGAGTTATGGCCCCTTTTAAGAATCTGCTGAATGCTACAGACTCCCGAATAATGCTCATTTGCAAATACTTTGTATACTTTTTCAAAATTCACAGACAAGGCCGGGTGCGGTGGCTCACATCTGTAATCCCAGCATGTTGGGAGGCCAATGCAGGCAGATCACTTGGGGCCAGGAGTTCCAGACCAGCCTGGCCAACATAGTGAAACCCCATCCCTTCTAAAAAATACAAAAAATTAGCTGGACGTGGTGGTGCATGCCTGTAATTCCAGCTACTTGGGAGGCTAAGGCAGGAGGATCGCTTGAACCTGGGAGGCAGAGGTTGCAGTGAGCCAAGATCGCGCCACTGCACTCCAGCCTGGGCGACAGAGTGAGACCCTGTCTCAAAACCAAAAAAAAAAAAAAAAAAGAAAAAAAATTCACAGACAAGTATTCAAGTATTCAAAAATGTCATGTGGAGAGTAGTGTACAAATGTCATCTTTCTCTTGCCCTCTCAACTCTTTAAGACTGATTTATGCTCTTAATTCTGTCGCTTCTCTGTTCTACCTCCTAGAATTTAGTCATCAGCAGCATTCTTTCATCTTTTATCATCTGTGTTTTCTCCTGGACCTTTTCTGTGAGCTTATATAATAGATAACAACTCAAAGTATATCTTTTTCCATAATGCTTTATTCTACTTTTGAATAACTATTTTTATTTTTTAGAGATGGGAGTCTCGCTATGTTGCCCAGGCTATTGTCAAACTCCTGAGCTCAAGTGATCCTCTAATCTTGGCCTCATGAAGCCCTGGGATTACAGGCATGAGCCACTGTGTCCAACCCTGAATAACTTTTTTTAGTATAAATTATCAGAAATAGTAAAAAAAAAAAAAAAAAAGAACAATTTTTCTGGTTCTTTTGCTACTCACTGCCATATTTCTTTTTTCTTTTCTTTTTTTTGAGACAGGGTCTCACTCCTGTCACCCAGGTTGGAGTGTAGTAGTGCAATCATGGCTCACTGCAGCCTTGATCTGGGCTCGAGGGATCCTCCCACGTCAGCCTCCTGAGTAGCTGGGACTACAGGTGCACATCACCACACCTAGCTAAAATTTTTGCTTTTTTTTTATAGAGACGGGGGTTTCCCTGTGTTGCTCAGGCTGGTCTCCAACTCCTGGCCTCAAGTGATCCTCCCATCTCAGCTTTTAAATGTGCTGGGATTACAGGCGTGAGCCACTGTGCCTTGCCTCCACGACACTTCATTTATTTCATTTTCATCTGAAGTTTTGTGTAGGACATGACACTTTTCAAAATGCTTTCCTAGGCCAGGTATGGTGGGTCACACCTGTAATCCCAGCATGCTGGGAAGCTGAGGTGGGAGGATTGCTTGAAGCCAGGAGTTTGAGATGGGCTTGGGCAACATAGGGAGATTCTATTTGAAATTAAAAGAAACAAAACAGGCAGGGTGCGGTGGCTCACCTCTGTAATCCCAGCACTTTGGGAGGCCCAGGCAGGCGGATCACATGAGGTCAGGAGTTCGAGATCAGCTCGGGAGGCTGAGGCAGAATTGCTTGAACCTGGGAGGCGGAGGTTACAGTGAGCTGAGATCATGCCACTGCACTCCAGCCTGGGTGGCACAGCGAGACTGTCTCAAAAACAAACAAAGTCATTATTTAATGTCCAGCTCCATGAGGGCAGAGGCTGTGTCTGTCTTGTTCACTGCTAATATCCCCCATGCCAAGCATAGTGCCTGATAGAGTAGCTACTCAAATAATATCTTTAAGCTGGGTGTGGTGGCTCATGCATGTAATCCCAGCACTTTGGGAGGCCGAGGCGGGCGGATCACGAGGTCAGGAGTTCAAGACCAGCCTGACCAATATGGTGAAACCCTGTCTCTACTAAAAATACAAAAATTATCTGGGTGTGGTGATGCACTTCTGTAGTCCCAGCTACTCAGGAGGCTGAGGCAGGAGAATCGCTTGAACCTGGGAGGCAGAGGTTGCAATGAGCCGAGATTACACCACTGCACTCCAGCCTGGATGACAGAGCAAGACTCTGTCTTAAAAAAAAAAAAAAAAGGATGTCTTTAAACGGATTAATGAATGTGAATAAAAACCACTAACCCAGAATTTATTCTTGCATCTGTTTCTTGGGATTAGCCCAAATTCTAGCCATATCAATAAAAATTTACTAATCATTTGGCCTAACTGGCCTCCCTGCCTCGTCTTCCATCTCCCTTGTGATCCATCCTATAGCCGCAACCACAATAACACTAAAACAAACAAAAAACCCCGTCTGATTGTGTTCTCTTCCCAAACCTCTGCTATCTCCCCCACTGCCTACAGAATACAGTCAGTGCTCCTCAGCTTGGATTCAAGGCTTTGGCCCCAATCTCCCTTTTTAAACCTCTCCAGGCTTATTTATTAAGTGCTTATTATATGCCAAGCACTAGGCTAGTCACCGAGTTCATAAACCAGTTGGAAAGACAGGTACATCCACTAATTTTAATAAGGTGTGATCAACACTATTACAGAGACTGTGAGAACACAGATAGTTTCAGGTAATGGATGATAAAATACTATGTTTTTGCCCTTTGCAGGTTCACAAGTTCAGTCTACAATAGCAATGTCCAATACAGTGGTCAGCCACATTTCAAGTACTCAACAGTCACATGAGGCTAGTGTCTATCACACTTGGATAGCTGAGCACAGATACTTTTATCATCCATGGAAGAGGGGGTTAACTATAGCTGCTTCCAAGACAGCAAGGGAGCCGGGTGCGGTGGCTCACGCCTGTGATCCCAGCACTTTGGGAGGCCTAGGTGGGCGGATGCCGAGGTGGGCGGATCACGAGTTCAGGCGATGGAGACCATCCTGGCTAATATGGTGAAACCCCGTCTCTACTAAAAATACAAAAAATTAGCTGGGCGTGGTGGCAAGCGCCTGTAGTCTCAGCTACGCGGGAGGCTGAGGCAGGGGAATCGCTTGAACCCGGGAGGCGGAGGTTGCAGTGAGCTGAGATCGCGCCATTGCACTCCAGCCTGGACAACAGAGCGAGACTCCGTCTCAAAAATAAATAAATAAATAAATAAATAAATAACCCAGACAGCAAGGAACATTTCCCATATGTGAAGCCTGTGGTACTAGCTACCAATTCTCCAAACGCAACCCCTCTCCCCAACACCTTGGCTCCGGTATATTTTGTAGTACAGGCTCCCAAGAGAAAGAATGCATGAAAGTACTTTGTAAACTATTAAGTGATACAGAAATGTGATATGATAAACAGGCTCAGAGTTCTTACTTTCGTCATAGCTTTGGCTACTTCAAGCAAATTATAGCTCTTTTCTCAAACTACTCCCACCCCTATAATTGATGCCAAAGTGTTCTGAAAAGAAACACAGGCAAAATGGTTATCCTAGGGCTAAAAATCCTGATTATACCTACCTTGAGGTTTTTAATCCAGGACCCTACTTCACCACCCGCCTTCTCTGTCACTGTCTCTACAAAGGAAGGACACGAATTAAGACTTCCAAAAGAACAAAATATTTATTTTTTAAATTTAAGAATTATCAGACAGCTAAGTAACGGGAATTGGATCCTCATCGGGGTCTTCTGGCAAGTCGGAAGCACCACCACCCTCTCCTGTAGCTCGATGCTTCTCTAGTTTAGCAATCAATTCTTTCGCTGGATTGAAGACGCCATTGGTCTGCTGGTCACAGACATAGCAGCGCGGGGTGGTGCGGAAATGCTGCAGTGCACAGCTCTCGCAGAAATAATGCCTGCACTTGGTGACAACTGGGTTTTGGAAGCTCTGGCGACAGATGAAACACTTGAATGGTATTTCCTCATCATCGCTTCCCACTTCATAGTTTTCATCCTCATAGACACCATAGCGACCCTCATCAAGCTCACGTTCGATCTGCCACCCATGCTTGTAATCTGAACGGTCATGGAGGAATTTGCAGCTGTCTCCGAAGCCGCAGAAGCCAGTCTCTTTGTAGTCCTTACAGATGTCGGGCTGGTAATCCCAGCGCACGGTGGCACGTAGATGCTCGGGCGCTCGGATGGGGCCCTTCCTCACCATCCCGGAAGAGGCATTGCCCATAGACGTATCCTTGGGCTTCATGTATTTCTGATAATTGTTGATTCCCCGATAGATCTTGTCATCCTCCTTGCCCCTCAGCTCCTCCTGGATCTTCTGGCTGCGCTCAAAGATGGCTTGTGCATCGCGCTCTTTCTCTGTGTCCAGCTCATAGACAGCTGTCGCCCCCATATCCTCTGGTCCCACGGGTTTCGCCGAGCGGGTGGATTTATAAACCACGCCGAGACTCTCGGGCTCATTTTCCTCCTCCTCCTCGCTGCTCAAGTCGCCGTAAGCTGCCTTCTGTTTACCACTGTCACGAGTCTTCTGTATCATTGGATTGTGAGTCGCCCGCTTCTTTTCCGGTCGAACCACAGTGCAGCCTTCGTCGCTACTGCTGCCGCTGTCTCCGGGCTCTGGGTCGCAGGCCGGGCGCTTTCTGCGTCCAGCAGCCCCTTTCCGCCCAGGCTTTTTGAAAAGGAAGGTGCACACCTGATCCGCCGTCTTCCCTGGAGAAAACTGCTCTGCCATTTTAGAGTCCCGAGCTCCGAAACGGCCGTCGCTGCCTGGGTTGCACTTGGCCTCTGCGCGTTACTCCACGTCGCGCGCTCCGCCGGGAGTCGAAGCAAAAGACACTGACGGAAGAGAACTGCGAGAGCGCGAGCGCCAGCCTCTCTTGAGCCCTGGCAGATCCCGTCGCTTCCTCCGGAGCCGTACGTGGCACCGCCCCGCTCGCGGGCGGCCGCGGGGCTTACTGGGAAGGGAGCCGAAGCCCGGTCACCTTTCAAGGACCCAGAAGTAGGGTTTTGGCCTAGATAACGGGGCAGAGATGTGGTTCGAGATTCTCCCCGGACTCGCCGCCATGGGCGTGTGCTTGTTTATTCCAGGACTGGCTACTGCGTACATCCAGAGGTTCACTAACGGGGGCAAGGTAAGGCGGCTTCCTGGGCCCGGGGGCTGACTCCACTGGCTGATTTCTGAAAAGGATGGTGGGCAGAGAGTCCGTCAGCCTGCGGACCCTCTCTCCGAGGCCGGCCCTCTACTTTCTTCCGGTTGCCTAGAAGCCGAGGCTTGCGAAACGAAGCGCGGTAGAAACCACATCCTGCTCTGGTGAAAAACAGCGTTTCTGGGTGTATCAAAGTGGGCCTTAGGGCAGAGTAGCGACGCGGGGGCCGGAAAGGTAGATTAGAAGAGGTGGCTCAAGCCTGAGAATCCCTCACTGCAACCTCCGCCTTCCGGGTTCAAGAGATTCTCCTGGCTGGGCGCGGTGGCTCACGCCTGTAATCCCAGCACTTTGGGAGACCGAGGCGGGCGGATCACCTGAGGTCGGGAGTTCGATACCAGCCTGACCAACATGGGGAAACCCCATCTCTACTAAAAATACAAAATTAGTGGGGCGTGGTGGCGCATGCCTGTAATCCCAGCTACTCGGGAGGCTGAGGCAGGAGAATCGCTTGAACCCAGGAGGCGGAGGTTGCAGTGAGCCGAGATCGCGACACTGCACTCCAGCCTGGGCAACAAGGGCGAAACTCCGTCTCAAAAAAAAAAAAAAAAAAAAAAAAAAAAAAGATTTTCCTGCCTCACCCTCCTGAGTAGCCGGGACCACGCCCGGCTATTTATTTATTTATTTTGGTAGAGACGGGGTTTCATCATGTTGGCGAGGCTGGTCTCGAACTTCTGACCTCAGGTGATCCACCCGCCTTGACCTCCCAAAGTGCTGGGATTACAGGCGTGAGCCGCCGCTCCCGGCCACCCTTGACTTTTTTATTCCCCACTTTCTCTTGCAAGCGTTTAGGAATTTACTGCAAGGTCTTGTGTTTTACATCAGGATTCATTTTCCCCTCTTAGCCCTTCACATCATCTCTAGAGTACAGAGTATAAATTTATTTACTTTTTGAATTTGTGATTGTCCACGTGTGATCTACAGCTGTTGTTTCTTAGTGTCCCAAAAGGCAACAACTAGATATTTCTTTTTTTTTTCTTTTTTTTAAAAAGGAAAAAAAATTCATGTTGGTTAAAATAGTGTAAGAAGTCACGGTCACCAACTTAATCCTAAAGTGTAGTGGTCTGATTTTATTTAGGAGATTCTGTTCTTGTACTACTAATTTGCATTTTTATTTGAATGATGATTCCATTTCTTTAGAATGTCCCTTCTAAAAATTGTAATATCCATCAACTGGGTCACTCACTTTTATAAACTGCAACAATAATTGTCTCTTATTTGAAGGAAAAAAGGATTGCTCATTTTGGGTATCACTGGAATCTGATGGAAAGAGATAGGCGCATCTCTGGAGTTAATCGTCACTATGTGTCAAAGGTAAGAAGCCACTCTGATGCCAGCCTTCTGCCAGGGTTGAGGTGGGTTCTGGTAATGCCTTGCCAAGGGTCATACAATGCTAATATATAACTAGCATTTTCTTGTCTACTAGTGAGGTTGGCATCTTTTTACATATTTAATCTTTTATGTTTCTTATTTTTTTTAGTTTTTCTTACTGTCATATATTTCTTATTCTGTGGATTGTTGCCTATATCCTTTGCCTGTTCTATTGTTTTGTCTTTTTTCTTTTCAATCTATAGTTCTTTATATATTCTAGACTTTTAATTTTTTGTCTATTTTATATATGACAAACATTTTTCCCAGTCTGCTGTTTGTCTTTTTCACTTTATGATGTTTTTCATCAGGTAGTTTTAAATTTTGATATTCAATTTATCATGTTTTGTTGCTCTGCATTCTGAGTTTTTATGTCTCCCATACAAAGGCCTTTTCTACCTAAGGTTATAAAAATACGTTCAAAAAATAAAATAGAGACAGTCTTGCTGTGTTGCCCTGGCTGGCCTCAAACTCATAGGCTCAAGTGATCTTGCCTCAGCCTTCAGAGGAGCTGGGACTACAGGTGTGCCACTATACCTGGCTCATAAAAATAGTTTTAAAAAATAATTTCTCCTAATATTGTTAGTTTCTTTAAAAAAAATCAGTTATTTGGTCCCATCTACAGGTCATTTTGGAGTATAATGTGAAGGGAGGATTAACTTTACTTTTTTTCAAGAGGTAGCTAGTTATCGCAATTACCCATTTATAGAACAATTTAGTAGTCCTAGCTACTCAGAAGGCTGAGGCAGGAGGATAGCCTGAGCCCAGGGGTTCGAGGCTGCAGTGTGGTAGGATCGTACCACTGCACTCCAGCCTGGGTGAGAGAATGAGAGCCTGTTTCAAAAAAAAAAAAAAAACCCCCACCAAACACCCAGTTCATTTTTATTTGTAATACCACTCTGGTATACTAAATTTCCATATACACATGGGCCTGTTTCACAGATGTGCTTTTCTGTACTCTAGGTCTGCCTATTCCTGCAACAATACCTCATTTAAAGAATTACTATACTTTTATATTTGATTCAGTTATGGCATTGCCATTTTTGTAGGTCAAAAACGATCAAGCAGTAGCATTTTCATAAGGTTCGACCTAATCGTATGTTTTTTTTTTCTTTTTTTTTTTTGAGACAAGGTCTCACTCTGTCACCCAGTCTGGAGTGCAGTGGTGCAATCTTGGCTCACTGCAACCCCCACCTGCCAGGTTCAAGCGATTCTTGTGCCTCAGCCTCCTGAGTAGCTGGGATTACAGGCACCCGCCACCATGCCCAGCTTATTATTATTTTTTTTTTTTTGTATTTTTTGGTAGAGACAGAGTTTCACCATATTGGTCAGGCTGGTTTCCTAACTCCTGACCTCAAGTGATCCACCCACCTCAGCCTCTCAAAGTGTTAGGATTACAGGTGTGAGCCCCTATTCCTGGCCCTAATAGTATGTTTTTATATTTTGTAGGAGTAGTTCATTCTCATAATTCTTTTAAAATGTTTACTTTTTTTTTTTTTTGAGACGGAGTCTTGCTTTGTCACCCACGCTGGAGTGCAGTGGTGCGATCTCGGCTCACTGCAAGCTCTGCCTCCCAGGTTCACGCCATTCTCCTGCCTCAGCCTCCGAGTAGCTGGGACTACAGGCGCGCAGCACCACGCCCGGCTAATTTTTTGTATTTTTGGTAGAGACGGGGTTTACCGTGTTAGCCAGGATGATCTCAATCTCCTGACCTCGTGATCCGCCCGCCTCGGCCTCCCAAAGTGCTGGGATTACAGGCGTGAGCCACCGTGCCCAGCCAAAATGTTTACTTTTTAATATTTTCTCCTTGCTCATTTATTCCTCACAGCAAACCTAAGTAAATAGTATTTCCATTTTATAGACAAGGGTCAGAGTGATTAAATAATATTATAGGGACTCAACCTGGGTGATACGCCTCTCAGTGGAGGGGTAGTTGAGAATCTAATCTAATGCACATGGTAATAGATAGCTGCTTATCTGGAGCCATATTTCTCAAAGTATGGTCCAAGAATAACCATCAGAATCACCTGGCATGTGAGGCAGAATTAGGATTTCTAAGAGATGGCTCCAAGAAGATGCAATTTTAACTTCTCTTAAGGCAGTTCTTCCTGTAATAGTAAACCAAATACCTGGACTATGTTATTTAATACCTTTTAATACCTAGAAGAAGTGTCATCACTGATTAGTCTTTTTTTTTTTTTTTTTTTTTTTTTTGAGATGAAGTCTTGCTCTGTTGCCCAGGCTGGAGTGCAGTGGCACGAGCTCGGCACACTGCAAGCTCCACTCGCCAGGTTCAAGCGATTCTCCTGCCTCAGCCTCCCGAGTAGCTGGGATTACAGGCACGCTGTAATTTTTGTACTTTTAGTAGAGACGGGGTTTCACCATCTTGGCCAAGCTGGTCTTGAACTCCTGACCTCGTGATCCACCTGCCTCGGCCTGCCAGAGTGCTAGGGTTACAGGCGTGAGCCACCGTGCCCAGCCTCATCTTTTAATTTATAGCTTCTGAAGTATTTGGTTGTCAACTTAGTGAGATCCAGTAGGTATTTTGAATAGATAGTATAGTGCTTGTTGGAGAAGGGTTCTGGAGTTGGGGTCCCTGGACTTGAATTCTGGCTCTGCTAATTCCTTATGGACTTAAGCAGGTGACTTTTAACCTCTCTGAGCCTCCATTTCCTCGTTTGTAAAAAAAAAAATGGAATGAGAATAATAGTATCTACCTCATGTTGGCTGTTATTTTTTAAAACAGATTTTAGCTTGTCCTCTGACTCACTGAGGTGCTTTGTAAAAGGATCCAGGTGGAGGCTGGGCACAGTGACTCACACCTGTAATCCTAGCACTTTGGGAGGCCAAGGCAGGTGGATCACCTGAGGTCAGGAGTTCGAGATCAGCCTGGCCAACATGGCGAAACCCCTTCTCTACTAAAAATACAAAAATCATCTGGGCATGGCGGCGCACGCCTTTAATCCCAGCTACTTGGGAGGCTGAGGAAGGAGAATCACTTGAACCCGGGAGTTGGAGGTTGCAGTGAGGCGAGATCGCGTCACTGCACTCCAGCCTGTGTGACGGGAGCGAGACTCCATCTCAAAAAAAAAAAAAAAAGGATCCAGGTGGTAAAGAGTTGCTTGACTGTAGTTCTGATTGCGGGTGGGGGAAGGTTTGTTTCATATAAAGCAATATGCTGCTGTCAGCAAATGAAAACTAGAATTCATTACAGGTTATTCTTTAGTGATTATAAAATTTAATCCAATGTATTATTGCAGTTAGAGAAATGTGGGATGTGGAAGCATTCTTTTTAATAACAGAATGCCATTTAGTGACACTGGAAATAAAAGTACATGGCATGTCTTTGATGGGAACAGACTTGTCACATTCTCCTTTTTAAACTGTTTTTCAGGGTTTGGAGAACATTGATTAAGGAAGCATTTTCCTGATTGATGAAAAAAATAACTCAGTTATGGCCATCTACCCCTGCTAGAAGGTTATACAGTGTATTATGTAACATGCAATGTGTTATGTAGTGCTTAATAAAAATAAAATGAAAAAAATGCATTTCTTTTTTTTTTAAATATGTTACACAAAATCAAGCAATCTACCCAATGTAATCTTTATCACTGAAAAAAACTGGAAGGCAATTGTGAGGCTTGTATAGACGTAATGTACATCCATAATGTACATCAAGCATCTGTCTCTGTGCCTAGCACCTAATACTTCATAAATTGTAGTTGCTACTACTGTAGTAGACACTAGTATATTTTATTTAACTTTATTTATTTATTTTTTAGACAGACTCTTGCTCTCTTGCCCAGGCTGGAGTGCAGTGGCTCAATCTTGGCTCATTGCAATCTCCGCCTCCCAAGTTCAAGTGATTCTCCTGCCTCAGCCTCCTGAGTAGCTGGGATTACAGGCACCTGCCACTGCATCTGGCTAATTTTTGTATTTTTAGTCGAGACGGGGTTTCACCATGTTGGTCAGGCTGGTCTTGAACTCCTGACCCTATGATCCACCTGCCTCAGCCTCTCAAAGTGCTGGGATTACAGGTGTGAGCCACCGTGCCTGGCCAGCTTTTATGTTTTTAGTAGAGATGGGGTTTCACCACGTTGGCCAGGCTGGTCTCGAATTCCTGACCTCAAGTGATCCACCCGCCTTGGCATCCCAAAGTGCTTTGATTACAGGTGTGAGCCATTGCGCCCGTCTGACACTAGTAAATTTTACAAACATAGTTTCTTCAGAGATGACTAGGGGAATACAGAAAAAGTGTTTTTTTGGCCGGGCGCGGTGGCTCAAGCCTGAAATCCCAGCACTTTGGGAGGCCGAGACGGGTGGATCACGAGGTCAGGAGATCGAGACCATCCTGGATAACACGGTGAAACCCCGTCTCTACTAAGAAATACAAAAAACTAGCCGGGCGAGGTGGCGGGCGCCTGTAGTCCCAGCTACTCGGGAGGCTGAGGCCGGAGAATGGCGTGAACCCGGGAGGCGGAGCTTGCAGTGAGCTGAGATCCGGCCACTGCACTCCAGCCTGGGCTACAGAGCGAGACTCCGTCTCAAAAAAAAAAAAAAAAGAAAAAGTGTTTTTTTTCTAGTTCCTTTTCTGAGTGGATCCTACAATGTTTAAAATTCCAGTTGGTTAGGTTTGAGCTGAGAGGGGTGTAAGAAAATAATTCCAGGTTGGGCACAGTCACGGTGTGAGACAGGAGAATGGTTTGAACCCGGGAGGCAGAGGTTACCGTGAGCTGAGATTGTGCCACTGCACCCCAGCCTGGGTGACAGAGTGAGACACTGTCTCCAAAAAAAAAAAAACCAGCTGGGACATGTTTAAAACAGATTGCACCTTCAATCTTCATGCATTATGTATAGTATCTAACAAATAGTATATGCTTAAGTTAATTTTCATTTTAGTATACAGCAACAGCAATCATTTGGTTTATTAAAATGAGAGTGTACTGAGCACTTGAAATAGAGATGCATGTTCAACGTTAAAGGTAACCAAAGATGAAGATCTGAAAAGATAGAACTAAAGATGGTGATAACTCCAGGTGTATAAAGCAATACCACAGATGACACTTCCAGGTGAGAATACTAAGTTGCTTTTCATCGCTTATCCAGTTAAACATTTGATCTGAACACATCTGCGCTGTGTGATTGCCATTGATCTCATTTTATAGGGCGGAGCTTATAGAAGGAAGTGGCGGTTAAACTTACAGTGGTGGCTAGATTGTGCCATCCCTTGATCGGCAATGACCTTTACTTTTTACTGTATAAGGAAAGCCTGGTCATGATTACAAATTTAATACAACCTGTATTATCATTTAGTGCTTCACAGGCCTTGGGTAATTGACTGTTAGAAGAACTATCCCTGGCCAGGCGGTGGCTCACACCTGTAATCCCAGCACTTTGGGAGGCCGAGGCGGGTGGATCACCTGACATCGGGAGTTCAAGACGTGAGGGATCAACATAGAGAAACCCCGTCCCTACTAAAAATACAAAATTAGCTGGGCGTGGTGGCACATGCCTGTAATCCCAGCTACTCTGGAGGCTGAGGCAGGAGAACTGCTTGAACCTAGGAGGCAGAGGTTGCAGTGAGCCAAGATTGCGCCACCGCACTCCAGCCTGGGCGACAGAGCGAAACTCTGTCTCAAAAAAAAAAAAAAAAAAAGCTATCCCTCGAAAGTACGAAAGAGGACAGGTAGTACACATAGGGAGTTGTGGATACAGATGTGTTGAAAACATGACTGATTTATTATTACTTTTATTGATTTTTAGGTCTGCTATTTTTCCATTTTGCCTGTGGGCAGGGATCATCTCCTAAATTTTTATGTCCTTAGATGTCTGTCACAATTGCACAGCTGTATAGTGAGGGGCTACAAAATAACAGGTGGAGTTGGTCAGGTTCACGGTTAGAGTCCATATTCTTCACTGCCCTTTTTTTAGCGTCTGCTGTGAAATTGAGCTTTATTTTTGTACTCTACTGCTAGGGGGTGAGCCAGATTAAAGCACTTTGAAGATAGAAGATTTAACGGTGGTGTGTAGTCTAGATTTCTTTTCTTTCTTTTTTTTTTTGCAAGTGCAATTTAGAAGGGTTTTCTTACAGCAGCTCTAACTGATGTGGTACAGCTGCTGATCTCAGATCCATCTGTCACCAGTTTTTAAGGCCTGTTAAAATGCTGCTTAGGAAACAATCCCATTTGCTCAGTTTTATTTACTATCATTAAGTTTTTTAAAAATAGATGTTATATTCATCTAGCTCTAAATCCAACAATATGAGGTATGCAGTGAAAATAGTTGCTCTAATCCCCTGCCCAGCACCTGTCAATTGTCACACCACCCCAAAGGGTTTCTTTTTACTTTATTTTTTTTGAGATGGTGTTTTCACTCTTGTCACCCAGGCTGGAGTGCAGTGGCGTGATCTCGGCTCACTGGCAACCTCTGCCTCCTGGGTTCAAGCGATTCTCCTGCGTCAGCCTCCTGAGTAGCTGGGATTACAGGTGCCTGTCACCACGCCCAGCTAGTTTTTGTATTTTTAATAGATACGGGGTTTCACCATGTTGGCCATGAACTCGAACTCCAGACCTCAGGTGATCCACCTGCCTTGGCCTCCCAAAGTGCTAGGATTACAGGTGTGAGCCACTGCGTCTGGCATGGGTTTCTTTTTACTTTAAAAATAATCCTTTTTGACCAGGTGTGGTGGCTCAAAAAAAAAAAAAAAAAATCCTTTTTTATTAAACCCAAACCAAAAATGCTCAATAGTGTTTCTTTTTCTTTCTTTTTCTCTTTTTTTGAGACAGGGTCTCACTCTGTCACCCAGGCTGGAGTGCAGTGGCGAGATCTTAGGTCACTGCAACCACTGCTTCCTGGGCTCAAGTGATCCTCCCACTTCAGCCTCCTGAGTAGCTGGGACCACAAGCGCTTACTCCACAGCTGGCTAATTGTATTTTTCGTAGAGACATGGTTTTGCCATATTGCCCAGGCTGGTTTCGAACTCCTGGGCTCGAGAGATCCGCCAGCCTCGGCCAGGTATGAGCCGACCACACCTGGCCAATAGGGTTTCTTTATGCACATACAAATACAGACGGGCTCTTCTGTCTTGTATGCAATGGTAGTGTCTGACACATACTATTAACTTCTTTGGAAGTTTGGAAGAATGGTTCTTGTTTGAAATTACATCTACTAGGTTGTTACTTGTAGGGTCAAATAAAGTAGTCAATAGGAAAGGACTGAAAAAAGATAGAGGAAGCCATACATATTCAGAAGGAAGAGGAAGAGAATGGCGCTACCTTTTGTTTGGGAACCAAATGATCATTTAGCCAGTGGCAGAGCTGGGACTAGAATCCTGATGTTTTGACTCCCAACCTAGTGTATTGTTCTTTGTGGCTTACTTCACTAAACACTGATTGACTAAATGCTACATGCCAGGTGCTGTACCTCAGATTTGAATATGACACCACAGGCCGGGTGCGGTGGTTCACACCTGTAATCCCAACACTTTGGGAGGCTGAGGTGGACAGATCACGAGGCCAGGAGTTCGAGACCAGCCTGGCCAACATAGTGAAACTCCATCTCTACCAAATAATAAAACGACTTAAAATAAATGAATGTGACACAGAACTGCTCTGCGGGAACTTAGTCAGTGGGAGTGACAGACAATTATGTGAAGGATAAGTGCTGTGACAGAAGTTTGCAGAAGGTGCTGTGGGAGCGCAGAGGTGGGGCAACCCAGCCTTGGGTTGAGGGGAAAGGAAAGAGCTTAGGGATACGTTTCCAGAGGATGTCTACACTAAGCTGTCTGGAAGGCTGGATAGGATTTATGAGACAAACAACTAAGGGGAGGACATTCCAAGCAGAGAGAACAGCATGAGGGTGGGGACACAAATAGCATGGCTATGTGGGAAACTCTACAAGCAGTTCTGTAGAGCAAAGAGTGCGAGGCAGAAGAGAGGGACTAGAGAGGTTGGCAGGGGCCAGAACGTGAATGTCTACCACTGGGTGTTGGAATTCCTCCTGAGGGCGACTGGGGAGTCTGGCAGGAAGCAGGAGCGTGATGCGACTTGTGCACATCTGCCTGGCTGCTCTGCACAGGGTGGGTTTAAAGCAGTGGTTCTCAGCTGGGTGAGTTTGCCTCCCAGGGCGTATTGCAACGTTTGCAGACATTATTCTTTGAGGCAACAGGAGGTATGGGTCGGGAGGTGTTGCTGACATCTAGTGGGTAGAAGCCAGAGATGCTTCTAAACATCCTAAGTTGTACAGGACAGTCCCACGTGACAGTTTCCGGTAGCCTTAAGTGTCAATAGTGCCAAGGTTGAGAAACTCTGAAAACAGTAGCAGGGTCTCCATTAAGGAACACAGTAGGAAGTATTTTTTAAAAAATTCTGCCTGGGCACAGTGGCTCACACTTGTAATCCCAGCACTTTGGGTGGTTGAGACAGGAGAACTGCTTGAGCCCAAGAGTTCAAGACCAGCCTGGGCAACAGCAAAACTCCTTATCTGTTTTGAAAAAAGTATTAAAGAGTCCAGGCACAGTGGTTCAAACCTGTAATCCCAGCACTTTGGGAGGCCAAAGTGGGTGGACCACTTGAGGCCAGGAGTTTGAGACCAGCCTGGCCAACATGGTGAAACCTCATCTCTACTAAAAATACAAAAATTAGGCTAGGCGTGGTGGCTCACACTTGTAATCCCAGCACTTTGAGAGGTCGAGGCAGGCGGATCACCTGAGGTCAGGAGTTCGAGACCAGCCTGGCCCTGGCCAACATGGTGAAACCCCATCTGTACCAAAAATTACAAAAATTAGCCGGGTGTGGTGGCATGCACCTGTAATCCCAGCTACTTGGGAGGCTGAGGCAGGAGAATCACTTGAAGCTGGGAGGTGAAGGTTGCAGTGAGCCGAGATCAAGCCACTGCACTCCATCCTGGGTGACAGAGGGAGACTCTATCTCACAAACAAATAAATAAAATCAAAAATTGTTGGGCCTTGTGGCAGGCACCTGTAATCCCAGCTACTAGAGAGGTTGCAGCACAAGAACTACTTGAACCCAGGAGGCAGAGGTTGCAGTGAACTGAGATGGCGCCACTGCACTCCAGCCTGGGTGACAGAGTGAGACTCCCTCTCAAAAAAAAAAAAAAAAAGTTACAGAGAGAAAAAAGTTTTAAACATTCCTAATTATTCGGAAACGTATGGGAGCAATTTCCCTTCTCCCTTCCTCTCCTGGTTCTTTTTTTGATTCAGATCTCTGTTTGGGCATCTGTAAACTTGAACCATATCCTTTCCCTGGAGGCGTTTGTTTTTCCAAGGAAGTATCCTAATGTACTCTTTTTCTTTCTTTTCTTTTCTTTTTTTTTTTTGAGATGGAATTTTGCCCTTGTTGCTCAGGCTGGAGTGCAATGGCGCAGTCTCGGCTCACGGCAACCTCCACCCCCGGCGTTCAAGCAGTTCTCCTGCCTCAGCCTCCCAAATAGTTGGGATTACAGTCATGTGCCACCACACTCAGCTAATTTTTTGTATTTTTAGTAGATACAAATCTACTTGGCCAGGCTGGTCTCAAACTCCTGACTTCAGGTGATCCACCTGCCTCGGCCTCTCAAAGTGCTGGGATTACAGGCATAAGCCACCATGCCCGGCCTCCCAGTGTACTCTCAGTGATGTGCCTCAGCTTGAGAAGGCACAGAACAAATGTTTCTTTTCCAAATAGATGATATAAGATGTGGCGACACAGAATGTTGGGAGTAACTTCACGTCAGGAAGCTGCACCACCTGTGGATTGTATGGCCTTTGGTTGGTCACATCACTGATCTTAGCTTCATTTCTCCCGTCTCTCAAGTGAGGACAGTATGTGCTCTGCATGCATCCCTGGGTAGCTGAGAAGATCTCACAAAATCATGTATGTGAAGTAGTTTGTAAGTGTACAGCCTTGTGCATGTGGAATGGACCATTGCTGCATTTTGAGTACCCCTTTAACAGCTCTCCAGCCGACCCCCAAATCTCTCAGGCACTTACACAAAAGTGATGTTGGGAGGACCCTCAGGCCAGGTCTTTGGTCCCCTGTTAGAGTGGTCACAGCTAGGGAATCTCAGAGCACTGCAAGGACAACAGACAGTAGGAACTTTGATGAAGACACTAACTGTTTGGAAGGTGTTTTCTGAAAGCAGAGCTAAAAACGCAGTTTCATGCCACTGTGAGAACTGAGTGCCTAGTTACCCCTCTAAACTCTTGCTACTTGCTCTGCTCTAAGGGAAGGTGCTGAATGGACTTAGGACTGAAGCTGACCATTCTTACCAAGAAGCTTCTGGTTGAGGGTAAGGGATGGAGGATGAGAGTTAAACATCAGTTGGTTTTCAAGATTCCATATCACTCTGATACTTCTGTGAACTGAGAAATTATTCTCCTGTACTTCTGTGGGAAACAAGGCTCATGGTACAATTTTAGGGTTTTTTTTTTTTTTCTATACCAAGTGTATAGATGTGGATTTTAGATATCGAAAGACTGTCATTCAGCTTATTGGTTTGGGTCTGTGTGTGCTTGTGTAATGCTCCCTCTCTCACCTCATCCATACCCTCCGGACCAAATATTTTATCTCTGAGGTTTGAATACTCTAGAATATTCCTTTTTTTTTTTTTTTTTTTTTGAGATGGAATCTCACTCTGTCACCCAGGCTGGAGTGAAATGGCATGAGTGGTGGAGTGCTTGGCTCTCTGCAACCTCTGCCTCCTGGGTTCAAGTGATTCTCCTGCCTCAGCCTCCAAGTAGCTGGGATTACAGGCACCCAACCACGCCTGGCTAATTTTGTATTTTTAGTAGAGACGGGGTTTTACCATGTTGGCCAAGCTGGTCTTGAACTCCTGACCTCAAGTGATCAACCCGTCTCGGCCTCCCAAAATGCTAGGGTTACTAATGTGAGCCACCGCATATGGCCAATTGTCACATTTTGATGCAGTTTTGATAAAAGGCAGAGAAAAAAATTCCTATAAAGAATAAATCCTATGTTATGTTTACATAATCTTTAATTGTTAAGTTTTTTGGCATATTTCTGTACCCTATATGTCTTATGCTGTTGTCTGTAATACTCCTTCGTCCAACCCCAAAGACTCTTCTGCAACAAAAATCCAAATAATTGCTTTTAGGATTTCCACAAATCTTGATTCACCATTAGACACATAATTGTTCTTTACAGGGCACCACTGAGAAAATGGCCCAGCAGATATTACTTGTATAAACTCAAGTAACTCTTGCTTTATTAGTTTGAACACATTTGGTATCATCTGTTGTTTTGGTTCTTGCTAGGTGCCTTCCTCAGTTCTAGCAAACATGGAGAGACCAATTATTATATTTGGGCTGGAGAGTGGTCAGGCAATAAAATTTATAAACAACCATGCAATTTGAATTATGACCCCAAATAACTATAATCCCAAAGGCAACAGAAAGAAGGGAGAACACTGGGAACACTGAGCATTACTGCCCCAAGAAAACAAAGATATTTTCCATGTGGTTAAGAGTTTCTTTGGTGGCCAGGCGCGGCAGCTCACGCCTGTAATCCCAGCACTTTGAGAGGCCGAGGCAGGCGGATCACCTGAGGTCAGGAGTTCGAGACCAGCCTGACCAACATGGAGAAACCCTGTCTCTACTAAAAATACACAATTAGCCCAGGCATGGTGGTGCATGCCTGTAATCCCAGCTACTCGGTAGGCTGAGGCAGGAGAATCGCTTGAACTTGGGAGGCGGAGATTGTGGTGAGCTGAGATCATGCCATTGCACTCCAGCCTGGGCAACAAGAGTGAGACTCTATCTCAAAAAACAAAACAAACAAGACAAAACAAAAAAACCCAACCAAACAAAAAAACAGAGTTTCTCTGGTATACTGTGCCTATCCGCTCTGTACCACCTGCCATGTTGCTGGGGAGTGTTTCATTCAGCAGATAGATTTTTCCCTCTAAGCCTAATAAACTTCGTTTTTAGAGGCCAGAAGTCACCCCGGCTACCAGAAGCTTCCTCTTCTCTCTTACATCTAAGAACTTAGTATTTGGGGTGGGGTTGGTCTGGTCTCTAGGGAAACCCTGGAGTTTTCATACAGTGCCTATAAGAGCAGCCCACTCTAGTTATGACCGTGGATCTCAACCTCAAGACATCACTATCAAAAATCCAGCCATCGGATTATAAATCATGCTGCTATAAAGACACATGCACACGAATGTTTATTGCGGCACTATTCACAATAGCAAAGACTTGGAACCAACCCAAATGTCCATCAATGATAGACTGGATTAAGAAAATGTGGCACATATACACCATGGAATACTATGCGGCCATAAAAGAAGATGACTTCATGTCCTTTGTAGGGACATGGATGAAGCTGGAAACCATCATTCTGAGCAAACTACCACAAGGACAGAAAACCGAACACCGCATGTTCTCACTCATAGGTGGGAATTGAACAATGAGAACACTTGGACACAGGGTGGGGAACATCATACACGGGGGCCTGTCGTGGGGTGGGGGGAGAGGGGGAGGAATAGCATTAGGAGATATACCTAATGTAAATGACGAGTTAATGGGTGCAGCACACCAACATGGCACATGTACACATATGTAACAAACCTGCTTGTTGTGCACATGTACCCTAGAACTTAAAGTATAATAAAAAAATGTTTTTTAATCCAGCCATCAGGAACAGTTTTGCCATAGTACTTTTGTTCTGAGGGAGGCACTATTCAATGAGGTACTCATGCTCAAGGATGTCCAGGATATTCTGAGAGGTTTTTGTGACATCATGACTCTCAAGGACCCACCCACCTAGGCCTGACTACCACAGTACTCAGGTCTGTGGCCTTTACTGTTAGAGGATGGCCCTCTGCTTGGGAAAGGCCCTGGTTTCCTACCACCTCCTCCCTCTTTCTTCACTCCCACTAGGGCAGTCTGGTGGCCTTTGAGACGTGAAGCAAAGTCACTTGCTTAGAACTGAGGCAGGTGAATAGGGTCTGGAGGCAGGGAACCTAAGGCCATTTCACGCTGACTTCCTATAACTAAATTGAAAGGAAAGCCCTAACTTTCCACGCCTAAGTAACAAAAGAACCAGAGGTTGCTCCCCTTGCAAACCCCCACCTTTCTGTGTGGCAGATGGGAACTACCTCTGATTGGTTGAAAAAAGCAGATGGGAAATTGAAAGTACCTCTGATTGGTTGCTTTTTGCAACCAATCAGACGTTTGCATAGGAGTGTAACTTTGTAACTTCACTTCAACCTCTGATTGGTTGCTATCCTAACCAATCAGACGGATTGGGGGCCAAGTCTTTGCTTGTATAGAAGGGCAACTTTGTAACTTCACTTTAGCCTCTGATTGGCTGCTTTTCACAACCAATAAGATGTTTGCATAGGAGTGTGACCTTTGTAACTTCACTTCAGGCTCTGATTGTGGGCTGCAACTTCATGAACATAGGGGTGAACACCAAGTGACCAATGGTAAACCTCTAGCGGGTATTTGGACCCCAGAAGATTGTGTATCAGGGCCCTTCAGCCACTGCTCCGCCCGTTCTCACACTGTGGAGTATACTTTCACTTTCAATAAATCTCTGCTTTCCTTGCTTCTTTCTTTCCTGGCTTTGCTGTGCGTTTCGTCCAATTCTTTGTTCAAAACGCCAAGAACCTGGACAATTTGCAGTAAAGACCCTCTACTGGTAACAGAACCTGCCCAAATCCAACATGCCTCATGTTTTGGGTAAGAAAGCATTTCATTGTCCCCTGCTTTGACTTACTTGCTATTTTTTCATGTGAACACACTTTGTCTTCCCAACTACATTGTAAGTGCATCGAGGGTGGGAACCTCGTCTTAAGTCAGTTTTACTTCTCACAATTCCTGCCACCTGCGCACTTTACAGTCCCTTAAAAGATACATGGTGGCCAACTGGGTTCATTTGACAAGCAGAGAATGTCAGCGTTTAGCTTAGGTTTGTGGCTAAGTGGCATCAGCCTTGCTAGAGATTGGTAGAAGAGAAAGAAGGGGAAAAAATAAGGGAAGGGGTGAAAGGGTGAGCATGAGAGTATAAGGGGAGGAGAGGAAAGAAACTGAGAGGGAATGAAAATGAGGCATAGGTGGAAAAGAGTATAATTCAAGGCCCAGGGTGTGGAGTCCCAAGAGAGGGCTCTGTCCTCTCTTCCTTGTCCTGTGATGTAGACTACCCCTGCCTAGGGCATCTCCCTGGATTTTCTTCAGTTCAAGAAGAAACTAGGCCAGGTGCGGTGGCTCACACCTGTAATCCCAGCACTTTGGGAGGCTAAGGTGGGCAGATCAGTTGAGGACGGGAGTTCGAGATCAGCCTGGCCAACATGGCGAAACCCTGTCTCTACTAAAAATACAAAAATTAGCAGGGTGTGGTGGTGCGTGCCTGTAATCCCAGCTACTCGGGAGGCTGAAGTAGGAAAATCGCTTGAACCCGGGAGGGGGAGGTTGCAGTGAGCCAGGATCGTGTCATTGCACTCCAGCCTGAGCGACAAGAATAAGACTCTGTCTCAAAAAAAAAAAAAAAAAAAAAAAAAGAAGGGGAAGGAGAAAGAAGAAAGAAGAAGAAAAAAGAAGAAGCTAAGAGAGTGTGGGCCAGGTGCGATGGCTCATGCCTGTAATCCCAGCACTTTGGGAGGCTGAGGCGGGCGGATCACTTGTGGTCAGGAGTTCGAGACCAATTTGACAAACATAGTGAAATCCCGTCTCTACTGAAAATACAAAAATTAGCTGAGTGCGGTTGGGAGGCTGAGACAAGAGAATCGCTTGAACCCGGGAGGCGGAGGTTGCAGTGAGCCGAGATCACGCCACTGCACCCCAGCCCGGGCGACACAGTGAGACTCCAACTAAAAAAAAAAAAAAAAAAAAAAAAAAAGAGTAGAGTGTGTGGATCTGCAAGGCTCTCCAAAGCAGTTCTCTCTAATGAGCACGATATCCTTGATACAAATTCCCCCCTCCCCTCCACTCCCCACAGGCAGGACTAGGGAGGCGCTGGCCCTCTCGCCCCCTGGCGGTCTGTCTAGCTCCGGGCAGCCTCGGAAAGCCCAGGACAGTAGGTCAGTGTACTTGCGACCCGCCCCGCCCATCGGCTCCTGGGGAACGGAGAGGACGCACTCCACGTGGCCAGGCCTGCATCAGGCTCTGGCTCTGTCGCCCAGGCTGTAATGCGGTGGTACGATCATGGCTCACTGTAGCCTCGACCTCCCGGGCTCAAGTGATCGTCCATCTCAGCCTCGCAAGTACCTGAGACCACAGAAGTGCGCCGCCACGCTCGGCTCATTTTTGTTATTGGGGCGGCGCGTCTTGGTGCAGTCTCCACGTTCTTTCAGAACAACGCGGGCGCATCGCTGGACCACGCGCCAGCCGGCAGCCGGCGCCGCCTCCCTGCCCCCCCGTAGTCCGGATGCTTCCAGAGGCCCGTGGCGGGGGTGTGGCGCGGGGTGTGGGGAGTCGGGTGGGAGTTACGGCTTCCCAAGCAGCCAAGTCTGTTTTCTTCCCGAGGAGGGAGGGGCTGAGCTTGGCAAGCCTCTAGCCAGCTTCTCCTGCTCTGCCCCACCTGCTCCTCCCAGCTCTCCCCTCCATCGCGGCTTGCAAGCCATTTTCTCCACTCATACCTGCACTAGCATCTGAGCAGGGAGTAGTGTGGAAGAACCTGTCCTCCGCGCTGCGTGAGGATTCAAAAGACCTCTCGACCTATAGAGCCCTGGAAACCAAAATTTGTGCATTTCAGTAAGGGGCTTGGCTGCGGGTAAGAGGTAAAGTTCTGGACACAGAAGTTTAGCTTCTGCTTCAAAGAAGGAGCCTTTCTAATCTGCTGGGAAATCTCTCCAGGTTCCCTCCATGAAAGCATTTTGCCTCCTCTGGGCAATAAGGAATCCTACTCCCAGCCCGTTGGGGTGGCTTACCCCTGTAATCCTAGCACTTTGGGAGGCTGAGGCAGGAGGATCGCTTGAGGTCAGGAGTTCGAGACCAACCTGGGTAACATAGTGAGACCTAGCCTCTACAAAAAATTAGCTGACCGTGGTGGTGTGTGCCTGTGGTCTCTGCTACTTGGGAGGCTGAGGCGGGAGGATCACTTGAGTCCAGGAGGTGGAGGCTGCAGTGAGCCGTAATCGCACCACTGCACTCCAGCCTGGGTGACAGTGAGACCCCATCTCTCCCCTCCCCCAACCAAAAGAAAAATGAAAACAAAACAAGGGGGAAAAAAAAATCCTGGCCCGGTGTGGTAGCTCGCACCTGTAATCCCGGCACTTTGGGAGGCTGGGGCTGGCGGATCCCTTGAACTCAGGAGTTCAAGACCAGCCTGGGAAACATAGCAAAAACCCGTCCCCACAAAAAAATACAAAAATTAGCTGGGCGTGGTGGCGGGCACCTATAATCCCAGCCACTCAGGAGGCTGAGGCAGGAGAATCACTTGAACCTGGGAGGCAGAGGTTGCAGTGAGCCGAGATAGTGCCACTGCACTCCAGCCTGGGCAACAAGAGCAAAACTCCATCTCAAAAAAAAAAAAAAAAAAAAAAAAAAAAAAAAAAAGAAAGGCTATCTAATCATTATAGAGCGAGATTATGATGTAGCAGGCATTGTTCTTGGTCTTCACGTGAATTATCTGGTTTGATCCCCATAAAACCCCTATTCTGTAGGCGTTGTTATTAACCCCATTTTATAGGCAAGGGAACTGAGAAAGAAAAATGTTAAATTGTAACTGAGTGTAAGCTGATAAGCACTATATCTCTTTCATCTTTGATTCATAAAAGACATCTTTGAAAGCTGTGAAAGGAAAATAAAAACTTGGGACCCCAATTCACTCTGCCAAAAGGAAAAAAAATTAAACTGAAAGCTGAGTCATGCAAGAAGCTGCCTTTCCTTTTGTTCCTGAGCAGACAGCTACAAATAACAGGTTAAATATCTTCACCTGTAGCTACTCTATGTTTATCTTATGTAAAGTGCTGATTTAATGAGCAGGAGAGGGATACGTAATTGATTCCCCTACCTGCTCTTTTTCTCTTGCAACATGTGGATTCAATAATGTGACCATACCTTCCCTCTCTTCCCTCAAGCTTGCATTTCCCCTTTATTATTATTTATTATTATTATTTTTTGAGACGGAGTCTCGCTCTAGTTGCCCAGGTTGGAGTGCAGTGGCGCGATCTCGGCTCACTGCAACCTCTGCCTCCCGTGTTCAAGCGATTCTCCTGCCTCAGCCTCCCGAGTAGCTGGGATTACAGGTGCCTGCCACCATGCCCAGCTAATTTTTGTATTTTTAGTAGAGACGGGGTTTCACCATATTGGCCAGGCTGGTCTCCAACTCCTGATCTCAAGTGATCTGCCTTGGTCTCCCAAAGTGCTGGGATTATAAGCGTGAGCCACTGCACCTGCCCTTGCATTTCTCCTTTAAATACTGAAGCCTGGGCTGGGCGTGGTGGCTCAGACCTGTAATCCCAGCACTTTGGGAGGCCGAGGCACATGGATCGCCTAAGGTCAGGAGTTCAAGACCAGCCTGACCAACATGGTGAAACCCCGTCTCTATTAAAAATACAAAATCTAGCTGGGCATGGTGGTGGGTGCCTGTAATCCCAGCTACTTGGGAGGCTGAGGCAGGAGAATCGCTTGAACCCGGGAGGCAGAGGTTGCAGTGAGCCGAGATCGCGCCACTGCACTCCAACCTGGGCAACAAGAGCGAGACTCCGTCTCAAAACAAACAAACAAAACCTGAAGCCTGGTCGGGTGAGGTGGCTCATGGCTGTAATCCCAGTACTTTGGGAGGCTGGAGCAGGAGAATAGCTTGAACCCAGGAGTTCGAGACCAGTCTGGGCAACAGAGTGAGACCTTGTCTCTATAAATAATTTAAAAATTGGCCAGGTGTGGTGGTGGCACACCTATAGTCCCAGTTACCTGGGAGGCTGAGGTGGGAGAATCACTTGAGCCCAGGCAGTCGAGGCTGGGGTGAGCCATGACTGTGCCACTGCATTTCAGCCTGGGTGACAGTGAGATCCTGTCTTTAAATAAACAAATAAATAAATAAATAAATACTGAAGCCCTCAAAGTCATCTTTGGAGAAAGGCACAGACCTGTCTCCCAGACACATCCTTAACCTTGGCAAAATAAACTGGTAAATTGAGACCTGTTTCAGACAACTTTTTGGTTTGCAAAGCAATGAAGTACACATGGGAAGTCCTAACCTCAGAATTTGGAAATGAAAAAGTAAAAGCTCAGCCAATGAAGTCAGACAGCTTTGGGTTTGAGTTTGGGACAGTACTTGCTGTGCCTCAGTCTGTTCAACTGTAATATGCAAATACTAATACTTACCTCATAATGCTATTGTGAGGAGTAAATGACTTCAGACACTGAAGGCTTAACACAGTGACTGGCATATCATAGGGATGCCCAATACATACCAGCTGTGAGGCTTATCATCACTGTTCTTCCTGGCATGGCCCTGCAAGCTCATCTTCAGCTGAAGAGAAGCTAGGTATAGCTACCACAGTTTGGTCCTATTATTGCGGTCAGACAGTTGCTGTGATTGGCTCTCCCCTCCTTCCCTCACCCCCTCCCATCTTACCCTCCGTTATTAACATAAGCAGTCAGAAACATGTAGGCTATGCTTCCCATTGGTTGAAATTGTTGTTTCCTTGGCAGCACTTGCAAACATTCCATCTGGCAATCTGAGAGAAGCTACTGAGAGAATCCTGAGACATCCCCAGCTACCTACCACTGCTCCTGTTCCAAGCAAAGAAGATCTGCTCACTCCGGTACTGGGGTTTCTCCGGGATGGGGGAGTCCACAGAAAGGACTTGCAGTGGTTCTCCCTATTCATCACCCAGATCCCAAACATTACCATTCCCCCTTCTCTTTCCACCCACCCTGCCTATTTGGCCTCTGAGAAGGGGAGGGGAGGACAGGGGAGGGAGGGGAGAGGGAGGGGGAGGGCAGGGGAGGGCAGGGGAGGAGAGGGGGGAGGGGGGGGGGGAGGGGAGGGGAGAGAGGAGGGGAGAGGAGGGGAGGGAAGGGAAGAAAAATAACTAAGAGAGGCCAGTGGGAGGGTGGCTTAAGAATGGTGTGTGCCCACAGATGTGTGAGGGTAAAAATTGAGCTTCTTCCTGGGCACTGCTCCCCATCTTCCCTCTCCTGTTGGAGCACGGGCTCCCCAGGGAAAGTCTTAAGGAGGTCCTTCCATGCATAAAGCACACACCCCATGTGCTTCGTGTTGGAGGTCACAGATTTGACTTCTCATCAATTTATCAATAGGCAATTTGCTGAAAGCAAAGTTACTGAATGTCCAAGTTACCAATTTTCTTTCCTTTCCTTTTTTTTTTTTGAGACAGAGCCTCCGCCCAGGCTGGAGTGCAGTGGCGCGATCTCAGCTCACTGCAAGCTCCACCTCCTGGGTTCACGCCATTCTGCTGCCTCAGCCTCCCGAGTAGCAGGGACTACAGGCATGTACCACCATGCCCAGCTAATTTTTGTATTTTTAGTAGAGACGGGGTTTTGCCATGTTGGCCAGGCTGGTTTCAAACTCCTGACCTCAGGTAATCCTCCCACATTGGCCTCCCAAAGTGCTGGGATTACAGGTGTGAGCCACCGCGCCCGGCCCCAAATGGACAATTTTCTTTCCTTCTTTCTTTCTTTTTCTTTCTTTCTTGAGGTGGAGTCTCGTTCTGTTGCCCAGGCTGGAGTGCAGTGGCGAGATCTCGGCTCACAGCAAACTCTGCCTCCCGGGTTCATGCCATTCTCCTGCCTCAGCCTCCCAAGTAGCTGGGACTACAGGTGCTCACCACCACGCCCAGCTAATTTTTTGTATTTTTAGTAGAGACGGGGTTTCACCATGTTAGCCAGGATGGTCTCGAGCTCCTGATCTCGTGATCCGCCCACCTTGGCCTCCCAAAGTGCTGGGATTACAGGTGTGACCCACCGCACCTGGCCATACCCGGCTAATTTTTTGTATTTTTAGTAGAGACGGAGCTTCTCCATGTTGATCAGGCTGGTCTTGAACTCCCGACCTCAGGTCATCCACCCACCTTGGCCTCCCAAAGTGCTGGGATTACGGGTGTGAGCCACTGCAGCCGGCGCAAATGGACAATTTTCTAAAGGATCAAGTTAATATATGGCTACCTTACCAAAGTCTATTGAAATTACCAATTTACCCAAAAACCTTTGTGCAGTTGTCTTTACAGAGTTTATAGCAGG
Source organism: Macaca thibetana thibetana (assembly GCF_024542745.1). Classification (NCBI taxonomy): domain Eukaryota; kingdom Metazoa; phylum Chordata; class Mammalia; order Primates; family Cercopithecidae; genus Macaca; species Macaca thibetana. Next base: position 115,046,796 of record NC_065598.1, read on the forward strand.
TTGCTCTGGCCAAATTGGCATGGCCTAAGTAAGGGCTAGGGAGAGTCAGTTCTCTAGTGTTAAGGGTCTTTAGGCTCCTCACTGCCCACCCTTTAGCCTCTGGCTGCTCTGGAGTGGGCAGCCTGGAAATGCTCTGTGTCCTCCAGCAGATGATCCTGTCTACCTCCAGCTGCAGCAACAGGGAACTGGGGCAGAGGCAAACTGAGCTTAAAAATGCTAATATCAATCTGGGCAACATACTGAGAACTATAAAATAAATAGCCTGGTGTAGGCAGGACACGGTGGGAGGCTGAGGTGGGCAAATCACCCAAGGTCAGGGGTTCAAGACCAGCCTGGCCAATATGGTGAAACCCCATCTCTACTAAAAATACAGAAATTAGCTGGGCATATTTTTGTATTTACAACACGTGTATTTTGTATTTACCCACCTATAATCCCAGCTACTCAGGAGGCTGAGGCAGGAGAATCTCTTGAACCCAGGAGGCAGAGGTTGCAGTGAGCCGAGATTGTGTCACCGCACTCCAGTCTGGGTGACAGAGTAAGACTCTGTCTCAAAAGAAAAAAAAAATAGCCAGGTGTGGTGGTATAGGCCTTTAGTCCCAACTACTCAGGAGGCTGAGGTGGGAGGATCACTTGAGCCTAGGAAGTTGAGGCTGCAGCTACCTGTGATTGCACCACTGCACTCCAGCCCAGGTGACAGAGCAAGACCCTATCTCAAGAGAAAAAACAGGAAAAAAAAAAAAAAAAAAAAAAAAAAAAAAAAAGCTTAAATGAACAATGGCCAACATTATTTCAGGGATGTTCAAAGGCTGTCCCCATGGTTCTTGAACTGATGGCTGTGGGAGCCAGGTTGCCTTTTGTGGTATCTACTACCCCCTGGGACCAGTGATGATGTCAATAAAGGAAACAGAGTTGCCCTTTGTCCGGGCACAGTAGCTCACACCTGTAATCCCAGCACTTTGGGAGGCCGAGGCAGGTGGATCACCTGAAGTCAGGAGTTCAAGACCAGCCTGGCCAACATGGTGAAACCCCGTCTCTACTAAAAATACAAAAATTAGCCGGGCATGGTGGCGGACACCTATAATCCCAGCTACTCGGGAGGCTGAGGCAGGAGAATTGCTTGAACCTGGGAGGCAGAGGTTGCAGTGAGCCGAGATTTCGCCATTGCACTCCGGCCTGGGCAACAAGAGTGAAAACTCTGTCTCAAAAAAAAAAAAAACAAAGAAAAAGTTGCCTTTTGTGAAAGAGGCTCCCAGAGAGAGAGAGTGGGTCACTGGACTCTAGATGAAAATGTGAGAATAAGGTCGGGCGTGGTGGCTCACGCCTGTAATCACAGCACTTTGGGAGACTGAGGCGGGTGGATCAGGAGGTCAGGAGTTCAAGACCAGCCTGGCCAAGATGGTGAAACCCCATCTCTACTAAAAATACAAAAATCAGCTGGGCGTGGTGGCGGGCGCCTGTAATCCCAGCTACTCGGGAGGCTGAGGCAGGAGAATTGCTTGAACCCGGGAGGAAGAGGTTGCCACTGCCCTCCAGCCTGGGCGACAGAGCAAGACTCTGTCAAAAAAAAAAAGAAAAAAAGAAAGAAAGAAAGAAAGAAAGAAAGAGAAAGAAAGAAAGAGAAAGAAAGAAAGAAAGAAAGAAAGAAAGAAAGAAAGAAAATATGCAAATAGGGCCCTACTACTCTTTCTGAATCTTGGAGGGAGAAGAGCAGCACAGTTGAGAGCATGGGCTGTGGAGCCAGACAGTGTGGGTGTACAGCTCAGTTTCCTCATTTTTACATGGCAGCAATAGGCCCTCTATCTGTGACTCAGGGTTCCTGTAGGAAACTGTTGGTGTATTAAAATGAAGACAGCTGCAGAAGGGTTAAGTAAGGGAATATTTACAAAAGTGTGGCCAGAGTGCAGGGCAACAGAGGAAGGTGCAGCTCGCTGGGGCTAGTAACAGTGGGCCTAAAAGGTTGAGGGGAGAGAATGCTTACCCTTACCACACTTAGAAGCTGGGAGAGCGCTGCCCTGAAAGACACTGGGGACTTCATGCAGCCAGCCATCAGCCAACTTGCAGGGGGAAAACCACCAGGAACATATATTTTGACTTCCTGATCTCCTTATTGTGTGGAACCCCCTAGAAGCCAGAGGGCACCATTTATGGGTGCAGTCAGGTTAGTTTTCCAGGGCAGGAAACGGGGAGATGCAAGGACAGTGGATTTGGAAGGGCAAATGGAAGGTGCCCAGCGCACTCTTTCATAGGGCTGTGATGACAGTTAAATGAAACATAGCACATTAAACACCCCCAAATTGGGAGCTGTTATTTATAGAAAAATAGCTCCCTTTGGAGAGAGATATCCACTTTCACGTAGCCCTTCCACCCAATGGAAGGATTGCTTGCAACATACTTATTTTTTATTTTTTGAGACAGAGTCTCGCTCTGTCACCCAGGCTGGAGTGCAGTGGCACGATCTCGGCTCACCACAACCTCTGCCTCCCGGGTTCAAGTGATTCTCCTGCCTCAGCCTCCTGAGTAGCTGGGATTACAGGTGTCCACCACCATGCCTGGCTAATTTTTGTATTTTTAGTAGAGATGGGGTTTCACCATGTTGGCCAGGTGGGTCTTGAACTCCTGACCTCAGGTGATCCGCCTGCCTCGGCCTCCCAAAGTGCTGGGATTACAGGCATGAGCCACTACACCTGGCCCAGGCCAATTTTTGTATTTTTAGTAGAGATGGGGTTTCACCATGTTGGCCAGGTGGGTCTTGAAATCCTGACCTCAGGTGATCCGCCTGCCTCGGCCTCCCAAATTGCTGGGATTACAGGCATGTGCCACCGTGCCTGGCCATATTTTTAATTTTTTCTGAGACAGGGTCTCTCTCTGTCACCCAGACTGGAGTTCAATGGTGAGATCACAGCTCCCTGCAGCCTCAACCTCCCAGGCTCAAGTGATTCTCCCACATCAGCCTTGTGAGTAGAAAGCTGGGACTACAGGCACACATCACCATGCCTGGCTAATTTTTTAAACTTTTGTAGAGATGGGGCCTTGGTATGTTGTCCAGGCTGATCTCAATCTCCTGCACTTAAACAATCCTCCCACTTTGGCCTCCCAAAGTGTTGGGATTACAGGCTTGAGCCACTGTACCCGGCCACCTGTAAGGAATTTAAAGCTGTGCTGGAAATAAGCAATTTTTTAATAAGGAAAAAGACTTAAACAGTAGCAAGAAAAGAAAGGATTTAAGACTCAAGGGAAAAGATGTAAAAAAAATTGAAAATGAGCAAAGACTTCTAGCTCTGTGATGGACCCATGTTTACAGCCCTAGGAACACAAAATTTCACATTGTCAATACACGTTAAAGGCATCTGGAAGATTATAGCTATCATTTATGATAAAAATCTTACTAGAACAGGAACAGACGAATGTTTTCTTGATGTGATACATCTCAAACCATAAACCAGCATCATACTAATGGTGGAACAACAGAAAGCAAGGCCATTAAAGTCAGATACAATAGGAGGATGCTCATTATTTCAACTTTCTTTGTTTTTGTTTTTTTTTTTGAGATGGAGTTTCGCTCTGTCGCCCAGGCTGGAGTGCAGTAGCTCGCTGCAAGCTCCGCCTCCCGGGTTTACGCCATTCTCCTGCCTCAGCCTCCCGAGTAGCTGGGATTACAGGCACCCGCCACCACGCCCGGTTAATTTTGTATTTTTAGTAGAGACCAGGTTTCACTATGTTGGTCAGACTGGTCTTGAACTCCCAACCTCAGGTGATCCACCCGCCTTGGGCTCCCAAAGTGCTGGGGTTATAGGCGTGAGCCACCGTGTCGGGCCTCATTATGGTTTTGAGAATGTGAGAATCCTTGGTTTTCAGGAAAAGTAGATCTCAGCAGCCAGGCACAGGTCTGACTCCTACCCTTAAACCCCCAATCCCCTCCCTAGAGGCAATTACTGCTTACTGTCTCTTGTGATTCTTCAAGAGATGATCTGTACTTATATGAGTGCATTCACATGTGTGTACACACACATGCACGCAGTGAGTAACTTCTTTTCTTCCCCAGGAAAAAGCAAATGAGTGAGACTCAAAATTCAACAAGTCAGAAAGCAATGGATGAGGATAACAAAGCCGCAAGCCAAACAATGCCGAATACACAAGATAAGGACTACGAGGATAAATTGACTCAAGTAGCTCTAGCTTTGGTTGAGGATGTCATCAATTATGCTGTTAAGATTGTGGAAGGTAGAAATCCTGTTTGTTTGGATGCCTAAATAACTGTCTCATATAGCACCATACTACGGGGCAACTAACAAATTCACACCTTTTTTTTTTTTTTTTTTGCAGAGGAGCAAAACCCTTTGAAAAACATCAAGTGGATGACTCACGGTGAATTCACTGTGGAAAAGGGTCGTAAACAAATTGACGAATATTTTTCGGTAAGTTAGGCCGACCACTCCAGCATGGTACACCAGTGTGAAGAACAATAAAGAGACTCTCAGCAGATCAAAAGTTTGAAGTCTGGAAAATCTAGGAGATGGTATCAAAGGGGGTGACTAGAATAAGTAAACATCGTCTCTATCTCAGTTCCAAAATCAAGGTGGGATAGCCTTTGAAGGTGAAATGCACAATCACAATCATTTTCCCTGTGTCTGTATCATTCTAACCTTACATTTCCCTGGGAAAATCTGCTCTTCCTACTTAAGTAATTTGTCCATGCTAGTGCATTAAATGGGGGCCTAGTGGCCTAAGGGAGATGCTCATCCAAAATAGGAGTTCTCCACCACCATTATTTTATTTTTTTTTAGAGACAGGGTCTCACTCTGTCACCGAGGCTGTAGTGCAGGGGCTCGATCCTAGCTCACTGCAGCTTTGAACTCCTGGGCTCAAGCAATCTTCCCACCTCAGCCTTCCGAGTAGATAGGCGTGTGTCACCACACCTGGCTAATTTTTAATTTTTTGTAGAGACAGGGTCTCGCTATGTTGCCCAGGCTGGCCTCAAACTCCTGGCCTCAAGGGATCCTCCTGCCTTGGCTTCCCAAAGTGCTGAGATTACAGGTGTGAGCCATTGCACCTGGCCTCCACCACCAACTTTAGAATGCTCCTGTTAACAGAGGGCATGCAGATGGATCAAAAGACTTTTTAATTTGGCTTTGGAATATATTGCCTGCATAGTAAGATGTACAATCCCATGAATTCCTTTGTTTTTCTGCCTGTGTCTGACTCTGACTTCTTTGTGTGGCTCATCCTGGCAGCTTTGCTGAGAAGGCCCTGGATTACTTTGCGTAACTGGTGAGTGAATAAAGGAGAATGGCTTAGGCCAGGTGCAGTGGTTCACATCTGTAATCCCAGCACTTTGGAAGACCAAGACGGGAGAATCAATCACTTGAGGCTAAGAGTTTGAGACAGCCTGGGCAACATAGTGGGACTCCATCTCTATAAAACTAAAAAATTAGGCCGGGCGTAGTGACTCATGCCTGTAAGCCTGACACTTTGGGAGGCTGAGGCAGGCAGATCACAAGGTCAGGAGTTCAAGTCCAGCCTGGCCAATATGGTGAAACCCCGTCTCTATTAAAAATACAAAAATTAGCTGGGCATGGTGGTGGGTGCCTGTAATCCCAGCTATTTGGGAGGCTGAGGCAGGAGAATCGTTTGAACCCAGGAGGCAGAGGTTGCAGTGAGCCGAGATTACACCACTGCACTCTCCATCCTGGGCAACAGAGCAAGACTCCGTCTCAAAAAAAAAAAAAAAAAAAAAAATTAGCCAGGCGTGGTAGTATGCACCTATAGTTCTAGCTACTCAGGAGGCTGAGGTGGGAGGATCACTTGAGCCCAGGAGGTCGAGGCTGCAGTAAGCTGTGTTGCGCCACTGCAGTCATCCTGAGTGACAGAGTAAGACCCTGTCTCAGAAAAAAAAAAAAAGAAAGAAAGAATGGCTTGAAATCCTTCTCATTGTGCTTCTATGGAACAGAGACCAGTTGAAATTGGTGGAGGCGAACTCCTCTACCCCTGGGAAAAGTTCCAGCTGTCTCTGTTCCCCAGGCCAGCCCCTCAAAGCCTACAGCCCTCAGGGCAGTTTCCCAGGCCTTAGGAAGGCCTGGTCAGGTGTGAAGGAGGAAAAGTCAGGGATTTCTGGCTCCACTCCCTCTATGCTCCAGCGGACACCACTCACCGTTCTCATTAGGAGGGGTATCTTGAGCATAGTGAAGATGAATGGTGCAAGTTATTCTTGAGCCTTCCTGCTGTGGAGCACATCTCCATTTGGGGTTGGGCAAAGGCCCCCGCCTACTGCACTCAGGGTTCCTGAATCAAACTAGAATGGAACACATAGCAAGTAGGAAAAATTTCCCTTGCAAATCCCATTGGTCATTCTGAGTAAAAGGCAAAATTAAGTCGTGACAATGGTCTATCAGGCCCAATATGATCTGAGTTCCCTTTCCCCTTCCAACTTATGGTTCAGCTCCCATCACTCCTTCCCCACTCTCACCTTCTTCCCTCGGCCACACTTGCCTCCTTGCTGTTCCTCGACTGCCAGGCATGTTCCCCTGTCAGGACCCTTGCTCTTGCTGTTCCTTCTGTCTGGAACCCTCTCCCCTAAGATATATACTCATGGCTCACTGCTTTACCTCCCTTCAGATCTTTGTTAAAAAATATCACCTGCTCATTGAGGCTTTTCTTGGCCACTTCATCTAAAATCACAACCCTCTCCACTTCTCTGACTCATTTTCCCTCCGCACTTCTTTCTGCCTAAGATACTAGAGTCTATTTACTTGTACTACTGCCTGTCTTCCACCACCAGACCATATGGTCTATGAGGGCAGGTTTCTGTTCACTGCTCTGTTCCCAGCCCCTAGCAATGTCAGGTACACAGATGCTCAATAACTCTGTGTTGAATACATGAAGGGATTTATTATCGCATTACCATATTTCTTCACAGATGAAGAGCCAGGTCAAAGGATTTGTCTTACCTATTTTGTAGGGCTGTTGTGAGGATAGAGACAATTAAAAAGTAAATGACTGAAAAGCTAAATATGTTATATTAGCTCATGATGTAAAATCGCCCTGTTCCCAGCCCCACTAATGCAGCATGCCTGGCATTTCTTTCTTTTTTTTTTTTTTTTTTGAGATGGAGTCGTACTCTGTCACCCAGACTGGAGTGCAGTGGCGCGATCTTGGCTCACTGCACTCTCTGCCTCCTAGGTTCAAGTGATTCTCCTATCTCGGCCTCCCGGGTAGCTGGGACTACAGGCGCGTGCCACCACGCTGGGTAATATTTTGTATTTTTAGTAGAGACGGGGTTTCACCGTGTTAGCCAGGATGGTCTCGATCTCCTGACCTCGTGATCCACCTGCCTCAGCCTTCCAAAGTGCTAGAATTACAGGCATAAGCCACCGCACCCAGCCCTTTTTTTTTTTGAGACGGAGTTTCACTCTTGTCACCCAGGCTGGAGTGTAATGGTGCGATCTCGGCCTACTACAACCTCCACCTCCTGGGTTCAGGTGATTCTCCTGCCTCAGCCTCCCGAGTAGCTGGAATTACAGGCACCTGCCACCATGCCAGGCTAATTTATTTTTTATTTTTAGTAGAGACAGGGCTTCACCATGTTGGCCAGGCTGGTCTTGAACTCCTGACCTCAGGTGATCCACCCACCTCAGCCTCCCAAAGTGTTGGGATTACAGGCGTGAGCCACCGCACCCGGCCAAAGTGTGAGGCATTTCTGATAGAGAGCTTTCTCAAGCTTATTGCCAACTTCCCAGGGTCCACTACACATCAGGGGATGGTAAATTAAGAGTTGCCATTTACTGAGTACTGCTATATGTTAAGCACTGCAGTGCACATCATCATGCATTATCTCATTTAATCCTCACAACAAAACTGTGTGTGGGTATATCAGTGTACCCATTTAAAAGATGAGAACTTTGCACAAATTGCCCAACCTCTCTCTGATTGAGCAGCAAAATGAAGTTATGATCACATGTCTGTCTGATGTACTTTTTTTTTTTTTTTTTTGTGAGACAGAGCGTTTCTCTGTCACCCAGGGCTACAGTGTAGTGGCTCCATCTTGGCTCACTGCAACCTCTGCCTCCTGGGTTCAAGGGATTCTCCTGCCGCAGGCTCCCGAGTAGCTGGGACTACAGGTGCCTGCCACCATGCCTGGCTAATTTCTGCATTTTTAGTAGAGATGGGGTTTCACCATGTTGGCCAATCTGGTCTTGAACTCCTGACCTCAAGTGATCCGCACACCTCGGCTTCCCAAAGTACTGGGATTACAAGCATGAGCCACCGCGCCCGGCCTGATATATTCTTTTAAAAAAATATTTATTTATTGAGACAGAGTCTTGCTCTGTCGCCCAAGCTGGAGTGCAGTGGCACAATCTCGGCTCACTGCAGCCTCAAACCCCTGGGGATCAAGTGATCCTCCTGCCTCAGCCTCCTGAGTAGCTAGGACTATGGGTACATAGCACCATGGCTGAGTAAATTTTTTAGTTTTTTGTAGAGATGAGGTTTCACTTTGTTGCTCAGACTGGTCTTGAACTCCTGGCCTCAAGTGGTCCTCCTGCCTCGGCCTCCTAAAGTGCTGGGATTACTGCCAGTCACTGGCAGTGGCCACTGCACCCGGTGTGAGCCACTGCACCCAGCCAGTTCTATCTGATATATTCTTTCCACCATAGTAGGAAAAGTACTTTTTTTTTCTTATTTGTTTTTTCTCATCAGCTTCTACTGACCCAGGAAAAGTACTTTGGATGACAAAAATAATGCAGACTTTTATTATTATTTAAAAATACAAATTCAAATGATTTTAAGATACTACAATGTGAATATGAATAATTAAACCTGGTATCAGAAGGCTGGTACAGGCTGGGCGCGGTAGCTCACGCCTGTAATCCCAGCACTTTGGGAGGCCGAGGCAGGCGGATCACTTGAGGTCTGGAGTTTGAGACCAGCCTGGTCAACATGGTGAAACCCTGTCTCTACAAAAATACAAAAAAATTAACTGGGTGTGGTGGTATGCACCTGTAATCCCAGATGCTTGGGAGGCTGAGGCAGGAGAATCACTTGAACCTGGGAGGCGGATGTTGCAGTGAGCTGAGATCGCGCCTCTGCACTCCAGCCTGGGTAACAGAGTAAGACTCCATTGGAGAAAAAAAAAAAAAAAAGAAGAAGGATGGTATAGTTGTGGGGAGGGAACACTTACACATTGCCAATGGCCAAGTTGGTTCATTCTCTTCAGGAACACAGTCTGGCAACAGGAATATACAAATGGGTTCCTTATAAAAGAAAAATCAGAGAATGCCCATCACCTCACACAATTAAAATTACTTTTATAATAAAAAAAATCACTATAAAAAATGCCCAGTGGAAAAAAATGCCCAGTGATCAAAAAGATACAAATTAGAAAATGAAATTACCCATAATACCCATTTCTATTACCCCAAAGGTGACTTACCATGGATAACAGTTTTGTGCAGACTTTTTTTTTTCATTGTTTTTTGCCTTGTGCATATACTTCCATGTGTCTGTTGATTTTGAGTGTCCAGTAGTATGTAGCTGGCTAAGCCATCCATGATCGAGTAGTACAGTGAGATACTGTTTCCTAGAAGTGAGTATATGAAGCAGTATTATGTAAAAATCACAAAACACACTCACTGCTGCTACATAAAAGTCTGCTGCCTGCACACGGGTAAAAATGGGAGGAGATTCTCCTGATGAAAATAGTTAAATTTAATGTCATGTGTAAGACTGCCTTCATTCACAAAAGGGGGGGAAAATCCACTAAGAGCCAAGCTGAGAAGAAGAGACTCTTAGAACTGAGGCTTCTGGTGGGGTAGAGAAAGCACTGAGCACGCTGCTCAGGAGTCCTGGGTACCAGTCCCAGTTTATTGTGTTAGACTGTCCCTACCCACTTCTAGGCCCTGGTATCCTCATCCGCAAAGTGAAGGGCTGCATTAGATTATCTCTAGGGACCAATTCAATGTTATAAAGTCTGTGATTGTGTGACAGATTAAACATTAGGGCTAGAAAAGTATATTGAGTAATATAGAACAGCTGGAAAAAAAAAAAAAAAAGGCATGCTCTGGCTGGGTGCAGTGGCTCATGCCTGTAATCCCATAACTTTGGAAGGCTGATGCAGGTGGATCACCTGTGGTCTGGAGTTCATGACCAGCCTGGCCAACATGGTGAAACCCCACCTCTACTAAAAATACAAAAATTAGCCAAATGTGGTGGTACACACTTGTAATCCCAGCTACTCAAGAGGCTGAGGCAGAAGAATCACTTGAACCCAGGAGGTGGAGGTTGCAGTGAGCTGAGATCACGCCACTGTACTCCAGCCTGGATGACAGAGCGAGACTTCATCTAGAAAAAAAAAAAAAGGGGGGGGCGGGCTCCAATGAGCCATAAGAGGTTGACTGTTGGGCCCCTTCATTAAAAGGAATAATGAAGGGCTAGGCGTGGTGGCTCATGCCTATAATCCCAGCACTTTGGGAGGCCGAGGCATGCGGATTACCTGAGGTCAGGAGTTCGAGACCAGCCTGAATCTCTAGTAAAAATACAAAAATTAGCTGGGCGTGGTGGTGAGCAACTGTAATCCCAGCTACTCGGGAGGCTGAGGAAGGAGAATCGCTTGAACCCAGGAGGCGGAGGTTGCAGTGTGCTGAGATCACATCATTGCACTCCAGCCTGGAAGACAGACAGACTCTGTCTCAAAAAAAAAAAAAAAAAAAAAAAAAAAAAAAGGAAGGAATAATGACTTTGGGAGGCCGAGGCCAGTGGATCACTTGAGCCCAGGAGTTCGAGACCAGCCTGGGCAATATAGGGAGACCCCCATCTCTACAAAAAATACAAAAATTAGCCAGGTGTGGTGGTGCATGCCTGTATGTAGTCTCAGTTACTTGGGAGGCTGGGGTGGGAGGATCACTTAAACCTGGGGAGGTTGCAATGAGCCATGATCGTGCCACTGCACTCCAGTCTAGGTGACAGGGTAAGACCCTGTCTCAGAAAAAAGGAATAATGATGCATGAAAGAATACACAGCTCCTGATCTCAAGGAATCTCGAGTTCAGTGCTCCTCTCTGGACAGAAACAGCCAATTGGGTACAAGTTTGAAATAAGCTGAGGCAAAAGGCCAGCCTACATTTTTTTTAAAGGAGGGCCTGAAATCTTTTTGATGTCTCCTCCTGTACTCCCTCTCCACATTATTGGGATTTGTTAGACTCTCCCAATTCCTTCCTTCTGTAAGCCTTCATCTTAATTCAGGCTATTCTTGGATTCAGAAGCTTCTGGTGCCCCGAGAGCCAGCCCAAGGAGGTTCAGTTGAATTGAATTTGTTGAATACCTGTGAAATCCAAGGCCCTGTGCCAGGAATCAGGGATGCATTTTGACTTCTGTGGGCCCTAGGCACTCTTCCCTTTGTAGGCCCCTTTCTCCCTCAAAATATGGAAAAACTCAAGACAGCACTGGTATAAAGATGAATATAATCATGACCCTAAAATTCATATTTTCTGCTTCTTTTTTTTGAGACAGAGTTTTGCTCTTGTTGCCCAGGCTGGTGTGCAATGGTGCGATCTCGGTTCACCACAATCTCCACCTCCCGGGTTCAAACGATTCTCCTGCCTCAGCCTCCCGAGTAGCTGGGATTACAGGCATGTGCCACCACACTGGGCTAATTTTGTATTTTTAGTAGAGACTGGGTTTCTCCACGTTGGTCAGGCTGGTCTCGAACTCCCGACCTCAGGTGATTCGCCCTCCTCGGCCTCCCAAAGTGCTGGGATTACAGGCGTGAGCCACTGTGCCCGGCCTTTTTCTTCTAATTTTAAAAGAAATGAACACATTTTTTTGTGGGCCCTAGGTATTGAGCCTACTATGCCTTACAGGTAAGTCAGCCCTGTTAGAAATGTTTTAATATTGGCCGGGAACGGTGGCTCACGCCTGTAATGCCAGCACTTTGGGAGGCCGAGGTGGGCAGATCACTTGAGGTCAGGAGTTCAAGACCAGCCTGACCAACATGGTGAAACCCTGTCTCTACTAAAAATACAAAAATTAGCTGGGTATGCTGGTGGGTGCCTGTAATCCCAGCTACTCAGGGAGGCTGAGGCAGGAGAATTGCTTGAACTTGGAAGGCAAAGGTTGCAGTGAGCCGAGATGGTGCCATTGCAGTCCAGCCTGGGTGACAGAGTGAGACTCCGTCTCAAAACAAAAGAAAAGAAAATTTTTAATATGGAGACTACAACGCAGACAGTTCCTTATGGCTGTACTATGGGGGGGAAGTCTCAAGTGCCATAAGAGAGGCAGAAAACAAGTTCCACCAGCGTTCAAAGGGAAAGGGTGTGAAGTCACATCTGGTTGGAAGAGGGATCAGAAAGACTTCTTGGAGGTGGTAGTTTTGAAAACAGAATTTATCAAGTAGGTGATAGAGAGAAGCTTCTCAAGAAATTACAACAGCCAGATCAAAAGCATGGTGTAAACATGGGGAATAGTGCTAGTTATAGTTTGATGGGAATATGAGCATTTTGTTGAGAAAAGTGTGACATGAAACTGTTTTTTGTTGTTTTTTTTTTTTTTGAGACAAGGAGTTGCCCAGCCTGGAGTGCAGTGGCACAATCATAGCTCACTGCAGTCTCAAATTCCTGGGCTCAAGTGATCTTCCTGCCTCAGCCTCCCAAAGTGCTGGGATTACATTATGCCTGGCCATTGTGGGAGGTCTTAAATGACACAGTGAAACATTTTCATTTTGTTTGGCAGGCAATGGGGAGCTGCGGGAGGTTGCTTTTTTTTTTTTTTTTTTTTTTTTTTTTTTCTGAGTTGGAGTTTTGCTCTTGTCGCCCAGGCCAAAGTGCAATGGTGTGATCTCAGCTCGCTGCAACCTCTGCCTCCTGGGTTCAAGGGATTCTCATGCCTCAGCCTCTGAGAATGTAGAGAAGTAGCTGGGACTACAGGCCCCCACCACCACGCCTGGCTCATTTTTGCATTGTCAGTAGAGACAGGGTTTCACCGTGTTGGCCAGGCTGGTCTCGAACTCCTAACCTTAGGTGATCTGCCTGCCTCAGCCTCCCAAAGTGCTGGGATTACAGGCATGAGCCACCAAGCTTGCGCCCAGCCCAGGGAGGTTTTTGAGCCGAGCATATATGACTGAAGCTGTGCTTAAGGAAAGTAACTCTGGCTTCATTGTGGGTGGGGGATTGGAGAAGTGAGGTTGAGGACAACAGAGTCTAGATAGGTTATTGCCTAAGTCCAGGTGAGAAACACTAAGAGCTGAAGTAGAGCAGTGGCAGTGGGACTGGAGAAGAATGGATAGATTTGAGACATATTTCAGGTAGTATAGATATGATTGAAGGTTAATAAAAAATAGATGAATTAATTAAGGAAGGAAGGAATGAAGAACTGAATGAATGCTACTTTTTTTTTTTTTTTGAGACGGAATTTCACTCTTGTTGCCCAGGCTGGAGTGCAATGGCATGATCTTGGCTCACCGCAACCTCCTGACCTCAAGTGATCCGCTCACCTCGGCCTCCCAAAGTGCTGGCATTACAGGCATGAGTCACTGTGCCCAGCCTAAATGCTACATTCAATAATGTAGTTAACTTTAGTTGTGTACAGTTGGCTCTCCATATCTGCAGGGGAATACGTTTTTGGATCCCCCCATGCATATCAAAATCCACATGTGCTCAAGTCCCTTAGTCGGTCCCCCATCCATGGATTTAACCAACTGTGGATCGAAAAGTTTGGCCCTATGTATTAGAATCCGCAGCGGTGGGACTGTATTCCCATCTCAACTCCAAGAATAGGCCCAAAGGAGACATCCCAAGGAATACTTTGTTTCTCAACTCTCATCACTGCGAAGATTTGTGCCTTGAAATGGGGAAGCGCCCAGCAGTGGTGGCTCATGTCTGTAATCCCAGCACTCTGGTAGGCTGAGGCAGGCGGATTGCTCGAGCCCAGGAGTTCAAGGCCAGCCTGGACAACATAGCAAGACCTGGTCTCTAAAATAAATAAATACATAAAATAAAATTTTAAAAAGAAAAGGGGGAAGCTTCTCTAAGTGTGCAAACAAGGAATCCCTCCTTTCTGTAGGATGTGGATTATTCTATTGCCTCCCTGAACTTACTTTATATACCACCTATGGCTACAATTAAGTGAGTTGGATTTTCACAAATGGCTAAAGTCAGCCTCGTTACTTTCCAGTCACACATTTAGGTCTCCTGGGGTGAGCAGAACAAGTGTTCTAATCACTTTCTAATTATTTTCCAATTAATTGAACCTGCCTCCTGTAAGGGGGTCTGAAGCAACATCTGTGTGTATGTACACTTAGACATCGAAGTGTGTGTCCTTGCTGGAGTGGTGGCTCATGCCTGTAATCCCAGCATTTTGGGAGGCCAAGGCAGGTGGAAGACTTGAACTCAGGAGTTTGAGACCAGCCTGGGCAACATGGCGAAACCCCATCTCTATCAAAAATACAAAAATTAGCTGGGCATGGTGGCGCATGCCTGTCATCCCAGTTACTCGGGAGGCTGAGGCAGGAGAATCGCTTGAACCCAGGAGGCAGAGGTTGCAATGAGCCGAGATCATGCCACTGCCCTCTAGCCTGGTCAACAGAGACTCCATCTCCTAAAAAAAAAAAAAAAAAGGAGCAGACTCCAGAACAGAGCTGTAACCCCAATTGTTATATGCCACACTTATCCTTTATTTTTATTTATTCGTTTTTTTAGGGATAGGGTCTTGCTCTGTCACCCAGACTGGAGTGTAGTGGTGCAATCACAGCTCACTGCAGCCTCAAACTCCTGGACTCGGGTAATCCTATTGCCTCAGCCTCCCCAGTAGCTGGGATTAAGGTTGCGTACCACCATGCCTGGCTAATTTTTAAATTTGTTTTGTAGAGATAGGGTCTTGCTACATTGCCCGGGCTGGTCTGGAACTCCTGGCCTCAAGTAATCCTCCTGCCTCGGCCTCCCAAAGTGCTGGGATTAAAGGCATGAGCCACTGCACCCAGCCATGCTGCATTTATCTACAGGACTTGAACAGAAGGCTTTTCTTTTTCTGTGTGCTTTTTCTTTTTTCTATGAAACAGAAGTGTGTTTCTAAAAAATGCTGGGCACACGGCGTAGAGTTTATAGAGAGGAAAGACTTAATTCACAGCTTCCTATACATCTACTATGTACACTGGAGTATCTCAACTGCTGGGCTACCTGTAGCACGAATCTCTGCTGGTACCTACTTCACCATGAAGGTCTCCAAAACCAAACCGCCGGTAAGTTCTTCTTTTTCTCCCTTCAGTGAGGCTTCAGTGAGAATGGAAACTTCTCTTGTCAAGGTCATCAACAACCCCATTTTTGCAAAATTTAATAGTCATACTTCTGTCCTTATCTCACTGGCCTATGCACAGCACTTGCCATAGCTGATCACTCCCCGCTCCATGAAACTTTCCATTTGGCTTCTAGAACAACATACTTTCCTGATTTTCCTCCTGCCTCACTGACCATTCCTTCACAGTCTGCCTCTACTGGTAGTTTCCCTGCCTCATACCAACCTCTTCATGTTGGAATGTCCTGAAACTCAGACCTTGGACCTCTTCTCTATACTCTGTTCTGTGGTTATCTCATCCAGTCTCATAGCTTTAAATGCCACCTAGAGCTTATGATCCCCAAATTTGTATCTCTAGCACAGACCCGTCCCACGTGAATGTTTAATAAACATCTAATGTATTGCATGTAAAACTGAACTTCTGATTTTCCCTTCCAAGCCTATCTAGTTGCAGTCTTCATCTTAGTTAATGGCCAAAATCCTTGATGTCATCCTTGACTCTTCTCTCATATCCCTCATCTAATCTATTAGGAAATCCTATTGGCTCTACTTTCAAAAATATATCCAGAATCCA